>NC_046160.1:90375466-90975466 GCF_011064425.1 Rattus rattus
CCGTTTGAACTTGCTGCGTTTATCTGTGTGGGTAGTCCGGGTCCTGGAGTTTTCCTTTGTAGACATTAACAGTATTGAAATTGAAAACTGTACTTTAAGATGTTTTTCTGGGTGAAGTTTAATGATAATTGCATAAGTAGAGTATCTGCCAGCATAAATATAAACTAATAAAATAATCAGGAAAATCAAGTGTGAGTTAGCGTAGATTTGTCCATCTTCTCTGGGAAAGTATTAAAATGCATTAAGGATTTGGATAAAGATTCACATGCACTTTGACACTCAGCATATTTGTAATGGAAAAAATAGAAATGGTGCAAATGTCATACTAGATTATTTAAAATATGAATGATAAAATATGCATGAATTACTTCTAAAATATGTTAAAATAATGGTATATAGTAAATAAAAAATATAGGGGGTTGGGGATTTAGCTCAGTGGTAGAGTGCTTGCCTAGCAAACACAAGGCCATGGGTTCAGTCCTCAGCTCCAAAAGAAAGAAAGAAAGAAAGAAAGAAAGAGAGAAAGAAAGAAAGAAAGAAAGAAAGAAAAAATATATAAAGGAAACTATGCTTATTTTAATTATGTTAAAATATTCATAGATTACCAGGGGGTGGTGGCACATTCTTTTAACCCCCTCACTCTGGAAGCAGAGGCAGGTGGATCTTTCTGAATTTGAAGCCAGCCTGTTCTACATAATAAGTTCCAGGACAGCCAGGGATACACAGAAATACCCTGTCTCAAAAAAACATAGCTACATATAGAACTCTGCCTCAAAAACATACACACACACATAAACACACACACACACACACACACACACACACACACAAGTATAACTAGAAGATAGTCAAAAGAAACTATTCCCATAAAACACCGATTGTCTCAAATCTTGGAATTTATTTGTGTTCTGGAGGTGGGTTTGTTAGACATGGGCTCATGTAGTCCTGACCTGCCTGGAACTCACCATTAGGATAGCCCTGAGCTTCTGAGCCTTCAGCCTCTGCCTCCAGAATGTTGGAATTGCAAGCATGTGCTGCCATGCCTGGATCATGTGTTGCTGGAGATGGAACCCAGGGCTTCCTTTATGCTGAGCAAGCACATTACAGCCTGAGCTTCTCAGCTCGTGTGTTTATATTTGTATTAATTATCTGCCACCTTACGGGGGTGTTTCATTAAGACCAACAGTTTTCTTTCTTGGTATTCTGAGAATGTTGGCTATTTTAGATCTGACTTTGTCTCCTTATATTGTTTATAATAATATATTTCTTTTAGATGCCCTCTTCTCCCTCCTCTTTTTTTCCCCTTTTCTCCCCTCCCCTTTTCTCTCCTCTTCCCCCCTCCCTGCCCTCTCCCCATCCCCACTGTGATGGAATTCAAACCAAGATTTTTAAATATGCACATGTTCTACTTCTGAGATCCACCAAGAGTCCCTAGATTTGTGATTTATTGTCTCTAGGTGACAAAATATCCTTTTATAGTTTCCTTCTTAGTTACTACTCTATTGTTATGAAGAGACATCATGATCAAGTCAACTCATAAAAGAAAGCATTTAGCTGGGGGCTTGCTTACAGTTTCAGAGGCTCAGTTATAGCCATCACAGTGAGGAGCATGGCAGCAGGCAGGCACTTCACCACAACAGTAGCTAAGAGCTTGTATCTTATTCACCAATTGGAGGCAGAGAGAGGCAGGGCTTAGGCCCAGGGACACGCCTCCTCTGATAAGGCCACGCCTCCTAATCCTTACCAGAACAGTTCTACCAACTAAGAGACAAGCATTCAAACATATGCACCCATAGGGGCCACTCTCATTCAAACCACCACACAAATATTGTATATTTTCATCTTCCTTAAATGAGCTTGCCTAGCTGTCTATTTAATCTTTCTAAAGAACATTTTACTAGTTTATTTTGACATCTATATTATAGATAATGAAAACATAATAGACTACAATGTAATGTCATTACAATTTTTATATGCACTGAGAAACAAAAAAATGTCACCAGACTCAATTGGTTGTGATGTTCGCTTATTGCAGTGGTAAGGCACCGCAAGAACACCTCTGAAAGATGCTCGCCCAAATAATTGGTTCCTGGGAGGACAGAGGCAGAAAGGGGAATGGGACGATTATTACTGTTTTCCTGAGACCGTTTAAAGGGATGGAGAAAAGGATTGTTATTTGTGTCTTCTTAAAGTTTAATAAATGGTTTAAATGTCTAACGTAGACATGAATCGTTACTGTTCAAGAGCAGATGCAGGAGGTTTGCTCTGAGAAGGCTAGCTGACTCCATGACAGGCTTCAAACTGGCAGTTCAGGAGACAAGGCCTAAATCTCTGTTTCCAAGAACTGGGCGAGTCCAGGCAAGTCCAGGCCTAAGAAGCTGCCCCGCCACCTGGCCTGACACAAGGACAACCCAGTCAGCAGCAGTTTCCAGACTTCCTCAGCTACGTCCTCAGGAACAGATTCCAGACCTCCCCAGCAATAGTTTCCAGCCCACACGCCCTGGTAACGGTTCTGGGATGTCCTTAGAGATGGAGTAAGATGAAGGTCACCTACCCTGGAATGTTTCCCTTACTGTGCTTTAAATCTGGCCTGCGAGCTCACTTGGGTGTCTCTCTATCTTGGTAATGGGAGACCCCAGCGTGCTGGACTTCTGCAGAATAAGACACTCTGTGTAAGTCAGGTGTGCACACCCGTGATCCTAGCCCTTGGGAGGCTGAGGTAGGGATGCTGAGAGTTTGAGTACATCCAGAACTACACAGTAAGGTGCACACCACACACACACACACACACACACACACACACACACACACACACACACACACACACACACTATACATAACTAGTATAAGCAGCCTTAGTAATGTTAAAGCTATTGAGAAAACAACCCAAAATGTGACCAATCTCAGAAAAACCGTCGCCTTCAGGAAGCTCTTCCTTTCTTCCTGCCCACATCTAAGCCTCTTAGAGAGCAGTTGACAGAAACCTTTGCGTTCAGGTATCCCAAGGGTCTTTTCTGCTCCGTGTAATTTTCTTCAGTGTGGGGTAACCTTTCACCAGCCTCTTCATAAAGGTGCTGCAGGTGCTCGAGCCTCTTGGTGAGCATCTGAATCTCCTGCTGCAGGGCTTCAGTTTTCTGCAACACATGGCATTAAGTAAACACTTAGCAATGCTGCCTGCTTCCCTTGCCATCTCAAACATGAACAAGCTCTGTTTCTATGGACGCTGCTGTGACACCGGGTCACTGGATAGTTGAGTAGAGTTGACATGGACCTTTTTATTGTGTGTATGGGTGTCTGTGTGCCTCCATCACATACATGCCCAATGTCCACAGACACCAGAAGACCAGAGATCCCTTGGAACTGGAGTTACAGATAGTTATAAGCTATCATGTAGATGCTAGAAGTTGAAGCGGGGTCCTCTGCAAGAGCAGAAAGTGCTCTTAATCACCGAGCCATCTCCACAGCATTGGCTGTTTGGAGTTTTTGAGACAGCAGCTTGCTCTGTTAGCCAGGATAATCCTTAAACTCACAGCATTTCTCCTGCCTCAGCTTCCCAACTACTAGTATTATAGTTAAGGATCATACATCTGGATATAGTTGTCATTTTAAGAAATAAGTAGAGGGCTGGGGAGATGGCTCAGCAGTTAAGAGCACTGACTGCTCTTCCAGAGGTCCTCAGTTCAACTCCCAGCAACCACATGGTGGCTCACAACCATCTGCAATGGGATCTGATGCCTTCTTCTGGTGTGTCTGAAGACAGCTACAGTGTACTCACATACATGAAATAAATAAATCTTATTTAAAAAAGAAAGAAATAAGTAGAAAAATCTTAAAACACTAGGATAAGATATATTCATAGTGTGAAATAAAGTTGTGTAATAATTTTGTTGTTGTTCCTTATGACAAGGTCTTCATATGTATCCCAGGCTGCCCTAAAACTCATAATCTTACCCTCACTTTGGATTATAGACATATGCTGTCATGCCTAGCTAATATAGTACTAATTAGGTTAATATTTATTGAATTTATACAGAACTATACTAAGCATGTATCATGTGTTAACCATGCCAAAAAGTAGGAATGACATCTCTTAATTCCAATTTACAAATGGAAGTAGCACAGTGGACATAAATAACCTGCCCAAGAACACACATTGCAGATGGTGGAGCTCAGGGTCATAGCAGGGCTCTGTGCTCTGACGGAGTTACAGTGTTTCCCGGACAGTTAAGAACAACTTGTTCTCTTCTTCCCCTTAGTAATAAAAAGGCAATCAGTCAAAATGACAGTGAGGAGCTGGAGAAATGGATCGGCCATGTAAAGTACTCGCTGACCATCCAGGCTAAGTTCCCAACACCCAGGTCAGGTGTGGGAGGCACGGAAGAAGTTCTTGTGCTCAAAGAGAAGCACAAGGGGAACCAGGGATGTTAAGCACTCTGGGTTGTCTCTTCAAAGGCAGAGGTATATAACCTGTTTTCCAACCGGAAGACCTTTGCACTATCTGTATGGCCTCCCTAGACCATTGTCATGAGTTTGTCAATGTATCGATCCTATCTTTCGGTAAGCTTTATTGTACACACAGGACTGGGTTAATTATCACCAGAAAGTATTTACCAACTTGTGCTGTGCTTAATGCCTACTATAAATGAGTCGGGATCAGACTCTGTACCACACCAGCTACTGAACTATGTTGGACTGAACTACCCTCTTGCTTCCCTTGGATCATCAGTTTCTGGCTGTGGAGGTCACAGAGATGCTCACATCAGACAGCTCGCAACTATTTGTAACACAACCTCTGGGGGCTCTGCGGCCATTCTCTGGCCTCTACAGGCATGCACACAAGTAGTTTATATTTACATAGGCACATACACATATACACAAATAAAATAAAAACAAATCTTTATGAAAAATTACAAGTAAGCCAGGCAGTGGTGGCACATACCTTTAGTCTTAGCACTCAAGAGGCAGAGGCAAACAGATCTCTGTGAGTTCGAGGCCAGCCTCGACTACGGAGTGAGTTTCAGGACAGCTGGGGCTCCATATAGAAACCTTGTCTTGGAAAAATTACAAGGGGCTGGAGAAATGGCTCAGTGGTTAAGAGCACTGACTGCTCTTCCAGAGATCCTGAGTTCAAATCCCAGCAACCACATAGTGGCTCACAACCATCTGTAATGAGATCTGATGCCCTCTTCTGGTGTGTCTGAAGACAGCTACAGTGTACTTATTATATATAATAAATAAATCTTTTTTAAAAAAGGAAAAATTACAAATGAAGCAAAAGAGCTTACTAACTGCCAATGTCAAGATCTACATATTAAACTAATAAAATTGGGGCGCTGAAGAGAGGCTCAGATGGTAAAATGTTTGCTGTGCAAGCCTAAGGGTCCAAGTGGGAATTCTCACCACTCATATAAAAGGCTTAGTGCATATCAAGTGCTAGAGGCAGGCAGATTCCCTAGACCCCACCAGTCAGTGAACATACCACACGCAGGATCAGCCTCTGGCCCCCATATGCACTGGCACACATATGAATGCATGTCCACATATTTAGGTGCACTCCCACACACACATACATAAAAAAATAAGAATCAGTCAGACAATAGTGGTGCATGCCCTTAATCTCAGCAGAGGATCTCTGTGAGTTCCAGGCCAGCCTAGTCTACAGAGCAAATTCCAGGATAGCCAGGGCTACCAAGAGAAACCCTGTCTTAAGAAAATGACAGAGAAAAAGACAGAGAGAGAGAGAGAGAGAGAGAGAGAGAGAGAGAGAGAGAGACAGAGAGAGAGAGAGAGACAGAGAGAGAGAGAGAGAGAGACAGAGAGAGAGAGAAAGAAAGAAAGAAAAGAAAAAGAAACAAAGAGATGGGGCCGGAAGTCTCACTCTCTCTTCCTGTTCTCCACCATGACGCAAGATCAGGGTGAAAAGGAGAACCCCATGTGGGAATTTCGTATCTGCAAGCTCTGCCTCAATATCTGCGTGGGGGAGAGTGGAGACAGACTGACCCGAGCAGCCAAGGTGTTGGAGCAGCTCACAGGCCAGACCCCTGTGTTTTCCAAAGCTAGAAACACCTTCAGGTCCTTTGGCATCCGGAGAAATGAGAAAATCGCTGGTCACTGCACTGTCCGTGGAGCCAAGGCAGAGGAGATTCTGGAGAAAGGCCTGAAGGTGCGAGAGTACGAATTATGGAAGAATAACTTCTCAGATACTGTCAATTTCAGCTTTGGGATTCAGGAACACATTGACCTGGACATCAAATATGACCCCAGCATTGACATCTATGGCTTGACTTTCTATGTGGTGCCAGGTAGGCCAGGTTTCAGCATCGCAGTACAGGCTGCACTGGGGTCAAACAGAATCAGCAAAGAGGTGGCCATTCAATTGAAAAGAATAACTTTTCTGAGTACACTTACGAATTTCCACAGCTGCTCGTTTGCACCCATTTCCTGGATCCTCTCTTTCACTGCTTCTTCCGTGGCTACTATGGGGCCAATGCTGTCACTCAGTAGCGTAGCCAACTGACCGAGGAAGTCCTGGTGGTGGGAATGCTCATGGGTGGGGTCCCAGCTACAGGAATACGGAGCTCTGTCCAATTCAGATGTTAGTTTTTCTTTGTAGATCAAATCCTGTTGACATTTATCGACCATGGTTTGCTCCTCAGTTGGTCCTTCCGAGTAAACAATGTTGTCTCTCTCAGAGTTGCAGACTTTATCATTGTCCTAAATGTGCCAACGCAAGGATTAAACTTTCCATGTGAAATTCAATATGAAAAGGTCTATGTCCCTCCTCATGAGCCGTGACTTCAGTATTAAAGAACCACCTCGAGAGAAAAGACCCTGAATTTGAAACATTAGCGTCACATAAGAAACAAGGGCACTGGCTTAAAAGAAGAGGCGATAACGCCAAAAAGGAGGAACTGAAACAAGCCCTTGTTGTGAGAGCAAACTCCAGAACACTCAAGTGCAGTGTACAAGGAATTTTTAAAATTATCATTTTATTTTATTGTTTATCTTGTTTATTGTTATGAGGGAGGCGGCATGTTCCAGGAATCAAAATCAAGTTGTCAGACTGCACAAACTGTGCCTTTCTTTACCTGCTGAGCCTGCACACTGCCTTTTTTTTTGTTTTCTTTCTTTTTGGGGGTTTTTTTTTGTTTTGTTTTTTTTTTTTGTTGTTGTTTGGTTTTGGTTTTGTTTTTTGTTTGTTTTTTTTTTTTCTTGAGGTGGTTGGTGCATATTTTACATATCAAAGCAGATCTGGCCTCCAGGTTCTCCCAGCATCCCTCAGAACCTACCTGGCATACCCTACCTCCAACTTTGAACTTTCCCAGTCCAGGGGTTGGGCTGCCATTCCCCAGAGGCTCCTCCTCTCCCTCTCCTCTCCCTCTCCCTCTCCTCTCCCTCCCTCTCCCTCCCCTCCCTCTCCCTCCCTCTCCCTCTCCCTCCCCCTCCCTCCCCCCCTCCTCCTCCTCCTCTCCCCCTCCCCTCCTCTCCCCCTCCCCTCCTCTCCCCCTCCCCTCCCCTCCCCCTCTCCTCCCCCCCTCTCCCCCTCCCCTCTCCCTCCCCTCCCCTCCCCCCCCTCCTCTCCTCCCTTCTCTCTCTCTCTCTTCTCTCTCTCTCTCTCTCTCTCTCTCTCTCTCTCTCTCTCTCTCTCTCTCTTTCCCTTTTCTCCCTCCCCACCTTCCCTAGCCCACGGTGACTTCCCTGGCCTCAGTACTTGGAGTCAGTGAACTGGCCTGCCTGAGATCAGCTTCCCAATTAAACCTGCCTTTAATGTAATCTAACCGGCCTTGAATTGGCTCGTTTCACGGGCGGTGGAGAAATAGCCTGTCAAGAAGGTCTTGCTGTACAGTCCAAGCTAGAGATCCTTCCCTGGTGCTGGGAATGCAGCTGTGTGCCGCCATGCCCAGCTGGAAATGAGCATTTTGTAATTCATAATGAAATAACTGATTTGGGCAAGGGTCACCAATGAATATTGAAGCCATTAGGTAAAGAGCTATCAAGGAAACATGTTTTCATGAAGAATTATACTCATGTAGGGCTGAAACTGTAACTCAGTGGAGGCCCTAAACTCAATCCCCAGTACTAAAAGTGTTAGCATTCTGTCTAAGCTCCGCCCCACAGTTACCTGGCAACAGCCAGGTATGCCGGCTATTATAAAAGGGGCTGCTTCCCCCTTCTCCTCACTCTCTCTTGCTCCTCTCTGCTCTTCCCTTCCTGTCCCCTCTTTCTCCATATGCTCATGTCCTGCTCTCCCCCCCCACCCCCGCCACTACCCTCTTAATTCCCCACCCCATGCCTTGAATAAACTCTATTCTATACTATACCCCCTTGGCTGGTCCCTCAGGGAGAAGGGATGCCTCAGCATGGGCCCCTGTAGAGGCACCCTCTTCCCCCACACCTCACCATACCTTCGTAGAACATATCCCCTCTTTCTTTATCTTTTTATAAACACATCAATAAGAAAAAAAAAAAAAAGAATCGGGCTGGAGAGATGGCTCAGCAGTTAAGAGCACTGGCTGCTCTTCCAGAGGTCCTGAGGTCAAATCCCAGCAACCACATGGTGGCTCACAGCCATCTGTAATGAGATCTGATGCCCTCTTCTGGTGTGTCTGAAGACAACCACAGTGTACTTATACATAATAAGTAAATAAATCTTAAAAACAAAAGTCAATGCTTAACAAATGTAACAACCTTGATAATGTAAGTCAAAGAAGTCACATCTCTTCCTCCCGGCCTATTTCTGTTGCAAAGATGACAAGAGTAAAAGAGAACGCTGATATTTCTTAATTAAAACATTTTTTTGTTGTTGCACATGTAATGATTGATGTGTGGGTGGATGCAGACAGCACGTGTCACGGCGTGAGGATTGAGGTCAGAGGACGAGTTTTGGGAGTTAATCTTCTTCCACCATTAGCTCTAGGGATTGAACAATGGTGACCAGACTTTCTCAGCAAGTCGTACTACCAGCTGAGACCCCCAGCTGGCCCTGCTAAGCTCCTCCCATGGGCGGAGTCCACCTCACTGAGTCAGCAAGTTCAGTGGATTTTGTTGCTGTAGCTGTTGCTGGGTGATACTGAGAGATTATAAAAAGTTAAGAATAATAATGGAGGTAATGATGAGTTTATATCACTAAAAACCTAGAGGGGGAAGGAGCAGGGACGAACTGCCAGACCTGCTTAGATTCCAGCTCTTAGAGAATCTCTTTTTTTAAGGAGAGATTTGTAGCAGAAGTTCAAAGGGTGGGGGAAAGTGTTAAAATCTCGAGATGCAAACAAAACTTGGAATTACACTGAAAGTAGTTGGTATGTGTGTGTGTGTGTGTGTGTGTGTGTGTGTGTGTGTGTGTGTGTATGGTGTGTGTGGTGGATGTGTGTGTGTGTGGTGTGTGTGTGTGGTGTGTATGTATGTGTGTGTGTGTATGTGCATGTGTTTGTGTGTGTGTATGTGTGTGTGTATGTGTGTGTGGTGTGTGTGTGTGTGTGTTGTGTGTGTGTGTGGTGTGTGTGTGTATGTGTGTGTGGTGTGTGTATGTGTGTGTATGTGTGTGGTGTGTGTATGTGTGTGTGTGTGTGTGTGTGTGTGTGTGTGTATGTGTGTGTGTGTGTGTGTGTCTGTGTGGTGTGTGTATGTGTGTGTGGTGTGGTGTGTATGTCTGTGGGGTATGTGTGTGTGTGTGTGTGGTGTGTGGTGTGTATGTATGTGGTATGTGTGTGTGGTGTGGTGTGTATGTGTGTGTTGTGTGTGTGGTGTGTGTGTGTGTGTGTGGTGGTGTGTATGTGTGTGTGGTATGTGTATTGTGTGTGTGGTGTGTATGTATGTGTGTGTGGTGTGTGTGTAGTGTGTGTGTGGTGTGTGGAGTGTGGTGTGTGTGTGGTGTGGTGTGTGTGTGTGTGTGTGTGTGTGTGTGTGTGTGTGCCTGACCATGCCTTGCTTATTACATGGATGTTAGGATCCTTACCCTGGTCCCCATGCTTGCATAGCAAGCATTCTTAACTGTTGGACCATCTCTTCAGCCCTTGTTTTGTTTTGTTTTGTTTTGTTTTGTTTTGTTCCCCAATGGGATCTCCCACATTAACTGAGTCACATAGGTCCTTGTTTTACATAATAACTTGTGATGGTGTGAGGAGCACACAATAAACTTTCATAGCTCCCTTGCCAGTGGTCTGCCTCCTCCCCTTCTCTTTCCAGAGCACTTCCTTCTGGAAGATCCATAGAGCTAGAAGTCAATGGCCAGAGTTGATGACTCACCCAGTCTGTATCCAGAGACAGAAAGGAGCCCGGTGTACTCAGCAGCAGCAGCCAATCTGAACCAGAAATGGGCAACTCCAACCTCTCACTTCCTCATCATCCCTCCCCATAGCTCATGGCCCATTCCTCACCTCCAAATCTTCTGTAAAATCAGAGACCTTGCCGTTCTCCTGGCAGCCCCAGTGGCATCCGGCCCACCATGCTTCTTTGGATCTTCCATTCACAAGAGGATTGGCACCCTACTAAATACTAACCCTTTTCTCCCGGGGAAATAGTCAAAACTTACCCTCACCTTCACAGGGAAAATATCCAAGGAATCTTCCAGTCCTTTCAGGTTCATGTGGGGAGAGAATCTGCAGGGGCAGGACCGCCTTTTCTCCAGAAGCTCCGCCTTTCTCCATGCTGGCTCTCTTCCCGTCAGGTGCTCCCTGGGTAGGACAGCAGTGGTCAACAAAGCAATGAAACCAGCTCAAACAATTTTCAATATGACTAAATTTTTTGAGACAAAGTTTCTCTGTGTAACATCCCCGACTGCCATTAAACTTATTTTGTAGATTGGGGGGTGGGGGTGGGAGGGGCAAACTCAAAAAGATCTGCCTGCCTCTGTCTCCCAAGTACTGGGAGACACCATCCACGCCAGCTCTACTGTTTTTTTAATTTCACATCTAAAATACATTAAATAAATGAATCAAGTAAAAAAAAATCTAACAAATCTATACGTTCAGCAGCACTGTAAGTCAAGAGACAGGATGAAACAGAAACAGTAAGAAAAATAACCCTAGATTTCTAATAAAAATCAAAGACATTAATTGAAAATCCAAGAAGGTTGCAACTCTGAAACAGCCTAAATATACAGCCACATCATGGTTAAGCCACTGCCAATTAAAAAACAGCAAGAGAGGCACAAGTTAGCTTCAAGGAGGAGGAAGGCAGTTGGCTCCCTTTCCTACAGAAATAATAAATGTCAGAAGAGAGCATCTCTCATTTCTCTTCCATTGCTGTAACAAAGGCTTTTCCGGCTGACATTTCCAGGCAGAGGTATCATCAAGGCAAGGCAGGGAGGAGCTCAACACAGGAACCTAGAGGCAGCCCCTGGAGCAGAGGCCCTGGAGGGGTGCTGCTTACTGGCTTGCTCTCCTGGCTTGCTCAGTCTGCTTTCTTATATACCCCAAGACCAGTGGCCTAGGGGTGTGACACAATGAGCTGGGCCCTCCCACATTAATCACCAATTAAGAAAATGCTTCACAGACTTGCCTGAAGGCCCATCTGATGGAGGTTTTTTTCTCAGTTAAGGTTCCCTCTTCCCAGAAACATCTAGGTTTATGTCAAGTTGACAAAAAAATGAGTTCAATATTTTAAACTGCCGAAAGATGGGCTGATGGACCTCTGTTGACTTCAAGGCCAGCTTGGTCTACATAGCAACTTCCAAGGCTATGTAGTGAGACCCTAGGTGAAATGGGGAGAGGGCCAGAGAGTTTGAGAGGGAGCTCAATGGCTGTATTTAATGCTCTTGCAAAGGACTGGGTCCAGTTTCCAGCACCCGTATTAGATGGCTCACAACCACCTATAACTCTGGCTTCAGGGGACCCATCTTCCTCATCGTAGTAAGAATATGTGTACACTGTGACCCTAACGAGAATGTAAAAGGTGCAGCTGCCGCTGTTGGAAAGCAGTCTGGAAATGCCTTAAAAATAACTTCAAAGAAGATCGGTGTGGATACATGTAATCCCAGCATGTGGGAGGCAGGAGGATTGCAGTGCAAATCCAAATTCCAGGAGACAGAGAATTTGAGGCCAACCTGAACTATAATGAGATCTCCATCTTGACACAAATAAACAAAGCAAGTAACATTAAAAATATCAAACAGTTGCTATATAGCCCCACAATAGCTGAGGGGAGAATGATGTCGATGTCTGTACAAGGATGTTTATAGCAGGATAAGTCATAAAGCAGAAAGACCCCTAGAGCTAACCCATGTCCTTCAAAAAAATAAATGGCTAAACAGCATGTGATGCCCAAGACATATAGTTCAATGTAAGAGGAGCTAAGGTACTAATTAATGCTGCAATCCAGGGAACCCTGAGAACATTGTGGTGTAGGGGTCCAAAAATGGCTGAAGGAAGACCCCAGACTCAGATAGCATGCAAAACCAGAGTGTTTATTCTGCAAAAACAACCAGCATGCGGGGGTCAACCATTCTTTAAAATGGGGACCCCAGATAAAGGCACGAAGGTCTTCTAATAGGGAACTGGAGGAACTCTCTGGAAGGATTAAGTAATCTAAAATATCATTGGTGGGTGCTGGGGGGGTCACAGGTGATCAGTGGTCTACATTCCTATGTCATGAACGTTCAACCATAGAATGAAATAGGGCTGCCCAGCACAGACGGCCCATTCTGAGATATTTTCTCATTTTTGTGGTTATCCCATGGTGTTCTTTGGGAGAGGGTTTTATGACCTGGTTCTGGATTTTATAGTCTGCATAATCCCAAGGAGCATAACCTAGTTTCTGAGACTTGTGGTCTATTCCTGAAGCTGGTACATTATGGCCTTTTTTGAAATCAGGCCTGGTCCTCAAAATGGAGACAAATGGGGTTTATATTGTCCTTTCAGTGGTAAGGGAAAGAAAAAGAAATCAAGAGCTCACATGTTTTATGGTTATACTCTCATTGAATGTCTGGAATTGGAGCATCTGTGGAGATGGAGGGCCAGTGGTTTCCAGCTGCTGGAGAAGCATAGCTTCTATGGGTGTGGAATCTCCATCGGAGGTGATGGAGGTGTTCTAAAACTAGACAGTGCTGATGGTTGGCCAACCACTAGCGTGTATGTAGTATACTGCTTAGGAAAACATGTGGGTGGGTGAGTGTACAGATACACACAGAGGTCAACCCACAATCGCATTCTTCAAGAGCCCTCCGTCTCTTTTTGTTGAGACAGGCTCTCTCACTGAGACACAAGGATCATGAACAAGGTCAGGTTTGGGGGCCAGCCATTAAGGCCCCAGGAATCTATCAGGCTCAGCATCACTGTGCTGGACACTTACACACACACACACACACTGCCACACTCAATAGTTTGAGTTGGTGCAGGGGAGTAAACTCAGGTCCTCATGCTGCCAAGACAAACACTTTACCAACAGAGATATCCCCTCACCTCCTGTCTTAGTTTGGTTTCTGTTGCTGTGATGAGACCCTGACGAAAACTAACCTGGGGAGGAGAAGGTTTCTTGAGCTTATAGGTCACATTTTTTCACTGAGGTGAGTCAGGGCAAGAATCCTAGATAGGAACCTGGAGACAGAAACTGAGGCCATGGAAGCATGCTGCTTACTGGCTTGCTCCCCATGGCTTGCTCAGCCTGCTTTTTTATATAACTCGAGACCCTATACCCTCCCATATCAATCATTAACCAAGAAAATCCCCCCAGAGATCTGCTTACAGTACAGGCTTAAGGAGGGATTTTCTCAATTGAGGGTCCCTCTTCCCAGACTATCCTTACTTGAATCAAGTTGACAGAAAACAAAAATTAAAAAAACAAAACTAATCAGCTCACTCCCAAAGTATCAGATATTTAATGAGATTCTATTAAATTATCTAATTAGGAACATGAGCTTTATATACAATTTGAACACATATGACAAACAATATACATATACATAGATATAGATATATAGATATAGATATAGATATTGATAGATATAGATATCCCTACCTTAGACAGTTCTCTAGGTCTATAACTCGCTCAGTTAGATCCCAGTTATGTCTTCCGAAACTCTGAGATTCTGTGTTTTTCAACATCTTAACCTTCATTAGAGAGTCAATAAGGTCTTGAAGGTTCTTGACGTCATCTCTCAGGGACATTATCTGTAACTCCTGCTGGGCATTAGTTTCTTTGTAACTCTCTAACTCTGTCTTCATCTCTTGCAAAGAAGTTTCTTTCATGTAGAGCTTGTTTTGAAGATTTCTCAGCTAAGGAATAGGGAAAAGAAAATAATACTTAAGTAACTTCTTGCTTTAACTGTCATGGTGTTAGGTCACTGCGAATATGAGTTCACCTTGCTAGAGAGTAAAACAAAGCCTTTCCAGGCTATTCCTTAACAGTGTATCTTAATATTTAAAAGCCATTTAAGATAAAACATGGTGGCACAGTAAGTTTGAAATAAACAGTTTACCAACATTAAAACTGGGGGAGTCTTTAGTACTTCCGTAACTATTAAATTACAGGAATAGTGGATTTGGGGATTTCTGCCTAAAAAGAGTGATCTATAGCCTTAGATGTCTTGCTCTCTGGTGTGTGGCAATGCTCACAGGTCTGTCTCAGTTCCTGATCTCATTTGTGCTGGTGGGAAAAATAAAAGGGGGAGAACCCAGAGGAAGATTTATGACTAACCGTGGCTGGGCATCGTGGCACAGGCTTTGAATCCCAGCCCTGGGGAGGCAGAGGCAGGAGGATCTCTGTGAAGTCATAGGCCAGTCTGGTCTACAGATCAAGTTCCAGGACAACCAGGGCTATGTAAAGAGACTGTCTCAAACAAAAGTTGGGGGGCTAGCTGTGAACTAAAGGAGAGATGGCTTGGCAGTTAAAAGAACTGGTTGTACTTCTGGAGAACCCAGGTTCAATTCCAAACACCCACATGGTACCTCACAACCATCTCCAACTCCATTTCCAGGGGGAACACACACACACACACACACACACACACACACACACACACACACACACACGCACACACGCAGATAAAATAAAACTGAAAAGTATTTTAAAAGATAGATAAAGGGGAGATAAAAGACAGATAAAGTTATAAAGAGAAGCAAGAAAGATGGCTTCCTGGAAGAAAAGGAAGCCTAAGAACAGCACAGGGCAGTGAAGGAGACCAGTGCGGTGTGGTGGTTCGAACCTGCAGGAAAATAAGGGTGCTTAGGCCATAGAGTGAAAGCCTGTCAATAACAACAACAACAACAACAATAATAATAGTTATAGTTATTATATAATTATATTAATTGTCATTATTAATAATAATAAATAGAGCCACAGTGACAGTTTTAAGCCTGTGCTTAGAACTGAAATTGTTGAACAACTTTAACACATCAGTCTCCAGCTCTCGGGGGTTGAAACCCAGGTGTATTGCATTTTGTCTCCAAACGTTCTTTCTGTGCTTGATTTTAGTGGTTCAAACGTCTAGGATGAATCTACCTGCCGGTTTTCAGGGCTCTTTCTCTGAGATGCATCAGCCAGACAGAGATGGTACATGCTGCTCACTAGTCCTCCATGGGCTAAGAAGCTCACCCCACCTCCCCCCGCCCCAGAGCCCAGAATCAGACAACCCAGAAGACAGTCACGGCACAGTCTTAGTGGCGTTAGACACCAGGCTCACTCCTCGGGCATCTCTCCCTTCTCCTAGGGTCAGGCCATGGCTCTGGTAAATAGCGGCTGGCTCACACTCCTGTGACCGTGGATAACCATTCCTGGCGGGTCAGAGCTCCGGCAAGCATGTTTTACGGAGCTACTGCAGCTTTGTCTTTCTGGATGTTTACTACCTGAGAGCCTGCTCCTCTGCAGGTACCGATTTGGAAATCCGCTAATCCTCCCCCACCCCCCACCTCCAGGTGCTGTACCTAATAAACATTGAGGTTTCAGATTGTTGGGATAGTCAGCGTGGCTCCATAGTGCGCACACAGCCACCTGTGAAGTCCTCCTGCACAGGTTGAAAGCACCCACTAGGGGCCGGAGCGATGACTCAGCAGTTAAGAGCATTGGCCGCCCTTCCAGAGGTCCTGAGTTCAATTCCCAGCAACCCATCTGTAATGGGATCTGATGCCCTCTTCTGCTGGGGACATACCATGACAGGGACTGCCCGCAGCAGGCAGGGATAGAGACATCTCAGTAGCCCACGGCAGCTCTCTGCAAAAAACAGTTGTTCCCATTTCTCCTCACCTTAGCGCTGGACAACGGTTGTATACATTTCATTTATACATGACTGCTTTTCAGTTGGCCTGGTAGGTGTGCATAATGATTCTGAAAGATCCCACGCAGAGAGACCCTTACTCAAGTCTTGGGAAATCGCGGACCCCAGACACAGAGAGACCATTTTGGATGTAATAAGCAAAGGCGAGGTTTATTACGGAGACCTATTACAGAGATCTCCCGCCGACATGTATCACACGCAGGAGACAGAGGTGTCGGCCCCGAGAGGCTGGGAGAAAAAAGAGCATTTAAAAGGCAGAGGCTGTGAGCCCAGGGGATGGGGGGGGGGGGGTGTCAAAGGGGAATCCCCCAAAAGTTAAAGGTTTTTTTTATGGCCCAGGGAGATAAGGGGCCCCCAAAGGGTTTTATGCCCCCCTAATTCCTGGAACAGAGCTACTAAATCAGGAGAAGGGTTGGGCCTTTAGGCCCTCTTTTTTTTTAAAAGTTTGTCAAAATTGATGAAGCATTTGTATTTGAAACACCTCTGGTTAGGCTTGGGCTGCCCGGTTTCCTGGAATGCTCTCTGTAGGACACAATGGCTAGAAGGCACAAGTGCTTTCAGGGGCTTATCAGGGTCTGGAGGACATCTGGTTAAAGTATGACTCTGAGTAAGCTGGGGGGATGTCTTTGGATGGTTTATGGCTCAGTCCTCGATAGCCTGAGCTGGTTTTTGCATTCCTTTTCTTTATCTTTATGGCCTGCTATTCCTGGCGGCAGGGCTTAGCCCTGAGTTTGTGGCTTTTGGGAGTTTATTCTTTTAATTTTATATTTTTAAACCTTAAATTCGTATAATTCTCCTTTCAATTCTATTATATCTGACTTCCCTAGTTCTTTCTCCTCCTGCTCTGGTGGATTCTGTGAAACTAGATGTTCCTTGATGTAATGATTCTTAAACAATAAAAAATTGAGGCATAGGGGCACAGCACAGCACAGACCTAATGGCCCAGGCGCATGCTATGTGTTCTCATCGTGGAAACAATGTAATAACTGCACAATGGTAGTTCCAGATTAATGCTTGACTTGCAAGGAAAATTTGAAGAAATTATTAGAAAATGAAACAGAAACATTGGGACCCCAAGAAAGAAAAGAGCTATAGAAGTTATGAAATAAGTTTGTCACAATATTTGAGAGTGGTTCCTGGATAAGCAAGAATAGAATATGTAAAATCTTATACTCGTAAAATTAAGTCAAAACACCGGGACTCTGAGGAGAGTCATTGTGTGCAATGTGCAGAGTAGAAAACTTGATTAACTTGATTCTTTCTGGCCACTGCCTGGCAGCTTCGCCCATGTCATTTATCATTAGAGCTTCACAGGAAAATGCAAGTAGCTGACCTCGGAGCTCAGAGCTCTGAAGTATAATAAGTCAAAAGTTAAAGTTTAAATAATAGTAAGTTTGCAATTATTATTTTGGTCACAGGCCTGGGAATAGGGGAAGCTTGAAACTTTGGGGAACAATTGTAATTCTTGATTCTTTTGGGATGTGGTTATTCTTTTGAATTTGATTTGGCAGAGTCTTTTTTTTTCTACCTGCTTTTTGGAGTATCGGTAAAAGACTGGGGCAAGAGAAAGGCAAGAGAGCAAGTGAGCGAGTGGGGGGAGAGTGAGGTGCTCATGAGGTGTGCACGAGAAGGGTGTGGAGCGAGTAGAGAGAGGGTGAGGATAGTGCATGTGGTGTGTGTGAGATGTGTGTGAGGTGTGTATGAAGAGTGTGTGTGAGTGAAAAGGGGACAAATAGAGGGGTGTAGGAGTGTGGGAGTTTGAGAAAAGAAAAGCACACAGGAGAAAAGCAGAGTGCACAGGAGAATACAGTGTGTGAAACTTCAAGCTGCGAGATAGTGGGGGGTGGGGCTGGGGGAGATGTGCAACTTTAAACCTTGAAAAATCGCCTGTCAGTTTGTATCCGAAAAGTTATCTGTGTCTATTTATTTTACGCCTCCATATATCCCTGCTTCCAGTGAAGATCTCCGATCCTGTGTAAAGGCTGAACCCCAATACTCTTCTGGTGCATCTGAAGACAGCTATTGTGTGTGTGTGTATACTGTATATATATATATATATATATATATATATATATATACTGTATATATGTGTATATACATGTGTATATATATATGGTTTTTATACATGTGTGTATATATATTATATATAAAATAAATCTTAAAAATAAATAAAAGCACCACTAATCTTGGAAGACCCAGGTTCTATTTCTAGCACCCAGCATCCACATGGTGGTCTCTCTGTAACTGCAGTTCCAGAGGAGCTGACATCCTCTTTCAACCATGTCAAACACCCATACAGATAAAGAAAAAAAATTTATAACACTGAATTTGTATTCGACTTACAATATTCAACTTTATATGTTACCCATGACTTTTTTTTTTAAAGATTTATTTATTTATTACATATAAGTACACACTGTAACTGTCTTCAGACACACCAGAAGAGGGCATCGGATCTCTCTACAGATGGTTGTGAGCCACCATGTGGTTGCTGGGAATTGAACTCAGGACCTCTGGAAGAGCAGTCAGTGCTCTTAACCGCTGAGCCATCTCTCCAGCCCTACCCATGACTTCTTAACTCATTATTCCTGCAGCCCGCCTATACAAGAGTTTTATCTCAATACCGTATTTCCTAAACTAGTCCACACAACCACCAACTGGACAAGCTCATAGTCATCCTCTCTGTATCCGGCCTCACCCAAATATAGCTCTCGTGCACCTGTTCCTCCATTTAGGGCAGAAACACATTGCAATTATTTTTGTATGTTACACAAAGAGATAAGTTTAATTATAACAAAAAAATTGAAATGCACGCTGTGAAGAGGAAAAGTACCTGATCAAGACAATTGTGTCCCTGTGGGACTAAATGGTAGGTTGCCTGGGAAGCAAGAAATGACTCATGCTGGGGCTCAGGTATCTTGCTGCAATCGCTAAACTTCCTTTTATAACATGAACATGAGGATACTGTGTATTAATAACTGTCACTAACTTTTTATTTTTTGAGGCAAGGTCTCATTAGGCAACCCAGGCTGATCTTAACCTCATATCTTATTTACTTAGGCTTTGAGTACTAGGCTCTCTATGAGTGTGTAACTATGCCTGGTTTGAACTTCTTTATTTTTAAATTATTTTTATTTTGTGGTGGTAGTGGGGTGTGTGTATATGTGTGTGTGTGTGTGTGTGTGTGTGTGTGTGTGTGTGTGTGTGTGTGCTGTACCTCGATACTAAGGTTGTAATCTACCATGTCAGGACAGCTTTTTTTTTAGCTTGGTGCAAAATGGAGGACTCCCTTTCTTTTGAAGCTTCCTCTTCTCTGCCTGATCTGGGAAGCCCAATCCTTTTACCTGAGCAGTGTCATGTAATCTTTGGCAAAATTACAAGTTCAACTTCCTAGAATGCCTCTCCATGCAAATGAGGGGCCCCCAGAACCTTAAACCTCAACCAGTGAAACTTCACCCTACGGAGAACCCCTTCCCACTTTCCAAGTGTATATGTATTTTCTATGTGTATATGTATATGTATGTGTGTATGTGTGTGTGTATATATTTGTATGTGTATTTGTATGTATACATCCCTTGATTCACCCTAAATAACGTGTATGCACGTTATAAGCTGTTTGTTGAACTTTGTTTTTAAAAGCTGCTTCATTGAATAGCATCTAAGAACGCAGGGACGCTAAAGTCCTCTGAGAAGGCCTTCTCCCTCCAGCACTCACAGCCAGAACTGGATCCTGCTAACACACCCGTTCCGACCCTTCCCCATCTGGTGTGCTGGTGTGTAGCAGTCCCTGGGTACCCCAAAGGAAGGAAACAGGACCGTGCGTGTGTGTGCGTGTGTGTGTGTGTGTGTGTGTGTGTGTGTGTGAGTGTGTGTGTGTGTGCGTGTGTGTGTGCGCGCGTGTGTGCGCGTTTGGGAGATACATGCCACAGCACACATGCAGACGTCAGAGGACAACCTGCAGGAAGTAGTTCTCTCTTTCCACCATGTGTGCCCTGCAGACAAAACTCGGGTTGTCAGTCTTGGCAACAGACTTTTACTCACTGAACCACTTCTCTGACTTTGACTTTGTAACTTTTATTAAATTAGAAAATGCACAGTAGGAACTATGGAATACTTCTTGGGGGAGGAGGTGTGATTGGAGATCAAACCCAGAGACATGTGCATTGCTTTCTTTCTTTCTTTTTTTTTTTTTTTTTTCCCCTGGAGCTGGGGACCGAACCCAGGGCCTTGTGGTTGCTAGGCAAGTGCTCTACCACTGAGCTAAATCCCTAACCCCGATGTGTGCATTGCTAAACATGCACCTCACTGTTGAGTTATCCCTAGGTCCTGGGTAGACCAGGTTGGCCTCTGAGGTAATCCTCCTTCCAGAGCTTCCTGAACACTGGGCTTGCCTGGTTGGAATGTTTTTAAAATGTATATAGTGTTCAAAACCATGTCAAAATGATAAGAACCTTTTAGATGTTTATATGTACGTAGAGTAGCTTCAAAAACTACTTTGAAGGCCAGGTGTGCTAGAGTAGTAATCTGGGCACTATGGTATATGACTGTAGCCTGAGCTACTCGGGATCCTAGAGGGCGACTCAATTGAATGCAGGAGTTTAAGGCTAGCCAGGGTGACACAGTGAGACTCCATCTCAAAACAAGGAACCAAAGAAAATCTTAGAAATTCTTGAAAATAATTTCCATATTTCCTTTAGGCAAGGCACCTGGAACCTTTCTCATGGCTTAAAAGCTTCTTAAGAGTCAGATAGATGGCTTTGCAGATAAGGGCACTGTCAACAGCCTAAGCATCAGCTCCAAGACCCACAGTCATGAAGTGACTCTCTCCAGCACTCAGGAACTGAAGTAGGAGGATTCCAAGTTCAAGGCCAGCTTGAGCTACATACTGAGAGTCTTAAACAAACAAAAGGGCACAGACCCTGACTACAGTTCGGTTGGTAGAGTGTTTGTCTAACATATGCCAGTGGGTGAATACACACACCAAACATCCTATTACTACTACTACTACTACCAATTGCACCCAACTTAACAGAAGCACAAACTTTTCAAGTATTACCACTGAGACATACTGTAGGCAAGAAGACTGACAGACACTACACGTTGTCTCCATGTCACCACAGTCTGTGCCATGGCCTGGTGGGTGGAGAGGAGTAGGCCTGGGTCCTGCAGGCAGAACTGTGATATTTACTAGTGTTTCTTCCTACAAGCATTCCTGCCTCCCTCTCCCCTCGCCTCTCTGCTCCTTCTCTCCTCATCCCAAGCCTGTGTTGGCTTTAGTCACTTCACATCAAGAACAAAAGAGGACTCTATCCCTATACCATATGAAATCTTATCTCTCAGACAAGAAACCTACTTCCTGGCTCCTTATCAAACATGACAAATGGGTTATATTTTACTAACCTCGGTCCTGAAAATCCATTTGCCGTGTTATTAATTATAATGATAATAAGAACCTGATGTGCTGGTTAGTTTTTTGGTCAACTGAACACAAACTAGGGTCGCCTGGGAAGAGGGAACCTCAACTGAGAAAACACCTCCATTCGATTGCCTGTAGACAAGTAGGGGAGGGGCATTTTCTTGATGAATAATTGGTGGGGAGGGCCCAGCTTACTGCTGGCAGTGCGCTCCTGTATAAGAAAGCAGGCCTAGCAAGTCATGGAGAGCAAGTCAGTAAGCAGCATTCCTCCATGGTCTCTCCTTCAATACTTGCCTTCAATACTTGTGATCTCTAAACTGAAACAAACCCTTTCCTCCCCAAGTTGGTCTCGGCCATAGTGTTTATTTATCACAGCAATAGAAAGTGAACTAAGATAACATATATTCGACTCTGTTTCGGTTTGTGGGTGTGTATTGTACATGTGCATGTGTTCCATGATCCTGTGTATGTGATGGCATATGCCCAAGTGTGTGTACCACAGAAGCTAGAGGTCAATGTTAGCTGCCTTTCTCACCTCACACGCTCTGCACTTTGTTTTAAATAGTATTGTTGTCATTGCTGCTATTGTGTGTGTGCATGTGCACATATGCATGATATATGTTTATGTAGAGGTCAGAGGGCAACTCTGTGAAGTCTTTCCTCTCCACCTTTACAGTACTGCGGTTTGAATGAGAAATGTCCCCTAAGGCTCCTGTATCGGAACACTTGCCCCATTAGCAGTGTTGTTTGGGGGAGGTTACCACCTTTAGGTGGTAGAGCCTTGCTGGAGGAAGTGTGTCGCTGCAGGCAGGCTTTGAGAGTTCACCGCTTCACCCCACCTCCAGTGTGATGTCTGAGTCCCACATGCTGTTGAGGTGTGATCTCAGCCTCCTGCTCCTGCCACAATGTCTTCCCTGTCACTATGAACATTTAGGCCCTTAGAACTGTAAACCAAAACAAATTCTTAAGTAGCGTTTGGTCACGGCATTTTATCACAGCAACGAAGACGTGACTAAATTAATTCACGTGGATTCTGGAGATCAAACTTAAGCTGTCAGTTTACGTTGCTAGGTAGATGCCTTGGCCTCTTCAGAAAGGAAGGAGGTGAAGGGACAGGAGGAGGAGTGAGGGAGCTTGAATACAGATACTGGGGCAGGGGGACTCTAGGAGAAGATCACCATCTGCAACCCAAGAAGAAACATCTCAAGAGGAACCACCCCTGCTGACACCTTGTCCTGTATTTCTAGTTGCTCTGACCTCTGGAAAACACTGCTGTTTAAGCACCCAGTCAAATACTTTGCTATAGTGGCCTTAGGAAGCAAATGCAGCCACAGGGAGAGCTGCTTACCCAGGGGTGGCCTTGATAAGCATTCTGAGAATTCTACTTGAAGGTAACCGTAGAGAGGCAGAGCAGACATGAGCAGCCACAGTGTAGCGCCCTTCACAATAACAAAGACCAGTGAGCCTC
The DNA here is from genome assembly GCF_011064425.1 of Rattus rattus. Lineage (NCBI taxonomy): Eukaryota > Metazoa > Chordata > Mammalia > Rodentia > Muridae > Rattus > Rattus rattus. Next base: position 90,398,558 of record NC_046160.1, read on the forward strand.
CCGCCATGCTTTTGAGAAGGCTGTTACAGCCAACAAATCCTGAGGCTTTGAGCTAGGCTCAGTCAGAGAATCCCTACAAGCTCTCCCCAGGCTTCATCACCGGGAGTAAAAGTCAAGGCTCCTCCCACAAATGTGGATTGTGCGATGCACTCAGATATTAGCAAGTATTAAGTAAGATTAGTGGATATTTGCTATCTAGTGGGGTATTGGAAATATGAGCTCATTCTTTCCATAAAAGTATATAGGACAGGGAGGCAGAGGGGCAGGCTGATCACTCACACACACACACACACACACACACACACACACACACACACACACACACAAAGAGAAAGAGATGCTTACAGTTATTTATTATGCTACAATTTATTTACTTTAACTTTTTAAAAATTGTGTGTATATAGGTGTTTTGTCTGCTTCTACGTCTGTGTGCCTGATGCCTGCAGAGACCAGAACAGGGCGTCAGATGCTCTGCACAGGAGTTACAGACAGCTGAGAGCTACCATGCAGGTGTTAGGAATTGAACCCGGGTCCTCTGGAAGCGCAGTCAATGCTCTTCACTGCTGAGCCATCTCCCTAGCCCCTATGTCATACATTTTTGAGCATGATGTCCCGTAAGCAATATTCTGATTTCCAAAAGCACTGAACTAGGCACCATCCTAAGTAGGAGTGTTAAAGCAGACATGACTCTAAACCGTAATGAGGGAGTTCTGTGTGAGGCGGGGGCAAAACCAAGATAACGCCTCGGGCCGTGAGCAGAATTCTCTCTCCTAACTTTTCAGAAGATATAATTCCCCCTTTCATTTTCATTACCTCAGCTAAGAGAGTCTTGTTTTTGACCCACAAGCTGGCAAAGTCGGAATGGACGGGGTCGGCTGCCTTTTTGTTGTGTATGATTGGGTTCCTGGTCGGAACCACTTCAGGAGGAGGATCAAAGCAAGCCTATAGAGAGAAACGGCCAGTTAATTAACTAAATACGTGCCTTGTGGATCAAAAGCCACAAACCCACAGAAACACTTACAATAAGGAGTTGCCAACAGGACTCAGCTTTAAGATATTTATTCTGAGATACCGTCTTAGCAAACCAAACTGTTTCCAGGAAAACAGCAAGTATCACGCTGACCTGCTTTATCTTCTTCTAAACCCAATACTCGCCTAACAACAGTTTCCACTAGTGAGAAGTAAATGCAGCCCATCTGAATTGTGCGCTGTGATCCCTGAGAGTATAGGAATCAAGACAGCGTACATAAAATGTCTGGAGACATTTCCATGTGAATCTAATAACTTTAGAGTGGGCAGGAGGGATGGCTAAGAGGGCAAGCATGAGGTCAAGAGTTCAGATTCCAGTACCCCTATAAAAAGCAAATCATGGCCTTGAGTAGGCCTGTAGACTGCACTGGGCAGGCCAGGGTGGAGACAGGAGGATTTCTGAGGCTTGATGGCTGCCAGTCTAGACAGAAAAACAAAACAAAACAAAACAAAAAACCACAAGTTCCAAGTTCAAGGAGTGATCCTTCCTCAGAGGAATAGAGTAGGGGATCAGGGTGGAGGACACCTGACACACTCTTCTGACCTACAAGCACATTCACACATGCACACAAATGTACACATATGTGTACATACACCACACATACATATACGCCCAAATGCATACACAGTAAGAATTTTAAAAGTAGGTTCTGGAGGGATGACTCGACAGTTTAGAGCACATGGTACTCTTGCAGAAGACCTGGGTTCAATGCCCAGCACCCACATAGCGACTCACAACCATCTGTCACTCCAGATCAAATGTCCTCTTCTGACCTCCCAGGGCAGCAGGCAGACACGTGGTGCAGATACATGCATGAAAGCAAAATCAGGGGGCTGGGGAGATGGCTCAATGGTTAAGAGCACTGACTGCTCTTCCCAGAGGTCCTGAGTTCAAATCCCAGCAACCACATGGTGGCTCACAACCATCTGTAATGGGATCTGATGCCCTCTTCTGGTGTGTCTGAAGACAGCGACAGTGTATTCACATACATGAAATAAATAAATCTTAAAAAAAAAAAGAAAAAAAAGAAAGCAAAAACAATCATGTAAATAAGATAAACCTAAAAAGAAAGAGAAAGAGAGTTTCTAGGGGCTACAGAGATCTTAAGAGCACCTTGCTATTCTTCCAGAGAACACGGAGTTGGGGGGTTCACAACCACCTGTAATTCTAGTCCAAGAGGTACTCACATGCACAAACCACAAACATACTTAAATGGAAAATAAACTCTTCTTGTTCCTTTGGGGGGGGAGGCAGTTTCTAAAAAGAAAAGGAAAATAAGGGAGCTATTGGAAAACCAGGCATGGTGGCATAGACTTATTATCCAAGCCCTCAGGAGGTGGGGGTAGAAGGATGAGCCGGCCACTCAGGGCATACGTTTTCAAATTCTCCTTTTCTGATTTTCTTCTTGGTGTGTGTGTGTGTGTGTGTGTGTGTGTGTGTGTGTGTGTGTGTGATATGTGTGTGTGTGTATGTGTGTGTGTGTGAGTGTGTGTGTGTGTGTGTGATATGTGGAGGTGTGTACGTGGTGTGTGTGTGTGTGTGTGTGTGTGATATGTGGAGGTGTGTATGTGGTGTGTGTGAGTGTGTGTGTGTGTGTGTGTGTGTGATATGTGGAGGTGTGTATGTGGTGTGTGTGAGTGTGTGTATGTTTCCTTAAGTGCTGTCCACCTTGCTTTTTGAGATGTCTCTCTCACTGGCTCTTTGCTCCTCTATTAGGAATCTACCTGTGCCTGTTTCTGCAGTGCTAGCATTACAGGCATATCTGGCTGTGCCCGTGGGTTTCTTGTGGATGCCAAAAACTGATCTCAGGTCCTCATGTTTACGATATAACGATCTCTCCAGCCTCCCACATGGCAGTTGGAGTGGCAGATAAAGCACAGACAGTTCATATTGTTCACACTAGCTGGAAACATTTCAATTTATAGTAGTGCATAATATAAGTGTTTCTTAAAATTCAATGGGACACCAGAACTGTCATCTAGTATATCATACTGAGTTTTAAATTATGTTTAAGACAGGGTTTAGATACACAGCTGGACTCGAATTGTATCCTAAGTACTTGGAATACACGCCCAGTTTATGTTTTAAGATTAGGAACAGAATAAAGACATTTTATAGGAACAAACCAAGTTTACTATACAATGTGTCCTTACTTGAGAAAGCTTCTAAAAACGGACTCTGCAAAGAAAGAAAACAAACGTATCAAGTATGAAATACAAGAAGAAATGGGGAGAAGACATGCTGGGTGCTGTGACTGGTAGCTGTAACCCCAGCACTTGGGAGGCTAAAGGAGGAAGATTGACATGAGTCTGAGATCAACCTGAACCAGAGAGTAGTACTGGAAAAGCAGAGAGGGGAGCAGGGGGGGGGAGGGAGAGGAGGGAGGAGGAGGAGGAGAAGGAGGAGGAGGAGGGAATAGTAAAGATGTGAGCACTAAGTCGTAGTATCTTAGGTACAAAATAAAGATTCTGGGCGAGAGAGGGAGATGGGGGAGATGGAGGGGGAGGAAAGAAAAGGCTGGGCTAGAGAGATGGCTCAGTGGTTATCTCCAGGGCTAGCAGAGGTAGAGACAGGAATGCTGAGGTTGCTGGCTTCTAGCCTAGCACAGGCTTGTACACTCACAGGTACGTGTTTACATACCCCATACACAATTACATACAACACACACACACACACACACACACACACACACACACACACACACACACACAAGAAAATCAGTGTGAGAGCTTGAACAAGGAATACTCCTCCAACCCCATTAGGTTCACTTATTGGTGCTGTTTGGGAAGGTTATGGAGAGGTGGAGGTGGTGGAGGAAGAACATCACTGTGTGAGGACTTTGTGAGTTTAAAGCCTCTTGTCACTTACAGCTGGATCTCTGCTCCTCGTTTGTGGCCGAGATGTGATCTGTCATCTTCCTGCTCCTGACATCATGCCTGTTTGCTCACTGCCATTATTCACCCCGCACCCCCATGACGGACTCTTACCCTCTGGAACTGTAAACCGAAATAAACTCATAAGTTACTTTCTGTTGTTGTGTTTTAGCATAGCAACAGAAAAGCAACTAATACACGCAGTTGTTTTTCTTTCTTTTTAAGTTTTTTTGGTATTCATTTATCTATTTAGAGACAAGGTCTCACTATGTAGCCCTGGCTGTCCTGAAACTCACTCTGTAGATCAGGCTGACCTTTAACTCACAGAGATCTGCCTGCTTCTGCCTCCTCAGTTGCTGGGATTAAAGGTTCCACCACCCCAGACACAAGAAGTTGCTCTTCTGTTTTTGTCAGTCTGCTAGTTGATTGGTTGGCTGTTTTTTTGTGTTTTGTTTTGTTTGTTTGTTTGTCTGGCTTTTTTTTTAGGAGGGGGTGGTTGTTTTGTTTTTTTTGAGATAGGATTTCTCTGTGTAGCCTTGGCTGTCCTGGAACTCACTTTGTAGACCAGGTTGGCCTTGAACTCAGAGATCTGCCTGCCTCTGCCTTCTAGGTGCTGGTATTGATGGTGTGTGCCATCATGCCCTGCAGAAGTTTCTTTTTCTAAAGGGACATAAAAGTAAGAACAGAAAAACAAGTTAAAATACTACAAAAGTTCAGTACTAAAGAATTCAAACGGGGTTGGGGATTTAGCTCAGTGGTAGAGCGCTTGCCTAGGGAAGTGCAAGGCCCTGGGTTCTGGTCCCCAGCTCAAAAAAAGAAAAAAAAAAAAAAAAAAAAAAAAAAAAAAAAAAAAAGAATTCAAACTAATAAAGATTTGAGTTAACTATGAAAAGTATATATATGTATATATACATATGTGTATATGTATGTTAATATAATAAAACTTTATTGTTCGAGAATTTCATACATGCATAAAATGTGTTTTGATCAAATCCATCACATAAAAGCTTTAGAGCTGTGAAAATAATGTCATGTATAACTTCTACACAAATAGTAAAAGGGGAAGGCATGCAAAAAATAAAACACACACACACAAACACACACACACAAGCACACACAAACACACATACACAAACATACACACAAACACACACATACACACAAGCACACACACACAAACACACACACGCACACTCACACACACGGCAGTCAGAGTTCTCATACTGAAGTGGCATGTAATAATCAGACTGCATGTAATACGGTTGTAGAAATGTGGCCAAATATTTTTTTTTTAAAACAGTCTCTTGTATCTCAGGCTTACATCAAACTCCATCTGTAGCCAAGAATGACCTTGATATCCTGAATATCAGTGTTTACATTACAATTTATAACAGTTACAAAACCACAGCTATGAAGTAGCAACTAAAATAACTACGTGGTTCGGGTCACCACACATGAGGAACTGCATTAAAGGGCTGCACATTAGGAAGGTTGAGGACCACTGCTTTAGTGGTAATAAGATAAAAGACTTGGGTAGGTATTTCTGGTGCTCTTAAAATGTCAATGGAAGGGCCATCTTTTGCTCCAAGAAGATATTTAAATTCCAGAAAAATCCCCATTAAGGTCCTGAAAGAAGTCTAAACCCATAGTAGTATAGTACACTAGAGGGAGTTGAACCACCTGCTTTGCTAAATCAGTATAGCTGCTCCCTGGTGGGTTATCCTCATCTACAGAATAGGAAGATCAGAGACCCTCTGCTGGGCTGCTCTCTTCCTGACTGGGAGTAATGGGCACTAGTAAATCAACCACCACAAAAGGGCAAACCCAAACTCACTGGAGGTCTTGTTAGATCCAGATGTTTCATGTCTTCTTGCTCTGGGGAAATCAGTAGTGGTTTACCAGATGGCTCAGCAGGTAGAAGCACCCGCTGCTTGTACTGAAGACCTGAGTGCTGCTCTTGGACCCACTATTGAAGGAGAGATCTGATTCTCCCCGGTTGTTCTCTGATCTCAGCACACATACAATAGGTAGGTGGGTAGACCAATAGATAAAAATTTTAATATGTAAGTGGAAGAGGACTGGTATGATGGCCTATGTATAATCCCAGCACTAGGGAAACTGAGGCAGGAGGATCTAAAGTGCGAGGCTTTCCTGACTATATAGCATCAGGTCAGTCATGTATACAGTCTCAAAAAAATCAAAGAGCTAGGTATGGCGGCTCGCACCTGCAATCCTAGAACTCTGGAGGCTGATGCAGGAGGAGACATAAATGTGAGGCTAGCCCGGGCTAAAGGGTGAGATGATGTCTCAAAGAGCAAGCAAAAGAAGTCTGATATCATTTAGCCTCTTTCTTTTCTTTCTTTTTTTTTTTTTTAGGATTTATTTATGTATTTTATGTATGTGAGTACACTGTCTCTGTCTTCAGACACCAGAAGAGGATGAGATCCTACAACAGATGGTTGTGAGCCACCATGTGGTTGCTGGGAATTGAACTCAGGACCTCTGGAAGAGCAGTCAGTGCTCTTACCACTGAGCCATCTCTCCAGCCCCTCCCCCTCCATTTATTTATTTATTTATTTATTTATTTATTTATTTATTTATTATATTTAAGTACACTGTCTCTGTCTTCACACACACCAGAAGAGGGCATCAGATTTCATTACAGATGGTTGTGAGCCACCAGGTGGTTGCTGGGAATTGAACTCAGGACCTCTGGAAGAGCAGTCAGTGCTCTTAACCGCCGAGCCATCTCTCCAGCCCCTCCCCCTCCCTTTTTTAACATTGGTTTTTGTGTGTATGACCGAGTGTGTGCCCAAACTTGCACGTGGTGGTGAGAGAACAACTTTTGGGACTTGGTTCTCTCCACGTGCCTTGCGGATCTCAGGAATCAAACTCAGGTCTTCAGGCGTCTGCATTGAACACTTTTACCTGCTGAGTTCTGTCAACAGACCCCTGAATTTATCTTTTTTATCATCCTCTAGCAAAGAAGTGCTAAGAACACCAGCAAAGAGGCAATCAAAGATGGACTTTCCCTTTCTTCGATTAGCTCTTGACGATACACAAACAATATCTTGCTTCTGAAAATGAGGACAAAACCCCAGAGTCCAACTCACCACCCGGACGTTTTCCAGAGTTGACAGAGGTGACTGGTGACTGGCTTCTGGTGGCTTAGCCTCACAGGCCTCTTGGGTTTGGCTATTAGCAAGCCTCCCTGGATCCGAGTGACTTACAGGCTGGAGTGGCCTTGACATGCTGGAGACACACGAAGTGTACAACAGATCCAGCAGTGGTGACCCACGGTGTCTCTAAGGAAAGTTTCTGTATAGAGCTCAGGAAGAGAGGTTGAGGTCTCTCAGGGCCAACAGCAAAGACTTTCAGAAAGTTCCAGGAGTGTCTCAAGTGCTTAGCCCTCAGGAGGAGCTGCCTGATGAATTTGTTTTGTGGAGACAACGTGGACCTAGTTTCTAAAGAGAGTGTAAAATAGTTGAAGTGTCATTAGACATACACGAATATACTTTTTTCTAAAATATTTTATTTACATTATATCATGCATTTAATTATATATTAAAAAATATATATAATTATATATATAAACACACACACATATATGTCAGTCCTTGCTAATATATGAGTCATAGCTTTATGACCTGTGAATTTCTCCCATTTAGAATTTTTCAACCTGTCATAAATGCTAACTATAGCACTTAAGAAACAACCAGACCACAAAAATTCAAATGCAGATTGATAATGTGCATACCATAGTTTACAGAGCTCGTTATGCCCCAGAATAAAGTATAAATGCAATCACATGTTACTTTCCTTTCAGTGTGAAGGGTCAAAACCAAGGTCCTTGAGTGTGCTAGTGTTACTGGAGGTCCAGGTCTGGGCGGGGTGTTTCCAGGTTCTCTTTTTAAATATTTATTTTATTCATATGTTTATTTGTGTGTGTGTGCCTGAGCCCTTGGTGATCAGAAGAGGGTACTGTATTTCCTGGAATTGGAGTTACGAGTAGTTGTGAATAGCCATGTGTCCTCTCTTAGAGAAGACAATGTCCTTCATTACTGAGCCGTCTGTCCAAGCCCCGGGTTCCGAGGTCCCTGGTGTCTTATTTAAAGCACTGAGTAAGCACACACAAAGAAAACTGTTCTAAGCAGAGCGATAGCGCAGATCAGATCAGGACACACTAGAGCAGCAGGCCTCTCAAGGAAGGGTAATCAGAGGCCCCGAGTACTATTTAGAGCTTTCTTTTATGGAGGTTTAAGAGAAGAAAGAAGGCCAATGAGAGGGTCATCCAGTTAAGACTGCTTGCCACCACCACTAAAACCTGAGTTTTGATCCCTGGGACTCACCTGGTAGGAGAGAACTGAAAGTTGTCCTCTGACCTTCACACACACACACACACACACACACACACACACACACACACACACACACACACACAGTCACACACACCTCCTGCTACTTGTCCTCTGACCATAGTGCACCATGGTAAGTACACATGAACACATACATAGCTAAATATTTTTAAATGGAAGCTGAGTTCTATCTAACGTTGTTTAAAGTTATAGCTTTAAGGTTTTACAACTCTGAAAATCCCACCTTCACACTCTCTGTATGTCTTACTTTCTTACACATAAGATACAACTTACTATAGTTCAGTGAGTGAAAGAACAAAACGTAATTTTTCTTTTACCATAATATGATCAAGAGAAAATCCCAAATCCAAGATCAATTCCCAGGAGACCCCCTAGTGAGTGGGCCTCCTGTACAATTTGCCAGTAGAATGTTTGCACTCCTTGGAAACCGTTGGTAGGTGAACGCATCACAGACGACAAGGAAGGCAGAGACATCTCAGCGTGGCGGTTACAGTGCAGTTATTTTCCTAAGGGCCTAAAAGCACAAAGTACTTTTCACCAAATATTAGTGAACATTAAAAAAGAAAAAGAGAAAAACAAGAAGCAAACAAAAATATTTAAGAAAGTGAGCCTACCCAAGTGAACGAACACTATCAACATGTGTGTGTGTGTGTGTGTGTGTGTGTAATCATATCTATTTATATAAAACTTCTGATTCCTAAGAGGATAGAATTGATGATTCCATCTATTTCTAAGGAAAGATGATTTGTTATGTTAAATACGTTTATAGCAGAGAAGGCTTGTCCCTACTGTGTGTGTGTTTGTTTGTGTGTGTGTGCGTGTGTGTGTGTGTGTGTGTGTGTGTGTGTGTATCCTTGATACCAAAATAGCCAAGAATACACTTCAAATAGCAAAGAATGCTGATAGCCTGACCACAGTCCAGGGTCTGAGCCTTTGCATAAATCTTTTTGAATCTATAAGGCCCGTTCAGATATAAATTTAGGGCTGAAAATGACTGTCCACTGTCTTTATTTAGTTATGTACAATAAAAACTAAGCAGAAACAGCTGGGCAGTGGTGGCACAGGCCTTTAATCCCAGCACTTAAGGGGAGCAGAGGTAGCCAGATCTCTGAGTTAGAGGTCAGCCTGGTCCTCAGAGTAGGTTCTAGGGCAACTAGGGCTACATGGAAAAATCCTGTCTCAAAGCAACAACAAATAGAAAGAAGTTAAGACTCACAAAGATGAGAATAATACATATTCAATGCAGATAAACAAATTTTTCCTCTATAAAATTCTTAGGACTGGAGAGATGGCTCAGCACTTAAGAGCCCTGGCTGCCCTTCTAGAGGTTCCCAGCAACCACATGGTGGCTCACAATTATTTGTAATAGGATCTGATGCCTTCTTCTGGTGTGTCTGAGGACAGCTACAGTGTACTCATATATATGAAATAAATAAATCCTCAAAGATAAACAAATAAACAAATTCTTAATACAATACCCTCTAAGGTTTGGGTATAGCTCAGTGGTAGAGGATTTCCTCGGAGCATAAAGACCCTGCACTTTCACTATTAATAAAGTTGACTGAGAGGGCTGGAGAGATGGCTCAGTGGTTAAGAGCACTGACTGCTCTTCCAGAGGTCCTGAGTTCAAATCCCAGCAACCACATGGTGGCTCACAACCATCTGAAATGATGCCCTCTTCTGGTGTGTCTGAAGACAGCTACAGTGTATTCATATACATAAAATAAATGAATCTTTAAAAAAAATAAATAAAGTTGACTGAGGGCTGAGACCCCCAGTTTCCCTGTCTTTTCATTCTTTAAATTGGCAGAGAATTGCGTTGCCCTGTGGCACAAGATGATGTCATCCTACCAGCATAGGTGTATAACATGTGTATCATTCCAGCACTCAGGAGAGACTGGAATTGAAATGGTAACCATCCCCACCTACATGACAAGTTCAAGACTAGCCTGGGCTACATGGGAACTTGCCTCAAAAACAAACAAACAAACAAACAAACAAACAAACCCCAGGGGTGTGGTATATATGTGTACTTGCAGATTGGGAATTTGAGGCCAGCCTAGACCACACAATGAGACTGATGGCACATACGTCACCTGTCTTCACATTTCTTATTCCACATACCTGTATCCACTATTTCTTCACTATGTAACTTCAGCTGTGCCAGAACTCACTATGTAGACCAGGCTGTCCTCAAACTCATGGAGATCCACCTGCCTCTACCTTCTGAGTGTTGGGAAGAAAGGCACGTGCCACCACGACCCACTTACTATTTCTTTAACAAAGAGACAGGTCATGTTGGAAAACTTTAAGTTTACTACTAAAGTTAATATTCTGATTAATAATGCTTTCATATTTACCTCTTTCTGCATAAGCATCACTGTAGGACAAATTCTTAGAGCTGAAAAATCAAAGTAATTATACATTTAGATTTTTTTTAGTAACAAAGACTCTAACTATTTAGTCTAGACCAGCCTTGTACCTCCCAAGTGCTGATCTTATAGTAGTCATGTACCATGTCATCCTGACACATTTAGATATATAATATACATATATATATAATATATATATAATTTACACACACATGTATACACATACATACATACATACATACATACATACATATATACATACATACATAAGGGTGTCTAGAACTCCCTGGCCTTGAACCCACAGAGATCCCCCAGCCTCTGCCTTCCAACAGCTGGGATAAAAGGTATGTGCCACCATGGTACATTTAAATTTTTGATAGCTATTATGAAATTAAAAATGGGACCTGGGCAAAAATAATATACAACATTAATAGCGACTTCCATTATTAGCATTTAAATATTTCATCTTTCTAGTCTCAGAAAAGTGGCCATTTTCGTCTGTACTCACTTGTCCTGTCCTCAGGATCTCACAGGTTTGCCTTTCTCTCTATGAAGTGCATCCTTGTTTGCTCTCTAAGGCAGCAACAGGCTGTAGGGTTTTCCTCTCATGTTAGACTCCTCTTTTCTCTTTTTTCCCTCTAGCTCCTCATCTCCTGAAATGCTTTTTTCTTTTTTTAAAGAGTTGTGTGAAGAGGGATAGAGAGGCAGCTTAGTGGTTATGAACATTGGCTCCTCTTCCTGAGGACCTGGATTCCATTTGGAGCATGTGTATAGGATGACTCTGGACCATCTGAGAAACTCCAGTTCCATGGGACCTGACAAACGCTTCTGGCCTCCTGGGGCACCAGACATGCAAACTGTACACAGACATACATGCTGTGAAATACCCATGCATGTAAGATAAAAGTAAACAAATTTTAAAAAAATGCATGCGAAAGGTCTCATGTGGGGGCTCAAGGAGACACTGGGATGAATTATTGATTAGAAGGACTATCTTCTAATGGGCAGACAAACAGACAACAGGACCAGAAACGAAACTGCATGGTGGGGACTCCGAAGAGGAAATCAGGGCTCTCCTTTTATACTGTGTACTGAGGATAGCCTGCAACCTGACCCTCTGATTCCCAGGCAGGAGGAAGAGAAGGAGGTGGGAAGCAGGGTGTAGTCCACTCATACCCATTTGGCTGTAAACTCACTCCTGCCGCCTGGAAGTTTAAGCTAGAGCAGCAGTGTCTCAGTATTATGCCAGTGGGTGACCGAGACAGGGGTAGAGCTGCTGTGGGTATTGTAGCCTGAGCAGCAGCTGGATTCTGACATTAGTCTTAGTGTGGGCATGTGTGTGTGCATGTGTGTATACAGGTGTGAGAGCATGTGAATGTTTGGGCATGTGTGCATGTGTGTATGTGTTCGAGTGTGTGCACACGTGTGTGCATGTGTGCCTGTGTGCATGCATGTATTTGCACTATGTGCATGCATGCGTGTGCAAGCGTGTGTGTGTGTGTGTGTGTGTGTCTGTGTGTGTCTGTGTGTGTGTACTTTCAGGAGACAGTTTTCTTTCCACCCTGTTTTGAGGCAGACTTCCATTGTTTCTGGGTGTCCAGCTTCTAGGTGCCTCTCTTGTTTCTGCCTCGGTCTTACAGGAGGTTACTGGGTTATGCACCCTGCTCTTCACTTTGGATCTGGGTTGGAACTCAGGTTGTCAGGCTTGCCTGACATGTGTTTTTACCCATGGGGCCATCTCCCCTGCCCATCTCCAGGAATTGTAAACATTGAAATGTTCTAGGGACTCCATGTCCAGGAGTCATCTAAGAACATTTTAATTTAATCGATTCTTTTTGAGAGTCTTATCCCCCAATATGATCCTTTCACCAAAACAGTTAAAATGGCAATCCTGCCTGCCTAGAGGCTCAGGCCAAGTCCTTGCTCTCTCTCACATACTCCAAGCCCCTTGCTGAATCCAATTTCTCTCACAGCAGATGCCCAGAGAAATCTCTTACCACACTTGTAAGCTGGCACTTAGAGTGAGATGCGGAACAGTGATCATATGCTTGCTTAACACGTGTGTTGTGTGAGTTTCAATCTTCCCAGTGTAAACAGACAAAAAAAATCATCAAAATATCATCTTCCCATCCCTTACTGATATGAGCACCTACCCTTTTAGCTAGTGTGTGTGTGTGTGTGTGTGTGTGTGTGTGTGTGTGTGTGTGTGTGTGTGTGTATTGGTTTTCTTTTTTGTTTTTCAAGAAAAGGTTTCTCTGTGTGAAGCCCTGGCTGTCCTGAAACTTGCTCTGTGGATCAGGCTGGCCTTAAACTCAGAGATCCATCTGCTTCTGCCTCCCAGGTGCGGGGATTAAAGAGGGCACCACTATGCCTGGCTGCAGTGGATTGAAAGAGAAAGTCCTCCAAAGGCTCAATGGTTGGATACTTTGTTTCCTGGTTAGTGGAAGATTAGGAAGTGTGGCATTGTTGAAGGAGGTGTGTCACTGGGAGAAGGCTCTGAGCTTTTAAAGCCTTTTGCCTTTCCCTGTGCATTATCTGCTTTCTGTTAGGGCTTTGACATGTGAGCTCATAACTGCTACTCTAGCTGTCATGCCTGCCTGCTGCCATGCTTCCTATGGCGATGGACTCTCTGAAACCATAAGCCTGGAATAAAACCTTTCTATAAATTGCTTTGGTCCTAGTGTTTTGCCACAGTAACAGAAAAGTTACTAACACAGAAAAGTTACTGACTCATCTAGGTTTTTTTTGTTTTTTTTTTTAAATAACATGTCTTTGGACTAGGGATGTCACTTAGCAATAGGTGTAACATTTGCCCAGCAGGTACAAGATCTTGACTTTTGTCCCTAGCACAGAAAAATGAATAAATAATACCATAGCTATTGTTTCATCTCTAAAATTAAATATTTAATTGATGTATGTGTCCTCTACCAGAATATAATTCAGTGTGCTGCTGGGCTCTCTAGGGTGCTGTCAGCATTTGGAGCAGAATTATTGGTAGGAAATGGATGTTCAACCGTTGCTTGCTCGATGAATAAATTATACAGGTCACACAAAGCTACTGTAGCTGAAAACCCTTTCTGCTTAGACGGCAGAGGTGATAATCTTAGGGATGAAGCATCAAGGTTTGGGGCCTTATAGCTTTGGGCACTGAGTTTAGGGACTTAAGACCATTTTCCTACCTGTTAAATGAGGCTTGGGCCTCTTCCTCACCAACAAGAACAAGATAGTAAAAATCTTTGAAATGCAATACACAGAAAAGCACTACCTGCAATTTATGAGACCATTTTCTTGTTTTAAAAATCTTTATTGCATGTGTTTGTGTATGTAATGTTTTGTGTGTGCAGGAGCCCTGGACGTCAGAAGAAGGAGTTGGGTTGCCTCGAACTGGAGTTAATAGGTGGTTATTATCTGTTATGTGGGTGCTAGGAACCAAGCCTGGGTCTTCTTCAAACGCAGCAAATACTCTTAACCACTGAACCATTGCCCAAGTTTTTTTTCTCTCTCTTTTTCTTTCCTTTAATCCCTGCACTCAGGAGGCAGAATCAGGCTGATCTCTGTGAGTTCAAGGCCAGCTTGGTCTACAGATTGAGTTCTAGGGCAGTTAAGGCTGCTACACAGAGAAACCCTGTCTTTAAAAAAATCCAATCAAAGGGGGTTGGGGATTTAGCTCAGTGGTAGAGCGCTTGCCTAGGAAGTGCAAGGCCCTGGGTTCGGTCCCCAGCTCCAAAAAAAAGAACCAAAAAAAAAAATCCAATCAATCAATTAATAAGTAAAAGAATAATAAAGTAGGGGCTGGAGCTGTAGTTTATTAGTTGGTTAGCCCTTCCTAGCCCCCCACAAAACCAATCATCAATGAAGACAGCGAAGATTTCCTCATTTTACCTCATGGTAACAGTTACACAGTTCTGTAAATGTAAACCTTGTAAACTAAAAAAATCATACATTTGTATTCTTAAAAGTGGGCAACTATTACAGCCTGCACATTCTACTTCAGTAAAAGGGCTAATGAAGCAAAACAGAGATTATCTAACTATATATGGATATAATGTAAAACAGGCCAGGATTTCAGGCAAAAGCCACAAACTAAAATACATACACATACATTAGTGCAGAAAAAAAAATACCCAAGTTTAGTACAGGCTCTGCTCCGGCATGGGGGAACCTAGCTGCTGATAGAAGCCCCTACCTAGCATGCCAGACCCTGGCAGAAAGGTTGGGAGGCAACCATGTGTCTTGCCATTCGTTGAAACATGCCTCTCTAACAGTGGTTGCTAAATCAACAGCCAAGTGGTAAAATTCTAAGGAAGGACTCTTCTTTAGAATGATGTGGGGAAAACTGCAACCAGAGAAGCGTAATATTGGGAAGAAGCCAAAAAAACTTATTCTAGGGGCTGGAGAGATGGCTCAGTGGTTAAAAGCACTGACTGCTCTGCCAGAGGTCCTGAGTTCAATTCCCAGCAACCACATGGTAGCTCACAACCATCTGTAATGGGGATCCAATGCCCTCTTTTAGTGTGTCTGAAGACAGCAACTGTGTACTCATATACATAAAATAAATAAATCTTAAAAAAAGAAAGAAACTTATTCTAGGAACTAACATTTTGTTTATAGACTCCATTTATTTTATTGGGAAAAACTAAATTCAAGATACCAGACCCTAAGGCAGCTGGGGACTTCCCTATAGCTGAACAGCTTCTGTTGTAAACAGTTGTCTCAATTCAGACATCTCAGGGACACCTTGTAAGGAGACAGCTGTCTGAGTCAAGCCATCTCAAGGACAACTTCTCCATCTTGTTGGCAAGTCAACAAGGACCTTGTTGGCAGGTCAAACAAGTTCATGTCCCAGGATTAGGAATGAACTCCTATCCCACTTCTCCAAATGTTTTCTTAATTGTATGTTAACGGATAAAGAATATAACAATTGCTGTTATCTAAACCGAGGTGCATAAGTTGTAAAAATACATAATCAATTGCCTGTTATGCCCTAATTAACTACATGTAGCTGGCCTGCTTTGTCCCCTTATCACTCTGAGCTCCACACCCAGTGTCTAGGAGAATGAATTAAGGACCTTGAAGCCAGGTGCCTTGGATATGGTCCAGTCTCCAACAGATACTCCCTTGCTTAACCCAAAGTGTCAAACAAAATACAATCGGATAACACTGCAGGGCACCCCAGTTCACCCCTCCCTTTGTGTTCCCATCCTTTTAAAATGTCATACAATCTCCTTTCTGGGACATGTTTCAGGTCCCGACCTGGCTGCCTCCCTGAGCTTTCAGAGAATAAAGCTTTCATTTTTAAGCTTCTGTGTCTCAAATAAGTTTTCTCGGCTTCTACCACAAACCCAACAGTAAGAATCCAGTCCAGTAACAGCAGCAGAAAAAGCAAAGCCAATTTCTTTGCCTTCCTCTACCACCAGGCTCCCAAGGACATGGCCAAACTCACTTCTGTACAGGGTGAATGTCAGCCTTGCTGGCATCTAATTATTACCGGAGTGGTCTCTGCCTCAGTACTGATCTGCTGAGAGGGAAGGGTCCCTGGCTCTGAGTTCTGCTCCCTCCACACTGATGGAGCCCCATGCTCCTGCTCTGAGACCCCTCTCAGCTGCTGGGCTGAGCCTGCCTATGGGTTTCAACCCAGGGAGGATAACAGGTTCAATTTTAGTTATGGAAGGCTGAGTTATAGTTAAGTCATAACGAACTTGTCTCTATGCCAAGGCTGTGGATTGATCCTCCCTACTCTTACTAGAATTGAGAGTAAGACCCTGGGCTCTGACAATCCAATAAACCAGGTTAGACTCCATTCTTTTTTCTTTTTTCTTTTTTTTTTTTGAGCTGGGAACCGAACCCAGGGCCTTGCGCTTGCTAGTCAAATGCTCTACCACTGAGCTAAATCCCCAACCCCTAGACACCATTCTTAATAAGCCCATTAAACAAGTAATGGTAAGAAATAGAAAAAGGAGATTTATTCAATACGGGAATACATTGGGAAGAGGGACAAAGAGAAGTTGTCTTCTGGGTCCAATATAAGGCTAAGGTTTAAGTAGAGAGTTAGAGTTAAACAGAGCTGAACAGTGAAGGTCGAGGTGTGGTCCCGTCCATCACTGTCAAGGCTTCAGTCCTGCAAGGTGAGCTCTGAAATCTTTTTCTGGGAAACATCCAATTCCTTGAGGTGCTTTCTCCGCAGATGGCTAACCAGAAGGACACAATTGTCTCATTAAGATATCCTCACTCTTGCTAAGAGGGTTACAGATAGGCAAAGTTATCCGGGTGCCCCCCACCACACTCTGAAAGCTTGGGGTTATGACAACGTGGAAAGTCGCATCACCCGCTCCAGGTCAGTGCCCGTAATTAGCCTAAGGCCTCCAAGCTCCTGCCTGAAGAAGTCAGGACGAGCCAAAAATAAATAAATAAATAAATAAATAAATAAATAAATAAATAAATTAATAAATAAATAAATAAGAAAGAGGGTGAAAAAGAGAGAGAGAGAGAGAAGAGAGAGAGAGGAGAGAGAGGGAGGAAGAAAGAAAGAAAGAAAGAAAGAAAGAAAGAAAGAAAGAAAGAAAGAAAGAAAGAAAGGAAGGAAGGAAGAAAGGACAAAGCCGCGACACAGGCTCTGCAGGAGACTGTCACTGCAACCTAGGTCAGGGGAACTGGTTCAGACAGGCCCATTCCTGCCGGGGTTCTGCTCAGACTCCGCCTAGACCCCGCCCCACCGCGCCCCCTATACACTATCTTTGATTGGCTAAAAGCGACGCGGGAAGCTCCCAGGTCATCAGAGGCAAGCTCCACACAGGCTCTTTCCACAGCCAGTCACAGCCGCCAACCAGTCTTTGGTGACAGTCTTCTTGCTGCCTGGGCCCACTGGCTCCCTCAGACTCTCCTGCCTCCGCTGTCAGCGGGTCACGACGTCATTCCGGTCGCCTGCGCACCTTCGCTGCTGGGAGCGCGACGCAGGCGCACTGACTGAGTTTCCCCGGGAGATCCCTGAGCACGTGGGTTGTGCTGTCCGGTACGCGCGCGGAGGGACTGGAACCTGAATTTTGCTGGTGTTCTTCGTGGGTAGCAGACTAGCAAAGGCCATGGCACCAGCGGGAATCCTGAACGGGAAAGTGGTCTCCGCGTAAGTACTTGCCACTGCTGATAGTGGTCCTGGGCTCAGAGCTGGGCGTGCAGATCCCCAAGCACCCGGGCTCTGCAGGAGAGGTGCTTAGATGGGCTTTGTGGGAAGGGAGGACATTGACACAGCCCCTAGAATCTGAAGATTGGTTTCCTGAAGCCTAAGAAACATGCCCGGCCCAATGTGCAATTGCAATAGACTGCCTGGGGTGTCTGCAGCCCTATGTTTTGGCGGCAAGTCCTGACCTGATCTTGCTCTCAAAAGTGTAGCTGCTGGCATCCTGCTTAGACACGGGCTGCCTGTGGAGTCCAAACTCAGAAACCCAGCATAGCCGCTTGTCTTGCAATTTGGTGGTGATTCGATTGTGGCAAGATTTGACCCGGGTTTGTTTGTCTTCTGACACAGGGTCTCTTCACGGAGCCCTGACTGTCCTGGAACTCACTCTGTAGATCATGCTGGCCTTGAACTCATAGAGATCCCCTCCTGTCTCTTCCTCTGGAGTGCTAGGATTAAAGGCGTGCACCACCACACCTGGACTAGAGGATTTCCTCTAATTCAGTGCATTCCTTGTTAACACCAAATGCTATCTTTTACTTTCTTTCTTCCTTCTGGTCCGTGCTTCACTTCCAAGGTATCGCACATGCAAGGCCAGCACTGTACTACAACCCCAGCCCTCTCATGCTCTACCCTATAACAGCCCCCTATCTGTCCTGGCACTAAAGTTATTTTTTAGTTTGGCTTCTGTGTGCTGACAATTTCATATTCCATTTGACCACCTCTTCTGGCCCTGCAGATTTAAATGCTTAACTAGAGGAAATGTTTGCCAAGCGTCCTCCCAGAGAGTAGTAGCACCCTTTTGCTCTTTTGGGAGAGAGGGCTGGGAATTGAGCCGTAAGTGTGCTTAACCTCTGGGCTAGTTCCTTGCTTTTTGTTTAGGGAGTGAGTGTTGGGGACTGCTGAGGAAAGAAAGGTGTGGACTGAAGGTTGCTTTTACATTAGGTATCACTGGGTATTTGTTAACTGCTGTGGCTAACAGTAATTGTCCAGGAAACACTTGACTTTGTCAGAAGAAGCGTTGAGAGAATGATAGTGAAGCCTACCTCAGGGTAAAATGATCCTTTGTTGAAGACTGGGAAAAAAAGAGAAGTATAAATTAAGTGGTGAATCTTGTACTAAGGCAAGGAAGAACTCCAGATTTTTGGACTAGAAATCATAATACATCTGTGTGCTTTTTTTCTTTTCTTTTGTTAAGACAAGGTCTTAGGTAACCCAGGCTTGCCTCAAACTCAAATGTATCTGAGTTTGGCTTTGAACTACTGACTCAGTGCTTACTCCTTCCAAAGGATGACCTCACAGGTCTGTACCACTACTCAGGCTTTTGTTTGTTTTTCAAGACAGCGTTTCTCTGTGTAGCCCTGGCTGTCCTAGAACTCACCCTGTAGACCAGGCTGGCCTCAAAGAGATCTACCTGCCTCTGCCTCTGCCTCCTGAGTGCTGGGATTAAAGACATATCACCATGTCTGCTTTTTTTTTTTTCTTTCTTAAGCCTTAATGTGGGGGCTGGAGAGGTGGCTCAGGAATTATGAAAGCACATTTTGTACTTCCAGATATAACTCAGTTCTTAGCACTCTCTTTAGACCATTCACAACTGCCTGTAACTCCAGCTCCAAGGGAAAGATTCCTTCTGGGTACCCATGTACAGGCATGGCATGCACTTATAAACACACACACACAAATTATAATGTTTTTTAAAAACTTTCCGTGTATATTTAAGATTGGCTACAAATTATGGGATACATATATGTAGTAACAATGTATACGGTTACTAAAGTAAAGTAACCGCATGCATGGGTAGTTACTTATAAGGCTTGCTAAAATGAAGTAAGTTTCTTTGCACAATCCTGGATACAGTATCCTTTCATTACCATAGTCCTCTGTTCTACCCTGCAGCTCCTGGCTTGTTACTCTTCCATATCTCCTACTTTGTATTCTTTGGGGTTCAATAAGACCCTGCCCTGTTTTATTTCTAGCTGTGTGCTTGGATTTAACTTCCCTATAAATGCAATTATGTAGCATTTTTCTTATAATGTCAGGGTTGCTTCCTTAATCATAGTGCCCTGGGTTCTATCCATGTGACAGATTTCCTTTTTTTAAGGATGAGTAAGATTTCACAGTATGTCTAATTCTCTGTTGTCTGTTGAAGCCATGGCTATTCAATGGTAGAGGAACTGGCACCTGCAATGCCCTGGCTTCAAAAGAATCTGTAATGTCATAAGAGCAACCATTAATAAGGTTGCAACCTAGATAGGTTGTTCCCATATTTTAGCTCTTGTGATTAATGCTATAATTGTTATTAGTGGACAGATTTCTTTACAAGGTTGTAATTTAAGGTTTTTTGGCTACACAGCCAGGAAAGAAATTGTTCTGATAATTCTATTTTGCTTTTAATTTTTAAAACTTGATTTGATTTTTAAAAATTTAAATGGATACATAATCGGGACATATTCATAGAGTACTTTGTAACTTTATTTAGTTAACACTTTTTTCTTTTTTTCCCTTTTCTTTTTTTCAGAGCTGGGAACCGAACCCAGGGCCTTGTGCTTGCTAGGCAAGCGCTCTACCACTGAGCTAAATCCCCAACCCCTAGTTAACACTTTTTTTATTTTATGTATATCTGTGTTTTGTCCCTATGTATGTCTCTGTGAGGGTGTCAAATCACCTTGAGCTGGAGTTACAATTGTGAACTGTCAGAGGGGTGCTGGGAATTGAACTTGGGTCCTCTGGAAGAGTGGACAGTGCTCTTAACCACTGAGCCATCTCTCCAGACCCATCATGTAATTTTGTGTGTGTGTGCGTACACTTTTGCTTGAAATGGGAGTTTCTCTTGTGTAGTCTTGGCTGTCCTAGAACTCACTCCGCAGACCAGGATGGCTTTGAACTCACAGATCTGCTGGCCTTTGCCTCAGGAGTGCTGGGATTAAAAGCGAGCTCCACCATGTTCTGACCGTCTAATTTTTTTTTTTAATTTCAACATAAATTATCCCATTTACTATAGGCTAGAATTGATAGCATTTACTGGTCATTCAGTTCCTTAGTCTTTTGATGCTAACTTGACTGTGACAACAGAGGTGACATTGTAGGTCCAGGCCCCACCAGCCACTGGTACTAGTGAAATCTTAGAGCCAGACCCCCTAGCCCATTGCTTCTTCTTGGTTTTTGCCACAGAAGGATAGTTCTGATTTTTAAAAGACAACTCTGTGCTACTTTCTTTAGTGGCCATATGAATTCATGTTTCCACCAACAGTGTACTGGAATTTCCTTTTCTCTCTCTCTCTCTCTCTCTCTCTCTCTCTCTCTCTCTCTCTCTCTGTGTGTGTGTGTGTGTGTGTGTGTGTGTGTGTTTTACAGTGAGCTTGAACCATGTGTATGAGTGTGGAGACCAGAGGACAACTTTTAGTAGATCCCCTTCATTGAGGAATGGAAATTGGAATTAGGGTTGTTAGGCTTGCACTGTAAGGACTTTTAATTGCTGAACCTTTAGCCTGGCTCTTTTGATGATGTACATCCTCATGGGTGTGAAGTTTTATCTCAGTGGTTTTAATTTGCTTTTCCCTCAGAAGAGGTCCTGAGTAGAGTGTGTGTGTGTGTGTGTGTGTGTGTGTGTGTGTGTGTTTGTTTGAGTGCGCTTGCACATGCACCCACCTGCTTGTTAGTTTTATGTCTTTGAGTCTTTTTCAACATATAGATTACTAAAGTACCTGTTTCTGGTTATGAATATATATTCATGCCTTCTATTGTGCTCTTTCTTTAAGTGTTCCTATTAGATTGTAAAGAGATAACTTAGGTTTTGACTTGGTGGGTGACTGGGAATTGGTGGTATGGGTGTGCTTTGGTTGAGTGGAGAGGAAAGTAAATATAAGCTCCATTAAAAATCAAAAATCGGGGTTGGTGATTTGGGTCAGTGGTAGAGCGCTTGCCTAGGAAGCGCAAGGTCCTGGGTTCGATCCCCAGCCCCGAAAAAAAGGAAAAAAAAAAAACAAACAAAAAACCAAAAATCGCTGGAGAGATGGCCCAGTGGTTAAGAGCAATGACTGTTCCTCCAGAGGTCCTGAGTTCAATTCCCAGCACCCATTTGGAAGCTCATTTGTAGCTCCAGATCCAGGGGATCTGATGGCCCATGCATCAGGAACACCCGGTTCACATATAAACATGCAGACGAAACACCCGAATACAAAAATTGCTGTGGTTTGTCCTGGAGTTATCTGTATTTTGATGCTAATTCCACTGCCCTAAGGATGGGAAAAGATTGAAGGAAGAGGAGGAGACTGGAATGGAAAGGAAGAGACAGGAGGGGCAGAGAAGCCAGGGCAGGACAACATGGGAGCTGACGTTAAGATTCCATGCTGTACCCTTACAGGTTGTTATAAATGTTCTAAGGGATGGATGTGTACAGGACTTTGTATGTTTAGGTGGGCAATCATATCTTATCAATTGGATCAAAGGCGTGTTCTTTCATGTGCAGATTTAAGTGTAAGGAAGTGTGGGGCGGCTGGTCTGTGCTGCCACGGAATTGGAATGTGGGCTTCTGACAAGATGTCTACCAGATACCTTGGCACTGAAGTGCAGACCTAGTGAGGGATAAAAGACAGCGTTTTTATTTTTTACATTTTTACAGCAACAAAAAATAATAAAAATAATTTAAGTGATACGAGGTACATTATGCAGTTTATGTCTATATCTAAAGTACCTAGAAACTTTTTCACTTTTTACTAGTTGTAAATTAAAAGTAATATCTAGCTTATTGGGTTTCTAGCAAAATGAAATGGTAGTTTTAGTTTTGTGAGTCAGGGCCTCTATATTACCCTGGCTGTCCTGGAACTCACAAACATCCCTCCTCCTTCCTCTCCCTTCTGAGCACTGGGATTAAAGGTGTGTGCTACCATGCCAGCTACCTACAGAGTCCTTAACAGAGAAACACAAGAATCTTCTGGCACATATCGAATGTTCAGTATACATTAGCTATATTGATAATCTATAATTGATGTATACATGAATGCTTACTTGGTCCCCCGTCGTCCCCCCACCAGCTGAGGACTGAACCCAGGGCCTTGCGCTTGCTAGGCAAGTGCTCTACCACTGAGCTAAATCCCCAACCCTTTCTTTTTGAAAGCAGTAGCCGGCTTGAGATCTATTCCAGTGGTTTACAACATTGGTTTCATGTTAGAATCAATTGGAGGTTTTTGTCTTTATTCAAAGTGAGAGATAGGATAGAGGTCCAGTGAAATTACCTAAAAGCAGGCTTTTGCCACCAAGGCCGAGGACCTCAGTTTTTAGTCTCTAAAATCCACATGAAGGAGAGAACTGACCCCTATAAGTTGTCCTCTGAACTCTAATGGATAGCCGTGAAGGCACAATGTCTTTTAAGATGTGTAGAGTTTACCCTTGGGTTATTCAAATGATGGTTTTTCTGCTCTCATATCTTGTTTTAATCTAGATATGACATTGTAATGCATATACCAAGAACCTCCAGTCTCAAACAACTGTTCTTACCATTTATTCTGTGCCTTGTCAATAAAGGCTGATCACCCAATGGCTGGGCAGAAGAGAGAGTAGGATGGGATGCCTGCTAGCCAGAGGAAAGAGAGCGAGAGAGGGGAGACTCAGATGAGCTGGTAGGGTGGAGGAATTGGAGCCATGAGGAAGGTTCTCAAGAACCAGATCAATAATAACACACAAGTGTCATGGTATGGGGCTGGGAGGTAGCCAGATTACCACAGGAGTTAAAGGTAGATCATTTAACTGCCCAGTTATTGAGGTGCAGTTTTGAATAAATCTTATCTTCTTTTCTGTGTGGTTATTGGGGAATAGCATAAGATAAAGAAATACAGCCAGCTAATTAATTCACTGTTTATATTTATATTAAGAATAATTCATTTACATAGCCATACAAACAAAGTAAATAAATGTAATAAAAGCCAGCTTGTTTGCTTGCTTCCTCTCTTTCACTCTTTCTCATGTGGTCATGTGGCCTGGCATGGTGGTTAAGCCTGTAAGTCTAGAACTTATGATGTGTACGCAGGAGAATCAGAAGTTCAGGGCCATCCCCCTTCATAAGTAAGTTCCTAGCCAGACTAGTCACATAAGGCTCTGCTTCAGGAAGAAGATACAAAATTACACCATCACAAGCTTATGTGGCAATGAATTTTTCTCAGCCAAATGTGCCTGTGATCAAGAAATGGCCTGGGTCCAATAACCTCCATGACCTGGGTGTGTGTGTGTGTGTGTGTGTGTGTGTGTGTGTGTGTGTGTGTGTGGCTAGGACGGGATGATCTCAAGCTTGAGACCTGGTAGTACAAGCCTGTAATCCCAGCTACTTGGAAAGCTTGGGATTGGGAGAAGGTAAATTCACAGCTGCCTGGATTACAGAATGAGTTTGAAGTGAGACATTATCCCAAATTTTTAAAAAAAGATGGCTGAACATAGCTTAGTGCTTACCAAGCCTGTGTGAAGCACCATGTTCAATCCCAGGACTGAGAGAAAAAGAACAAAAGAGAAAGGGAGGAGGCAAAGTGGAGCTGGTGGCCAGTCTAGGCACTGTAGACACTCCATCTAGTCAACTTGGGAACTTAGTGGAAGCTGTCGTGCAGGGTAAGCTTTGGGCCTGCCGTCATCCATGGTACTGGCATCTCCATTACTATAGGGTCTTTCAATGTAACTAGGCTTCACCAGTTAGCCTCATAGGCTCTCTTCATGGTGCCAAGCTTTAACATCTTTGCATGACTCCTTCAGTCCATGGATGTCAACTGCAACTGAGGCTGCACCTTCACCGATGGCCTTCCCTGCCCTCTCACTGTACCAAGCTTCTGCTACTCTTCACGACCCCTTTATACCTTCAAAACCAGTACCACACGGGTGACTTTTACGTATACCAAGTCCAACTGCAGCATGAGGTACATCCTTGGCCATCTTTGTGCTCTCAGAAAAAACACTTCCCAGAAGATTTCACCTCAGTGACGCTGGTCTCTTCTTAGTCCAGTTGTCCAGCATCTTGTTCTTTGGGTCTTGTTCTTGTTCTGTTGGTCTTTGACTTCAGGATATCCAATTTCTTCTTGTCTCTTTGCTCACAACCACTTGACAAGCCGCAGCAGCCGCCTCCTTTCCCAGAGTGTGGCATTTTCATACCCTCTGAAGAGTCCTCAGAATTCCAAACGTACACCATCTTCAGCTGGCAAAATCACGCCCTTGCCAGAGCACGAGTCAGCTGCTGTGGTGAAGCAACACCATGACCCACACCGGGGATTAAAACAGTCCCATAACACAACTGGGTTTATAAAGAAACCAGATTCTCACTACAAATGTGTCTTAGAATTGTAGGGACTGGAACACACAAGGTCATAATTTAACAAGCTAACTTTTTACGTTGTTCCACTGAAGAGTGGCCGGTTCTTATCAATGTGGTTCCATTGAGAGGTTCAGCATTTAGCGCTTACAGAGACCCAGGTTCAAGACCAAGGTTCCTTTGTGGTTACAAACTACTTTTTCTCCTTTCTTCTTTGAGACAGGATCTTAATCTAGCCAGGCTGGCCTTGAGCTTAACTATGTAGTGTATGATATCTTTGTGGACTCTGCCTCCTATCTCGGGAATGCTGGGATTATAGGCGTGTGCCAATACGTGATGGTTAATTTTTTTGTTTGGTGGGTGCTGGGATTCAAACCTAAGGCCTTGCTAGGCAAGTGTTTTACTTTTGAATGATATCAGCCAACCCTAGGAGTTTTCTTCTTTCTTTTTAAATTTAATGTGGCATTGTGTGTGGGTGCTGATGCACTGTGTCACGGTGCACATCTGGAGACCAGAGGACTCTGTAGAGTCGGATTTCCCCTGACCGAGGGTTCCAGGGGTCAAACTGAGGCCTTTAGGCTTGCCCAGTGAGAACCTTCGTCCACTCAGCGCCCTCACTGGCCCTCAGCAGCTTTCTTCAGTGTTCTCCTATGGTGGCTCCTTGTCACTTTGACCTAGGAGCTGCTGTACCTGTTGACAGTTCTCAGTGAACAAGAATTTGTTTGGTAGGCGAGATGGCCTGCTCAGTCCTTACAGTACCTGCATGCTTGGGCCGTAGCTGTGGGAATCCTGTCCCAGAGGTGATCTTTTAGCTTGAGCTGTGTGTACATAGAGGCTCTAGGGAGGAAGTCGTCCACTTTTCCTTCTGCTAGGCCAGACACATCCTATCCTCCCCTCTCCCTGGTAAAGCCAGGACTTACCCCTGAGCCATGAGCTCCTTACGCTCTCTTTTCCTTTTTGGGGTGGAGGTGGTTTCAAGATGGAGTTTCTCTGTAGCCCTGACTGTCCTGGATTCAGCCCTGTAGACCATGCTGGCCTCGAACTTACAGAGATCCGCCTGCCTCTGCCTCTGCCTCCTGAGTGCTGGGACTAAAGGTCTGCCCCACTACATCTGGCTCTCTTTTACTTTTTGAGATGGTTCCTATTAAATTGCCCAGGCTAGCTTTGAACTCATTCTGTAGGTCAGGCGAACCTCAAACTTGTTGTTCTCCTGCCTTAGCTTCTCAGCTAGAATTACAGCCTTCTGCCACAAGCTTCAACCTTGTGGGAAAGTAAGGGAAGGTCTTACTATATAACCCATACTATCCTAGTACGTTGGCAGGCGGAGGCGGCTTGGGGATAGAGACAGCTATGTGTCCTTTGTGTATTTATTCTCTTACTCGATGTGCTTTATCTATGCCAGGACATCTTCAAAGCCCAAAACTATCAGTGAATAAAATAGCCCAGATCTCCCCTTGTCGGGTTTGCTGACGATAGATACTTGATAAGTCAGATATCCAGTAATAGAATGTGTGGGGAGAGCTGGGGTTTCTGTGGGTGGGCTCCGTGTTAATGAGATGAGAACGAACGTCATATTCTTGTCAAAGTTACCTATGGGCTTGGCCATGGGCTGTGAGCCTGTCAGTGTTATGGGGAAGGAGGCTCTGAACCAAGAATGAATAATAATGGTCTGTGGTTGGACCTTTGACCTCAGTGGTTAATAAATAACCACCTGGGGTCAGCAGGGATGGCCCCGGGGCAAACTGAGTGGCCCTTGAATGAGTGAGTGGCAGAACTGACTTTGGAGGTGAGGTTTGCCCCAGGCCTCAGGGTGAAGCCAGCACGGGCCCTCAGCCCTCAGGAGAGGTCTGCCATTGTCAGAACCACCTTGGTTCTTAGATGAGGGCACAGTTCTTCCAGAGGTTTATTCTGTTTCATGTGATCTATTTGTTTGGCTTCCCCTTTTGTTTGTTTGTTTGTTTGTTTGTTTGTTTTTATTCCAAGACAGGGTTTCTCTGTATAGTCCCTGGAAGTCGGAAGAGAGTATCGGATCCTCTGCAGCCTGTGTGTACTAGGAACCAAACAGCTTCTCTTAATGGCTGACCCCTCTCTCTGGGCCCCCAAGCCCTTTTTACCTTAGGTTTTCCTTTAGTCTCCAAAACAGAATCATGGGCTTTGTGGGGGGTATTTTCGTGTACCAGCTCCTTCTCTCTCTTTCTGTGTCTCTTACTGGTAGTGATGTCCAGGTTTACAGGGGGCTTGTAGCTGTCCCATGTCATCATAACCAGCTCTGACAGCCAGATCTGCTTAGATAATGGTAGATATGGAGACTAAGTCTGGTGTGCGCCCTATGCTGGCAGACCCACTGCACGATTCTCCCTGTTGGCATATAGCTGGTGGCAGCTTCTTGGTTTTTGTATACAGAGCCATCCCATCTTGTCTTCTAACTCTGACTTGTAACAAAACTGGTAGCTTACAAGCCAAATGTTTTGTTTGACTTGCAGAATTATTTGTAAAAATTAGATTACATTACAACACATTCATGTCTGTAATTATACTAAAAAATCTGGATGCCTGAGTCTTTGAGAGATGACGTAGAGTTTAGTTAGCAATGTTCCTAGCAATGTTCCGTTCTGTATTCTTGCAGTACTGGCATTGAAACCGGGGCCGTGTGTGCCAGGCAGAAGCCCGGCTGCTGACCTCCATTCCCAGCCCTATGGTCTGAATGCCTAATGTCAGGAGCTTATAGGATCTGAATAGGTGGTGATCTGCCCCTTGAGTAGGGTGGCAGGCAGGGAGACAGGATCGTCTGTCTGTCTGTCTGTCTTGAAGTAGAGTCTCACTCTGTTTCCAGTGTGTGGATTCCAGATGTCTTAGGGGTTCATTACTGAGAAGAGACCAATTTAAACTTACCCTGTCTAGCTTACAAACCAGACTGGGGTTATTTTGTTTGGCTTTGACAGTTACTAGGGGATAACTCCTACTTTTCTAACTGCTGGCCTGGCTACTGCCCCAGCGGTGTACCCCAATGACTTGCTGTTTCTCTTGTCCATGGCTCATCTCCTCTCATGGCGGGCAGCTTCCTCTGTCCTTTCTTCATTACCCCTAGCCAGGTAACTCAAAACCTGCCTACCTCTCATCCCTCCAGTAATCGGCTGAACTATTTTTATTTAACCAATAGTTTTAAATTAAGGAACAATGTTGCACAACAAAACTAGACCTATAGGTATAGGATTACCAACAATACATAGCAACAGACCAAAACTCAGTAAGAGGCACCATAACCAAGGTAGTTCCTTTTTTTTTTTTTTTTTTTACATTTATTTATTATGTGTATGTCATGCAGCTTTCTGCCTGCATGTATGCCTGCAGGCCAGAAGAGGGCACCAGACCTGATTATAGATGGTTGTGAGCCACCAAGTGGTTGCCGGGAATTGAACTCAGGACCTCTGGAAGAGCAGACAGTGCTCTTAACCTCTGAGCCATCTCTCTAGCCCCCCCAAGGTAGTTCTTATAAAGGGAAACATCTAAGTTTTTGATTTCTCAAGACAGGGTTTTCTGTGTAGCCCTGGCTGTCCTGGAACTCACTCTGTAGACAGACTGGCCTTGAACTCAGATCGTTCTGCTTCTGCTTCCTGGGTGCTATGATTAAAGGTGTGTGGCACTACCACCTAGCATTAAGATTCATTTTATTTTTGAGTGTGTTTGTCTGTCTCATGTATATGTATATCCATGTGTGTCTGTCTATATTCAATATTTTTTTAGCTTTAAACTGAAAAGAAATTCTTGTGAGGTAGTGGAGGTTCACGCCTTTAATCCTGGCACTCAGGAGCAGAGGCAGGTGGATCTCTGTGAGTTTGAGACCAACTTGATCACGGCAGGGAGCATGGCAGTCTACAGGCAGACATGATGTTGGAGGAGCCAAGAGTTCTACATTTAGATCTGAAGGCAGCCAGGGGAGACTGCATTCCCACACTGGGCAGAGCTTAAGCACTGGAGCCATCAAAGCTCACCCCCTGCAGTGACACCCTTCCTCCAACAAGGCCTCACCTCCTAGTAGTGCTGTTTCCTATGGGCCAAGCATTCAAACCTATGAATCTGGGGCCATATCTATTTAAGCCACCACACCAGGGTGAATTAAAGTTGTCAGTCTTGGCAGCAAGTTCTTCCACTGGGCTATCTTTCTAGCCTGGGATTAGGCTCTCATTCAGTAGCCCAGGCTAACCTAACATATAGCAGACTTATATCACTTCTCCCTCAGCTTTCTGAGTGTTAGGATTACAGGTGTGGGCCAACACTGCTGGTTTATAATGTGCTATTTAACCTTTAAAAAAAAATATTAAGAGGTTTTTATTGGGACAATGGGTTAAGAACCCTGCTTGTTCCTCCAGAGGACCCAGGTTAGGTTCCTAGCACACGGTAGCTTACAGCTCACCTGTCTGTAACTCTAGTTGCAAGGATATGACCCTCTTCTGTCCTCTGCACGTACCAGGCACACACATGGTACGCTTACCTACATTTAGGCAAAACACCCATGCACACAAATGAAATAGTTTCTTTAGAAATTAAATTTTTTATTCCACTTAATTTTGTGTGTGTGGTGGGTTCATGGTCTGCTATTCCTTTTTGGTGGAGGGCAGAGGGGAAGGAGCTTGGTGTTGTCATGACACAGCCTTGGAGGTTAGAGGACAACTGGTGGGGTGTCTATGGGTGGGTCCCAGGGATTGAACTCAGGTTTTCAGGATTGTCAGACATTCCTTAGCCCGCTGAGCCAGCCTTATACTCTACTGCTTTTTTGAAACAGGGTCTCTCCACTATGTAGCTCCATCTACCTTGGAAGTCTATGTAGATCAGGCTGTCCTTGAACTCATAGAGACCCACTTGCCTCTGCCTCCTGAGTCCACTCCATCTACCTAGTCTGATCTGTTTCTTGAACTTCTGGCCTCTACCCACTAGATGGCAGTACCATCTTAAAACTGCATCGGTGTCCATGTTTTCACGTCTTCTATCTGGTTGTGATTATTTTATGGTGCCTGTCGATCAGATCCAGAGAGACTTGAGTGCTTAGGTTCATTTAAATGGTAGCATGGAACTCTGGAACATTCTGTTCTATGGTCTTATCCTACTGAGTAAAACCAGTGTTTTCCAGCTCACCACCTATGGCACTCAGTTCCCACAGCTTTGCCACCTGCTGAGTGTTTTTATTTATTTCTCCCTAGATTTCCAACTGTGGGTCTCAAATGCCCACTAGCCTTTAGATGGGTAAGTAGCTTGACTGCGTAGGTATGAAATCTGCTCTGGGCCTCTGCGTGCTCCCAGTTCGTAGTTTTCTGTTACCATTTCACAACCCCCAAATCTCAGAGTCCTCATAGCCGTGACATCTACGCACTTCCTGCAGATAGGTCTACAATCCTATTGGGGTTTTTTTTTTAGGTTAACCTGTCAGCAGTGATGTAATCTGCTCTCAACCGTGGCTGGCCTGGCCTTGAATGGTGGTGGTTTTTTCCCAGTGCCTCAGCTTGCAGCACCATGCTCTGTTTCCAGTTCAGCAACCAGAACAAACTAACAATGTATGACCTGCCGTGTGATGACCCCCCGTCACATGACCGGCTGTGTGATGACCTCCTGTCACATGACCGGCCGTGTGATGACCTCCCATCACACCAGAATAAAATCGTCTCTGTGCTGGCCGTCATTCCCATTTTCCAGGTGGCCACCAGGCTCCATATCCTGGCACTTGTTCATCCTTTGGCCAGTTGGCTCGAGGGAAGCCACTGGACTATTGTGAGCTTGTGTTTCATTTGTGAGTGTCGTACAGAACACCTTCTGCCTTGTTACTTGACAAGGGAGTCGTTTCAGAAGTGCCTACCTGTTGTTTCTCATCTCCCTCCTCCCCCTCCTCCCCTTTGAGCCATATTTTATGTCTTTCTAGTAGTTACATATATAAATTTTGCTTAGGTTGGGATAAGACAAAAACTTTGGCCTACTACATGCCCCTCTGCCTTCCTATCCCATCTTTGTTTTTGAGACACATTCTCAGGCTGGACTCAAACTCATCAGGTGATAACCTCATGCTCCTGACCCACTTGCTCTGAACTTTCGGCTGCTGGGATTAAAGGTGCATGTACCATGCCCAGTTTGCCCAGTAGAGCGCTGGACACAAGGCACTTTGTGCTCCTGTTGTCTGACCTGAGCCCTCAAGTGCTTTGATTGGCAGGCTAGAGGAAGGGGAGTGGGGAGAAGCAGCAAATCTGGGAACTTGGCAGCAGAGCTCAAAGCTTGCCCTCAGCTCTGTCCTCACACCACAGCTCTTTCTCTTGCCTGGGAGCAGCAAAGGCTGGGACAGCAGAGATGTGGAGACCAGGGATGTGGAGACGGGCAGCTGCCAGACAGCCTGTTCTTGTTTCACGGTAGGGCAGCATCCATGATCCGGTCAAATCTGGCTGAAAAGCAGTAGCAACAACAGCAGAAACTCAAACTATGGCCTGTTCTTTTTTGAGCTGTATTCTTGTGTTGAATAATGCTTTGAAAAAAAAAAAAAAAAGGTCACTAACTAGAAATAAAATTTGAATAAAGTAAAACAGCGAATTGTTTTTATTGAGACGTAGTCTTTGCTGTGTACTTGCTTACCTGATACTTGTATGTAGCTCAGTCCAGCCTCCAACGCCCAGTAATTTGCTTCAGTCTCTTGAATACTGGGATTACAGGAGTTTCCTCCATACACCCAGATTTTGTTTTTTTATTTTAAGACAGGCTCTCTTAAGTTGCCCAGGCTGACCTTGAACTCACTCGTAGCCCAGGCAGGCCTTGAATTTTTGATCCTCCTGAGTAGCTGAGCCTCCATGCCTGGCCCTTAAGATCATGCTGGTTGGGTCTTCTGCAATGGCAATTCTCCCTTAATTGCTGAGCTACGTCTTCAGCCCCCAATTGTGGTATTTTAAACATCTCTCCCTGCACTTGCCTCTGGCTCAGTTGACATCATTAGAACTTAGAGAACAATCTAAGGTGAATTGAGGCATGGGAAATTGGTGGGAAGGCCACGAGATGCATATCTGATAATGTCCATCAGCAAAGGTGGGTTTAATTTCCAAGAGATGTATCCAGTGATCGGCCTCACTTGCGCGTGCTGTAAAGTAGCTGGTAACTCCCCTTTCTTTCCCTCCAGGCAAATCAGGAATCGACTGAAGACCCAGGTTACTCAGATGCAGGAGCAGGTACCTGGCTTCACCCCTGGCCTGGCAATCCTGCAGGTATGAGAGCACCACCCTTAATCCCTTAACAACACCCTTCCCCTTCCCCCCCTTACCACCCTCCTTGCCCCCTTCGCCCCCCCCTTACCCCCTTAACACCATCCTTACCCCCTTAACACCATCCTTACCCCCTTAACACCACCCTTCCCCCCTTAACACCACCCTTAATCCCTTAACACCACCCTTAATCCCTTAACACCACCCTTAATCCCTTAACACCACCCTTACCCCTTAACACCACCCTTACCCCTTAACACCACCCTTACCCCCTTAGCACCATCCTTACCCCCTTAACTCCATCCTTACCCCCTTAGCACCATCCTTACCCCCTTAGCACCATCCTTACCCCCTTAACACCTTCCTTACCCCCTTAACTCCATCCTTAACCCCTTAGCACCATCCTTACCCCCTTAACACACATCCTTACCCCTTAACACCACCCTTACCCCTTAGCACCATCCTTACCCCCTTAGCACCTTCCTTACCCCCTTAACTCCATCCTTACCCCCTTAGCACCACCCTTACCCCCTTAACACTCTCCTTACCCCCTTAGCACCATCCTTACCCCCTTAACACCTTCCTTCCCCCCTTAACACCACCCTTACCCCCTTAACAACACCATCCTTACCCCCTTAACACCATCCTTACCCAGCCTTCCGCAGCAGTAGAGGCTGCAGCACTCCAGACCTCTGCCTCCCACCTTGTGAAACCTCAAACGCAATCATGGCTTCTCATTGTGGGCTCCCTTCTGGTACCCAGCTTCTAGGTACTGTTTGTTTATCTTGCTCTATGCCAGTATGGGGGCTTTTTCCCTCGGCACTTTTCTCCTTGTTTGTGTTCTAAGTTAGGATCTCATACCCCAGTGATGTATCGATGAAGGCTATGTAGGTAAGGATGGCCTGCCTACACCAATAGGTAAAGATGACTCCGATCTGCCTCCCAGCCTCCGGGGTTATAGGCATGCACCACCTTGCCTGGTTTTGTGTGGTGCTGGAACTCTGGCCTTTCTGCCTGCTGGGCAAGCCCTCCACCCACTGAGCTACAGTATTAGCCCAACCCACTAGGTCTTCGTAGGAGCCTTTATACTCAAAAAATTTAAACAGAACTTAGCTATTAATAGTTACTGAATCGGGAATACAACTTGGGTTTATTTATTTACTTATTTTCAAGTACATTAACTCATTAAAAGAATTTTTAGGGACTGGAGAGATGGCTCAGTGGTTGAGAGTACTGACTGCTCTTCCAGAAGTCCTGAGTTCAAATCCCAGCAACCACATGCTGGCTCACAACCATCTATAATGAGATCTGATGCCCTTATTTTATTTATTATATATAAGTACACTGTAGCTGTCTTCAGACATGCCAGAAGAGGGCATCATATGGTTGTGAGCCACCATGTGGTTGCTGGGATTTGAACTCAGGACCTCTGGAAGAGCGGTCAGTGCTCTTAACCGCTGAGCCATCTCTCCAGCCCATAAATAAATCTTTTTTAAAAATGGTTTTTTAGACTGGATCTCACTGTGCAGCCCTGCCTTGAAACAGTAAGTTTCATAGTAATCAATCGGTTATTGATAAGAAGTAGATTCTATTAGACTAGAGGGTATCCACCCAGCTCTTGTGCTGTTTAAGAC
The DNA here is from genome assembly GCF_011064425.1 of Rattus rattus. Lineage (NCBI taxonomy): Eukaryota > Metazoa > Chordata > Mammalia > Rodentia > Muridae > Rattus > Rattus rattus. The sequence continues at coordinate 90,432,525 of NC_046160.1, forward strand.
TTTTGTAAATATAAAGGCTCTGTGTGTCTTTTATTTGGGAACTAAAAGGTTAAAGGTGGGGTAGATACTCCAGGTCAGGATTAAAATTCTTTCAACAACACTGGCTGGCCTGAAATTGCCTATGTCGACCAGGCTTCTAACCCAGAGAATCTGTCTGCCCTCCTGTACACCACCATGCCCTGCTCTAAAAGATTTTCATTTTTAATTATACATTATTTATAATTTAATTATTTTTAAATACCTGTATAAGTGTGTGCCTTGTGTAGATATGTGCACACGTGAACGTAGGCAGGTCAGCGAGTCCAGGAGGAGGTACCAGATTCCCGGGAGCTGGAGTTAGTGATGGTTGTGAGCTCCCCTGTGTGGGTGCTGTGAACACACTGTATTCCTCTGAACCGCTGAGCCAGGACCCAGATTAAGTGTTACATCTTTGTTTCAAAACGCCAGTGGGAACTCCTGATGTATTAGCATAAACATTATGGAGAAAGAACTGTGTTTGAGACAGGCCCTGCTCTGAACTCCAGGATGACGTTGAGTTTCCGAGTATTGAGATTGTAGGAGTGCACTACCATGCCCAGTTTAGAACCTTTTGGTAGTAAATTCTGGTAGGAAGACATGCATTACCTGTTGAAAAATTAAAAATAAAACAAAACAACATACACGTTCATTTATTTGGTGTGTGTGTGCACACGTGTGCCATGGCACTCCTGTGGCATTCAAAGGGGAACTCTCAGGAGCTGTCTTAGTTAGTGCTTCTGTTGCTGTGTTGAAACACCGTGACAGGAAAGGGCTCGTGCGCTTTGTACAGCTTGAATCACAGTTTGTTGGGTGAAGTCAGGGAAGGAGCACACACACCGGCATACACAATGGGAGCAGGAGCTGATGCAGAAGGAGCTGATGCAGAAGGAGCTGATGCAGAAGGAAGCCGTGGATGAGTGCTGCTTCCTGGCTTGATCCTCGTGGCTTACTCAGCTGCTTTTCTGTAGAACCACATCAGTCACTAAGAAAGTGCACCACAGGCTTGCCTACAGAACTGTCTGGTGGGGCCATTTTCTCAGTTGAGGTTCCTTCTTCCCAAGTGACTCTAGGTGGTGTCAGGTTGACATAGGATTAGTCAGCACACCCAGAATCAACAGTTTTGTTTTTTGTTTGTTTTTTGACACAGATTTGGTGGCCAAAGTCAATTGGCCTTGGATTTGTGGCGTCATCTCGCCTCATCCTCCTGAGGGCTGAGATCGCCAGTGTGTAGCACCAGGCCAGCTCAGTTGTTCAATTTTAGAAAATATTTGCAAAATACTGAAGCCTGAGTAATCCCTGTTGGTTCTTTCAAGAAAAGTTGGTTTTCTGTGGAAAAGTGCATCTGGTTCATCTGGCAAGGCAAAATAACACAAATGCTTTCTCTATTAATAGCCACTGAGCTTCCTTCACAGACCGCGGGAGAGCTGTGGGAACTTCCTGATTCTTTACATAAAGTCCTCAAGACTCCCAGGTTGAAGTTTAATAACATCAATAATCGGTGTTGCTCACCAAGAGCATTCCTTAGAGAAATGGCCAACTATTTTTCCTGAGGGACTATGACTGGATAGATACATGGAGAATAATGGAGTTGGTATCCTTGTTCTATGCTGCTACCATCAGACTTGCTGCCACCATCAGACTTGCCCACTGTTACTTTTGTACCAGCAATATAAAAGCCAACACAATTTTTAAAAAAAAGACAAATGACATCATACTATATAAAGGTTGTCAGAATTTAAAGTGATATTCCTTATGAAAAACCTTGACAGTAGTTACATATGGCGGCTTGGTAACTGTATCACCAAAGTCTCTACCAGTATACCACAACCTTCTACAAAACCACAATCTTATACAGAAAACATTTCTGCAAGGCTGACTACTCAGCAGATTACCGCCTGTCCAACCATAGTCTAACATCCTCATTACCATGCAAATGCTAACCCCTGCCATCACCATCCTGACACTTCCTATGTAACCCAAGCTTATCTTGAACTCAGCCATCATCATCACCATCACCATCACCACCATCCAGACAGTCCCTATATATCCCAGGCTTACCTCGAACTCCTGCCTCAGCCTTAAGTGCTACAATTACGGCTATGCAGTATCTTTTCTTCATGAGTGAATATTGCCAAACTCTGGTTTCTCTCTTTCCTGTTTTCTCCCGGATTCATCCAATAGGGAGGCAAATACGTGCTTAGGCAAATGCACACATGGGTGCCTGAAGGATTGATTTGGGTGGCAGAAATAGCTTTCATTTGAGACTTCCTTCACAATCACCATCTTCCTTGTCCCACATTCGTCTGTGCGTGCCTGCACATGCGCCATTTAGTCCTTTGCTAACCTCTGTCCCTTGTGTATCAAATGACTCAGAAGGAGCTGTGGTTCAGTGCTGCCTCCCCCACCCACACTGCTTTTATCCACGTAGCCTCAGCAGGGCCGAAGTACGGAAGGCGGTGGCTCTGCCTGGTGTGCTCCAGGGGCGGTAGCTTTTTTTTTTTTTCTTTTTATTTGTTTTTTAACCACAGATAACTAAGAAGCAAAGATCTGTGTGGTGGGTGTATATCTGGTACATTTGGGGGCAGGTTACTTCTTACCTCATTCTTGATTGTTTGTTGTGGAAAGAAGTGCATTGTCATAGGCAAGAACTGTGACTCTGGGCTAGAGGTGGAGCTCAGCGGTAGAGCACTTACTTAGCCAGCATGCACCTTCCTCCTCCTTCAGTGTACGGAAGGTTCTTATGTATCTCAACTGGGTCTTAATTCATTATGTAGCCAAGCATGGCTTTGATCTTCAGATCTTTCTGTTTCTACTTCCCGAGTGCTGAGTGTCCAGCTTTAGTTCTTCTCCTTATTTTTTTTTTTTTTTTCTTTTTCTTCTTTTTCTTTTTTCTTTTTTTCGGGGCTGGGGACCAAACCCAGGACCTTGCGCTTCCTAGGCAAGCGCTCTACCACTGAGCCAAATCCCCAACCCCTTTAGTTCTTCTTTTAACCAAACCTTTTCTTAGCCATACTTTTTAAATTTGACTTCATATTTACTGGTTTTGCAAGTATCGACTGTAGTCTAAGCAATTTCTGCTGCCCGTGTCTCGGCAGTGAGGCAATGGTGTGGATGTTCCAGCCTTGCCCTCTGACGATAAATGTTACCACCCCATTTTTATCCTCAGACCTCCCATCTTTTTTGCCCAGAGGTTTTGTCTTCCTACACACCCATGCCAGAGGTCTAAGGTCATCTCTCTTCAAAGCCTGTGTGGCACATGCCTGTGTTCCCAGCATGGGTCAGTGGAGGTCAGAGGGCTAGGAGTTCAAGGCTAGTCTGCTCCCATGTGAGAGACGCTGTCTCTAAAATAAAATGTCATCCTCGTGGGGCTGTTGTCCTGTGGAATCTGTGTCTTAGATCTTGAATCTATTCCTTCTTTACATCCCTGTTCCTCCCACTCTGGGTCCCCTGTGACTGTTCACTGGTTTTCCGTTTCTAGTCTTAAAACCTTCCATTCTTTTTGAGTGTATGAATAAGCCTGCGTGTATGTCTGTATTATGGGCATACCTGGTGCCCACACAGGCCAGAGGAGACCAGGGAATTCCCTGGAACAGATGGTTGTGAGCCAACATATAGGTACTGGTAATCAAACCCAGATTCTTGTGCTCTTAACCCCTGAGCTCTCTCTCCAGCAGCAAGCTCTTGTTAAAATACACATCTCATCATAATCCTACACTCCATCTTTACTGATGAAATGGCAGTAGATTGGGGCTGGAGAGATGGCTCAGTGATTAAGAGCACTGACTGCTCTTCTAGAGGTCCTGAGTTCAAATCCCACAACCACATGGTGGCTCACAACCATCTGTAATGAAATCTGATGCCCTCTTCTGGTGTGTCTGAAGACAGTTACAGTATATGTATATATGATAAATTTAAAAAAAAGAAATGGCAGTAGATAAGTGTTTATTATGGTTCAAAGGCTCTGTATATAGTTGTGATGTGCTAATTGTTAAATTACCCCTATGAGATAAAAGCTGTCCCAACAGTAATTGATGCCCAAACATGTTGGGGGCTCGCCCAAAGCCACTCAGAAGGGATGAGTTTGGCACCCCAGCCAAGCACTGGGTACAAAGCCTGTTCGTTTCCTTTTTGCCACGATATAAATCAACTCTTAAGGAAATAATAGTTTTTTCTGATCCAATTACAAATAGCCGCGATAGGTCGGAAACTGGATTCAAAGGTTCTGCAAGAATTTACACTAGGGAAAGGTTACATGAACTTTTATAGTCACAAAAGAAAAAGTTATCAGTCAACATGCTTGCAAAATGCATAGATAGGGCCTCTTAGGTGGGCTACACCAAGCAAGGACATTACTTAGATGCTCTTTCTTCTCAGTTTTATGGTTAATGGAGGCTAAACGTGTCAAGCTCATTTCTAGAGTTTTATCTAGAGGTTATGAGGTCAGATACAAGGTAGATGACAATTGGAGCCGTCCAGATAGCCAGAGGTCTTTTGGGCTCATACTGGCAACAGTCTCTTCGCATTCAGAATACTCTGTTTAGCCAGGTGGGCTGTCGGCAGGACCTGCCTCATTACATTAGTGTGCTCTCAAAGGATGTCGGTGTAGCCAGGGTGGTGCTGTCGGGGCAGTGGTGCACAGCTGTAAATTAAGTCCAGACTGAAAAGCCAAACTGCGGGATGTTCATGATCTGATCCTAGTGTATGCTTGTTGGAATTCCCTTTTTTTTTTTTTCTTCTGTCTTTTCAGACTTAACCTTGTGAACCTCGATTTCTGCTATAAAAATGTGTGTGGTAGCCATAGCAGAAGCCTGGGTCTTCTAAATGGAGGCTCTGGTATGAGTTTTCACAAGGTGGAATTTCACAAAGTGAATTCCTGGTTGGAGACTTGGTTAAGACAGTCTCTTCCCAGAAGTTGGGGGTGGTTATAAATCTTGGAAATGGCGTTAGAGCTGGCCTTGGCGAAGTTGTCCAGTGTGGCAGAGTGGCTCCTGGCTGGTGTGTAGCAGTCATCCGTACTGGCTATCAAAGCTTCTTGGGCACAGAAATAGAGATCTATTGCCTCTGGGGACAGAGATGAAGCACGTTAGCACAGAGCCACTATCTATGGCTGTCACCTTGCACGTCACCTCTGCAGAGAGATGATGGAAAGCTCGGCCAAGATGATAGCCCCTGGGATGGCACAGGTTACTTCCTTGGAGGACCTAACACCAAGACCAATGTGACCATTGCAGCCCACATCTGCACCATCTTTAGAACAACATCCTTTAGGGATACCCTCAAGAAAACACCAGTGATCAGTCTTTGATAGGCAGAGGACAGGTAGAGCTCATCAAGCCCCTTGATCCTTGACCAGCCTGGTGATGGGGATCCTCTCGTCTTGTTTTACCTCCATGAGCTGGCACCATGGCCCCTAAGAGAGATAGCTGAGCCCTCCCGAGCCTGGGTCCCCAGTCCTCCTGTGTCACCTGCCATATTCCCGAGGAAGGAGCTGATGGCTGGTGGGGTGTTTTGGGTTTTGTTGTTGTTTGGTTGGCTGGTGGGTTTTTTGAGACAAGACCTCACAGAGCAGAAGCTGACACTGAACCTGCTGGGCAGCCAAGACTGGCCTTGAAATCTGCAGCCACCTCAGAAATGCCTGGATTACAGTTGTGTGCCCAGTGGTATCATGGGGTGTGCTTATGATCTGGCCTGTCATTAAAAGTGCTTGCAAAGGCCCTGAAGCAGAGTTTATAATTGCAGCATGTGGGAGGCACAGGCAGGAGGGTCATAAAAGATTCTAGCCTGTTTGGGGCTACATGAGACCCAGTTTGATCTCAAACTCATTTTAGTCTCCCTCCTGCCTCAGCCTTCTAGGATTACACATCTGGCTTCTTTTTGTCTTGTTGGGTCTTTCTGATAGTTTGAGGCACCACCCCTTTGCAGAAGGGATTAGCACTCAGAATGAACTGCTTAAGTAACATTCTTGATAAATCATTGGGGTTTAGATGTGTTCTGGGGAACCAGTCTACCACCCACCCACTTGACTGCCAGTCAAGAATTTAAATTCTTTAAACATTCTTACATCTATCTAGTCTATCATCGATTACATAATCAGCTCCTCTATGAGAGGCCTGGAGCTGGGGATGGAGTGTAGGCTCAGTATGCAGGAGGCAGGACCAAAACAAAGCTAAATCCCCAAGATTCAAGTTCCTCTGTAGGACTCTCCTCGTTCCTTTGAAGTCAAATTAGTCAGCAAAGCCAGGAACCAAATGAACACGGGACAACCAGAGCTGGGATCCACACTATGTACCTGAGATCCCAAGGCAGCATCAGACTGTGCACACAGAAAGTTCTGGAAATGCTGTTAGGAAGGCCATCCTCTGTCACCCTAGGCCCTATCTCGAGGGTAGGATCATTTGCCCTCTACAGAATGGAGAGAAGCAAAATCTACTGCAAAGGGATCTTGACCTGAACACGGGGAGATGTTTGTGAAATACATTTTTACAGATATCTTAATGTGAGGAAGAATTGCGAGCATAGTCAGGATGAAAAATGTATACGGTGTAATGGGCTCAGGAATCAAAAGGTACAAAGGCTCCCACCCCAACTTCTGTCAGGTGGGTGCCGGCTTGCTCTCCCTGTGGTGTCTGTTCTGTATAAGCTGGCCCGGTATCCTGTCACCACAGTCCGACTGACCGCGAGCATTTTTCCATTACCCGTGGATGGTCAGTGCTGTGGGTATTTCTGCCTCTCTGGTGTCTTTCTGGACTGATGATAATTTCTCAATTTCAATCACTCATCCTGTTCTAAGGAATCCCACATTTCTGGTAGCCTATAGCACTCTCGCCTTGTTTACAGTGCAGGCACAGTGCACACCTACATAACCTTTTTGTTGTTGTTAACAAGGGTTAACAACCCTTGCTGTCCATGCTGGTCGTTATCTGGTGGGTTTAAGCAACTCCGCATCGGCCTTGTGAGTAGCTTGAAATTACAGGTTCATGTCATCGCTTCCTGCTCATGTTCTTTCCTTTGGCGATGTCAACGGATCGTGTGAAGGAAGTTAGAGGGTACAGAGGAAAGCCACTTGTACTCACCCCAGCCTTCCCCTTCCCCAGCCTCCTCTGTCTTCCATAAAAGTTCTCTTCATCGAGAGTTCAAACATTCGTTTTATCCAAACTAAAATTGCAGAAGTTTCTCTGTACACGTTGCCTCTCCCTAACTGTCTGATTTGCATGTATTTATTCTTCCAGGTTGGCGACAGAGATGATTCCAATCTTTATATAAATGTGAAGCTGAAGGCTGCTCAAGAGGTAAAGGCAAGAACAGCAATGCTGGTATCCTTCCCCACTTCCACCCCTAGTCCTGTCGGTAACCCCTTGCCCTGTGTGGCCCTCCCACAAAACTAACTGCTGCCAATACCCTGATTTAACTATTGGGCAAGGCAGTCAGGTGACCTAGCCTGCTGGTTTCCCCCTGTATGCTTCTCATTGATGGTTTTCTTCCCTGAGAAAGCCACGCGAGTGGCTGAGGAATGGCGTTGAGTATGATGGTGACAGACAGGCCGATTCTTCTCCACACACAGGGTGAAATGACACCCAATACTCCATTGTCTCAGTCACAGTCCTTCAGAGGGGCAGGCTGTCTTAGTTAGGGTTTTACTGCTGTGAACAGACACCATGACCAAGACAACTCTTATAAGGACATTTAATTGGGGCTGGCTTGCAGGTTCAGCGGTTCAGTCCATTATCGTCAAGGTGGGAACATGGCAGCATCTAGGCAGGCATGGTACAGGATGAGGAGCTGAAGGCCGCTAGCAGAATACTGACTTTCAGGCAGCTAGGACAGGGTCTTAAAGCCCACGCCCACAGTGACACACCTACTCCAACAAGTCACACCTCCAAGTAGTGTCATTCCCTGGGCTGAGCATATATTAAACCATCACACAGGCCTAGGTCTCAGGCTCTCATACCATTTCCCTGTTTCTTGTGTTCATTTCTGCAGATCGGGATCAAAGCCACTCACATTAAATTACCAAGAACTACCACAGAGTCGGAGGTGAGTGAATGGATGCTCATGGCGAGGGGCCTCCCTGTCTGCTTGCTTTGGTGGGACATTAGGGGCTGAGATAGGGTCTGCAGACAGAATATATTTCTTTACAGTCCTCACTTCCCCCTTTCAATGTCTGTTGAGAGGCAAATCAACTGTGGCCCTACTTTTAGGTGTTAAAATACGTCATCTCCCTGAATGAGGATGCCACTGTGCACGGATTCATAGTACAGCTGCCTTTAGACTCAGAGAATTCCATTAACACAGAGGCAGTCATCAATGCCATTGCCCCCGAGAAGGATGTGGACGGGTAAGTGCTATCCATGGGTTTTATTTAGCACACGCTTCTGTTCTGGAAGCACCACATTTGTTTCTAGAAGACAGGGGCTCCGAGCGTTCCTTCCTCCTTATTTGACTGTTTTAGGTTGACAAGCATCAATGCTGGGAAGCTTGCCAGAGGTGATCTAAACGACTGCTTCATTCCGTGCACACCCAAAGGATGCTTGGAGCTCATCAAAGAGACAGGTAAGAATGAGGGAAACCAGCAGGAGAACTGCGAGGACTTGCCTCTGCCTTCCAAACATTGGGGTTGCGGGCGTTTTTACAAGTACACTGGCTCTGAGCCTGTCTCCTCAGCTGTTAAACCACAGCATGCATACTCCACAGGACTGAGGAGAAAACGGGGCATTTTCCTGAGCATCTTTGTGAATCAGGTCCATTTGACTATGACCCACTTCCTCTGTATTACTGAATATCTAGAAGGCTCTTTTTTAGGAAGCTGTGGCTTCCTGTTGCTTCAAGAGAACTTGCCTCAAAAAAACAAGTATTCAAGGCTGGAGAGATGGCTCAGTGATTAAGAGCACTGACTGCTCTTCTAGAGGTCCTGAGTTCAATCCCCAGCAACTGCATGGTGGCTCACAACCATCTGTAATGGGATCTGATGACCTCTTCTGGTGTGTCTGAAGACAGTGACAGGGTACTCATGTATAATAAATAAATAGATCTTTAAAAAACCCAAGGATTCAGCCCCCTGCACTGAAAGCAAGAATAAGCAAACAAACAAAGACCAGAGAGAGTATTGCCAAGAGATAAAAGAACCGAGATTTGAACCCAGGGTTATGTGCATTCAAAGCAGTTTATTTCGTGTGTGTGTGTGTGTGTGTGTGTGTGTGTGTGTGTGTGTGTGTGTGTGTGTGTGTGTGGGGGAGAGTGGGGGGGGTGAGGGTGGGTTGGGAATCCTAAATGGCGGTAAGAACTCCGACAGTATAAAGTGAGCAAAGATGTGGGCTCCTGTCCCTGGAAGCAGCCCCAAGTCAACTGTGGTTCCAACACTAGACAGATGGCTGGAATGGATCTCCTGAACATTCACCCCACGTTACTTCATTGCCTAGCTAGTACCTTCATATTTTAGTTTCCTTATGCATGCTTTTAGCGGAGTTTATTTTTTCCACAGAAATGAGTCCTGTTAGAAAGAAGTAGGTCAGAAGTTTCAAGTGAGGCATTTGGCCAGCATTAGTAACGAAAGTTGTCTGTGGTTGGCCAGCAAAGGGTCAAGCCGGAAGCCTTGGTCCAGCTGTGAAAGCTCAGAGCTACAATTTATATTCTTCAGTATGTTTAGCCAATGTTTATTACAGCTTTATAGAAAAGAATCCCCTGAGCTACTAACACCTGTGGCTTCCCGGTGTCTCACAAACCACTGTTGCCCTAAGGTAGCTCAAATCTTTGCTGAGTCCTAATTCATATAGTAGTGTCATTGATTGATTGCTTGATTTGCAGTGCAGAGAGTGAAAGCCAGGGGCTCCAGCATGTTAGACAGTAGTTCAATAGTTGACCCATTCATTCAACCCAGCATCATACTTGTTAATTGGTTCCAACTACGAGGACTTCAATTCTTGTATAGTCATGATGTTAGCATTCTCTAAGTGCTGGTCTGATGAAGTTTCAAGAAGTATGGTTTAAATATCGAGCGAGGGTTTCTAACTTTTCAGCCTTGCGGGGGGTGGGGGGGTAGAGTGGCCAGGCAGAGTATTTCAGAGGACTCTGCTTCCTTCTATGTGGAAACTCTGCTTCCTTCTATGCGGGAAGCGCACTTCAGGCCCCTCCCTCACGATAACCCCATGTCGCTCCCTCCCTGCTCTCGTCTCATGCAGTCACAGACTGCATCTCACAGGCCAGGGGATGAGGGAGAGCTCGGGTCACCTCTGTGGGATGCAGGTTTCAGTTCTAAAAAGCACATCAAGGCCTGCCTACGCTCTAGAGAGAATATTCAGGGCCAATCCAGGCAACCTAGTGTCTCAAAGAAGCACAAGCCTTGGGGTAGTTCAGTGGAAGAGCGCTGTCCTGTCCTGTGTGAGGCCTTGAGTTTGGTCTCCTGCACTCAGCACTGGGGTGAGGTGGGGGATGTTGTCACAGTGCCAGGAGTACAGCTGCTGAGTCAGCGAAAGGTTCTCCATCCTCTTGCCGTCTGCTCTCACTCCCCCAGATATAACCTGTGGTTCAGGTCCTAAGCCAGACAGAACTTTGGATGAGAAACTGTGTGAATAAACTCACTGAATTTGGAAAGTCTTACTGATACTAATCTAATTTCCTCCTTTGCTCTGACCCTGTTCTGCACGCTGTAGTTTTCACGACTATTTTGCCCGTGTGGTTTAATCTGATAGCTACTTCCATATGGCTGTTAGCTGTGTGTTGAGGTTTCTTTTTTGAGTGTAGGATTTCTTCCCACTCTCTTATGACTCAATGAACAGATCTTGGCCTAAGCAGATCTCCAAACCCTACTGCAGGAAGGATGGCGCCCAAGTCCCAGTCTGAAGCTGGTGCTGACACTGTGGTTGTCGAAGGAGCCTTCTTAGGAAGGTTTCAGCTTGGCGCCCGGAACCTGCTTCTATGCACTTTGCTCTGTGTTCTATCCGGGGGCGTGTGGAGGAGGGCCGCTGCTTCTCCCTCTCGAATGTGTGCTGGCTTCTCTTCCAGGAGTGCAGATTGCAGGAAGGCACGCCGTGGTGGTCGGGCGAAGTAAAATAGTTGGTGCACCCATGCATGACCTGCTTCTGTGGAACAATGCCACGGTGACCACCTGCCACTCCAAGACTGCCGATCTGGACAAGGAGGTAGGAGGTGCAGAGTAGTGTGGACATCCAGCCTGCGTGCACGTGTGCGTACATTGTCTCTCTTCACCCCAGTAACTATGCTGCACTTCATGTCTCATTTTCCAAGAGGAAGGAACAAATTCAAATCACAAGCATGTCGCCATTTATCCAGATGTTTCTGACTTCTATACCAGCGTGCCCCGTGACAGGCAGGGTTTAGCAGTGCCGTCAGTGTACTGGTGCCATGCTCAGATCTCCCGGGCGTGTTGCTGGCCTTGGGAATGGAGGTACTCCAGAAGAGGCTGAACCGTGGGCATCTTTAGCTGTTCTCTGTTATTTTATTATTGTTTGGTTGGGGTTGAGCCCCTGAGAGTAGGCAGTATTTCACCACTGAGTTACATTCTTAGCTCCAGCAGCAGTAAGCTCCAGATCCTTACGTTGGATTCCTGAGTCCAAAAATGTTCACATGACCGTGTCCCCGTGGGCAGCGTAGTTTTATGTGTGATTAGAGAACAAGATGGAAGCCTGTCACCCCTTTTTAATATACTCAAATTGTCCCGTGATTACGGTGGTAGCAATTGCATTCCTTAAAGGAGGGGTACATCACCATGAGTGTTGTCCTGAGTCTGAGGCTCCAAACCTCTGCTCCCTCCAGCCCCCACTGGCTCTCATTGACCTAGGGAAAGGGGGCTTGTGGCTTGTATAGGATTGAGCACAGTGTGAGATTGGGCCAGCAGGAACTCTGTGGTTTGCATTTGAAGCCTTACCCAGTGTCCCTGAAAGTGTTGTTGATAACTAAAAAGGTAATACCACGGCTCATGATTTTCCTCTCTCTCTTTCTCTCTCTCTCTCTCTCTGTGTCTGTGTCTGTGTGTGTGTTTTGATTATTAATTCTGGATCCCTCCCTCTCCCTAGGTAAATAAAGGAGACATTCTGGTGGTTGCAACAGGACAGCCTGAGATGGTGAAAGGGGAGTGGATCAAGCCTGGAGCTGTGGTCATAGACTGTGGGATCAATTATGTTCCAGGTGAGTGGTGCTGGGCAGAGAACTGCAACCCTCATTTTCTATGAAGTCGCAAGGCTTAGTGAACCTGGCTGTGGGTAGGTGAGAGGCAGCTGTCTTCTGCGGGCTCCCCACTGCTCTGTGCTAATCCTCAGTTGGCTTAGTCCAGAGAGAGTGGACGAGGGGACAGATGTCCATTGCTTGCTTGTTTGTTTGGGACAAGATCTCTTCGGGTAGCCAAGCCTGACCTTGAATTCATGACTGTCCTGTGCCAGCCTCCTGAGTGCAAGGTCACAGGTGTGTAAGACCTCACCTGGCTTCTGTCCTGCCTTCGTGTGCCTGTCACCCTGTATTCTAACTAGACAGACTTAGTGACAGGTTTTCCTTGCCTGTGATCTTGCTTTCTCTGGTTTCAGTTACTCAAGGTCAGCTGTCGTCCAAAAATATTAAATGGAGAGCTCCTAAACTGTCAGTGAGGTTGTTTCTTTAGTTTTGAGTCAGGGTCTCACTCCGTAGTCCTGGCTGGCTTGGAACTCATTATATATATATAGACCAGGCTAGCCCTGACCTCCCAGAGATCTGCCTGCCTCTCCCTTTATGACGCTAAGAGTAAAGGTGTGCGCCAACACACCCGGACAGCCAATGAATTTTAAATTGTTTGCCACCCAGATTGGCTTGAGAAGTCTTGTGCTATCCTTCTCTGTCCCACTTCTTCCCACTTGAGACAGGAGCCACCCTTTTGTCCCCAGTATCCATGTTAACTATACTACGTTGCCTGTTAGTTGCCTGGTAACCTTCGCTTATCAGATTTGAACTTATGCCATTAAATTTGATGACAAGTGCTTTTATCCACTGAACCATCTCCTATGCATCTTCTATGTGGCAGGCTGTTCTCTCAAAAGAAATGGCCAAGAACAGTTCAGGAATATGTACATACATACATACATACATACATACATACATACATACAAACACGTATATAAATGTAGAAACAACCATATATGTGTATGTGTGTGTGTGTGCACGTGTGTGTATGTGTAAGTATACATAACCATATATAAGTAAGTATATATAACCATATATAGCTATATATAATATATACTTACATATGTATAACTATACAGTCACTCTATATATAGATATATAACTAGATATAACTATATAGATTTATAGATTTACTAAATATATTTTATATATAGTATATGTAGTAACTATATAGTTACTATTTCTACATGCATATGTAATATATAAAATATATTATATATTAAATTGCATGTAGGAACAGGAACTACTTATATGCACTGAGCAGTATGGCAGGCCTTGGGCTCTGAGCCCGAGTATGGCCTAGTTATGGACTCCATCTATTCATTCATTCATTCACTCACTCAACAGTCTGTGCATTCATTCATTCATTCATTCATTCATTCATTCATTCATTCTGTGGTTGTGGGAATCAAACCCAGGGCCTTGTGCCTGGTACGCAAGTGCTCTCCCCTTGAACCACAGCAGCAGTTCTGTAACTGTTCTCTGCATTTTACTTCAGATAACTCTCCTCCGTGTCAGCTCTTCCTAAATCATATCTGATTTTTCTTTCATCCAGGGATGATCTTTGACGTCTGAAAATCCTTCTTCCCCTCACTCCAATCCCACAGGACTTGGCATTTTGGGGGTGTCTTGTGTCCTGTGCTCTTCTGGCTCTGCAGTCTGCCTTGGGGAGCTCCTCGGTCTGCGCTGCCTGGTCTGGCATCCTGCCTCCTGACACTAGCACTCAGACCTGTGGGGTTGAGGCAGTTATAAGAAGGATCTTTTTCTCTCCCCTCCCCTCTGAAGTTTAAAATGCAGACACTGAGCTGCAGGAGCATTCGTCACTGTCAAGTTTCTAACCTCCCTCCCACTCGGCCTCGCTTTTAAGACAGTAGCTCATAATTGATCATTCATTTGCTGCGTGTAATTATCTACCGGGTGCGGAAGAAGTTGCTCGCCTGCATCTCCCCACTGTGAATACTTGCAGTGCGACATCTAATCAGTCTGCTTACGTCCCCACACCTCTACTATGATGGGCATTTTAAATAGCGAGACAGAGAAAAGAGGGAAACGTGGTCTGAGGGTGCAGCTCAGTCTCTCTCCCCAAAGCAGACCGCGGTGCTAGAAGAGCACAGGACACAAGACAAACCCGAAATGCCAAGTCCTTTGGCAAGAGCTGCCCAGCTAAGCCTCACCCTGGATTCGATCCTTATTACTTCAGGAAGGGAAAGATTTGTTTGTTTGTTTGTTTGAGATTTAAAAAAAAAACTGGGTCAGAATCTACAATTCCGTAGATATGCCTGAAACTTTGGCATTAAACATTGATTTCTTATGTAGATATTATAACAGTATAGGTGGTCATCAATGTTTTGATGCCTGTGAACACATAAGTAGTAATAAGGCTGAAATGTGTAGTTCCCTGGGAATGGTGGAGTCATTACAGGCCAGTACGCCCCAAGACTTACAGACTGATCTTTGAATATCTTCGATTGATGAAGCAATCTAGTCCACCCCTGAGGCCCCTTCTTGGTTCATATTTTTTAAATTGTTGAACCAAGAGTTGAGTATCGGTGGTAGAGAACAGTTTAGCAAGCATGAGACTCTTGAGTTTTATGTTAAAAGTTGAGCCTGGGGGTGGTAGCACCACCTTTAATCCCAGCACTCAGGAGGCAGAGGCAGGAGGATCCCCGTGAGTTGAAGCCCAGCGTGGTCTTCAGAGTGAGTTCCAGGACAGCCAGGGCTACAGAGAAACTCTGTCTTGAAAAAACAAAAATTAATAGAGATGGATGGATGGATGGATGGATAGATAGATAGATAGATAGATAGATAGATAGATAGATAGATAGATAGATAAATTGCTACCCAAGGATAAAAGGAATGAATCACCTTACAGGTTAAGAATGTATTAATGCATACATTTTTCCAGTTTTTAAGTTTTGATTTGCAGTGTTGGGGAGTCGATTCTGGGCAAACATTCTCCCACTAAGCCACATCTCCAGTCGCCTCAAAAGAATATTTTTCAGGAATCAAGTGGATCGAGGACAGTATTGGCTGGAGCTGGGACTGTGACTTTCCTGCTGGGCCAGTAAAGATAACTTGGAGAGGTGCTAATTAATGCTTTATTAGAAGGGGCAGATTTCCCACCGCACCATCCCCACTCACAGTCTAAGAGCGTCTGTACCGGCCTCTATAGTTAGTGTCCAGACTGAATTTCAGAGCCAGACTCCAGCCAAACTTGAGCTTTATGTTTGGAAATTTCCCTTGAAAGTGAAAGTGGAGAGCTAGGACCAGATAACAGCTGATAAGTTGTCACTTTCCTACCAACCACACACTGTCGGTGAGGCTCTTGTCCCTTCTCCAGCAGCGTAAGTCAGCCCTCCTAGTGTTTAGTCGGCGTGTGCATGTTACTGGGCATGTGCAGAAGTCATGATAACTTTCTGGTATTGGTTCTTGCCTCCCTCTGCCTTGTTGAGTTAGTTTCATTTCCACCATCCTGTAACCCCCAAGACTAGCTGGCCCACTGGTTTCCTGGTGTTTTTCCCTATCAACCCCTCAGCCTAGGAATGTTGGGGTAACAGGTGCAGCCAGCGTCTAATGCGCTCTGCGGATCTCCCGGAGCTTGGGAGGCTTATATGGCCCAGCCTTTGCTTTCTACCTCCTCCTGCATTTGGAAATGGCTTTGGGAAGAGCTATGAGGAGACTCTTCCCTGCCATGGTGTGCTGCTTTAGCCTCTTCAGTAGTCAGTGTGTTTAGGCCTTTGCATTTTTGGAGGTCAGTGGGGAGCCTCAAAGGGTGGAGGACAGTTACAGTGAATGTGCTCATCCTAGAGACGGAAGCTTCTTGTTTTGTGATTGTTTTATTTTTTGGCTACATCTGAAAACTTCCTCTCCCAACATAACAACAGGCTCAAAGAGAACTGGAAATGTGCCTAAGATTCTACCAGATCCTCCCTGGGAACTTTAATGCTTCAAGGCCTAGGCCTGTCCCCCAGCATCCCCCCGGAAGTGCACCAGAGCAGGGTGTAGGATGTTCTTTGTGTGAGCGGTGGTGCATCTCTGAGTTTGTTCCCTTGAATAGCTATTCTTCGCTGGAGAGATTTGTGCTTCTGGTCCTTTTAAGGGAAGTGTAATTATATTCTTTGCCTTGAGCAAGCATTTAAGTAACTGCTCAGTCTTTGGAAGGGGATGTTGAATTGTTCCTCCGGCTCCTGCCCGCAGCTCAGTGGCTGCTGACAGTTGCTGTAGAAACGTATCTGGCAGCTGTGACATAGTTGGAGCTTTGTGTACCTAAAAAAAATTCCTTTGTAGGCCTTGGCAAATTAACATTTTAAAAGGTCGTGCATTTTAAGAATAAGAAACATATCTTATTTATCACCAGAGGAACTATAAAAGGATTCTCTGGGATCTGAAAAGCCCCCCTTTTATAAGTATTTATTTTATTTATTTATTCTTAAATTATTTTAATTTTCTTTTCTTGCCACTTACACATCTCATCAGGTTTTTCAGGTAATGTAATCTTCTCCCTAGAAAATGGGGAGCACCTGCCTTCTATCTAGCACTGGGGTTCAGGATAGAATCCAGGGTCCACCCTGTGCTGGACCAGTGCTCTACACAGAACTGTACCTAAGGCATGTCCAGAGTACACACTCAAGCCTCATGGGACTAATACCCGCTTATGTTTTACATAGATCTTTTTGCAGACGGGGAGCCAAACTCATAATCATTTACTAAAGCTGGAGATAATTACGTTATTGTGGCTCTCAGCCTCTACTTTGGTTTCTCCCCTCCTCAACCAGATGATACAAAACCAAATGGAAGGAAAGTTGTGGGTGACGTAGCATATGACGAGGCCAAGGAGAAGGCGAGCTTTATCACGCCTGTCCCCGGTGGCGTGGGGCCCATGACCGTGGCAATGCTGATGCAGGTACGGCATAGAAGGTTCTGGATTGTTCTAAAGACTTTTCTACCCAAAGACACCACTGAGACCCACTCAGAAATCAGGCTTGGATAGGAGTCTGTTGAAGGAAAGAGGAGGAGACAAAGCAATGGGGTCCCTCCCATTGATAGAGGACTTCTTAAGTCCTCTGGAATCTAGAACTGAGGCACAAACATGCTGGCGTGGGGGAGACAAAGCCTCAGCACGGACTCCTCAATCCCTTCTAGCTGAGGTGATTTACAAGGGGGGTTGTGAACTGATTCAGTTAGACTGAACTGGCTTAGACCTGACATGTGAAGTTAAACTACTCACGGCTTCTTTCTCCATTCATTCATTTGTCCAGAGCACAGTAGAGAGCGCACAGCGCTTCCTGAAGAAATTTAAGCCAGGGAAGTGGACAATTCAGTATAACAAGCTGAACCTCAAGACGCCTGTCCCAAGGTAGGAATGAAATGTTCTTGGTTAGAACTTGGTGGCCAGTCGGGGTTAACTGCTAGGTACAATGGAACCATATGTGCCTCTCCTGACAGCGTCGTTGATTGGGGGTGGGGGAGGATGACACAAGTTACTTGTGTGGGGTTAATTAAATGCAGTGACAGGATTAACACCCATCCTTGTGTTTTTAAAGTGACATTGCTATATCACGATCTTGCAAACCCAAGCTCATCGGTAACCTGGCCCGAGAAATTGGGCTACTCACTGAGGAGGTGGAATTGTATGGAGAAACAAAGGCCAAGGTCTTACTGTCAGCACTAGATCGCCTGAAGCATCAGCCAGACGGGAAATACGTTGTGGTGACTGGGTGAGTAGGTTCTGTTGCCAGCAGGCGTCACATTTAGCTACTGGGTCATCACCAGGGAGGCATTGGCACATGTGTGGAAGAGCCGTCAGCTTAGTCTTTTAGTTGTTGTTTTACATCATGTACATGAGCGCATTCGTGAGTGAGTGTAAGTGTGGATGCCCACAGACTCCTAAAGAGGGGATCCCAGGGGATCTGGTGACTTCACCTGGCTTCTGATGGCACCAGGCGTGCATGCGGCACACTTACGTGCATGCAAGCAAAACACTCGAGCACATAAAATAAAAACAAATAAATATGACTTCTTATAAAGTGGGGGACAGGGCTGGAGAGATGGCTCAGTGATTAAGAGCCTAGGCTGCTTTTCCAGAGGACCAGGGTTTGAATCCCTGTCTTTTTCTCTGTTTTACTCCCTGCTTGAATCCCAGACACCCACACTTCTGGCCTCCACAGGCACTACATGTCGTGGACATGCAGTCCAAAACCCCATGCACACACACACAAAAAAAACATAAATAAATAAATAAATTTGTTTTCTGTTTTTGTTTTTTTAATCTTTGAGTGTGTGTGTGCACATGTACACGCACCCCGCCCCTCGTAGAGTCTGCTGGGGCTAAGTTACAGATGGCTGCAAGCTTAGGTGGCCCAAGCTCAGTCCTCTTGAAGTGCAGCAAGTGTCCTTGACCACTGAGCCATCTTGCCAGCCCCTTGTTCTTATTATTTAGATTAGACCATTATTAGACCGTGTAGTGATTCGGGTCACGTTAATTCTGTTGTTTCTTGCTCTCTCCTTGAAGAATTACTCCAACACCCCTGGGAGAAGGGAAGAGCACAACCACCATCGGGCTGGTGCAAGCCCTCGGCGCCCACCTGCATCAGAATGTTTTTGCGTGTGTGCGACAGCCTTCTCAGGGCCCCACCTTTGGGATAAAAGGTACCTGTGGCCTGAGGCACCTGCCTCTGGCCTTTCCTTTAGTCTTCCCAGACTGATTCTTTACCCTCGGGTGCTTCAGCTCCTTTAGAAACATTTCCTTCAGACGTGTGTATGGCGGTGCGTTTGAGGAAGGCTTTCATTGTTACCCCAAGTCTTATCACTTTGACATACAAAGGGATTCTCGGATGTGTAAAATGGAGTTCAAAGAACTTCTATTTGACCTGAATATTCACTCTACTGTCACAGTAACATAAAAGAAATCATAGCTGCTGGTCCAGCCTTACACTGAAATAGTCCAGCCACACAGATTGTCTCCCTGTCTGGAATGAGAAAAGCCTGCCTTCGTTTAGTGAATGCTTTCTGCTAGGCACTGCGCTAAGCACTCTGTGTTTACGTCATTCTCTCCTCCCATAAGATGCCAGCCGGGTTTATGATAGCAGCAGCGGGACTTCACTGGTAGTTTGGTTAAAGGCTCCACCACACATTTATTTATGTATTTATTTAGTTAGTTAGTTAGTTAGTTAGTTAGTTAGCCTGTTAGTTCACCTGTTAGTTCGCTTGTGAGGGAGTAAGGGAGTGAGTGAATGACTTAGTTCATGCCACAGCCTACCTGTGGAGGTCAGAAGACAGACAACCTGCTGAGTTTGCTCTCTCCTTCCACCGTATGGATCCGAGAGATCAAACTGGGGTTGTCGGGCGTGGCAGTGTGCACCATTACCCCACTTAGCTCTCTCACCAGCCCCTAGTCCTGCCGTTCTCAACCTGTGGGTCACGACTCAGCTATTTACATTATGATTCATAAGTAGCAAGATTACAGTTATGAAATAGCAACAGAAAGAATTTTATGATTGTGGGCCACTGCAATATGAAGAACTGTATTAAAGCGTCCCAGCATCAGAAGGTTGAGAACCATTATAACTCAGACCACATGCAGCTTCTACATACAACACTTTTGACTAGGTAAGGACACTGGGTCACCAGATTTAGCCTCCTAATTTCGGTCACTGTGGTTCTGTAGCGATGCCCTTTTTTCCCTCAGGTTATTTATTGACTATGCATTTATTTTGTATTCATTGGTGGAGATTAAATTAAGGCCATCACACATGCTAGGCACACACTGCCGTTGATACACTCAAACATGCTTCTGTGTTTGTCTTCGCTTCCACTGTGCGTCTTCAATGTACATGGTGCCATGCCACCTCATGCCGCTTTGACATACGTGTACATCACACACCTCAAACCCTGACCCTCCCTTCTCATTTCTCCTCCCCTGCCATTACTCCTCCCTGTGTTCCTAGACCACTTTGCTTCTGTTTTCAAAACATGCTCTTTTAATCGAAACCGGTTTTATTAATTATAATACGTTCACTTGCTAACAAGGTATCTTGTCCTGCTTGTTCCGGTAATTAATGGAAATGTTTTCAGCAGGCTCACCCCTTCCCTCCTGCCAGGTCTGACTTCCTTCTGTTTCTTAGCTTTCTTTTGTCTTTGAGACAAGGTCTTCCCAGCCTGGACCCCACTGTGTAGCTCAGGTTGGCCTGTTTGCTATCTTCCGCCTCCTGAGTGCTGGAATTACGTGCCACTGTGCCGGCCTTTGAGCTTGTTGTAATAACCCCTTCGACTCCAGGAGCCTTGTCCCTTATTCCGATTCCAGAACCCATTGTTCTCTTTCCCTGTTTGAATTTTCCTGCTTGCATAGTCTTCCTCGCAAAAAATGAAACCTGTTCTTTCACGCTGACATCTATCTTAACTGATGCTACGGCATCGTGGACGTCTTGACCGGCTTCTTGTTGACCACATGGGCCACAGAACTCTTACGGTTCAGCTGTTTTCTATTCTAGAAGAGTTGGTGTCTCTGCTTGGTGTGTACTTCAAGGTTCCTTTTCTGGAAGCTAGAGTAGCTTTGTGAGTAGGGAATTACATAGGCTTGCCTTTATGTAGCTGTCATCTGGGTTTTTAATGTGTTAGGAATCACAGGGAGCCTGCTTCTAAAGATAATGAGTAGGTATGTATGTGTGTGTGCATGGTTCTGTCATTTGCACTCTGATTTCAATTGAGAGACTGTTCAGCGTGAACATGATCAAGTGTTTCAGTGCGGTAACGGAAATTAGAAAACACCTGCTCACATCTGTCCAAGTGACTGGAGAAAGTAAACAAACAATTGCTTAGTAGTTAGGAAAATGGGTTTGTTGGTCTTCGGATTCTAATTCTTGGAGACGCACGTTAACCTGAGTCCCTGCTGTCTCTCTGTCCCCTAGGTGGCGCTGCAGGAGGTGGCTATTCCCAGGTCATTCCTATGGAAGAGGTAAGGCAGCCCAGGATTTGACTGAACCCTACCCTACCCTGTATGATAGATTTTCCCTTCCGGAGATGAGATTTTTTTTTTTTTTTCCGAAGAATGCTTAGTGGGCACTCCTTGCTTCCTGGCAGGAGCAATGTATCCAACAACAACAAAAAAATCTTTATAGACTTAAGACAACAACTTGGACTCAGACTCTACCTTTCAATGAGGATACTCATTTCAAGCAAGCAAACACATGCCACATGTGTGTCTCCAGAAGCATCAGAGCCCTGGGTACTCAGGAACCGTGTAGGGACCCAGAGGGGAACAACCCCATGCTCGTCCCTTGTGCAGCCTCTGACCTTGGCAGGGGTCGGGGGGTGAGTGTCTGCTCTCTGGACACTTATGTGGAGAACTGCTAATTCCTTCACTGGGAGTCATTTCAAGGGACAGATAGCTAGCTGGGCATTGTTTTTTCTCCAGTATTCACTATGTAGTTCAGGCTGGTCTTGAACTGGTGGCAGTCCTCCCTCAGCCTCCCGAGGGCGTCAAACATTTGCTCTGCACACAGAAGCCCACTGGTGAGCCTGCCCACCAGCAGTACTTCAGCCAGCATTCCCTGGGGGTAGTGCAGAGACTGGGTTGGTTGTGGGAGGCTGCAGATTGGACAGACAGATCTGCTAGAGACGCCTATGGCCTCTGCTCTTTTGTAGTTTAATCTCCACCTCACTGGCGACATCCACGCCATCACTGCCGCTAATAACCTCGTGGCTGCTGCTATTGATGCTCGGATATTTCATGAGCTGACCCAGACAGACAAGGTAGGATGCAGAGGGCGTGTGTGTGTGTGTGTGTGTGTGTGTGTGAAAGGGGGAAATACCTGAATTAACGTTAGTCCCTTGGGTGCTGATGTAGGTGCCATGACCCCTCATCTAAAGCTCTTTCCTTCTCTTTCTTTAAGGCTCTCTTTAATCGTCTGGTACCCTCAGTAAATGGAGTAAGAAAGTTCTCTGACATCCAAATCCGCAGGTTACGGGTAAGCTTTTGCCTGCTTGATGGTTGATATCATAAGAAATTTGATTAAAGATAACAAGGATTGAAGGTAGGGGTTTCCCTCAGTTCTTTATGAATTATAAGTGATTGATCTTACAGTAAATAGAGCTGATAATTAGTCCTCAGCTAAGATGAGAGAGGACAGAGGCTTTCTAATGTGACGATTGAGGATGCCATCACGGAGATGTGCAGCTTCTGGAGTTTGCACCCCTGCTCTCCCTAGCCCTGGGATCTTGGGTTCATATTCATTGTGGGGCACCTCGTGGTTCAGTCCTCTATAAACAAGTTTAATCATGCTTACCCTTCATTAAAAAAAAAAAAAAAATCTCAGTACTAGTGACTTCTGTTTTATTTGAATTTCTATTATATATATATATATATAATATATTAATAGAAATATATATATATATTTCTATTAATATATATTATTAAGTGTAGGCATGTGTGGTTCACAGCATTGTATAAAGATTAGAGAGATTAGAGGACAAGTTGTGGGGATCAGTTCTTAATTTCCACTTTGTTGTGGCAGAGTCACTCTGGTTTCTGCTGCTATATAGAATATCATTGTCCTGTCTCCTTCCATCTTGTGTAGGAGTGCTGGGACTATAGATGTGCACACCACATCTGACTTTACCTGGGTTTGAGGAATTGAGCTCAGGTCATTGGGCTTTTGAAGCAAGGGCATTTACATTCTGAATAGTCTGCCCAGAGCTCTATAGTCAGCAAGCACATGTTTTTACCACACAGCCTAATAATCCCCTGATATTTTTACATAGAAAATGAAAATTGGCATTCACACAAAAACCTGTGCATGCATGTTTTAATGACTCTATTAATAATCTCCCCAAAGTGAGAAAAATCTTCAGTGTTCTTCAATGGATGAATGGTTAGACAAATTGCCGTGCATCTGTGCAGTGAAAAGGATTGGGCTGCTGATAGGCACAGTGACTTGGTTGACTCTCAAAGGCGTTCTGTCTAATAGAAGAAGCCAGGATCAGAAGGTCATAGGCTGTGCTTCCGTTTATGTGGTATCCTCAGTGAGATAGAACATCAGACTAGTCTGCCCAGAGTCATGGGTCATGGGAAAGGTGTAACTATAAAGGAATAGCACAGGGATGTTCATGTGTAACTCTTACCGACGTAAGGGAACAGTGTGTGTGTGTGTGTGTACATATAAACTCTCACTGAATGGTGTGTGCTACTTATCAACAGCTCTGTTCAGTTTATTTTTAATTCTTTGCAACCCATCTTTTCCTGTGGTACTCAGGAGTGCAACCAGGCCCTCATGTCTACTAAGCCCCTACTGAGCTACATCCCAAACCCTGAAGTTTTGTGGGACTTTGCTTGTTTGTTTCTGATACTTATTAGGGGTGTGTGTGCGTGTGCGTGTGCGTGTGCGTGTGCGTGTGCGTGTGCGTGTGCGTGTGCGTGTGCGTGTGTGTGTGTGTGTGTGTGTGTGTGCGCGCGCGCGCGCGCGCGCGGCATCTGGACCCCTGGAACTGAGGTTAACAGACACTTGTGAGCTGCCCTATGGGTGCTGGAACTTGAACCTTAGTCCTCTGCAAGAACAACAAGAGTTTTTAAAGCCTAAGCCATCTCTCCTGCCCTGAACAACTCTGTTGATGCTTCACAAGTAAGCATGGAGGTCCCTTTACCTGGATACACTGTTTACATGTTGCTCTTCTTGCAACTCTGTCAATAATTTTTGCATCCGGGTTTTTGTTTGTGGTTTTTGTTGCGCACTGAGAGTATACTGGCCAGCTTTCGAGCATGTTCTTAGCTTGTGTTTTTATGTCTCCCCCGACACCTGTGCTTTGGGTACATCAAGGGCTCCGTGGCCTGCTGGGGTGGACCAGATGACCCGTTTACCTTTTATAAAGGGACCTTTTGTCAGCAGGGAGAGGGAACAGGTCAGTCAAGGAAATCCGATCAAGAGATGTTTCTGGATGCTGCAGTTCCCTTTACAGGGATCAGACTAGACCCTAGGTTCCTATCCCTCCCTCCCAGGCACTCTCCTGCATGCTGCTTCCTTGCTGTTAATGGTGATGGTGGGGTGTGTGGGTGTGTCTGTGTGATTGAGATGGGGGTCTTACTGTATAGCCCTGGCTTGTTCTGGAACTCTGTAGACCAGGCTGGCTTCAAAGTCACAGAGAGCCACCTGCCTCTGCCTCCTAAGTGCTGGAACTGAAGGTGACACCATGCCCAGGGACAGAGTTTTCATAGTCTGCCCAGAGTCCTCAGTCACAAGTGGGTTACTGCCTTAGTTACTCTTCCTGATGCTATGATAAAAATACCCAGACAAAAGCAATTGAAGACAGAGGGCTCGATTTTGACTCACTGTAGGAATCGTGATCATTGAGAGCCCACCGTGGTGGAGTTGCAGCAGGTGGATGAGCATGAGGAGCATGAGGCAGCTGGTCACATGGTTTCCTCAGTGGAGAAGCAGAGAGAGAATGTTTGCTCAGCTCACTTTTTCCTTTTCTTGTGCAGTGCAGAGTCACAACTCAAAGCTTATCACCCACAGTGGGTGCCTGGGTCTTCTCACCTTCAAAAACTTAATCAGGAGAAGTTCCTCGTGGGCACGCCCAGGGACCTATCTTCCTGGTGATTCTAGACCTCAGCAAATTGACAGTTGAGATTGACCATCCCCTCCAACAGCAGGTTGTTCCTGGGTTTCTTTGAACAGCGTCAAGGTCTAAGCTCATGGGGCATGTGAGATCTGCATGTTCCTATGCAGTGGTGGACACACCTTTAACCCCAGCTGTCGGGAGGCAGAGGCAGACACATCTCTGATTTGAAGGCCAGCCTGGTCTACAGAACAAGTTCCAGGATAGCCGGGGCTACACAGAGAGACCCTGTCTCAAAGGAGGGGAGAGAAGAGAGATGAGATTGGAAAGAGGAAAGGAAAGGGCCCCAGGCAGGGTGGGTCTTGCTGGATGGGACTTTTGACTCCTGACTGCCAAACATGAAAAGGGGACTGTTTGATAAACATTTTCCATTTTGAGAAGTGATCCTTATAGACACTAAATAAATTTTTAAAGTACCTTACTTGTGTAAGGAGAAAAAAGCCTTTTTGGTGTCTCTTTAGAACAGTAAGAAGTCAGTGAAAGTATTGAACCATAGAAAAGCGTGTAAAAGAGTTAAAATTTTTTTTTTAATTGATAGCTGTTCAATTTTGCCTTTCCTAAAATTTGATTTCAGTTGGCTTTTTTGGGTTTCTCAGTCTTGTTTTTAAACCTGTGCATCTTGCTTTTCATTTCAATATATTTAATAAATCCAGAGATGCATTGCGATAATTCTTGGTTGTGACTGCTTTTGGCTGGGTCAGGGGAAGTCTCTTGGAGCTCAGTTACAGAGGCAGACAGACCAAGTGGGAACAGGAAGCGACCTCCAGGCTTAGCCAGGGGGTCAAGTCACAGTTTTCCCTTCTGGATTTAAGATGCTGGCATTCCAAGGGTGAGCCACAGGCTGGATTTATGCATAATCCTTATTTCTTTATCTCAAGATAAAAGTCAATTAAAAAAAAAAGTATGCTTCTCTGTTTTGTCTTTTGTGGGGATGGGGGGAGGGGGATTATATTAGCTTACAGTTCAAAGTTCAGTCCATCATAGTGGAGAAGTTGAAGCAGCGGGGGCTTGAAGCAACTGGTAACGTCACATCTATAGTGAGGAATCAGGAATGAAAGGATGGATGAATGGGTGCTCTTTTAGTTTTGGCTTGGTTTGGTCTGGTTTTGTTGAGATGGGGTCTGGCTTCGTGGCCCTGGCTGTCTTGGATTACACTATGTAGACCAGACCACTTCAAACTCTCCTTCCCAAGTGCTGCCTCTTGTCTTATTCTATGTTTTAATTTCCTTTCTTTTCAGAGGCTAGGTATTGAGAAGACTGACCCCGCTGCGCTGACAGATGACGAGATAAACAGATTTGCAAGACTAGATATTGATCCAGAAACCATTACATGGCAGAGAGGTATGTACCCAAGACAGGCTGCCAGCCCCCTGTGTTTTGGTACCCCACATCTCTCCCGCCTCCAGGATGCTCCTGGGTCAGGATGCTGTGCAGAGTGGGCATATCCTTTGCTTTGCTTGTCAGCCCTAGCTGCACTGTAGACGTCCCTTTGTGGAGTTGGTTGAATGTCTGTTCAGTGTTGATTGAAATGAGGATTTCAAGGAAGTTCATGCTTAAACCAAAAATAACATTTCTTAAGTTTCAATTTTATGCAAAAAGTTTGGGTGTCATGAAGTGGGAAAATGATGTCTAATCACTTGAATCATGTGTGCTTTTTATTCTGAGAACTCTCTGGCACCAGCAACTTGATTTTTCATATATCTCCTTATCCTACTAATCATTTCTCATTTTATTAACTCGTTGTAACACACTCGCCAGCCTTTAGACGTTTGCCTGACTTCATGGCCATATGTTGTTTTTCTCTGTGTACAATTAGCATAGCTTCGGATTTTATTTTCTATCCATCTCTCTGTATCATAGCAGAAAAGAAATTTCCATCAAGACTCGAGAATGCACCAGAAGGCCGACTTACCAACTTTTCTCTTGGTTTTTGGTTTTTGGTTTTTGGTGGTTTTTTTTGTTTTGTTTTGTTTTTGTTTGTTTGTTTGTTTGTTTTTTGGGTTTTTTTTGTTTTGTTTTGTTTTGTTTTCTGGCACAGCGATTGCTAATGTCCTGTTTATTTTGGAGTTTTTGGTGTTTGTTTTCATCGTGTAACCCAGGCTGGTCTCGGGTTCTCTGTGTAGCTGAGGCTGATTTCCTGAATTATAGCTGTGGACCAGCACTGTACCTCTCTTTAAAGGTTTTTATGTGCATGGGTGCCTCATCTATGTCTGTTTACCATGTGTATATGGTGTTTACAGAAACCAGAAGAGGGCATCAGATCCCCTGGAACTGGAGTTACAGACAGTGTGAGCTGCCATGTGGGTGCTGGGAATTGAACCTGGGTCCTCTGGAAGAGCAGCCAGTGCACTTAACCACTGAGCCATCACTGAACCATCTCTCCAGGCCCCATTTTAATATCTTAAATAAATTTACTTATTTATTGTGTGTATGGATGTTTTCTTACACACATGTATGAGCACCATGTCCAAGCCTGGTGCCTAAGGAGACTGGGCAAGAGCCTGAGCTCCGTGGAGCTGGACTTACTGTGAATGGTTGTGAGTGCCATGTGGCTGCTAGAAACGGGACCCTGGTCTTCTGCGAGTGCAATAGAAGTGCTCTCAACCATGGAGCCATCTCTCCAGACCCCACTGCAGTATGCTCACCATCTGTTATGAGAATTTAATATATCGTTTAGTCATTTCCTTTAGCATGTGCATGGGGGGGGGTGTTCACATGTAGAGTGTGTTTTACTATGTAACTTTCACTGACCTTGAACTCTTGATTCTCAGCCCTGCATGAAGCACCACATCTGGCTACTTTTCCTTTCTTGGTGCTTATTGGTTTGCTACAAAGGAAAGAATTAGGGAAAAGCCTGATGGAGACTTACATAAGGTCTACATACATACTCATTGTTTTATACCACTAACTATATTAATAATAAAAAGGGATGATGATGATGATTGTGATGGTTTTATAAGTCTTCAACTTTTCTTTCCTCAGTGCAGTGGGGGGGGGCAGTTTCTCTGGATGGAGCGGAAAGTTGCATCCCTCCAATTGCTTGTCCTTGCTGGTGACCACACCCCTCCTGAGGCTCCAAGGGCTCTGGGAGCCTGATTCTGTGAACCCATGGCAAAGATGAGATAATGTATTTTTGGATTCTATGCATGGGGAAAGAAAAAGGAGGAGTCCACTAAACATCGAGGGGTACTGAGTCCCAGGAAGTGAGGTCAACAGTGAGGGGTACTGAGTCCCAGGAAGTGAAGTTTGGGTCGGCTGGCGGTTGATCTGTCCAGGTTACCTGAGGTTGTACAAGTGGGTATATAGTCTGTCATCACCAGAGAATGTGCTAAGGAGAGGCCAGGCCTGAGACCTGGAGTGCTTCACAAGCATTTGGTCTGTGTTGACAGCTCTTTTGTGGGTGTATGGTCAGTGAGTCACCCACAGAACAATATACACCTCAGCTTTTTCATAAACTGGGTCTCTGTGTTTCTCTGCTGATATAGAATGTGCTTTGAAGTAGAGTCCAGATTTCATAATTGTTTGAATTCTTTAGAAGGAACGAAGCTTAACCACTCCGCATTCCTTTTGCTTTAAGTGCCATCCCCTGCATTTCTGGTGTGTGGCTGTGTCTCTTACACCATAGTCTATTTGTAGTCCATTTTGAAACCAAGTATTAATAAGCTATCGTTAGGCTAGATTTGTTTTAAAAACTCTGTTGCTGCTAAAGCGAACGTGGTAATGCACACTTTCAGTCTCGGAATCCAGGAGGCAGAGGCAGGGGGAATCTCTGTAAATTTGAGGCCAGTGTGGACTACATAGTACATTCTAGGGCCTCTAGAACTGAGACAGCCGTGTCTCTGGAACAGCACACACACTCACATGTGCACACACATACTAAATTCTGCTTCTCCCTTTAGCTTTATGGTCCCTACATCTTTATGGAATTGTTGGTTTACTTTTGAGATAGGGTAGTGCTCCTCAGTCTGGGAAACCTTGAAGTTGTTACTGTCTTGCCTCAGCCCTCAGAGTACTGGTGTTCCAGCTGTGTGCTATCTACCCTAGTGCTTCTTCCTCCCTCATCCCTTCCTCCCTCCCTTCTTGACTGGATTGCCCTACCATTGAACTATATCCCTTTCCTTCATTCATGTACCTTTTCTTAAAAACTGTTCCTGCCCTCTCTTTCCACTGTAGTGCTGGATACTAACGATAGATTCCTGAGGAAGATCACCATTGGACAGGCTCCAACCGAGAAAGGCCACACACGCACGGTAACTGCTCCATGGGAACTAGCTCTCGCTGCCTCCATCCTCCTCCATCGCCTCCCCTCCGACCACACCGGCAGGTGTTGTTCTGCCTTCTCCCTTTTAAAATGGAAGTGAGTGGGTGTGGCACAGAGCACTCCTGACAGCTTGTGCAATAAATCCATGTGTCACCTGTGTGCTTTCCCCCCAGCATTCTTTCCCGGAGGTGGAGAATCCAAGTGAATATTCTTGCATATAAATTAATTAAAACCGTTTCTCTTCTGTGGCCATTTGACAGTACATGTCCTCGAATCAGAGTACCCGCTTTGTCCCCTTGTGTTAGGGAAGCTGTAACCAATTCTTCCCTTCAGGCTGCTTTCATGGGGGTAAAATCATAGCTTACTGATCGTGCTACAGGGTTTTATTTTTAAGGGTGGTCTTGTGTAGCTCAGCTTGGTCTCAAACTTAGGATGAACTTTGAACTCTGCTCCTCCGTGAGCTGGGATTATAAGCATGTACCCCCACACCTGTTTTATGAGGTGCTGGGAATGAAGCCTAGAGCTCTGTGCATGCTACTCAAGTGCACTGCCCCAGTATTACAACCCTTAGAACACTGACTTAAAAAACGATTATTCAAGGCTTCTGAACAGTTATACATTTTGACAGTTGGAAGATTACTTAGTTATTTCTAGTCCATCCTTGCTAGCTATTTGTCTAAGCCAAAAGAGATGCCTCTGATAATTCGTTCTTCTGGTGTGACACAAAGGGTCTTCTTTATCTCTTTGCCCACAGGCCCAGTTTGATATCTCTGTGGCCAGTGAAATTATGGCAGTCCTGGCCCTCACTAGTTCTCTGGAAGACATGAGAGCAAGGCTGGGCAAAATGGTGGTAGCATCCAGTAAGAAAGGGGAGCCTATCAGCTGTGAAGACCTGGTAAGTGACAGGCAGCACCTAGCATCCCGGCGTCTTTCGGTGATTGTTAAAAACAGAGATTATGCTCTTCTTAAAATGTTGCAATTAACTCATTGACTTATTTTGTTCATTGCAAAAATTATGAAATTTATATTTTTAAAAGTTCTTCATAGCGAATGATGGTAGAGGTGTTGGGCTCTTATAATGGGCCACAAGTGCCAGGTGCCTTGAATGGTGCCTTCTTCCTTCAAGGAATCAAGGAAGACTCCTGAGCAAGCCCTGACCAAAGTTTGATGAACACCTAGAGTCCAAGTATTTACTGTCATCCTTGGTGCCTCCCCAGAACATTTAGCTTGGGAGGACTCATTGGCCAGTGTGGCCGATAGTCTTCTAGTTGCGCCTTTCTGTTTTGTTCATTTGGTGTTTTGTTTTTGTTGTTTCTTTAGACAGGTTCTCTCTATGTATGTCTGGCTGTCCTAGAACAAACACTGTGTGTGTGTGTGTGTGTGTGTGTGTGTGTGTGTGTGTGTGTGTGTGTGTGTGTGTGTGTGACTAATGTATACTAGGCTGGCCTGAACCTCACAGAGTTCCACCTGCCTCCGCCTCCCAAGTGCTGAGATTAAAAGTGTCTGCCACTATGCCCTTGTAGCCCAGGCTATTCCCTTATCAATAGCAATCTTCCTAGTTTAGGCCCCAACCCCAAGTCCTGTGATTATAACAATGGTTCTCAATCTCCTAATGCTGCCACCCTCTGATACAGTTGCTCACATTGTGGTGAGCCCCAACCATAAAATTATTTTTGTTCCTACTTTATAACTGTAATTTTGTTACTGTTATGAATCGTGTTATATTTTTTAGAGATAGAGGTTTGCCAAGGGGTCATCACGTTCAAGTTGAGAACCTATGAATCCTAAATCAGCACGTACCACCGCACCTGCTGTATGTAGGTCAAAATTTAAAGGACTGTTTGTATCAACACACCGCGGTATGGCTGGTGTGATGGCAGACAAATTTAGGAAAGGAGGGAAATATTTTGTTTTCACAGTTAATTTGCTTTTTAAATTTTAACACCCAGACCTTAGATTTAGAACCTCATCCATGTCGAGTTTAAATGAGAACCATTGCTCCGTTTTACCTCACCACTGGTTCTGTTCAGCCATGATTAGATGCCTTAAAAGAGGGAGCTGGATTTCGGAGTTGAAATTAGACTTCTGGCTAGTATTCTGGCTTCCGCTTTGGGAAACATACATTGAATTTGATTTATATACCATCTCTGCTCGGATACCACAGTTATAAATAACTCCTTGCTGCTGGAAGTGCCATCCACTCTAAACTGGTCTGAATGGGTTCCCCACATCGGCCGGCAGCAGAGCTTGATTGGGCGCTTGTTTCCACACGCTTTTTCAGAAAATCGTATGCAAAAGCCGTTTTCATTCTGCTTCCTCTCCCTGCTAAGATAACTGGTGGCTTCCTAGCACAGCCAGGAAAAAAGAACTAAAGATGAATGGCTGAGATTAGGTGTGAGCTCTAATTGCTCCAAGATGGTTAAAGTGAATGAGAAGCCCCGGAGTGCTGAGTTTTGGTTTCCGGAGATTGGATTTCTGCTCGCACTAGCTGATGCTTCATGGGCTTGTCTTGCAGGGCGTGAGCGGGGCGCTGACGGTGCTCATGAAGGATGCGATCAAGCCCAATCTCATGCAGACCTTAGAGGTGAGCAGGGTACCTCCCGGGTCCGGAGTTATTATAGCCCAACCTTTCCTGGCAGAACCAGACGCCTTTTTTGAAAGGTTCTCCAAAGTCAGTTTGTTATGGGAGCATTGCGTGTGCCACAGCATGCATGTAGAAGTCACAGGACAACTTCATGGAGCCAGTGTTCTCCTGGCACTTTGACTTGGGCTTTGGGATTTAAACTCCGGTCTCCAAGCTTGCGAGGCTATCTCCTTTATTCACTGAGCCATCTTGCCATCCCGTAGAAACCTTTTCTATTGCTCAACTCTTTCCTTTTTTTTTCTTATTGTAGCTGGGGTGACAGGGTGTATGCCTTTGGGGCTAGAGGTGTAGGTCAGTGACAGCATTTACCTGCTACACAAAAGGCCCTGGATTTAACTCCCAGCACTGCCATGGAAAGGGGGTGGTGTTTTTGGAGTTTTTCCTCCCCAAATTCCAGCTAAATTCTAGCCCTTTGGCCTATGTGACCCCATTGTGAAGCCAGGTTGGCATTTGCTCATGACGTCACGGTCTCCACAGGGCACGCCGGTATTTGTCCACGCTGGGCCTTTCGCCAACATTGCACATGGGAATTCCTCCATCATTGCAGACCGGATTGCACTCAAGCTGGTTGGCCCTGAGGGCTTTGTAGGTAGGTTCCCGTGCATCCTCGGTGGGCAGCCGTGTCTTTATCTTACATCACACAGTGGCCGTGGTGATTTTACAGTTGCTCCTCTTCCTTGCAGTGACAGAAGCAGGATTCGGAGCGGACATAGGAATGGAAAAGTTCTTCAACATCAAGTGCCGGTATTCTGGTCTCCAGCCTCACGTGGTGGTTCTTGTTGCCACTGTCAGGGCTCTTAAGATGCACGGGGGTGGCCCCACGGTGAGGACCAAGGACTGGGAAGGAGATGTCATGACTTGTGTCTGGGTCTGCCTGCATTCCACTGCTCTTACTTATCCTCACGCTGGACAGGGTGCCAAAGGCCAGGGGTGGCCATGTACAGGCCACCTCACCCTCAGGGACAGAGCCCCTTGAGGCATTTTGAGGAGATGCAAACTGTCTTTGACTGCCTATCTAACCCCCTCTAAGGGCTTGTGCTTGGCTCTACTGATATAAAAAAAAAAAAAAAAACAACAGTGTCAACCAGTTATTTATAAATCCAAATCCAATTTTCCTTCTTAATATTGATGTTGGCAGCCAGCCAGCCAAGCACTGAGCTGAAGCAGAAGTCAGCTTGTGAGTAGCAGTCCTGGCTGACAGGGCTCTAAGAGCCTGCAGTAAGTTGATGTGGCTGCCAGAGGCTGTGAAGAATGAATGACAGGACCTCCGGTTGGTACAGGCAAAGGGAGGGCTCGCTCGCTCCAACCTGCACTTTGTATGTTCTCCTGAACTCTCGCTGCTTAGAAATTACACCTATAGTAATCTCTTCTTTTCTGTTTGCTTGCCTTTTAAGACAGGGTTTCTCTGTGTATCCCTGCCTGTCCCAGAACTCACTATGTAGACCAGGCTAGCCTCACTCCACCTTACAGAACCCCTCCTCCTCCTGTGTCTGCCTCTGAGGCTGAGGTTAAATGTAGCAGCACACCTGGCTTCACCTCTTTCCTTCAGACCAGCATGCAAAGTTGGGTATACTGTTGTTACATTTCTATCCTTTAGGCTTTGGTATTGTGACTTAGGGATCAAGGCCTCCCTTTCCTACAGAACAGAATCTATTTTCTGGTGCGGTGGTACACACTTGTTCTCATAGCAATTCCTGAGTGTTTTAGATTTTTTTTCTTTGTTTTCAGGATGGGGGGATGTCTTAGTTGGGTTCTATTGCTGTGAAGAGAGGGACACCATGACCACAGGAACTCTTATAAAGGAAAATATTTAATCGGAGCTGGCTAACAGTTTCAGAGTCTGTTATCACCATGGTGGGACAGACAGGGTGGCATGCAGATAGACATGGTGCTGGAAAAGGAGCTGAGAGTTCTACATCTTAATCCACTGGCAGCAGGAGACTTTCAGCATGAATGACCTCAAAGCCCACCTCTACAGTGACATACTTCCTCCAACAAGGCCACACCTCCTAATAGGGCCATTTCCTGTGGTCAAGCGTTTAACAGGAGAGTCTGTGGAGGCCTGTACCTGTACCCCGGATTACATTGGCGATTGGATCCACAGCTTTGCACGTGCCCGACAAGTATTTCACTGTCTGGGGGAAGCAGGTATTACACTGGCGATTAAGCCTGCAGCTTTGCACGTGCCTGAAAAATATTTACTACCAGGCCCTTACAACGTCTTTGTACACTTAAGAATTATTGAAGGCCAAAGAAGCTTTTATTTATGGTGTTTAATATTTAATATACTTGAAATTAGAACTGAGTTCCATATTGACATAAAAAGCTCTTTAAATGAAAAGCTACTGTATTTTCTGAAACAAAACATAGGCACTGTTCACTCTTCCCGTCTTTCCTGTCTGGTTCACTAGAAACAGTGGATTTTCTTCTGCACGTAGCCCTTGCAGAGATCATAGCCCACTCAGTGAGAAAGTGAAGGCTCCATTGGGGAAAGAGCTTTGGCCCCAGGCCCCCTGGAGGGCTTGGGTCCCCTCACCACACTGTGAAGGCACTTTCCTAATCCCCACCATCACATCTGGCGCCCCTTAGCCGGAGTTGCCTTGACTAGACTTTCCCAACCTCAGACACCTCTTTCTGCTAGGAATGCTAGATGGACTGTGTTCTTCTGATTCTACCCAGCATTCCTGTCTCAAATACACTTCAGTCAGCATCCTCACACTGTAGAGTGACCAAGGGCAGCTGTGAGTGAAGCCTTAAAC
Source organism: Rattus rattus (assembly GCF_011064425.1). Classification (NCBI taxonomy): domain Eukaryota; kingdom Metazoa; phylum Chordata; class Mammalia; order Rodentia; family Muridae; genus Rattus; species Rattus rattus. Next base: position 90,466,978 of record NC_046160.1, read on the forward strand.
TCACTGAAAACAATGAACCCTTAGGGGAGGAGAATTTTTTTTTTTAAACTCACTTGTGCAGTTTTGTTTTGTTTTGTTTTGTTTTGTTTTTTCCCTTCGGAGCTGGGGACAGAACCCAGGGCCTTGCGCTTGCTAGGCAAGCGCTCTACCACTGAGCTAAATCCCCAACCCCTCACTTGTGCAGTCTTGAGTGTGAACCGTGTAGGTGACAATATTATGTTGAAAAGTGAAAAGTTGGACCTGTCTGGGAGTTGAGCCCCTATCCTGGCAGTCCTGGAAGGAGGCTTTGCATGTCCGCCGCGGTCCTGGAGCCAGACCTGTGGGAAGTTGTATGGAAGGCCACTGCTTCCTGTTTATCCTCCACGTGGCCTTCAAGCGTCTCAACACCATAGACTGGACATGCGGACCTCAGTCTTCCTGAAGAGCAGAAGTCCCAGCTGGAGGCTTTTGAATCACTGTTGCCTACAGTGACCACCGGGTCGGCCTTGAGCCATTTGCTTGTACCATGCAATGGGGTTGAGCCAGCTTCCCAGATCAGGACAGGCCCTTCGTCTAACTGCTTTATACCTCTACCGCTACCTCAGCGGAAGAAAGCATTGTGCCCCAAGCCCCTTTCTTGGGCGCAGGCTGGCCTCCAACTGTGTGTTGGTGAGGAGCTTGTTTGTGGTGGTGCTCCTGCTGTCACCCAGGGGTCCAGGCACACATTGGCTCTATTGTTCTCTGTCTCAACAGCTCAGCCCCCACCCCTCCCGCCAAGGCCTGAGCTGCCATGCGCCTTCCAGGCCTGACCTTAGACATCTGTGGTGACTTTCAAGGAGGTGGCTGTCTTTTTCCCCACACTCGCCTTCCATTCCTCTGTTGTGTGCTTTATTCACTGGGATCCGTGTCTTGCCCCAAGCATATTTCTGTCTACCTTGGCCTTCATCTCACCTCACGAAGAACCGCCTGACTGCTCACGGCTCTGCGGTCTCACGCTCCAAGTCCTTGGGGCAGGAAACAGCTTCACACTGCTGCCATTTATCCTCCGGAGCGTGCAGCCACTTGCCTGTCACTGTGCACTGAGTGTCACCTTAGCTCAACCAGTAAACAGGAAGCACACCTGACTTTCTTTCCTTTCTTCCAGGTCACCGCTGGACTGCCTCTTCCCAAGGCTTACACAGAAGAGGTAACTATCATTATCTCTGATCAGTTGTCCTAGGAAACCATACCCCAGTCAGCACGTCTTCATCTGGAAGACAAAGGAGACAGGTCTAGGGGTGCCGGAGACAAAGCCTGCAGTGCACTGAAAATCACATTAAGGAAGTAGCAGTGAGTAAAATTGGCTCACAGGAGGGCAGAAGCCATTGCCCTAGACCAGTCTTGAGTCATAGGCAGTCTGCTCCTGGGGAACAAGTCTGCATCTGGAAGCTCGCTACCGTTTGTGAGAGATGGGGTCTTGTTCCGTAGTCTAGACTGGCCTTGAACTCCAGGACTAGGATTAGAGGCACCCCATACCGAGCTGGAGAGAGTCATTTCCGATTGTTAGAACTGCTTCCAGAAGTGATACTGGCATCTGCTATGTAGAAGACAGAGATGGTTGTTAAACAGCCAGGGTGCGTAAGGCACCCCCACCCCAGTAATAAAAATGACAGTAGTACTGGAGTTACGAAGCCCTGCCCATTGTGTCACGCAGAAGGCCTAAATGCCATTTAAATCTAGCAAGAAGAGAGCTTTAGAAATAACCTTCTCTCTGCAAACCCAAATTAAAGACCTGGGATAGAGCCAGTAAGTGTCCTGGTTGGGTTGGAGGCCATCTTCTGGAAATGGATTTGGTCTATTGGGCAGGAGCTCAAGGAACAGTTCTGAGCTCTTTTTTTCTTCTTCATACTGATATCATTTACCATCAGAGAAACTTCCCTAGGGCCACTGTGAGTGATTACATAACCGACGGGGATAAGATGCAGGGTCAGCTGCTGTCCCTGTTGATTCAATTTCTCTGTCCTCCTGGAGGCTCTTACATTATCAGGCGGTGCAGGGTCAGTGTACAGCCCCCAAATGAAGTTTGCAAAATTGACTGGGGGAAAAAAAAAAAAGATGGTTGGTGCCTTGAGTCTGCCTGTCTTCTGAACTGTGATTTGCCTTTTATGGTCATCTGTGTGATTCAAGCGTAGGAGGGGAATTCACAGCTCTGGCCCTCCTGCTATCCCACAGCCTTTCCTGTGTCTAATTACAGTGACTGCCCCGAACTGGCCCAGCTGGTGTCTTCATTTAAGAAATTCAGCTTATTTAAAACTGTTCTCAGCCGGTCTTATATATTAATTGTTTCTTATGTGCCTAGTGGTAAGAACACGAATGTGTTTTACACCATGAGATGAGTCTGGTCTCAGATTACAATAAAGGGGAATCACAGGGTGCTTGTTCCATGCTGCCGTTAGCCTGCCTGCCTGCCTTCCTTCCTTCCTTCCTCACTGTTTCAGACTTCTAAGCACCAAGTCATCTAAGTTATCCTTGTGATCCAACGTGTTTCTATGAAGACAACCACGTTTTTATTATTTATTGGTTTTTCTTGAGACATGGTCTCACTTTATAGCTCTGACTAATCTGGAACTCACTCTGCAGCCCAGACTGGCCTTGAACTCCCAGATATTTATGCTTGCCTCTTCTTCCTGAGGGCTGGGATTAAAGGTGGTGACACTATACCTGGCCATATTTTTATTTTTAAAAATACAAATACTTTGATGTTACAATTACTTTTTTAATTTTGATTTAGTACTGGGATGAGACCCAACACTAAATGGGTCTCATGCGTGCTACCCTAAAATTTTTAAGTGGTATGCCCTTTTTTTTTTAAAAAAAAAAAAAAAAGAAGAAAATTAGACACTATAAGAATATTTTTTAAATGGGTTTCCTTTAACAGTTAGTACATATTCTTTAGACTGGGGAAGTACCGTGGCTGGTTGTATGATTGTCAAGCACACACGAAGCTTTGGGTTTAATCCCTACTACCGCTCAAGGCCAGCCAAGCTAGTGCACAAGTGTCAGTGTTGGCACACTTGGAAAGAGAAGGAATGGAATCAAAAACCTGAGGTCATCTTGACTATATTGCAAGTCTGAGGAAGGCCTGGGCAACGTGAGACCCTATACCTGTCCATCCACCAATCTATATACCGCTGTCTATCTATCTACCTATCTATCCATCCATCCATCCATCCATCCATCCATCCATCCATCCATCCATCTATCCATCTAAAATAGATAGTTAAATTTTGGGGATATACCTAGTGGAAGGAGAGAACCAGTCCCTACAAACTGACCTTTGATCACCACACTCAACGCCATGGTAAAAGCAACAGTGGGGGACACACACAAATAAATGTAATTTGAAAATAACAAGTAGCCATGCTTGGTGGCACAGGCTTGCTTTAATGCAAGCACTTGGGATGCAGATCTCTGAGTTCAAGACCAGTCTGATCTACTACATGGTGAGTTTCAGGACAGCCAGGGCTACATAGTGAAAAAAACCAAAAGAAAAAAAATATCCTTAAGGTATGCTTCAAGGACAAGAATGGTGGCACACTCCTATAATCCCCACATTTAAGAGGGTGAGGCAGGAGGATCACAAGAGCCCAGAAAATATAGTAAGGTCTTGTGAGGAAATAAGTAGGGACCTAGAGAAATGGCTCGGTGGTTAAGAGCACTGGCTGCTCTTCCACAGAACCTGAGTTTATTTCCCAGCACCCACATGGCAGCTCAACAACTATCTGTATCTCGGTTCCAGGGGATGGGACACCCTCACACAGAGACGTGCAGAACACCAATGCACAAATAAGAGGTTTTCCTGATTAAATAAGTAATATTTCTGCTAGTTTCTTTCATTTATTCCCTTTAAATTTTAGATTTTATAGTTTTTGTGGGGGTACTTGTAGGGAGTGGCATATGAGAATATCAGTACACAGCCATGTGGGGTACTTGTAGGGGGTGGCATATGAGAAGATCAGTACACAGCCAGAACAAACTCTTATTTCCAAGATTGCTTCATGTGCAGGAATGTTTTGCTTGCTTCTGTGTCCTTCGGTCCTCCTTCATTTTATGTTGTCAAGTGCTAAGGTCATGGGCATGTGCCCCCACAGCCGGTTAATGAGTGCTGAGGTCACACTCGGGGCTTCATGCTAAGCCAGTATTCTGCCAACTCTGCTATGGCCTCATCCTCTAACAATCATTTTCACTGTGTTTTGTTTTAACCTCTGTTTTTTACATGTATGTGGGAAGTGCCTACTTGTGTCATGTGTACCACATGCATGTCTGGCTCCCCCAGAAGCAGAGAGGGCATCTGATCTCCTGGGACTGGAATTATAGGTGGTTTTTAGGGCCCCTTGTAAGAGCAGTCAGTGCTGGCTTTTCCTGGCTTTTCCTTTAAGCTTATTTTTATTCATGTGTCTCTGTGTGCAAGCACATACATGGAGTGGGGGTGTCTGAAGAAATCAAACACATACATGGGGTGGGGGGAGGGGTGTCTGAAGAGACCAAAGGAGGATGAGCCGTAGACCTGGAGTTACAGGGTGTTGTGAGTTGGGCGTTTGATCCAAACTCATTTCCCGTGGAAGAAGAGGAAGTATACATTTAACCACTGAGTTATCCTGCTCAATCCAAATAGCATTTCCTTATTTTATTAGCCTCGGGAAGGCTCATGGTTGAGTTCATTAAGTCCTCTGAAACTTCACTGGCTTACTGCACGACAGGATTTATGGCTGCTGGGTCCTGTGCTGGGCTCTGTCAGCATCAAATGGTTCCCGCTGAGAAGAGTCTCACCGTTTTGTCACGCACCTTGGGAGCTAATCTGCTGTGTAAACACACAAGCTGTGGATGTAATTTAAGCAGAGGCATTAAACTCGTCAAAGAGCAAAGAGGCCATTGCGTGTACTCAAGGTGTAGGGAGACAGCACAGCTTCAGTCCGGTACTGTAGACAGGGGTCGCTTCTCCTTCCTCTACCAGCAGCATGCGGGGTACGCATCGCTGGCCCTCCTGGTGTTCACCTTCTTGCACTTCCAGCTCAGACACCCCGTCCTGTTTTTATTTTTTTATCTTATCTTTTTTATTATTTATTATCTTATTTATTTATTTATTTAATTTGAGGCAAGACTCAATGTGTTCCCAGTCTAATCTCAACTTGTCTATCCTCCAGCCTCAGCCTGCTGAATGCTGGGATTGCAGTGGGCCTTCCAGGCCCCGGGGAAAGGCTGTGTCTTAACCATCAGCTTGGACCTTACAGGGTCTGCTATTGTTTTACAGGACCTGGACCTGGTGGAAAAGGGCTTCAGTAACTTGAGGAAACAGATAGAAAATGCTAGAATGTTTGGAGTGCCTGTCGTCGTGGCCATGAATGCATTCAAGTAAGTGCAAAATGCAGAGAGAGGAGGAGCGTAGAAAATCCCAGACAATAGCTCCCGTAGCGAGTGCCATGCTGCTTTCGGCTCTGTTCAGCTCTTCACTTACTGCCCTTGGTTACTGCTTGTGATGTGACAGGCACCGTGCGTGTCACAGCAGACACACGCTAGCTGCCTCACCACTGAGGTCCAGAAGTCAGGATTGCTCCTGACGGCCCTCTTCTCTACTGAGCAATGGGAAGAACACGCAGGCTCGACAAGAAATGTTCTTTTTGGTTGTTCCAAGGCTTTGTGCTTACAGGAGAGCACAGCCTGCAGAACGTCTTCATTTCTCTGGGTCAGGTGGGACGTTGTGTTGAGAGTTGAGTGCACTGAGCCCGAAGTGTTCGTGCGGGAGCTGCGTGGGTCGTTCAGCGCTGTCTAGGGTTGCGCAGTAATGCCTCACCACAGCGCGATGGGAAGCAGCAATCTTTAAAGCTAGTGTTTACCGATTCCCAGTGGTGCACTGGGATTGTTCCTCATACTTTAAACGCATTCCTGTCTAAGCCTCCTAGCATCCCTGGGTGGCACTGCTGTGACTCTTTCCAGTTTTCCTTTGTAGGAGCCAAATAAGAACAGATAATGTAACTGGCCAAAGGTCAGAGAGCTGAGTAAAGCAGGCAGGACTGGATAGTGTCCACTGCTCAGGCAGTAATCCTCGTGGGCTTTAGTGGCATAAGCTAGACATGCTCTCCCTGCCCAGCCCTTCCATTCCTTAACATGAAGCCCTCCTGTACAGGACAGATACAGATGCTGAGCTGGACCTCATCGGCCGCCTCTCCAGAGAGCATGGGGCTTTCGATGCTGTCAAGTGCACCCACTGGGCAGAAGGGGGCCAGGGAGCCTTAGCCCTGGCTCAGGCTGTCCAGAGAGCTTCACAGGCCCCCAGCAGCTTCCAGCTCCTCTATGACCTCAAGGTAGGTTGCTCCCTCTATGCAAACAGAACCAAACCGGAGTGAACTCTGAGTGCAAAATGCCTCAAGTGTGGAACTTGCACACAGCTACTGGTAGCCCTACCAGTCTGAGTTCCTCACGGGTGAGTCACCCGCAACCACAGCCTGGACTCTGAGCTCAAGACCTCTGTCTTACAAACACAGATAACCTCACATCCTAACTCTGTAAAGCTTATAATATATACATCCCTCGTGGGTGGAGCCAACCGTGTGACTCACTACATTGAAGCCTTTCACAACCACATCAGCCAAGTAGTAAGAAATTGACAAGGGGCTGGCTCTATCTGGCCCTGGAAATTTTTCTGACCACTTCTCAATAATGCTTCCTGGTATCGTGTTGCCTCAAGTTCAGAAAAACCCCAGTACCTAAACCAAAGCACCTCCACGGGCTTCATCATACTCTCCATCACCAAGTCCGGTAACTCGCATCTGGCCTTACAGAAGAAGCAGATTGTCCCGTGGCACATTACGGTTAGCTCAGAGAAGGCCGTTACTAACATGGAGTTGCATTTCAGGATTTGACAGGGTGTTATCCCGTCAACAGTAATTAGAAACTTTGTTTGGACCCTGAGGTGTACATTAGAGTTCTGCTATTTTCTAGGCTACATTTTGGCATGGTTTTTCAAAGACTTTGGGAAATAGCCACAAAGAAAGGTTGGAGCCTGGATTAGATGAGTCAGTCACTAAAGTGTCTGCCACATAAGCATGGGATGGACCTGAGTTCAGATTCCCAGCACCACATACATGTAAGAACCAGATGCAGTGGTTTATGTCTGTGAGCTCCAGAGCCGGAAACGTTTATCTGTAGAGGTAACTGCCAGCCAGTGTTGCCAGATCAGCAAGCTGCAGGTTCAGGGAGACCCTGACACAAAAACACAAGGTGAAGGGGGATAAGGGAAAGACCCAAGGTTATCCTGAAGCCTCTCTCTGTACACGCACGCACGCGCACACACACACACACACACACACGCGCGCGCACACACACACACACACACACACACACACACACACACACACACACACACTTGGAAGGAAGAAACCCTATTCTGCAGTTTTAATAACATGTCTGCCTGTTCTCTACACTGTGCACATACGTTTGCATAATACATGGAGACTTTCTTAGCATACTTCTGTTGATGATGACATTCTCCTATTGAGCTTTGGTTTTGTAAATGGCTTTGGAAATTTATTCGAACGGTCACCGTTCTAGAAAATGCTATAAACATAATACACACAAGTAAGAAGCACTTGTAAGACCCTTCTCCAAGCCACTGTCCAGAGTCAGGAGCCCTAGACCTTTAGGACTGGCAGGTGACCTGAAAAGGGGAGAGAATAGGACCCAGTTCTCTGGGAGCTCTTCTCTGTTCTGGAAACTGGAGGCTCACTTTGTATTATTCAACATCTATGAGTCTTAAATCACCCCTCAACCAGAGTGTTTTTGCTTCTGAGGTTCTAAATGTGCCTTGGCATTTAAGAAGTTGCAATTATAAGATGCATATGAACATCATTGCATCTTTCTAAAGCCACTACCGAGAGCAAACTTCTGTCTCCACTTTCCGAAGCTCCCCCCCCCAACTCCCAAGCAGTCACTGTTTAGTAAAAAGTAAAGTTTGTATTTTATAGGTACAACTTTGCTCTTTTCATCTGTGAGATATTTTCCACTTACCAAATCTGGAACTTTGTATAAAGTGGTTCTGGGCTGGCAAGATAGCTTATCACATAAAGGCACTTGCAGCAAACTGGATGACCTGGGTTCAATCCCCAGAACCCACACTGTTGAAAGAGAACTGACTTTTCCAAATTATCCTCTGGTCTTGGCACAGGAGCAATGGGAAATGCATTCCCACGTGCTTATACACAGGCAGTAAGTAGGTTATTTGTTTGTTTTTTAATTATAAGAAAATGTTTCTAACCCTAAGCTACACCTCTAGCTTAGGGATAGTGTTACTCTAGACTATGCAAAGCCTTGGGTTTTATCTTCATCACCTCTAATAATCAAATTAGCTAAACGTTTTGACTCCCAAAAACTCTGAAGTTATTTGCACTCCTGTAGCACATAAAATGCATTGTGTCCCTTTTGGGGGCACTGATCTAGAATGTCCTTGCCATGAATCCTCGCATGCGTCCAGTCACAGTCCCCCTCTCTCTTGTACACCAGCTCTCAGTTGAAGATAAAATCAGGATTATTGCACAGAAGATCTACGGGGCCGATGACATCGAATTGCTCCCTGAAGCACAAAACAAAGCAGAAATCTACACAAAGCAGGTAGGTGTTCGTACCTGAGGCCTGGACCCTGAGCTTCCCCAGTCTTTTGACTTCCTACACGCTAACCCTCCAGATTGCAACCTCCTCTCCCAGAATGCTGGGTTTGAGTTAGAGGTTCTAAATTCTGCATTTACCTATAAGTGTATATGAGCGTCTAGAAAAGCCGGGAGGAATTACAGAGTGTCTTGCTGGAATATTAAGACAACTCTGGGATGTACTGGGCGTGATTATCTGGATGGAAGTCAAACAGTCATTTGTAGACTATAGTTACGTACTTCTCGCCTTCCCGTACAGGGATTCTCTTTTGTTTTGGTCTGCAGTAACTAAGCTGGAGGGTAGTTAGTAAGGCAGGGTGGGTGTGCAGTGAGACAGCCATCTCAGTCTGAGGACGACATCCAGATGTTCTTCATTGTGTAGTCACACCCATGTTTCCTTTTTCCCACCCAGGGCTTTGGGAATCTACCCATCTGCATGGCCAAAACACACTTGTCTTTATCTCACAACCCAGAGCAAAAAGGGGTACCTACTGGCTTCGTTCTGCCCATCCGGGACATCCGGGCCAGCGTTGGGGCTGGTTTCCTGTACCCTTTAGTAGGAACGGTAAGTGGAGGCTGCACTTAGAACCTGTTCATTGCTTTCTCCTCTGGAATGTGTCAGGCTGTCAGAAGGTGCCGGACTGTCATTGTGTAGGAGAAAGGTGTAACCAGGCCTGTCCCGGTTAATCCTGGTCTTGATATGGACCATGCAGTAACAACACTGTTCCTACCTCTGTTGAGTAAGACTCCTGTTTCCCGGTGGCAGTTTGCTCTTGCTTAAATCCAGCATGGGTCTAATTGGACTTGGATGATGCCAAAACTCAGTCTGCTCTCTGTGTACATGGCTTCAGCATCCCCTGATTCAGTTGTCTGTGGGTTGATAATGGGAGTTGGGTATGGTGGCACACGCCTGTCATCCTGGGGTGCAGAGGCAGGAGGTCTGTTGTTAGTTTGAGGCTATTGTAGTGTACTCAATGGGTTCTAGGTCAGCCAAGGCTGCATACATAGTGAGACCCTGTCTCAAACAAAACCAGCAACTCTCCCTTAAAGAGCCAGTGCCCACCTTCGGGTATGTGTCCTGCTGCTACTCTCTGAGAAGTCCACCACCCATATGCCCTTTTCTTATCTCGGCCTCTCCTTTCCGTTCAGTTCTCTTGCTCAGGCCTATACTGAAGCATCTTTAGTAAAACTTCTAACTTGGTTTCCAAAACAACATTGTTATGGGGGAAAAAAAGAGTGCCTGTATAGAGTATGTATAGATTCACTGTTTTCTAAATAATGCAATGGCTGTTCATATAGTGTTTACATTGTGTTGGGTGTTACAAGTTGTCCAGAGGTGATTTGAAGTATACAGCTGTGCATAGGCTATGCGCCATATTAGCCTATCCTTTCGGATTTGTTTACTAAGCATGTTACATAGATCCTCCCTGCAGCCCCAGGACTAAGATCAGAGCCTGTGCCATCCAGCATCTCCCTGATAACTTACAGCCTTTTCTTTTTGGTTTTTAATGTATGTGTGTGGTTATTTTGCCAGCATGTATATCTGTGTATCATTTGTGTACCTGGTACCCAAAAAGGTTAGTGTAGCTAGTCTTTGCTACGCTGTGGGTTCTTCTTTTTCCCACCCTTTATACCCTGGTTTCAACCCCTATCACTAGATAGGCGTGGCAAAGTAAAAAGGATTGGGGGAGAGGGTTCCTTGAATTTAATTTAATTCTTCTTTGAGTACAACTGCTAACAAACCACAGCTAAACCCCTTGAACAACCGACCACCAACAACCCTGCCTCTCAAGGTTCTGGCAAATATATCTTCTGAAAAGTTCCTAGAATTCCAAACATCACACAGTCTCAGAAACCATCTACAGCTGGCAAAATCATGCCTCGGCTGGAGCACAAGGCAAATCACACTCAGCCACTGCAGTCCAAAGCGACCCACATCTGCACACCTGGGATTAAACAGAAGTAGTTCTTACTATATTCCTGGGTTTGGTTTGTTTGTTTCTTTTAAAAGGAACCAAATTCCAAAATGCCAACATGCCTGGCTGACTAACTGTATTACTTACTATTTTTTTATTTATAGATTATAGATTTAAATATGGACATTAAGAGAAAGAAAGAATAGGAAAGGGGCAGTATTTTGCTGTTAATCCCACCAGGTGAGAGTAAGACCACTACCATAATTTTGAACCAAATTTCAAGCAAGCTTTAATATAAACCAAGCTTTAATTTTTTTTTTTTTCCTTTTCTTTTTTTCGGAGCCGTGGACCGAACCCAGGGCCTTGCGCTTGCTAGGCAAGTGCCCTACCACTGAGCTAAATCCCCAACCCCATCAAGCTCTAATTTAATACTGGCCAGGATCATGGACTTTAGCCAGGTCTATTCCTGGGTTTCCAGAAAATTATAACAAATGACATTTTGCAGAGGCACCCATGAGGCCATTGTATTTCCTGTCAGGTCCAGTCAGCAAGCGATATGCTGACGTAGTTCTGTCTGCATACCTCCAGCCTATCCATGATCTACATCGGCTGCAGTTGGGTCAAACAAACTTGCTAGGGGAGTGAAAACATGGATTGTTGTCTCCATAAACAACAGCCTCCAGCATCCCAGGAACCATTGTCCTTGGGCTTCCGAGTCAGGGGCACTTTCGTTTCATGGAGCTCTTAGGCACAGTGATTAAAACATAACTTTGGTTGTCACAGTCTCAGAGTGACACAGGTTTTCAAGAGTCACCTTAATTTTTTTTTTCAAGACAGCATTTCTCTGTGTACCTGGACTTGTAGGCCAGGCTGGCCTTGAACTCACAGACATCCTCTGTGATCACAGCCTGCCTCTGCCTCCAGAGTGCTGAGATTAAAGGCATATATGGCCCACCTTAATTATTCTTAATAACTGTATTCTAATACTTGCTGGAGTCTGGGGATATAACTCATTGCCTGGTATGCCCAAGGACCTGGGTTCGATCTCGGCCTAGCAAAAAACAACCAAAGTCAAACAACCTTAGCGACTCCTGGTTGCTATTGGGATCTTGGCAGAGTTAGGTGTGCGATACTTCAGCGTGTGGTGGCTTTTCAGAGTTTCATATCTAGGTTTGTGTGTAAGTATACACATCGCTCATTTGATTTCCCGCTTCTCGGTGACCAGTGTTTACAGGGGCAGGTCTTCCTCTTTGAGAAAGAATAAAACCACTGAAAGTCCTACCCATTGCTGCTTTAGCAGCCGCATCTAGAAGTTTGTGCTAGCACACGCGTGCATTTCTGGCTCAGTGGCGTCCAGCCTTTGCCTGTGTGATGCTGACTTCCGGGCTGTTCTGAAGACCAGTTCTTTCCTTTCCCCTCTGTCCCCTCCTTCCTACGGAATGCTTTGACAGAAGCCAGTTGTTGGATCCGTGTACCACCTCAGAGTGTATTGATCGGTGTGCTCAGATGTCAGGCTTAGGTTTTTCCCAAATATTGATGTTTTGCTACAGAAAATGACTCATCTGTTTTGTGACATTTGTATAGTGAAGTTTTAGAACTGGAGTCTGAGCTGTCTTCCTTCCTGGGTCTGGTCTGGAGCGTGTATATGTTCATTATACAGGCAGTATGACAGAAAACATGTACCACATTCTCAGTTACAAGCCATGCGAATTTGCTGGTAAATGGCAGAGCCAAGTGTTCAGAAAAGAGGCAAGCACAAGCATCGCGCGAAGCGTCAAGTTTAGCTTCAGAAGCCTGCGATCATAAGAATAGAGACCGTCAGCCCGTCCAGGCTAAATGTAGAAATGTCTTGGCCCGACTTAAAGGATATGAATCGCAATGTCAAGTCACTGCAACAGAAATCACATGGGCTTCTATGCAAGCAAAATCACTGAAGGAAAATTCAAAAGCAGACCAGTGCTGTGCCTCTTCTTGGTGCTTTGTGTAGCTGTTTTGAGAGGTGGTTTTGCTAGGTAGCCCTGGTCTGTGTTAACCCAGGCTGGTCTGAAACTCCCAGCAGTCCTACCTGAGCCTCCCCAGTGCTGGGATTACAGGGTGTCCCAGCTTCCTTTGGTCGTGTGAAGCATAGGGAAGTGAGTGGCGAGCTTCCCGGCTTCTCCAGCATCTGACAGTGCCTCGCAGGTGCAGGACCGTGCTTCCCCTCCACGTCAGCCCTCACTGTCCCGTGCAAGGTCAGAGTGAGGCCTGGGCTTTGGCTTGAAGAGGGATGTGAGGGTTTCTTGTTGAGTTCATCTCTGGATCGGTGACTGGGTTTTTAATATGTAAGAGGAAGAATACCCCTGCATTGACGGCTTAAAAGGTGTGTCTGGTCCTGTGGCTGCTGCAAGGCACAAAGGGAAGGTCAATAATTATTACGGTGTGTGTGTGTGTCTGTGTGTGTGTGTGCGTGTGTGTGTGTGTGTGCTTATATGTGAATGGTATGTGGTATATGGTAAACGTGTGTAAATGAGTGGGTATGTGTGTGATGTGTGGTAAGCTTGTGTATATGTGTGTATATGTCTGTGTATGATATACGGTGAATGTGTGTGTGTGGGGTGTGTGTGTGTGTGTGTGTGTGTGTGTGTGTGCGTGTGTGTGTGTGTGTGTGTTTTGAATGTGTAGAGCTCACAGATGACTTGTAACAGTTGATTCTTGCCTCTTACTCTGTGGGTCCTAGGAATCAAACTCAGGTTGTCAGGCTTAGTGCAAAAATAAAAGCCACTGAGCCATCCTGCTGGTCCCCTGAGTTCCTTTGTAATGCTGTTTTGCCTCATAGATGAGCACAATGCCTGGACTCCCTACGCGACCCTGTTTTTATGATATCGATTTGGACCCTGAAACTGAACAAGTGAATGGATTGTTTTAAACAGGTGAGCTATTACTGGGGTTTTCTTGTTTGCCTTTTTTTACATTTGTGTATTTGTTGATCTTATGGGAACAGAGAGGGGTATCTGGTGGGGAGGGTATGTGTTGAGGTCAGAGGAGTCCTGAGATTTCTGGTTCGGTGCCTTTCCCAGTCTTGCCTGCCCTGCAGAAAGTGTATTTGTTCTAATGTTTTTACTTTCTAGCTTATTCATGAATTCTAAGGCTCAAACTGAGTCTACAAACACTCAGATTCAAGTGATTTCCAAATATTTCCTACCAGATTCATTGAGAAGGAATCAATGGTAATCAGGAAAGATACTTGACAATAATCAGTAAATTAAACACTCACATTCCAGTCTGGAAGAGGAGGGCTCCAATGCCCATGGCAGTGCAGGGAGAAAGTGGACAGCCCGGCCACTACGGAGGCCTGCAGCGGGTGTTAGCATCCCCAGGAGGCTCAGAGTTGGTGATGTAGTAGAGGCAGGAGTGGCCCCAAGTCCATCTGTGCCTTGAAAAGACAGAGCTGGGTGGTGGTGGCACACACCTTAATTGCAGCACTCGGAGCAAAGCCATGTGGACATCCTGGTGTACAGAGTGAGTTCTAGGACAGCCAAGACTACACACAGAAACCCTGCCTCACAAAAATGGGAGGGAGGGAGGGAGGGAGGGAGGGAGGGAGGAAGGAAGGAAGGAAGGAAGGAAGGAAGGAAGGAAGGAAGGAAAGACAGGAGGACAGAAGGCAGGAGTTAGGCTGGGGTATATGATGGTGGAGCAGCCTGTGTGAACCACCTTCAGTGCCCAGGAAAGCACTCATACACTCACAGAGACAGAAGTTGGCTAATCTTCCAGAAAGCAGAGAAGAAAAGAGAACCAATTCTGGAGTTCTTGGACCCTATGTACTCACCACAGTGACACATTTAATTCAGATCTCAAAAATGTCAAGCAGGAAAATCTTCAACATTCCTCTCCAAGGAATTAAAAAACAGCCTGTCGGTGGAAGAATGAGATGTGACCAGCCTATCTGGTGCAGTCAGGGCCATGGAATGAGAACAGAATGCCTGTCTTATCAGCAATAAGGAGCTTTTAGACAGCAGAGGAATGTCTCTAAATGTGTGAGGGGAAGATAACTTTCATCCTATGTTTATCCCTGGCCAAATCTGCCAAGGTATTTTCAGAAGGTAAAGGGTTGCCACCCCCACTTCTGCTAGGAGGTTATTTAACGATGTAATCTACTCCAGCAAAATGAGGAACTAAACCAAGGGGAAGGTATGAATTTTAGGGCAACGAATTTGGACAGTAGCAAATGGGGCCAGTGGTCTGACAGGAGCGCATGGCTATGAGTTTCTGGTCTAGTACAGAGCAGGCAGGAAGACTGAAAGGAGCTGGGAAGTGGGTGCTACAGGGTAATAATAAAGTAACCTCCTGCCCTGAGAATGTGGAGATCCAGGAGGCCAGCCGTGGCCTTCCTTCTGACCATGTGAAGAGAGTAAGAAGAGCACCTGGTCTAGGGAAGCACTTTCGGCACAGGGTTAGTGTACTCTAGGACATGGTCCCGGCTCTCTGCTCCGTCTAGCAGTGCTCACACAACCATCACACTCTGGGTTGTTTTCAAGCTCATATGTGGACAGGCCCTGGAAGACTCACCCAGAGGGAAGGCTGTACGTGTGAACAGCTTTGAGATGTAGCTGGAAAATGATAAAGTGTGGAAGGAGAGGAAACTGCTGTGCTTAGAGAAAACACTCATTCATTCATTCATTCATTCATTCATTCATTCATTCATTCTGCTTTTCTTTCCAGATCTTCCATCTCCAAGAGGCTACTCTGTCTGGCCAGTGTCTGTTCAGGCCCACTGAGGAAGTGTGCAGAGAAGTCTTGAAAGTCTGTGCCTGCCCTGAAGAGCTTCAGAAATAGTGGAAGTTTCTCTAAAGCCTTTCATAGCCTTAATTCAGATCATGTATAAATTAACATAAATCATGTCTATTTACATAAAGTCCACAGAATAAATGAAATAATTTTGCTACTTTGGTGTTGAAACGTACACTGTGACATTGGTAGACCTAGATACAATAGTAGAATGGTGGCCCTGGCCATCTATCCAATGGATGTGTCAGGGTTGGGGCTAAAGAAGCAAGAGGCACTTGTGATCTGTTGTTTAAGGGGGTGGGGACAGGAGACCTGAAAGGGTGTGGGTGGAGGAGGGTAAAGAGGTAGACTTGCTTTCCTGTTTCTTACCTTCCTGTCTGACTGAACTCTGCAGAGGGACTGCTGATTCTTGTATGAAAGTTTGTCTTGACATATTTGGGATTCCCATTTGAACCATTGCCTTAGTGCTATTGGTTTTTGTTACTGGGGTGTGTGTGTGTGTGTGTGTGTGTGTGTGCGCGCGCGCGCTTCTTTTGGTTGATTTTCCCCCACAACCTTTTTCCCCCTTCTATCTTGCTATTACCACCCCTTCCCTCTCCCATGGGCCCCTTTCTGGGTTCCTGACTTTGCTCCTGTTTCCTCCCACCTGGATATACCTATTTAACAGAAGCTAGACTCTGCATGCAGCAGTGAATAAGCCACCGTTGTCTTCTGAGCCTAGGATAACTCACTTAATTCAATGATCCATTTTCATAATTTCATTTTCTTTTATGGCTGGATACAATTCTGTTTTCTGTATGTACCACATTTTAATTATCTGTTCTGGCAATAGACATCTATGCTGAATCCATTTCAGGTCCTCAAGAATGTGGCACCCCCTTATGTGGGCCTTTCCGGTCCATGGGCTCAGCAAATGTTTGCTAGTTGACTTCTAAGTCCCTAGGCTCTACCTCTCTATACAGAATGATCTTGTGAGGTTTTGTTTGAAGTTTCTAGAATGTCCTAACTTCTCTTCTCACTTGTCTTCTGTTTTCCTGTCTTCCTGGCATTGGCTCCTTCCAGATTCTGCCTCCCCCTGGTCCCAAAGCTAATTAAACATTGCTGATGTGGACAGAGCTGTCTTCCCAGGCTCCTTTGCCATTGTTATTCTTAGTCCCATGGGTCCACACCAGTGTTGTAATACAGTTCTGTGGTCTGAAGAAACAATGGCAGCGAATGGCAAAGGAGGGCTCAGTTCTGCCCCTTGTTGCCTCATACACCTCTGTCTCTCACCCACCTCTCTGCTCCCTCACCCACCTCTCTGCCCCCTCACCTGGTTTGTGGAGATAAGGCCGTGTTCTGCTTCCTTGTGGGTGGTTCTGTAGGCAGGCAAACGAGTTCTATAAGGAGCTTTGTACAGTGCCTGGCACATTTGGAATACTCATTGCTGTCCGTAATAGGAAGCGTCTTTCTCCTAACTTTCAAAATAATCTAGACAGTACCATCCAGGATGGGATTCGATAGGAATTCCGTTTCCAAACAGGAAAGAAGCAGTCTTATGAGACACAGTGACTTAGAGATCGTAGTGTTAAAGGGCTTCCTCCATATTGCCGAACTTCCATTCAAAATACAGAGAATATGGAGAGAGATATAAGGTGGTAAACCCCAATGCAATAATAAATTATTAAGTTCACTAAGTTCATTTTCATATAGGTGGTGCCTGTAGAAGCTAAAAGGTGTTTGATCCCCTGGAGTTGGCCTTAGAAGTGTTTGTGAGCTGCCTCACCTGGGTGCTGAGACCAAGCTCGGGTCCTCTATTAGAGTAACAAACGCTTTCAACCACTGAGGATCTCTTCAGATCCCAAAGTTTGTTTCTTGTTTGTATTTTTGGAGGCAAGGTCTGTCTCACTGTACATCACTCACGCACTGGCCTGGAGTTTACTATGAATGAGCCTAGCTGACTTTGAACTCACCGAAATCCTCCTGTTCCTGACTTCAGAGTGCTTAGATTTAAAGGAATGGGGTCTTAGTTAATTTTTTAAGATTTTAAACTGGGTGCGGTGGTGCATACCTTTAGTCCCAGCACTTAGGAGGCAGAGGCAGTAAGATCTGAATCTGAGTCTAACCTGCCGACAGAGCGAGTTCCAGGACAGCCAGAGGTACAGAGAGAAAGCCCAGCTTGAAAAAAAAAAAAACAAAAACAAACAAACAAACAAACAAACAAAAAACAGAAGAAAAGCTGGAAGATTAATTTTTAATTATGTGCATCTGTGAGAGAACAAGCTGGTGCCCGTGGAGGCCGGTGGCACTAGATCCCCTGAGACTGAAGTTCCAGGCATCTCTAAGCCACCTGACATGGGTACCAGTCTGCACAGCAGAGCAGCAAACACTTTAACCACTGAGTCATCCCTCCAGCCCTGTGTAAGGCCCTGGGTTTGATTAATAGCCACACTCAAGCATGCACGTGCACACATACACCACTCACAAATAACATGGGAAATTCTCATGTGTCTTTGCAACATACATGCAAGCATCCACACAGCTAACTCCTCCTGCCAATGAAATGGCTTAGACGGAAGTCGCCAGCTTCATAACAAGAGCTGACACCTGCTTGGGAATGTGTAGGTGAATTGTAATCAATTAGGCTTATCTCCTCATGATAACAGAAAGGCGTTTGGGGATTCTAGTGCTGGTGCTGCTGTCCCCTTCCAAAGCCTCTGCTCTCTGCTGCCGTCAGCAGTTCCTAGAAGGCAGCTCCTACCAAGCTGTGCAAAGGGAACCGGGTCCATTCTGCTTGACTCCAGAGGAAGAGGCAACCAAAGTGCATGAAACTTTACAGAAGAAATGAGGTCAGGGTGGCTGCTGAGAAATCCTCATGGGCAAGGGTTCTTGGATCTTTGCTCAAAGGTGTCACAAATACAAGCTTGCAGAGCTATCCCCACGGTGAAAGGGGGCATAAAATATCTGCGGCCACTTGTGTAAAATACCTAGAGAAGAATTAGTGTACTGGGGACCTGTCAGTGTCACCAGCCCAAGTCCTAGCCCTTCAACAAGACACTAGCACAGTTCCTCCAGTTCCAAGGGTTCCCTCGCTGGCCCGTCCCTCTCCATATTGGTAGGATCCCTGGTAAACAGATTGTGCCCCTGGCTGCCACTGAAGGTTCATAGACGCATAATTTGAGGGTGACAGCAGTGTGTACGTACTGACAAGTAAGGCGCTTGGCTCCTGCAGCCTTCATGGTGCCCACACATGGATCAAACCACCAAGGACCTGGGGCCGCAGGTTCATTAGATGGAGTGTCAGAGAAAGGTGCCGCGGAAGGCTTATTCTGAGACAGGCTCAAGGACATGACAATGGTTAACATGGAGGAGTCAAGACCATTTTTGTAGCTGAAGCCTGCGCTGTGGATGGGGACCAGAATGGAGGGGATGGTATAGTCAGCTCAGCGCCGCTCAGACACATGTAGGCTACTTCATTGGCACGCTGGATCTGTGACATTGATAAGCTGTGAGGAGGAGCGTCCCTCCTCAGATTGGGAAGGTATTTATAGCTCATTTCCTAATTATATAAGTCAGATGGAGTAGCAGGCAACAATACGGTAATAGCTTCAACGGCCCTGTCACTTGAGTGTGCTTAGGAGTGACAGGTTTCTTTCTCTTCTGTGCATGAGGGGCATTGTTCAAACATCTGGCCTCCAGTTCTAGCCATATCCTAAAGAAAAGCCAAAATGCAGGCTTTTATTTATAGTAATATTCTCTCTCCCCTTGCTCTCCCCCTCCTCTCCCTCCTCCCTCATTCTTCTTACTGGGTGCATTGTCTATGCATGAAAGAAAGATGTCAGATAAGTTATTGATCATATAAATCTTATTTTCCCTTGGAACATGAGGTAAGCCGCCTCTCCACCTCCTAACCGTAGACTATGGTCAGCTCGCTTACTCCTAGGGGTAAGGCAGGCGCGGGAGAGCTACAGTTGCGTTTCTAAGGTGCTCCTCCTTGCTCTTCAGCCTGCACCCCTCATTGCCCGATGCTCTTTTGTGTTTTTTCAAGTGGGTCTTGCTGTGTGGCACAGCCCGGCTAGGGACTTACTGTCTGTCCTGCTTCAGCCTCTCGAGTCCTGGGATTGCACTACACCCAGCTCCTAATAAGATAACTAGGTTACCCCCTCCTCATCTGGATGAGCCTCCTTTTCATAAAATGACTACCAACTCCCAAGGCTGCTGGGTTTGAAGCAACTTAGGAGTTTTTTCCAGCTTGTTTCAAGTTCAAAACTGCCAGAAGCAGGGTCAAACCTGCATGGGGATATAAAGACCATGTCACACACTTGTGTTTGCTGGATGACCAGAGCTAAGCCAAATTCATTTTGATTTTTTACGATGGGGGTCTCATGTAGCCCAGGCTGGCCTTAGACTCCCCATGTAGCCAAGGATGGCTTTGAAAGTCTCATCCTACTGTCTCTACCTCCTGAGTACTGAGATCACGGGCTTGTTTCACTACGTCCAAACCGTACACCAGGCAAATGCTTTGGTGTGTGCGTACATGCACGAAGGCGTGAACTCTGGTCCTCTGCAAATCAAGAAAAAGTCTCTTTTTTTAAATTGTTTTTCTTTTATGTACATTGGTGTTTTGCCTGCATGTGTGAGGGAGTCATATTGCCTGAAACAAGAGTCAGGGACAGTGGCAAGCTGCCATGTGGGTGCTGGGGATTGGACCTAGGTCCTCTGGGTCTGTTTCGTGCCCCCAAGAGTTTATTTCTTATCAGGTCTTGGTGGAGTAAATCTAGACTAGAGAATCTGAGGAAGGTAAAACATATAAACCATCCCCAAGAGGACATCTGAGACTGACCTCCCAAAGGTCTAGGTCCACTTAAGAAAGGGGACGGGGTCTTGTTCGTCCATGTTACTCGGGCTTCTGAGCTCTGCTAGGAGGAGCCCTGGAGGCGGCTGATTTCTGCTGGAGCACCACATCCATGTTGACAGGTGAGCACAGGTGAGGGCTGCACACGCCATGGCCCTCTGACATCTCACATGGGAAGCACGGGTGGATTACTGTTTCCTTGGGGTCTGCTCCCCTTGTTCCTCTCAAGTGGGGTTGGAGCTGAGGGCACTCACTCTTCCAGCCCCATTTGGAGCGAAGGGTACTGATACAGGCATTTGCCTCTCGTGCACAGGACCTGAGATTTGGACATGGTGAAATAAGCCGGTGGTCTCAACACTTAGGAGGTAGAGGCAGTAGGATGAGACACTGTCAAAGTGTAACTTACAGGACCTCAGCTCTTGAAAACACCCCAAAGGCACTGGCCCTGAGCTGGAGAAGCCACACCTTGTGGACTCAGAGCCCTATCTGTGCTGGTTTCCACCTGAGCTGACACCTTCCTGTTTCAGATTGAGGACTGTACCAGTACAGGTCTGAGGTCCTGTTTAGCAACGTTGTTTCTGTTTCTCACCATGTGCATAATTTTCTCCATAGCTGGGTGAAGAGGTAGATGGATGTCAGTGAGTTCAATACCAGTATGGTCGGTTCCTGGTCAGTCGTGCAGAGCTATATAATAAAATGAAATGTCTCAAAAAAAATGCCTGCTGGTTGGTGGTGGCACAGGCCTTTAATCCTAGCACTCTGGAGGCAGAGGCAGGTGGATCTTTATGAGCTCTAGGCCAGCCTGGTCTACAAAGAATTCCCTGTCTCAACAAAAATAAGATAAAATGTCTTCCCCCACTCCTTTACTGTCTCTACTGTTAGGAATCTTGCTTTTTAATTTTGTTTTTGCAAAAGGTCCCGCTAGAGCTGGTTACAGGTGGTTGTGAGCTGCCTAATATGGGTATATGAGGATCGAACTCAAATCCTCTGGAAGAGAAATACATGCTGTTCACCGCCGAGCCATCTTTCCCATCAATTTTTATTTGAAGATACGCTTTCTATCTTGTCTTTAATGTTCGAGGGGGATTTACGGTGGGAACCTTATAAATTCAAAGAGGGTTTTTATGGATGTGCGTCTCAAGAAATGAGGGGCCTCTACCCTCTTCTCGCAGTCCTCCCTCTCTGCCTTAGTGGTCCCTCTACCCAGGCCCTGATGTCATTATGCAGCGGGGATGCGTCCGGGGCGGGAGCTCGGAGGTCTCTCCCAGGCGGCGGGGCAGTCCGCTGGCAGGTGGCTGGCTGAGTTCACCCCGCCCCCGGTCGTAGCCCCGCCCCGCTGCTCCAAGCGCATTGGCGCGGCCAGCTGTCTCTCTCCGCGCTGGGGAGGGGGCGCGCGGCTGCGGTCCCTCTGCAGAGGGCTGCGCGCTCCGCGGTCTCCCGGGCTCCCTGTTGTTTGGGCCCGTGCTCCTCGACCTCGGGAGCAGGGCTGTCCTGAGACCGCGACGATCTGGGTAAGTAGAGGCAAGACCAGAAGCTCTGGGTCAGAATCTGGTGCACTGAGCCCCGGTAACGGCGGCAGACCCGGGGTCCTGGTCACCAGATTGTGAGGGACACGGACTACAAGGTCGCCGGTCCTCAGGCGGCTCCAGGTGGGTGACCCTGGGCAATTCTGCCGCCCGCTCGTTTCGCACGCGTTGCAGCTGGTGCCTTGGCACCGGCTGCCTAACCCTTTTCTTTCTTTAGGGGTTTTCTGGGGAACTGTGATTTTTCGGCTCCGGGCTATGATAATTCTGCGGATAGCTTTAAGCTGGGCTATCTGTTCCACGCCCCCGGTATTCCTTTCTGAGCACTTTATCCTGAGCTCTGTCTCCTTCCACAGGGGCGTCAAGCTTGAAGAGTCCTTCCTCTAGGAGGAAGCTTAGCGGTTCGTGTCTACTGCTGAGAGAGATTCCTTGCTTTGCTCCGATAGTGGTTGCTTTCTGTTGCTCAGGCGGGGAAAGGTAGTGGTTGTTTTCTGTGGTCTTAGACACAAGATTCTGCCAGGAAAGGACTGCGGGGACTTTAACGTTTCCAAGACGAGATAGCGCTCCTCTCGAAGGTAAAGGCGAATGGTTCGCAGTCTTAACACTCTGCAAAGTTTTAATGCCTGCAGGCTGCATCCTTTCCCTGCCTCGCATACACTTGTTGGGGGTGTTGGTCTCTACAGTGATATACATTAAAAGAAGCCTCTCGTGCAATCATCTAGGCCAGTTAGGTTAGTTTCAGAGACTTTCTGGAATATAATCTCATCTGAGTATTTCTTCTATTAATACACATATCCTCGGCTTAGAAGGAATGCTTGCTAGGGTGCAGAGGGCTCAGGGAAAAAAAGACTGGAACCATTAAGACTGGGCTCTATAGTGCTAGTGTGTGTGTGTGTGTGTGTGTGTGTGTGTGTGTGTGTGTGTGTGTGTGTTATATTGGTTCCATCATTCTAGAATTTTATGTTTCTTTGTAGAAAGACAAAGCATTCAATACTCACTTTTAAAAAGAATGAAAAAAGTCCTCAGCTCTTAAAATGATTCTCAGGGTTGCAGTTCTACAGAACTGAAGAATTGGAAACTGGTACTCGAGTAAAAGCTCAGTGAAGAAGATACATAAGAAGAAGGAGGCCCTGCGCCTAACTCAGGGCCTCTATCACCTATCCAAATCCATTACCATCTATCTGAAATTCATGGGGCTGTTGTTTGCCAGTCACCCCAGGTCCCCATTCCTCCCCCCTCCCGCCCCTCCCCGGAGCTGGGGACCGAACCCAGGGCCTTGCGCTTGCTAGGCAAGCGCTCTACCACTGAGCTAAATCCCCAACCCCCAAGGTCCCCATTCCTTAAGCCATGCCATTCTGTGGATTATTAACTTTTGGTGGAACTGGGGATCAAACCCAGGACCTTGTAGCATGCTAGGCCAATGTTCTGTCCCTGAGCTGTGTGCCCAGACCAAAAGCTTACTTCTACACATTTTTCCTCTCTTGAGACAGGGTCTCACGTAGCTGGTGCTAGCCTCAACTATACTGTACTGTATACTATACTGTATACTATACTGTATACTGTATACTATGCCTCAACTATACTGTATAGCTATGTGTATAGCCTTGATTGCTTCTCCTGGATCTGCCTCCCACTTGCTGGAATTACAGTCATGCTCGGTCACAACCAAACTCAGATTAGCATTTTAAAGCAACTGGCTTTCTCTTGGACCCAGAAGTGCAGTGAAGAACGCAGTTCAGAAACAGGCAGTCTTGGGTTAAATCTGAGCACTGTAGTCTCAGGCGGGCTGCTTAACTGCAGATGGAGATCTCACCACCTCCTCACTCTGCAACACTGCGGTGCGGGTTAGAGATGTATGTGAAAGTGCTCAGCACTGCTGCCTCGTACACGAGTTGCGCAACCAACCAACGTCGTCGGCTGCTCCAGTCGCTGACTTACCTCCAGCTGTGTGCAGCTACAGTGGGGAAATATGAGTAGCAGCCGCTTCGCTGAAAATGTCAAAGTTACACAACGACTTTAAGAGCAGAGAATGACAGCGATGTTGGATTTTTTTCCTTCTTTCTGAGAGCATGTATGGAAAGTGACGCCTCCTTGGTGGAATGTACATTTTTAGAACAGAAACCTTATGCTACAATAGAACGAACACCAGAGAGTCAGATTTTCTACTTCTAACTCTGGCTAGGTCCTCATCTAGCCTAAGGCTTTCTGCAAGCCCCACCTGCCCATTGGGAGTTCAGTTTTCATTAATTCACCTTGAGGCATCTCACAAGTCCTTAGTAGTGTCAGTGTTCTTCGTTGTACGTGATGAGACAGTACTCAGGCTCCCTGCCACCCCACCCTCTCTTTTTTTGTTATTTGCTAAACTTTCCATGTGGGACCATAAACAATTCATGGAGACGATAACTGGGGCGTGCTTGCAGAGTGACCCCAAACCTAAACAAAATGAGTTCACACTGGAATCTTTTTGATAGGGCAGAACCAAGTCTCCCTCACTAGGCATAAGCTGTTTTAGTTGTACTAAAAAATGATAGACTTCCCCCAGGCAGTGATGAGGCAGGCCTTTAATCTCAGCACTTGGGAGGCAGAGGCAGGCAGACCTCCAAGTTCGAGGCCAGCTTTGTCTACAGAGCGAGTTCCAGGACAGCCAGGGCTACGCAGAGAAACCTTGTCTTGAAAAACCAAACAAAACAGAATAACAAGATAATAAAATAAATACCCTGAAATAAACCCTACTTTTTTTCTCTCATCAGGTTGGGCTTTAAATAATGGAGAAGTTTGTCGACGAAAGTGCTTTCATTTAAAGAGTAAATTAAAGAGACAACACCGTGAACAGCTGATAAACAAGGCATTTGTGTCCTGAAGAAGTCACAGAAACAACTGTGATGTGAGGGGAGAGTAGACACATAGGAGGAATCAGACCTGGTGTGATATTTTTGTCACAAAAGGCTTGAGGAAGAGAGAAGACACTTTTCCAGAGAATGAAAGAGTGCAGTGTCAAAATGGAGACCAGCGTTTCTGAGATTCAAATCGAGACTAAGGATGAGAAGAGACCAGAAGCAGCCAGTCCTCAGAAAGAGAGGCAGGAGAGAAAAACAGCCACACTGTGCTTCAAGAGAAGGAAGAAAGCGAACAAGAAGAAGGCCAAAGCTGGTTCCAAGACTGCTGAGGAGACAAAGAAGCATGCCCCCGAAGCTGGGGGTTCTGGTCAGCGGCAACCAGCGGGGGCCTGGGCCTCCATCAAACGCCTTGTGACGCACAGGAACCGGTCCGAGTCTGCAAAGAAGCAGAAGCCATCTGAGGCTGAAATGCAGCCTGAGGATGGAGCGCTTCCTAAGAAGACAAAATCCAAACTTAAGATTCCTTGCATACGATTCTCAAGAGGGGCAAAGAGAAGTCGTCCTTCCAAACTCACAGAAGATTCAGGCTACGTCCGAGTCCAGGGAGAGGCAGACGATTTGGAGATAAAAGCCCAGATCCAGCCCGATGAGCAGGCAACCCAGGCTAAGTCCACCCAGGGCCTACAGGAAGATGTGATGGCGCGAGATGGTAAGGAGGTCCGAGAATCACACATAAGCAACAGCGTCATATCGGGAGAGCATGTGATTGCCATAGAACTGGAGTTAGAAAAGGAATCTTCTGCTCTCCGGATGAGAACTCCAGGGAGTGAAAAGGAGGCTAAAGTGATTCCGGAAAAGCAGAGTGTTCAGGCACAGCAAGCAAGTGTGCTTGAGAATTCAGCAGCAGACAGCCCTCAGCCAGTGACTTCTACTGCTCCTCTCTCACCAGCAACCACACATCAACGCGGTCTGGAAGAACCCAGTGACAGCATCCGGGAAAGTGCACCAAGTGGAAAAGATGACCGAAGGAGAAAGACCGCTGCTGAAGAAAAGAAATCAGGAGAGACTGCGCTGGGCCAGGCAGAGGAGGCTTCTTCAGTCAGCCAGGCAGACAAAAGTGCACTCAGCCAGGCAGAGGAAGCTACTGTGATCCAGGCACAGAGCCAGGCAAAGGAAGGTAAACTGAGCCAGGCAGAGGAAGCTACAGTGGCCCAGGCAAAGGAAACTGTATTGAGTCAGGCAGAGGAAGTTAAACTGAACCAGACAGAAGAACCTGCAATTAGCCAGGCAAAGAAAGCTACAGTAGGACAAGCAAAGGACGCTATGGTTAGCCAAGCAGAGGAAGCTACAGTTGGTCACACAGAGAAAGCCACCATGGGTCAGGCAGAGGAAGCCATAGTTGGTCAGGCAGAGGAAGCTACAGTTGGTCACACAGAGAAAGCCACCATGGGTCAGGCAGAGAAAGCTACAGTTGGCCACATAGAGAAAACCACAGTGGGCCAGGCAGAGGAAGCTATAATTGCTCAGACAGAGGAAGCTATAGTTGCTCAGGCAGAGGAAGCTACAGTGGGTCAAGCAGAGGAAGCCACAGTGGGTCAGGCAGAGGAAGCTACAGTTGGTCAGGCAGGGGAAGCTACAGTTAGCCACATAGAGAAAACCACAGTGGGCCAGGCAGAGGAAGCTATAATTGCTCAGGCAGAGGAAGCCACAGTGGGTCAAGCAGAGGAAGCCACAGTGGGTCAAGCAGAGGAAGCTACAGTTGGCCAGGCAGAGGAAGCTACAGTTGGCCAGGCAGAGGAAGCCACAGTGGGTCAAGCAGAGGAAGCTACAGTTGGTCAGGCAGAGGAAGCCACAGTGGGTCAAGCAGAGGAAGCTACAGTTGGCCAGGCAGAGGAAGCTACAGTTGGCCAGGCAGAGGAAGCCACAGTTGGCCAGGCAGAGGAAGCCACAGTTGGCCAAGCAGAGGAACCCATAGTTGGCCAGGCAGAGGAAACTGTATTGAGGCATGCACCAGATCTGAAAGAAAATGGAGTTGATGCAGAGAAACCAAGATCAGAAGAAAGCAAAAGAATGGAGCCAATTGCTATTATCATAACAGACACTGAAATCAGTGAATTTGATGTTAAGAAATCTAAAAATGTCCCTAAGCAATTCCTAATTTCCATGGAAAATGAGCAAGTGGGGGTTTTTGCTAATGATAGTGATTTCGAGGGGAGAACTTCAGAACAGTATGAAACACTCTTAATAGAAACAGCTTCTTCTCTCGTCAAGAATGCTATCGAGTTGTCTGTAGAACAGCTGGTTAACGAAATGGTTTCCGAGGATAATCAGATAAATACGCTGTTCCAGTGACTCCATTTCCAGGTCACGGGAAGAAAGGAAAAAAAAAACCCTTAAAAGATGAATTCTGTTACACATTTGTGGCACTTCTATCTCAGTAATAAATTAGAGGTATATCATCTGTGGAATCTAAAGGTACAGTTCCAGCCCAGAAGTGCTAAAGGATCAATGAAGGTTGTAAAACTCTGCCATTGAAACAGAATCAGTTCTGGACTGGAGGGAGTCGGCACGGATGACATTGTGAAGGGATTTATGGGGGAGGTGTGGAGATGGCAGGCGGTAGCCCAGTGCTTTGAGGAGGGAAGACTATTGAGCCCTGAGTATGCTCTTATGGTTCTCTAATGTCACCAAGTCTGTCACCATTTCTTTCCAATGGTTCAACCCTGTGTTATAGGTGAATGCTACATTGACTTTCCTTTTACAGGGTTTTCCCGCTGTCTCTAATGGTGAATCAGGTGAGTGGGCCTTTCTAGTCTTGAACAAGTTCTGTACAAAAGCCATTCACAGGTTCCTTCAGCCAGGCAAATAGTTAACAAGTGTGTAGTCATGGACACAGGGAGTGTGTTTTCTCTCCCCATCGTCCTTCTGCCCACAGACCTGTATATACCCATCTGTGAGTGGACCTATCTCCTGAGAAGTCAAACGGATTTTTTATCCAGGAGGCAAACTTCCCAGATAGCAAGGGATTCCCCTTAGCAGAGCTACTTTTTTTTTTTTTTTTTTTTTTCTTTTTTTCGGAGCTGGGGACCGAACCCAGGGCCTTGCGCACCCTAGGCAAGCGCTCTACCGCTGAGCTAAATCCCCAACCCAGCAGAGCTACTTCTTTGGGTCGTTTGTTTTTATTTATTTTATTTTAGGTTTTTTTCCAGACAGGATTTCTCTGTGTAACCCTGGCTGTCCTGGAACTCACTCTGTAGACCAGGCTGGCCTTGAACTCACAGAGATCCTACTGCCTTTGCTTCCCAAGTGTTGACCAGGAGGTGTGGGTCACCATTGCCTGACTAAAGGGCCAGGAAACCATAATATTCTTGTGAAAGTAATCAACTGAATAAAAAGCCAACATTCAAGCCTAGATTTTCAACACCAGTATTTTTCATTTTTCATTGTGTCTAGCCATATAACACTGTAACATACTTCCCAACCCCACAGGTTAGGGTACATATTGTACAGCCCCCCCCCCCATCTAAACTAAGTGATGGTGTTACTTCTTGTTACAAAAGATGCAGTATACATGGTACAGTGTCTGTTGAAGAGCGTCCTCTTGAGGCATGCGCACCACTGGCTGGTTGTTTGGTTGGTTTGTTGTTACTTTGTTTTTGTTTTGGTGGTGTTTTCAAGACAGGGTTTCTCTGTGTAACTCTGGCTGTCCTGGAACTCACTCTGTAGACCAGGCTGGCCTCGAACTTAAGAGTTCCGCCTGCCTCTGCTTCCAGAGTGTTGGGACTAAAGTCGTGCACCACCACTGCCCAGCGGGCACGGCTGATTTCCATCCGCTCTGCATTTACATTGTGTCTATGGACTGCATATGTATACACTGCTTTCTCCTATACTTTTATTTTGTAAATACACATTGTGATCTTGTGCAAAAGTAACTAATGTGGCTTTGAAGTTTAAGCAAATGGTGAGTGTTTAGTAAGATTCTTGGCTGGAATGGGAAAATATTTTCTTCAGGCTTGCTTATCTTCGTGTTTTTAATGGGTGATGGGGGTATCATTCAACTTAGATACAAACACATGACCCCTTCAATACATTTATTTTAATTGTTTTCCTTTTAGACATAAAACCAAAATCACTCCCAAATCATCTTTGAAAGAATATTTTAACCCACTGTATATGGTGCTAATAGACTTGTATAGATAGCTACCAACAAATATGTTTAAAATGAACTTTTAAAAGCCTGGTTAAGGTTGGCGCACTTTGCAGTACTCTAAATAATTCTGTATCTGTTTACTATAAGACTGGCTGCAAGCCAATATCCTCACATTAAAGTTTCTAATCTCCTACATATGAGTAAGATCTATAAGACACGCAGCTCTTAGTTATTGACTGTATTCTGGATTTGGGGATTTTGAAAAGCAGGTACAAAGTAAATTTGTAATTTTTGGGGTAAGACAGTAGCTCTGGGTTTCAGGTTTTGGTGTGTGTGTGTGTGTGTGTGTGTGTGTGTGTGTGTGTGTGTGTGTTCCCTGCACTGCTGTTTGATAACTATACCTTTGGTTAGAATGCATTATTATAATTGATTGTTTTTATAAGAAAATATATTCTCCTTCATTCTTAAGTAGTTTCTCTGGCTTATTTCAAGGATTTAAACATAATTTCATAAGCAGAATGCAGAAATCCATTTGTGGGTTACAACCCTATTTATCTGCTATACGGACAAATGATAGTAAATTTTAGGGTGATCCAAACTATTCTTGTAACAAAAATAAACAGAACCAGAGAGGTGGCTTGGATGTCTACCATAAAATATTTTTTGTAATGGGGTGTATTTCAAGCAGTTTGACCTTCTATGCAAAATATGTAGAAAGATTCTGACTCAATTTACACCCTGTGGCCTTAAACTGACCGTTTAAAGGCATCAACTTAGGACACTCATTAATTTTCATTGAAATTTGCCTTTAATGAACATTAGCTAAGATCAAATTTCTTTTTGATCTCTGAGTCGTCTAAGGTGGGGGTGTCTATCAGATCCTTGGTAATTTTTCAGTGTATTCTCTTAACCCTCAAGTCAGGCATTATTCACCCCGCTTCTCACAGCACAGAGGCTACAAGCACTTGCCGCGATCTTTTTTGTGTGTGACTATTCACTTAACATTTGTTCAGAGCACTTTTTTAGGATATTAAAAATAGTCCCCAGTAACATTTAAGTAAAGGCAGCAGAAAACAAAAGACCTTTCCAACAGAAATCATGTTCCCTGCCACCTCCTCCACCCCCAAGAATAATAAGCGTGTGGTACAAATGGATCTCTTCAGAAAAGCTGTCTGCATAATTTCCCTCCCAGGTAATGGGCTTGACAGCAGTGATGATCTTAATTGGTCTACTACTTAGTGGAGTCTTAGACTCGGCTTCACTTCTGAGAGACAATGTGGTCTCGACAGTGTATTGAGGGAGGCTTCTGCTGGAGGCTTATTAGCCCTGGGCCAGCCTTATGCGTGCATCCAGTTCACTTCATTTGCAAATGTCTGATTTCCAGTTGCCTTATTATGTTTTTTTTAATAGTTGAGATTTTTTTTAGGGGGTTGTGGCAGAATTTTTTAAAATAATTGATAGACTTTCAAATCCTGTTGTCAGAAAAGATCCTTTAGTCAGCTTTACCGAATAAGTAGTCTCCTTTCTAGTTTAATACTAAATGCACCAGGATTTGACTTTTATACCTGTCGTTTGTACGTTTTTAGATTATCTTTGTTTATGTTAAAGAGTTCTTTACATTCAAGTTCCTGTTTTACCACGTAACAAAGTTTCTTATATGGAATTGAAATTTTCACTCCATTCTGCATTTTATCATGCATTTTTAGAAAGAATTTTTGTAATGATCCTTGATGACAAAAAATTATTAGAATCAACCTACATAAAGTATAGTGCCCCAATCAAGTTAGACTTGACATGTTAGCACCTGTTATAGGAGCTCCTACAGCTCATCCTGGGCAGGGGGTGTGAGTGGGGTGTGTGTGTGTCTGTGTGTGTATCTGTGTGTGTATCTGTGTGTGTATCTGTGTGTGTCTGTGTGTGTATCTGTGTGTGTCTGTGCCTGTGTGTGTGTGTGTCTGTGTGTGTATCTGTGTGTGTCTGTGTGTGTCTGTGTGTTAGGGGCAAAGGAGGTGGCAACAGAAGCCAGGATGGGGGAAGGCAGAGCCACAGACAATGCAGAAAGGGAAGGAGAAGGGATGGAGAAGCTGGGATCTGAATACAGGAGCAGTCTGAACATTAACAGTGTATCCATTCTGATTTGTGACCAGGTACAGGAAAAGGCCTGCATAATGTCACACATGTCGGATCTTTGCCTGTAGAAATGTTCAGTGGATGAGCCATTATGAAAGTAAGAGTACCATTCTGTATTCTCATTGAAATTAGTACCACTGTGAACCAAAGGCTAATAGTAAAGAAATAATACTCTGTAGAGAAAAAGTTTTCAAGCTGAATCGATTCATGTACTGACTAATACAGAATAAATGTTATATCAGCTCATTTCTTTAACTGTGTCTTTAAAATTGGTAAATTATGTTTATTTCCTTAAATTGTAAAGATCACACTGATGGGGATGTTTAGTTCTATGAAAAGTTCCACTATGCTGGGGACTGGACAGAGATCACAACAGAGCCACACGGGAGGCCACCTCTAGCAATGAGATGCTAACAGAACTCTGATACAGCCACATGAGCAAAGTCTGAATCTGATGCCATTCGAACTTTGGGCCCTGGAGCCTAGCGATGTAATACATGCTACATGTATGATGTAACATGCTACATGCCCAGTTCCCAGGACCTTAAAAAGCCAAATCAAACAAACAAACAAACAAACAAACAAACAAACAAAAAAGGAAAGAATTAGTGGTTTCTTACCGGATGCATGAATTGCTTTTCTGAATTATTATCATTTTGTTTGTTTTTGTTGTTTGAAACAGGTTTCTCCATGTAGTCCTGGCTGTCCTGAAACTAGCTTTGTAGACCAGGCTGGCCTCGAACTCACAGAGATCTACCCACCTCTGCCCCTCAGCACCCATCCTGTCTTTTCTGTAGTTCGTGTCTATGAATTGTTAATAAGCTCTATGGTGGGGTTGGGGATTTAGCTCAGTGGTAGAGCGCTTGCCTAGCAAGCGCAAGGCCCTGGGTTCAGTCCCCAGCTCCGAAAAAAAAAAAGCTCTATGGTTTCTTACCTGAGCCATGGTCTGGACAGATATACATTATTCACATGACACCAACTTTAGTTTGCTGTTCCATAAGTTGGATTTCTTAAGCCCTAATTTCATTCTGTACCAACATTGTTTGGTTGTAGTGTGACACATGGGGCCTTAAGCATTGATCTACTCCTCTTGCTTCAGCCTCCTGAGTGCTGGAATTACAGGCATGTCCTACTAGGCTTGGCCTCTGGGATTTGTTTTTTCTGACTACACCTAATAGTAATAATCGGTCCAATGAGACTCTACTCTCCAGATCTCAGAACCCACTGAAAAGCTGACAGCACCTTCAAGACCCTGAACCTACCCTGGCTGGGAGCTCCCTGCCTGACGATGTACAAGCACTGCACACACAGAAAGAATTTCATGTTCTTCAGAACTGTGTTTTAGGGGTTGGGGATTTAGCTCAGTGGTAGAGCGCTTACCTAGGAAGCGCAAGACCCTGGGTTCGGTCCCCAGCTCTGAAAAAAAGAACCAAAAAACAAAAAAACAAACAAACAAACAAACAAACAAAAAAACCCTGTGTTTTATTTTTGTCATTACTATTATTATAATTTGGGCTTTTTTGGGTTTTTTTGTTGTTGTTGTTTTGTTTTTTGAGGCAGGGTCTTCCTATGTAGTCCTGTTGTCCTGGAACTCGCTACCTAGATCAGGTTATCTTTAAAAACACAAGAGAGTCACCTGCCTCTGCCTCCCAAGAGCTAGGATTAAAGCCTCTCATGAACTTTTTAAAGGTTTTTTGTTGTTGTTTGAGACAAGGCCTGTGGAGCTCACACTGTCCCCAAACTGGAGATCCTCCTGCCTCGGCCTGTACCTCATGAGTGTTGCGATTACAAGCAAGTCACCACACTCCAGCATAAAGCTTTGTGAAATTAACTTTTCTAGTAAAAGGAGAACACTACCTTTTACAGACTGTGTCCACAGATGCTGATTCTTCACAGACTCGCCTTAAACCCTGAAGCCTGGAGTACCCTCTCCCCCTCTCGCTTTGGTTTTCTGGGGGCTTAATTCCTGAGTTTAGGGGACAGAGTAAATACATGTGCACACCACACAGAAAATCCTTGGCCAAATTGGTTCAAGCCTTGTGAGCAAGGAAGAATACAGGAAGGAAGGGGTGGGGAGTGCCAGAGGTCCCAGCAGGGCCTCTGTGAATGTCAGCCAATCAGAATGGTGCAAAGCAATTACCTGGTGTTAGCAAGATTCCTCGTCCTTTGTTTTGTGGCTAAACTCAAATCGGACTTGTAGCTTCAATTTTCTTCTGTGGTTTAAGAAATAAGTTCAAGGACACAGGTGGGGGCAAAGGCACCTTGTCCAGAGACTTCTGAAGGTTTGCTCATGATATATGATCGTCATCTGAGCCAGAGAATGGAGTGGAGGGACCAGGCTAGATTTGTAACTGTGCTGGGAATCAAACCAAGGGTCTTGTGATTGCTGGACAAGTGCTCTACCACTGAGCCACATTCCAAGCAGCCACGACCTTCATGGCCATGCAGTTTGGGCAGGATTAGGCTTCTCGTGCAGTTTTTACGTTTATATACCTGAGCCTTCCACCTCTGCTTTCCTGGGAGCTAAGGAGCCCAGGAGGACACCGAAGTAGATGCAGTCATTCGTAGCTGCGCACATCCTTGAGGGGAGGAGATACTGAACATTGAATCGTGAATTTGCACATTCACCATGGACTCTACAACTCGAAGCCTGCACACTAATCTCTCACTGCCAAATTCCTGCATTGGTATCTCAACCTTCATGTGACAGGATGGGATGATCATCAGTGGACTCTGGGCCACATTGAAGAATCGTTCCCATGACTCATGCAACCTGGCAGACAAGACCCTAAAATGGGCTCTGTGTGGAATTGGTGTGCAGAACGAGAGTTCTAACCAACAAGAATGTCACATCTCTAACAGAGGTCATGCCAAGCGGGGGTATCTCTTGCCTGTCAGAATTGCCCTTGCACACTGAATTGCTGGAATGCAGCACTACACAGACAGAAGGCTGGGACCAATGGCCACTGCTCGGCTCAGGTGGAGCTAGCCAATCTGGTGTGAGCTCTCCACCAGATGTGGCATACAGCTAGCAGCAAGCCCTGGTTTCAGAGGAAACTTCCTTAGAATCCTCTAATTTTCTGGGTTTCCCCTAATCCCTTAATAGTTTGGCTATTATTTTTCCTAAAGGATTAAATAATTGGACTCATTAAACTTAAAAAAATTCTATGTTTATGAATAATGTCAGGCATAATTCACAAATCGTAAAATCTACCATTTTTATTAGAATTTTGTGTGAGTGTTCTGCCTGCATCACTTGCATACCTGGTGCCTGTGGAGACCAGGAGAGGGCGTCAGATTCCCTGGAACTGGAGTTACAGACAACTGTAAGCTTCCATGTGAATGCTGACAACCAAACCCAGGTCTTCTGCAAGAGCACCAAGTGCTCATAACAACCGAGCCATCTGTCCAGCCTGAACTTCTGATGTTTTTGCTTCCACGACAGAAGTGCCGGGATTATTGGTATGCCCTCCACGCCATTTACGTGGTGCTGGGATCCCACCAGGGCTTTGTGCATGCTAAGCAAGGACTCTGAAAACTGACCTCGAACCCCAGCCCTACACTTTAAATGTTAGGTTTATATACTGTCTTAGTTTTTCTTGTTGCTGGCAAAAACACCTTGTGGGGAGGTGGTGATTTTGGCTCATGGTTTGATGGTTTGGTTGGTCACTGTGTGGAAGCAAGTGGGGGACTTCTTCAGGCGGCAGATCTCACTGCCTCCACAGTCAGGAAACAGGGGGGATGAACATGAGTGTCTGTTCAGTACAGGACTCTGGCTCATGGACCAGTTCTGCCCATAGTTAAAGTGGGTCATTCCACTCACATAATCTGACCCAGGCAAGCTCTCAGACTCAATGCCTAGACGCTTGTCTCCTAGGTTACTTCTGGAACCTGTTCACAATCATGATTAGTCAGCCCGGTGTGGTGGCACATGTCTTTAATCCCATGAGTTTGATCTATGAGTTTGAGGTCATCTTGGTCTCCATAACAGCTCCAGGGCAGCCAGGGTTACATGGAGCCCCTTTCAAACCCTTTCAAAGCAAAGCAAACCAAAAAGTAACCACTGCAAGTGCTACCCGGGTATTTTTAGTTTAATACAATTTCCTGTGTTAGCAAAACTTGCAATTTGTGTAGAAATCCAAAATAACTTGTTTTTGTTCTGTTGTTTGTTTGTTTGTTTGTTTGTTTGTTTTCAGACGGGATTTCTCTGGTTGTCCTGGAACTCGATTTGTAGACCAGGCCTGGCTAAATTAAGTTTTTAAATCTCAGTGTTTAAATTAGTTGAGTCAGTCATGTGACACACCCTGCACTCACTAATCAATTAGTAAACAGAACAGAAGCCCAGGGGAAAGCTCGGCTGGCATGCCCTACTGTACAGTGACACAGCCAACCTCAAAGCAATTGATGAGTTTTGCTCACCAGGTAGAACTGCGTGGGCTCTGGCCACTGTGGTGGCTGACACAGCCCTCAGAGCATGAGACATCCACACAGGTGCCGAGGACTGGGTTTTCTCTCTTTGTGCTTTTCCTCCCAATTTAAAACCGATGGAAGCGAGGAGCAGGAAGGACTGTGCACCTTGTTGGAGTGTTGGCCCCAAGGTGGAGGGTGGGTACAAAACCCTGGGTTTAATGCCCAGCACTGCATAAGGGTGTGTGTGTGTATGTGTGTGTGTGTGTGTGTGTGTGTGTGTGTGTGTGTGTGTGTGTGTGTGTGTGAGAGAGAGAGAGAGAGAGAGAGAGAGTGTGTGTGTGTGTGTGTGTGTGTGTGTGTGGTGGTGGTGGTATCCACCTGTAATCCTTGCACTCTGAAGGCATGGAGACACGAGGGTTGGGAGATCAAGAGAAAATAAGCCCGAAAAATAAATTAATCAGGAACCACTTCCTAAGAGCACGGAGACTGGAGAGCTGTGGGAGTGAGAGGGTGATGGAGGGCAAGGTTGGCCTGGTAAGAAGAATTTTGAGTTCTCCCTCTCTCTAAGCCTTTGATGTGCATTAAGGAACTTCCCCTTTGCCTTCATATTTTATCTACCTAGGATTTGGACTCTATACAGCTTTCGTCATAGAAAAATGTGGCAGAGTTGAATTCACAAGTTTCTCTTCTTCAAAGGCCTATGAGGCACACAAAGATCTTCTTCCCTAGACCTTCCTGAAAGTCAAAAGGGCGACAGTCAGGGGGTTGGGGGATTTGGCTCAGTGGTAGAGCTTACCTTGGGCGCAAGGTCCTGGGTTCGGGTCCCCAGCCCCCGAAAAAAAAAAAAAAAAAACAGGGCGACAGCCAGAGATGAGAACTACCTGGCTGCTTAGACCTCCTTCCCTGCATGGACTTCTAGTCCCCAGAGAAGGGACAAAGAATAGACAAGACTCCTCCAATTGTACTGCCACTCTTACTGCCATTCCTTCAGGTTTCTGGCAGGAGGGGATACCATGGGATGGATTGTTTAAGGGATACTTTATTTCTGTTATTTTGATACAGTGTTGCCAAATTGTTTCAGCTGGAAAAGGTTTGTGTAAACATTAGGAGACAATTTATCTGAGAGAAAATGGGTTCATTGCTCAAGAAGTTTCAGCTGAACAGAAACTTAAACACAGTAGCAAGTCCTAGGAGAATACTAGCAATAACAGTGAGAACAGACAGGGTCCGGGCACTGAGAAGGGCAGACTATGAGAGTTGAGAAATCTATTCAAGTGGGACCTGGGGAAAAGTGGGGAAGGAGGGAATCTAAGAGCATCCCTGTACTTGGTGTTACTAGTTTTGAAAGGCAAACAGTAGACAAAGGGAAGGAAAGGCAAGATGCAAGTGAGGCAGCCTGCTCTAGCTTGAGGAAGTGCCACGTTATTTCTAATGACTTTGTCAATCTATGCACCCACGGATTCATGAGGCTTCCTGTACTCTCTTGCTTTCTTCATGTAGCTATTTTGTTGGTTGAGAGGAGGAATGTGTGCCTTTAATCAGTGTCTCGGTGGTGGCTAAGGGTGCTGAGTAGTGTGTACTTTATCTTCCGAGAACTGGCTGTTATTCCATTAGCCCGGTTAGTGACAGGATTGCCTGTTTGTGTGTTTAGCTTTTTGACTTTATATATTGAGAATAATCCTGTCAGATGCACAGCTAGCTAATGTCTTCTCCCGTCCATGGACTGCCATTTACTCTTTTCCTTTGCCAAAGGAGCTCTTCCTCCTCTCCTCCTCTTTTCTTCCCTCTCTACTTCCCCCTCTTCTCCCTTTTCTTCTGTTTTCTTCTGGGTCTCTTTATGTAGCCCTGGCTGTCTTGGAATTGACTCCTTAAACCAGGCTGGCCTCGAAACCCCCACCTATCAACTCTTGGTTGTGTTTTCTAGGGGTACCACCATATTAGTATGTACATGAACATCAACATGCCACACAGATACTTCCACATCCGTGCATATTACAGACTTCACAAGAGCCTAGGTGTCCATCAATTTAAAAACAATGTGGCATGCATACGCAACAAAGTTTCATTTGGTCATAAGAAATGAGTCATTTGCTATAAAAAATGGATGTAACTGGAGATTATACTAAGAAAATTAAGAAGGATGCAGAAAGAAAATGCATGCTTTTGTTCACTCCTGCCTCATGCATATATACATATGATAAAGGAAAGAAGGGAGAGCTGGGCGTGCTGGCACATGCCTTTAATGTCAGCATGTAGGAGGCAGGGGTATAAAGATCGTGGTGAGTTTGAAATCAGCCTGGTCCACATAGTTCCAGAATAGCCAGAGCAACGTAACTGAGAGACCCTGTCTCAAAAACAAACAAAACCAAAAGCTAAAACAACAAAGAATTAAGAGGGAGACTGGGGGAGCCATGTGAGGGAGGGAAGGGACTAAGGAAGTGGGAGGGGCTGGCTATGGTTAAAGCACGGGACGAACTTGAAATTGACTTTCTGAAACCCAACACTGAGTGCAGTGAATATACATCAATAAAAGAATGGGGGGTTGGGGATTTAGCTCAGTGGTAGAGCGCTTGCCTAGCAAGCGCAAGGCCCTGGGTTCGGTCCCCAGCTCCGAAAAAAAGAAAAGAAAAAAAATAAATAAAAGAATGGGGGGGGGGGGACCAAGCAATGTATGATTTTCTTAAATGTCTCCATTTAGCTCTTGTCCAGGGAAAACATTAACTGAGTTTGATATTTGATTAGGAGGGTCAATGTCATTGGAGTAAAATCCCATGACCTTATCTTAATGACTTTGCAAAAATCCTCAGACTTGTTCAATAGTACAACCGTAAGCGTGCTGTTCTCTCTGATGCACTTCTCCTAAGTCAGATGCACAGAGGGGAGGTCAAGACGCTGTTACCTAACACTGAACTGACTGCAAGGTAAGGACGATCCAATGGCAGCTCATCAAATACAAAAGGAGCTGAAGAGAAAGGTCATAACGGATAGAACACACATTCTTATGGTGCACTGGCGCCCTCTTTTGGCCAGATTAAAATGCACACAAATAATAAACTACGATCATATTTTTCTTTTACCACACTTCAGAGATACAATTGATTCAACATTATTAATAGATTTAAAGTTGTCTTGACCTGAAAATGGCAGCACACATCTATTACCCCATAATTTGGGAGGCTGAGGTAAAAAAAGTGAGTTTGGGGCTGGAGAGATGGCTCAGCAGTTAAGAGCGCTGACTGCTCTTCCAGAGGTCCTGAGTTCAATTCCCAGCAAACACACGGCAGCTCACAATCATCTGTAATGGGATCTGGTGCCTCTTCTGGTGTGTCTGAAGACAGCTACAGTGTACTCATATAAATAAAATAAATAAATCTTTAAAAAGAAAAAGAGAGAGAGAAAAAAAGTGAGTTTGAGGCTAGCCTGAGCTGTTTTTAAAGGATGTTAAATTTTAAGTGGTCTGTTGATGAACAGATCTGACTTTATTTATTTGTGTTTGTAGAGTGTCTATACTTGTTAGTGTGCACATGGGTCTTTCCTCCAGTTCTCCATCTTTACACTTTGAGACAAGGTTTCTCACTGACTCGGTGAACTTCAGGAATCCACCCGTCTTCACCACACACACTGTGGTTTCAGGCATGTGCAACAGCACGGGCTTTATGTGGGCCCTGATGCTTGTGTAAGTGGCATGTTACCTACCAAGCCATTTCTGCAGCTCTGACTTCAAATAATCCAATTTAAGATTTCTAAACGGATAATATCGATAGGACTTTGGACAAAGATATCATACACTCCATTAGATCAATATTAACTCCCAACTGACTAGACAGAAATCCCAATGCACTATCACAAGATTTAAAGGGTTTTTGACTAGACTACAACCTCAACTCTACCGACACCTTGAGCGGGCCGCTGGGTGGGATAAGATGGGAGATACTTTTATTGGAGCATGCTTACCAACCTCTATGGTCCCCACTCACTAGATGCCAGTAGCAACTTTATCATGCCCTCCTCCCAGGCAGAATTTCCCCAAATATCTCCACATTATCGATTACCCACATGGTGAAGATAGTTTTTACTGTCAAATTTGCGTTGACTGAGTTATGGGATGTAATTTTATGTATACATTATTTTGCAGGATGAAACTCAAGGCCTTGCGTGTGCCAAGCAAGCAGTCTGAGCTCCATTCCCATCCCCCACTCTGGGTGTGCAGGAAGGTGCTTTTTGAGATAAGGTCTTCTTGCTCAGACTGGTTTTGATGATCTTCCCACTTCAGTTAACTCACTGAAACTCAGTATGTCAGGCATCACGTCTGGCTTTGGTGGTCATTATTTGGAGATCAAGTAGCATTAGTAGAGTGGGTAAAAGAGACTGCTTTCATTTAGTCAGCTGAAGGCCTGAACAGAAAGCTTTCTCCTGCCTGAGAGAGCTATCTTTCCTAACTTTGGGGAAAAAAGCAAGCATCCGATCTCTCTGGGTCTGCCAGCTTTTGGACTGGAATTGGTCTCAATAGCTCTTCTGGTTAGGGCTGTTTTGGACTTACAATAGAATTACACCACTTAGTTCCAGGCACTCAGCTTGCAGAGTGCAGCTCTTCATAATTCTGTCTCTATAAAGGCATGAATCAAGGTCCTATTCACTTTTTGTTTTTGGAGATGGGGTCTTACTATGAAGCCTCAACTGGCTTGGCACTCACTAAGGAGACCTGGCTTATCTCGAACTCAGAGTTGTTCTTGTCATTACCCCTAAGTGTTTGGATTACAAGTGTGTACCACCTCACCAGCCATATGTCAGTGTAACATATCTACTTGCCTATTTCTTCCTCTTATTATTTTTCTTTGAATATCCTAATATACCCTGATTAAGAACCACCGTTGTAGACCATGTTGCTGGGAGCTGAAGAACTGAGTATAAGCAGAAGGTAAAGGCAAACCAGAACCCTCTGAGAGGGCTGAGAGATGGCTCAGCGGTTAAGAGCACTGACTGCTCTTCCAGAAGTCCTGAGTTCAAATCCCAGCAACCACCTGGTGGCTCACAACCATCTGTAAAGAGATCTGATGTCCTCTTCTGGTGTGTCTGAAGACAGTTACAGTATACTTATATATAAGTAAATCTTTAAAAAAAAACCCTCAGAAATGACTAGAACTTTCTTTCCAGTTGAACCTCTCTAGATTAGGACAGCATTTTTCTTTTGCCACAGGTTGTAGTTGGTAAGAATTGAGTCCATTCATACCTTTTGCATTGCACCCAATGCTAGAGCGGCTGGAGAGATGGCTTAGTGGTTAAGAGCACCCCCTGCTCTTACAGAGGAACCAAATTCAGTTTCCAACACATACATAGTGGCTCATCTCCATTTCTAGGTCAGATACCCTCTTTTGGCCTCCATTGGCCCCGGGAACCCATATGGTACAAATACATATGTACAGAAAAAATACAGATATTAAAAAAAATTGAAGTTACCCAGAGAGGCTACTTACCTTAACAAAGGTGACATTGACAGAAAATGCTTTAAAGTAAGATCAGATCTTCAAGCTAATCTTTTGTTGTGTTCAATCAAGTCACATTATGTCTTTATAAAACAGATGAAAGCCAGTTTCCAAACTGGGATACAACACTCTATAGAATATTCCTGAAGGAACTTGTAGCGTTTCACACGGAAGTGTAACTCTACAGTGTATCATCTTACATTTGCTATGTATGCCTGATAACCTGACAACCTCCTCATTCGCCTTTATATTATGTAAGTTCTTAGGTCTGATTGGGGCTTACTTTCAGTCATGCGTCTCTGGGCATGGGTATATGCACACTCAAGTGCAGGCACCTCAGAGATCAGAGGCACTGGCTCCTCCCAGAGCCAGAGTTACAGGTAGTTATGAGCTGCCTGACGTAGGTGCTGAGAACAGAGCTGGGTTTGTAGAAGAGCAGCCAGTGCTCTTAACCACTGAGCCACCTCTCCGGACCCTTGTTTTATTTTTTTAAGACTGAGCTCAGCCTGGCCTTAAACTCAGTCGACTGCTTCAGCTTCCTGAATGCTGGTTGGAGTTTCTACTCTGACCTACTCTGTTGAAGAGACTGTGAGGAGCTGATGGGAGCTGCGCTGAAGGAGGATCTCAGGAATCGGGAACGCACACCGGGAAGCACCAGGGGTTCTTCAGTCTAGGATGAGAGTCAGTTGGGGATACTTGCATTTACGATATCCAGACTTAGGACTGTGTGACACCGGATTAAAGAGGAAGACCAATCACACAAGCATGGTTGAGCGCATTAGTGTTTACAGAGTTCACTCCTAGGAACTTAACAATTTATTAATGAAACACCACAGACATATTTAATTTAAGTATACTAAAAGACACAAGTTACACTGTAAAAATTTTCCACATTAACTATTTTTAGCACAGTTACCACAAAAATACCTATCAAGTATTCTTCAGGAATCCTAGTTTCAGTATCAAGACTCGGTCTGTGCAAACAGGCTCAGGAACTGTCTGTCCGCTTTCCAGCTTGCTCTCCCTTCATGACTAGCAGGCATTTCCTTCAGTGTTCAGAGAAAGTGTTCCAGCTTTACTTCAAGAGAACATTAGTGAGTTCCTACGGATAATCATTCCAGTTCCCATCCCTCTTTACTACTTAGACCGTCTTCATCCAAGAAACGATGGGATTTTTATTTTCTTTGTTCCTTTTATGAAAATAATGTATTTGGAGTAAATGTCATTAGCTGGAATTAGCATATTTTATTTCCAACAATGCTAAATCCTATCTTCCTTGCTGAACAGTAGCGAGAAATACTACAGAAGAGTAGAACTCAAGCAGCACTCCTATTTCTGGCGCATTTTGGGAAAAACTAGTCTTCTCGATGAACTGTTTATTAAGTAGTGCACGGGTGCTGCAAGCATGTTCTAGAATCTACTGGATGGAATACTGAGTAGGGCCAGCCGTGGCACTGCTTCCTCGTGTTGGTTTTTCTTAAGCACACTAACCATTTTAGAACAAAGCCCCACAACACCCCTGTGAGGTAGGCGCTGTTGACACCCACCTTACCCGGAAGGAGTGAGTAACCACTCTATATAGTAAAAAGGCAGACGGCACTCACTGAGTGCTCTACCAAGAACAAATTCGGAAACGGCCTCTGCTTTTCCCCAGAAAACATCTACACGTAGGATCTAAAAAGAAGGGAAGAGTTAAAGTTGGCCCAAGCAGAAAAGACCTATCTAGTATCTGCCTAGTACACAAGACGAGTGACAGGAATTGAGCTTGTTTTACCAGGCCTTTAAAACGTTACCCAGCAGGCTACACCTCAACACAAGAGGGCGACATCTGGCAACAAAGTACATATGGCAACTCCTGGTTCAACTCGGCAACCATTTCACAAAACACAGCTAGAGAGTGGGGGAGGGGAGCTCCATTTTGCAGATGTGACAGAAAGTAAAGGTTGTTCCTGGAAAACCTTTTAAAATATGAATACTCCCCCCCCCCCACAATGAAGAATCATGTCTGAAAACCAAAACCAAAACTGCCCAGGCTGTAGGTGTTATAGTGTATGCCTGTTACCCTAGGCACTTAGGAGGTGGATAAGGATTGTTTCAAGTCTCAGGCCGGCGTGGGCCATACAGTAAGACCCAATCTCAAAGAAACCCAAATGAGCTGGAGAGAGGACTGGTGATTCAGGGTACTTGCTGCTCCTGCAGAGAACCTGGTTCAGTTCCAGCACCCACATGAATTCTAAAGGTTCTGATGCCCTTTCTGGCCTCCACAATTACGGTGTACATGCTGTGCAGAGAAACGCGTGGAGGCAGAACACCCTAACACATACCATAAAGGTAAATATATCTTTCTTAAAAATCAAAACAAAGCAACAGCAGTCCCACACCACTTACTACATGCCTCAGTAGAAATTAGCTTTAGGGAACTTTTTCTATTAAATGAAACACACATCTCTACTTCCTAAAACAAAACATTATTGAAGACTGAGAAAATTTTGGTTTTTTGTTTGCTTGTTTGTTGTTGTTGTTGTTTCTCTTGAGACAGGTCTTGCCATATAGCTCCAGGTTAGTCCTGAATTTACAAGCCTGCCTTGGTCTACTGACAGCTGGGATTAGACGGGCAAGACCCAGCATTCTGTCTTTTTAGTTCTCAGTATAAAAATAACTTTATGAATAACAAGAATCAGGTGAAGTTCTCAGTGCTAAAGAACTTTAATAACGGGCACCAGGTGAACCAATATTTTTTGAAGCTCCCTAGCAATAGAGTTCCACTCGTTAGTTTTGTATGTGAGGAGTATGTATGTGCATGCGTGTGCACCCATGTGGGTACATGTTGCGACTAGAGACTGACTCAATCAATCACTTTCTCCCTCAATCGATCTCTGCCTCGGAGTCTCAGTGAACTTGCAGCTTGCTCTTTCTGTAAGGCTGGCTGGCCTGAGCGCCCCTGATATCTTCCTGTCTCTGCTCCCCAACCAGCACTGGACCAGCACTGGACCTTACCACACCTATGTCAGGTTCAAATGCATAAACAGTAATCACGTTACTCACAGAGCCATTTCCCCAGGCTCTAGGTATTTACTAGGTATTTTATTTACTGATACATTTTTTATTAACTCTTTGAGACCTTCATATATATAGTTCCACTTTAAACAGACAGTGCCTGGTGTCTAACATGGCCACCAGCCGTTGGCAAACTCCTTTAGCACTTCTCTGGATTGTCTTGAGCTGCTGTACCCACTCACCTACCCTGAAAGCATATCTCCACTCCCACCCTAATAAGGGCTTTGTGGGTCAGACTTGGTATGCAGGGAGGACTAGAAAAGCTGAAGAGTAAAGTTTTACTTTGAGAAGGCTAGAGGAGCCTGACGTGAGGAGGGTGCACCTATACTGTAACACCAGGGCTTGGGGGTGGAGGCAGGCAGATCAGGAGCTGAAGGCCAACTTCAGCTATGTTGTGAGTCTAAGGCCAGCCCAGGCTCTATCTCAAAAAACCCCTTATCTCATTATAAATATATTGAGATATAACTCTATCC
Organism: Rattus rattus; assembly: GCF_011064425.1. Taxonomy (NCBI): domain Eukaryota; kingdom Metazoa; phylum Chordata; class Mammalia; order Rodentia; family Muridae; genus Rattus; species Rattus rattus. Next base: position 90,511,215 of record NC_046160.1, read on the forward strand.
CTCAAAAAGTTAAAGGTAGGGAATATATCCTAAATAACCTAAAATACATGAAGTCAGTATTCGAGTTTCTGTAAGATTAAATCACTGAAGGTGGTGTAACCGAGTAATTGCTTTGAGGACTTAAGTTTAAGATAATATGTAATTATGACCCCCTCCCCATAACACCACACTAGTTTAACCACCCCCAATACAATCCGTTCTACCACTAGCTAGGTTTTGCTCTCAAAACACGTATCAGTCTTGATCCCAGAGGCTAATTCTCTAATCAGAAATTCAGTTACCTTAGAACAGTGCCCAGTTGGGTACTTCACTTAGCCCCTGAAAGTTACCAGTCTGAAGGCTGGCCCGGGCTACATACAGCCCATGACGCCAGCGGTAGGAGGCAGGGAGAAAACAATGTGAGTTCAAGTCTAGCCTGGGCCGAATAGCAAGAATGTCTCAAAAATGTTAAAACTACTTTGTTTTGGAGTGGTATCTGGGTGTGTCTGTTCTGTCTGAGAGAAGGTCTCACTATGACACTCTAACTGGTCTGGAGCACACCATATAAATCAGGATGGCCTCGAACTCAGTGATCAGCCTCACAAGTTCTGGGATTAAAGGCCCAAGCCACCATCTCTGAAACTTTGTTATTCAACTGAACTCACCATTTACCCAGGAAAAAATAAAACAAAACAAAACAAACTTTTGTTTCAGAATTAGCTGAGTCACTCTGACCTGCTGACAGACAGAGGAGGTGGACTCTTAAATGTCTTCAGAGGTATGCACCTGAGTGGGGTTAGCATCGGGTCGAAATTAAATGGATACATTGAGGTATCTGAGAGACCGCACATGCCCCATGGTCCTGGCCACCTGGGAAGCTCAAGCAGAAAACTGCTTGTGTCCAAGATTTTAAGGCCAACCTGGTAACATAGCAGGACTCTAGTTTACAATCTGAGAGGAGGGTGAGGGTGTGTGTGTGTGTGTGTGTGTGTGTGTATGTCAAGATCAACTCAAATGTTCTTTACATGTCTGTGAGGCTTAGACTTTAAGAGGGGAGGGAGGGGGGCTGTTCTACTGTCTCTCTTGCCTTCTGATCCTTGAGAACAGAATTCAAGTTTAAATAACACTTCAGAAACAATGAAATTTGATGGACGACTTGTTAGGTACAGAAAATGCATCACTTAGTCCAACAACATTCATTTTCCTGGAGTTTTAAGTTTCTAAGTGTCGCCACTATAAAAGGGAAGTGAGTATATTCACAAAAGGAGAGCTGCCAGCATGGGTTTTAAATAGGCCTGGAACACTTAAGGCATCCACTCCACTGGTTTTACTAACAGAAAAGTGAAAGTCACGCCACTGTAAAATTACCTTCAGGAGTGACTTTCAGAAAACTACCATCAACCCAGGCAGCCTTGACAAGTGTGTGACACTAAGTCAGGGAGACGATGTGTATTTTAGGATTTTCCTCTTCAAACCTAGTTGAACCTCCTGGTATAAACATCTGAAAGTCTCTAAGAACACACTGTAGATCTGCCTACTCCTACCGAGGTTTGCCGAGGTTAGCTCACACAGACCCGCAGCTGTGCTCCATTTATGTCAATGCTCTGTTTCTCAGTTCAAGACTTCTTTACCACTGACTTCTCCTATCCTTCCTTTTTTAGCTGAGATAGTTTTATTAAAAATGAGGTATACTTGATGTTTAGTAAATAAAAGGCCATGTAGGAGGTTGGAATGCTAGTAAATACAGTTAAAACTACTCTTGATTTGGTATAGCCATGTCTTGAAACAAAGCAAACTTTTTATACATTATATAGTTATACATTAAAATAACTGATTATTTTCTATATATAGTTATACATTAAAATAACTATTGATTTCCTATATGGCAGAAAATATTTAAAAATCATTTTCCTAAGAACATAATTCATATGAAACATAAGACACGAGTGACAGGTTAGAAGTGTGTTTGTGTGTGAGCATGTGAATGTGTGCTGGACACTGAACCTAGGGCCTCACACATGCTAGGCAAGCACTCTACAGAGCAGCTTCATTTCCAGTCTCTAAAATATTCTTTAAAACAGATCTCATCTGCTTCATATTCAAGTTCATTTTACTGACCCTACAACCTGGAAAAACAAAGAGATTTTATAAATAATCACTTACTCTAAAGTTTCTACATTAACTTCTGATTTTCAAATAATGATTTAATTTATAAAAAAGCTCATAGGATACTTTGAAGGTTACGTTTATAGCCATGTCTGTGATGAGAACTAGTGTGTACCACCTCAAAACTAGTGACAGATTAAGTCAAAGACCACTAGGAGGTAACTAACTTATGAAGTAGAAATGGCACGTGAATCTCTTCCAAGATTGGTATAAACATTCTAAAGGAGACGGTGCTACTCAACAAGGATGGTGTCCACACCTCCTTGTGTCATCTCTGACTCTAAGGCACAAGGCAAGTCTAAATGTTCTTGTGACAAGCGAGAGCTTTTTAAGGAGACATCGGGCCAGCTGTCACAATACTGCTGAAACCTCTGGGCCAGTGAATTTCCAAACCTTTGGCATCGGTTGTATCTGTAGGATTTACCTTTGTGTGTATACATGTGTTCCAGTAACTGGCTCTTTCGAAGAAATTTATGACCACAGATGGTACAACTGATTTTTCTTTTCCTTGAAAAAGAAAAATTACAGTTTAACTCCACCGGCTCTGTGTCTTTGGAGATCACAGACACTTGGCTGATCTGCAAGGGCTCTGAGGGGCCCCGGCCTGAGTGCTCAGGCGGACGCGGCTGCTGCCCATCCTCCTCGGCAAGGAAGGAGCCGAGCCTCCGGCACTCAAGAGCTTCACTGCTGCCACTAAGTGGATGCACTTCACCAAGGTCATTACTTTCCAAAATGGAAGCAGGGACACCAAACGGGAGAGATCCAGACACATGGGTATGGAGGTGCTGTCTCAGGTTACTTCGGGACTCAAAACGCTCCCCACAGTAATGGCATAAGTGGACTTTGACACTGTTTTCTGTAAAAGAGGAGCCAGTCACCTCTGATGAGGACGAGGAGTGGCTTTGGGAGATCACAGACTCTGGATCACATCTCTCCTGTTTGATGGTCACTGGGGGCTTCTGGTGCTCCTCCAGGGCCTGGGCAGCAGGATGGGCCCTTTGCTGCTCCGCACCGCCATCATCTAGTCCAATTGCAAGGGAAAGCTGCAGCTGGGGGTGGTCACCCGGGGCAGCAGCTCTATTTCCACTGCTACTGGGAGGAGTGTCTTTGATCTCCAGCCCTTGTTTGACAGCTGTTTTCTGGGTTGTTGAAATCTGAATACCATACAAATTTGATGTCTGCACAGTCTCTGGTGAGAACACTTGATTCATTTCAGTTGCAATGTGAGAAAGGTAGTCAGCATGAAGGAATCGGATCCCTTCCTCCAAACGACTATGATCCACAATCTGTTTTGGCCCTTTTCCTGTGTACATAATATGCAACAAGTAGCTGAATATATCGGGCTGGATGTCAGCTGGCTGTATTTTTATGCATTCACTGTTAAAACAAAAACAAACCCACACAAAATGAAATACAACCTAGTTGGCCTTTTGGTTTCTAACAATTTTAGGTTAAAACAAATTCTTCCTCTGAGGTTTAAATCTGGCAATCTGCCTTGATGAAATACAACAGCAAACACCACTTTTTGATTTGACTGCTCTTACAGTTCATCAACAAGCCTTTTTTTTTTTTTTTTTTAAAGATTTATTTATTATATACAAGTCCACTGTCGCTGTCTTCAGTCACACCAGAAGAGGGCATCAGATCCCATTACAAATGGTTGTGAGCCACCATGTGGTTGCTAGAATTTGAACTCGGACTTCTGGAAGAGCAGTCAGTGCTCTTAACCACTGAGCCATCTCTCCAGTCCATCAACAAGCCTTTATGTGCCCAACCTATTGGCTAACAGCAGGAAAGACTGAGCTGTTCAGACTAGTTCAGCACCAGGGGTCTCCTAAGCAGTCCGATCTGTTCTAGGTGCAGGAGGACAGAGAGAATGACTAGAATAGGTGATCTGCTTTTATAGTGAACATAGAGTGAAAGGGACTAGACACGGGAACTCGAAGGCTTGCCTATGTGCTGCTGTTCACTGTGCCATTGTTTACAGCAGCTAAAAGCTAGAAACAGCTAAGGACCCACCAATAGATGAATGGAGCCAGGTATTGTGGTGCAGCCTTTATTCCAAGCACTTGGGAAGCTGAGGCAGGTGAATCTCTTTGAGATTGAGGCCAGCCTGGTCTAAAGAGAGAGTTCCAGAACAGCCAGAGCTATATAGACAGACCCTGTCTCAAAAAAGAAAGAATAAAGGAAAAAACAAAAAAAGAAAGAGACAAAAAACAGGTAAACAAGTGGGCTGTATGTTATTCTGCCATAAAAACAAGGAAGTTCTGGTATGGGTTATAACTTTGAACTCTTGAAAAAAATATAAGTTTAAAAAAAAAAAAAAAAGACATAAAAGGCCAGAAATTGGGGTTGGGGATTTAGCTCAGTGGTAGGCGCTTGCCTAGCAAAGCGCAAGGCCCTGGGTTGGTCCCCAGCTCCAAAAAAAAAAAAAAAAAAAAAAAAGGCCAGAAATTGTATGGTACCATGCCCATGAATTATCTAAAACAAAGCAGGGCCTTCAATCCCAGCACTCGTGGACAGCCAGGAATAAAGAAACCCTCTCTGGAAAAACAAACAAACAAACAAACAAACCAACGAAAGGAGAAATATCTAAGACAACACTTTCAAAGAGACGGAACTGAGCTGGACAAAGGGTTCTGTGGTTAAAGATACTTGCTGTTCTTCTAGAAGACCTGGTTCTGATTCCCAGCACCCATATGGCGGCTCATAATTGTCTGTAATTCCAGTTCCAGGGGACCAGATGCCCTCTCTGGTTTAGTGAGCACCAGGCATGCAAGTGAAGCAAATATATACATTCAGGCCACACACCCATATACAAGGGACAAGGACAGAGATATATGGGGTTGGGGAAGACTCAGTTAAATACGGGGTGGTTACAGGAGGCTGAAGGAGAATGGAGAGTTACTCCTTACTAGGTACAGTGTTTCTGGTAGAAGTGATGAAAAAGTTTTGCAAACAGCTGTGACAGTTGCGGGTAACATTATGAATGCAATTACTGCCATTTAGATGGATGATTTCAAATTGTTAATTATAGAGAGACCCTCCTCTGAAAACCAAAACCAGGGGCCTGGAGAGATGGCTCAGTGGTTAAGAGCACTAACTGCTCTGACAGAGGACCTGGCTTCAGTTTCAAACAACCAAACACTCAGACATATAAAAAATCTTAAAAAACAAAAAACAAAATGACAATCAAAACAACCAAAAGCAAAGCAAACCAAATAAAAATATTAGTAACTTTAAAGGTATACAAGGAAACTGTTAATATTTAAAATGTAAATGACGCTATGTTTTGGCTTCTAAATCTTTAAATTACCAATGAATACAAGTATACTTCTGAAAAGCATTCGAGTAATTTCAAACTCAATATGGTACATAGCATAACATAGCAGACCTCTGTGAAATTAAAGTAGAACGCCAAAAGCAGCTGATGCACTTGAAGCAGCAGTAGACAGCATCGGTGAACTCAGTTCCCCTGAAGCAGTTTATTCTGGGAGCTGGCATATTGACAATCTAGTCTCTCGGGTCCTTAATCCTGACATCCCTGCTTCCCCTCGCAGGTTTCACTCTTTGATCTGCACTGTCTATTTATCTACATGTTCAGTGACATGCATTCTGGGGGTGTAAATTCAAAATTCTGTTATGTGAAGGTGTTTGATCTATACAAACACAGCCCAAGGCAGGCCTCACCTTCACAATGCCTGTGTTTAGATAGCACAGGTGCTTTAGAAGCTAACCAGCTCACAGCTCAGAGCAGACTGAGGGGAGATGGCATTTGTAATGTTGTGAGTGTAATCTACAGTGTCACATCAGAGACAAAACTCCTCTAGCAGGATTTCACTCCAACCCAATCTTTGTACCATGCCACACTTTCTAGCCATCTTATCTACTCTGTTGTCTGAATGGTCATATCTGCATTTTATATTACCTTTGCTTGTGTGGTGGTTTGTATATGCTTGGCCCAGGGAGTGGCACTGTTAGGAGGTGTAGCCTTGTTGAAGTAGGTGTGGCCTTGTTGGAGTAGCTGTGTCACTGTGGGTGTGGGCTTTGAGACCATCACTTTAGCTGCCTGGAAGTCAGTATTCTGCTAGCAGCCTTCAGATGAAGATGTAGAACTCTCAGCTCCTCCTGTACTGTATCTGCCTAGATGCTGCCATGCTCCCACCTTGATGATAATGGACTGAACCTCTGAATCCGTAAGCCAGCCCTGATTAAATGTTGTCCTTGGTCATGGTGTCGGTTCACAGCAGTAGAACCCTAACTGAGACAGCCTGTTTCTTTCTTTTTTTAGACAGGGTTTTAGTATGTAGTCCAGGCCTGACACTTGCAGTATAGTACAGGCTGACCCCAAACTCACAGTGATTCTCCTGTCTCTGTACCTAAAATGCTAGGATTACATTAGCCACCACATCTGGCTGGGCTAAGCCTTTAATCAACCTTAGTTATGCTTGTTTTTATGACTATGCTCTACCATGGATACCATGTACTGAGTTTAACAGAGATACATAAAAGCTACAGACCAAACCATGACCCATGCTATTTCCCCTCCAACTGCAACACTCTTCCTAATATCCGTCTGCAACCTCTGAAAGACTCTTCACTTCTCAGATTTGTAAAGTCTGTTTCACACTTCTCAAAATGGGCCTGCTAGAACTCTTCTACTCTGAGTACACCTTGATGTCTGACACCACATTACCAAGAGCAAAGCTCTGTTCTAAACATTTTTTTTTTTTATTTCTTTTTTTTTTTTTTTTCCAGGGCTGGGGACCGAACCCAGGACCTTGCACTTCCTAGGCAAGCGCTCTACCACTGAGCCAAATCCCCAACCCCCTGTTCTAAACATTTTAATGGCACTAATCCACTTAATCTTTTAGTACCCAAAAGGAGAGTATATACTGTAGCATTTAACAGACAAGAGAGCTGAGTGTTAGGGTTTGAAGGTGAAATGTTCCCTGGAGGCTCAGGTGTACAATCTCACAACCATGGTGGCCATCTGACAGGCTTTGGGGAAGTGACTAGATCACGAGGTCTCTGGTTTCACTGGTGTGCTCACCACTCAAGAAGTCACATGTCATGTGACTGCATTACTTGGAGATGGGAAACACTAGGAAATGGGGCCAAGGTGGAAGAAGAGTCACTAAGAGCACACCTGCCAGGGCTGTTATCCAGTCCCTGGTCACTGCACTGTTCCTGCTTTCTCCTGCCTACCTCGAAGTGGGTAGCTTTTCTGTTATCCTTTCTCTCATGCTATCTCTGTCTTCCCAGTCTTAAAAGTAATGGGGAGCAGGCCAGCTGCAAGTGGGCTAAAGCCTGTGACTGTAAGCACAACAAATCCTTGTTTTCTTAGGCATTTTGTCACAGCACCAGGAGTGACTAGCACAAGACAGCTCAACTATTTGCTTTACATTTGACTCTCTATCAGGCTATAGATTTCTCAAAGGCAGAGTATAAGTTACTTATGACTGTACTGTAGCTCAATCTCTAATATATATGTACTTAGGAAATATTTAAATGTTTGAACAGTTAAATAAACATATAATTGGGATTTGACTCCTCAGTTTCATGTAAGGTCCTTTAAAAACAAACAAAACAACAACCCACCCAGTACACAGGGAACCAAGCCTGGTGGCTTGGGCCTATGGTTCTAGCTACTGAAAGCTGAGGCAGGAAGATCACAAGTTCAAGGTCCTCCTGGGCTACAGAGTAAGTTCAAGGGCAGTCTGGGCAACTTAGTGAGACTCTATCTCAAAATTTATAAAAAATAATGAATAAATAAGCAAGCAAAATTCTAGAATTGTCTAAGCCTAGACTAGACTAAATTAATCTTTTCCCAGAGCTCAGAATTTGAATTCCCATATTATCTAAATTCAAAAAATGCAAAAAGAATTAAAAAAAACACAAAACTAAAACAATGTGAAACAAATACTCTGTTACTGGTGATGTCCAGTATGTGATGGTACAATGTGACACTGAAAGGATGCTACACAGAAATCAACAGCCTCGTGCTTAAGTACACAGTTTAGCTTCAGAGTTAGTTATACCTGAGCCCAGCTGATCAGTTATTTAACCCTGCATGGGCCATTTAACAGCTCAGTCTCAGTTGCCTTTTCCCTAACACCAGGATAACAGTGGAATTTACATGATAGGATTTGATGGTTGGGTATTAGTTAAGACTTTTTTGTTGGTAGAGGGTTTGATCTCATTAGGTAGCCTTGGTTGGCCTAGAACTCACCATGTAGACAAGTTGTCCTCAAACTCAGAGATCCCCTTCCCTCTGCCACCTGAGGTAAGATGAAAGGAATGCAGCCCCACACTGGACTGGGCTAAGCCTTTAATCAAGTTGAGTTATACATGTTTTCATTAAGTATGTTCTACCACAGATACCATGTACTGAGCTTAATACTGAAATATATATGTGTATGTGTGTGCATGTGTGTGTTAGTATAATTAAAATTTTGTGGGGGCTGGAGAGATGGCTCAGTGGTTAAGAGCACTGACTGCTCTTCCAGAGGTCCTGAGTTCAATTCTCAGCAACCACATGGTGGCTCACAACCATCTGTAATGAGATCTGATGCCCTCTGGTGTGTCGGAAGACAGCTACAATGTACTTACATATAATAAATAAAATAAAAATTTCTATTAGGATAACCCAATAATAAGCCCTTAAACCAATGATTTTCAATCTGTGGGTTGAAACCCGTCTGGGGTCAAATAATCCTTTCATGGGTCAACTATCAGATATCCTACATATCAGTTATTTACATTATGATTCATAACAGTTAGCAAAGTTACGGTTATGAAATGGCAACAAAATAATTTCAATGTTGGGGGTTACCACAACACGAGGGACTGTATTAAAGGTCTCAGCATTAGAAAGGTTGAGAAACCACTGCCTTGAATGATATTATAAGGCATATATATCACAATATTAAAAAATTCTTCTCATTTACAAAAGCCGCTTCTTACCTTGTTTGGTGAATAAAAATCATCTTGAAATAGTTAGAAAAAGCAGCAAGTACTGCTCGGTGGGCTTTGAAGTAAACGTCTCCAATAGCAACTGTGCAGTCACATAGAAAACCAAATTCTCGCTGCATGTTCAGCTGCTGCAGAAGCACAAGGCTATGGCTAGCAGTATCCATTGTGGCTCTGAGAAAAACCAACACAAATATATGTTTGGGATATATAGATTTTTATATACATACAGACATGTATACATATGCACACACATATACACACATATGTATGTATATACATATACATATACATATACATACATACATACATACATATATATATACATACACAAACCTGGTTACACTTCCCACAAACCTAGAGCATTAAGGCCTCATTTTAAATGAAAATATTCAACACAGTTGACTTCGCTATCTACCATTAAATCCCTTAATTATGACACTGAGATAAACTCTACTGGACAGTAAGACAGTCTTTTTAAGCAAGGTAGAAGGTGATTTGTGTAAGGGAGAGAAATGCTCATGCTTTTCCATGTGACCATGTTTCAATTTCCTGTATGTGTACCTTATCAAACCCAGGGCCTTGCCCATGCTAGGCGAGCCCCACTCCTACTCTCCTTCAGTTTAAAGCACCCGGGGCTTTGTCTACACCAGAAACACTCTACTACTGAGCTCTACCCCCATCTTTAGATCACGTTTCTAACATTGTTTCTTAACTGGAGAGATGAAATAAGATACTGATATGTGACTCAGAGTTACATGAGATAACTTAGTGAAAACTGGGTTGTAATGTTACCTGTAAGTGGGAATAACAGGGCACCCTACCTGGTTGTGAGCCTCAGTCATCTATCTCTCCAGCCTGGTGGGCATCCTACCTGGACTAGAACTGTCCATTTTCTTCTGAGATCCTCTGGCATTCCGGAGACACTGGCCTCCTGACTGTCATGAAATGTTTGTGGGACTTAGCAGTCACAGATGTCAAGCTATACCCTTATTTATATGGGGTCTGGGAGCTCATTAGAAAGAATCTACAACCTGATTTCATACACACCAGGATGCAGATTCTCCGTGGTAAGAAAAGGAAGACCTGGCAAATGGGCCTCAAGGGGAAAATCCTGCATGAGGATATGCAAGTAAGTCCTGGCCACAACAGACTGTGTAACTGTGACTGTAAGCAACAAAGACACAGGAAAAGGGGTTGGGATTTAGCTCAGTGGTAGGCGCTTGCCCTATAAGCGCAAGGCCCTGGGTTGGTCCCCAGCTCTGAACAAAAAGAAAAAAAAAAAAAAAAAAAAGACACAGGAAAGTCAGTTTCAGGCAGGTGGGGGCTATTCTTCACTACCACCTTTGCCCTAGCTGTGCAAACAGCCTGGTGCTTTGGGGGAGGAAGGCAGCTGCAATTCAATGGGTGTCACTAAGTGTGGTAGTTAGAATATGTTTGGCTCCCGGTAGATTCATGCATTTCAATGCTTGGTCATAGGTGTGGACTTGTTAGAGGAAGTGCATCACTGTGTAGGTGGGCTTTGAGGTCTCCTATGCTCAAGCTCCGCCCTGTGTGAAATCCTCCTGGCTGCTTTTGGATCAACATGTAGAACTCTCAGCACCTTCTAAAGAACCAACGTCAGCCTGCAGGCTGCCATGCTTCCTGCTATGATGATAACGGACTGAACGAAACTGTAAGCCAGCCCCAATTAAATGTCCTTTACAAGAGTTGCCATGACCATGGTGTCTCCTCACAGCAATGAAACCCTAACACACTAGGGAACTGGGAGAACAAGCTTTGAAAGAGCAGATTCTGAAAGTGAGAATGAGGCTTCTTCTAGAGCCAGAGACCGAGGTCTGAGGTCAATGATTGAGGCTGGGGTAACCATCAAGAGATTAGCAATAGCATGGGTAGCAGACAGGTGAGCAACTCATGATGATATAATAAAGATAGATAACCCATTACAGTGCTTCCTGTGTGTTAGGCACTTTAACCCATTCTATTCTTAACAGAACTTCCCAAGCAAAGGAATATTAGGGTCCCTTTACAAGTCAGGACTGAATGACGGACACCCAAGATCACACTGCTAGTAAGGGGCAGAAGCTCCAAAGGCCAAATTCCCCATAGTCCCTAAAAGGAAACATGACCCACAGGTTAGAGAAGCCCTGAGAGAGGAGCTACTGACAACAACTGCACAGGAAGTTTAAGGAACATTAACAAGGAGGAGTTCTGGAGAGACCTGGATGTCCTGCTGGTTAAACAGATGATATACAACAACTATATATGCAAAGAAAGTCTAAATATAACAATGATAACATTATTATTGACAAAAGAACCCTTTATTAAAAACTGCAATATACTGCTGTGACACAATAAGAGACAGAATATACATAAAGAAAACTATGTGAAAGGAGCTGAGCTGTTATTTTACTTTTAAGCATGGGAGAAAACATTTTCCATAACTAACTTCCTGTCTGTGTATATGTCACTGGAAAGGTTCTGATTCACTCCTCAATAACTCTGGGTAAGAAACTAAGGAGTAGAGGTGAATGGCTGGCGGGGGACTATACTATCTCAACTCAAAATTATAAACAGTTCAGATAACAATAAAAATAAAAAAATAAGGGCTGGAGACACAGCTCAGTGGTTATGAGCGCTGACTGCTCTTCCAGAAGTCCTGAGTTCAATTCCCAGCAACCAGGTGGTGGCTCACAACCATCTGTAATGGGATTCGATGCCCTCTTCTGGTGTGTCTGAAGACAGTGACAGTGTACTCAGATACATAAAATAAATAAATCTTAAAAATAAATGAAATAAAAATAAAAAATAAGCCTACACACCCACCCTCAACACAGTAAATAATCATTACACACGGAAGAAATCCGTTGGCATGTCCCTTACTTCACCCTCCTCCTACCTTGCCTCAAATATAACCACCATCTTGAATTTAGTGTTTTTGACTTTTTTTTTTTTTTTTTTCGGAGCTGGGGACCGAACCCAGGGCCTTGCGCTCTACCACTTAGCTAAATCCCCAACCCCCTTTTTGACTTTCTTATATATCATCACATTCTGTGTAGGACTTTATCCCTGACCAAAGGTCAGTATTGTTTACAAGTTTTATTCTTCATAATTAACTAACTTTAAGAATTCCATAAGTTGATTCTTGTAACTCTATCCTCGGGACATTATTTTAAGAAAGGTTTTACTTATTTTGAATTATGTGTCTAAGTGTCTGTGTGTGGACATTGACCAAGAGTGTGGATGTTCCTGGAAGTGTTGGATCCCTGGGAGCCAAAGCTACAGGTGGTCTGGGAACCACTCTGTGTTGATAGGAATTGAACAGGAATTTTAAAGTGTTTTTGTATGCTGAAACTTCAAATACAGGCCTTTTAAAAATCTCCTTGTCATTGGATCAGGTTTCAGATCCCAACAATGATATAGCAAACCAGGTTTCTTGCAAAATGCCTTTACCTACAGCTTCTGGCCTCCATGTACCCATTCATATACACAAACATATGCAAACATAAATAAACTACAAGAATTTTTAACAATGTGTGTGTGTGTGTGTGTGTGTGTGTGTGTAAGTACTCTGTGTCACACATGGGGGACAATGACAGCTGAAGAAGATGTGTTGCAGTTCTATAATTCTACCATGTAGGTCCAGGGGTTCAAGCACAGGTTGTCAAGCTTGTCAGTAAACACACTTATTCCTGCGTGTGCCATGCATACCACGGTGTGCATGTGAAGGTCAGAGTACAATGTTGTGGGAGTTGGTTCTCTCTCTACTCTATAAGTTCCAGGGCTCAAGCTTAAGCCATCAGATTTGAGCAAGTGCCTTTATATGCTACGTCATCTTGCTGGTCCTTCCTCATATCAAAAAACAAAAACAAAACCCTTTGGGCATCACTGAAATAACTGAACAGAATCTACAGAAACTCGAGCCTGTCCTCTGAAACAACAAAGCTGCACACTTCGGGTCTTATTCCAAGAGGTTATTTGACCAAAGGTTACTCCTTACATCACCGCGCTTGCTTCTAAAATACCACTGATGACAAGGAGATGTTTAAAAGATCTATATTTGAAGTTTCAGCATACAAAAACACTTTAAAATCAATAAAGTGGCTCAAAGTAAAATACTCTAAGTCAGTTGTTTTAAAAAATGCTTCACAAAAAAACCCCCACCAAACTCTTGGGTCATAGGTATTTTCACCAGGTTTTCAAAAATAGCTTATATATACTCACTGGCATAACCATCTATCGAGCCATACAGAAATGAGAAATAGTATACACAAAGCTACAATACGGAGATCTTGTGGTTAATGGGTCGAGTAACAGTTAAAATTTTCATTTCCTCAGCAGATACTGAAACACACACATCAAAAGCACGCGTTGCACTAAGTTACAGGCCCAAAAAAAAAAAAAAGCATAAATGCTCAAGTCAAGAATACAGTCTTAGCAAGGAGATAAAACACAAGACAATAATCACACTACAAATTAAAAGTGTAAAGTGGCACCAGAACAGCTGGAGATGAGCACGAGAAGGCAAGGAAAACAAGACAAACTGGCTCAGACCGACCGATAAAACTGAGTAACGTTACTGGGAGGGGTGTGAATATTTTGATATCAGAATCCAATTCAGTATAAAGGGGGGAGGAGAAAAGGAGTAAACAGAAGGAAATGACAGGCTCAGCTCACTGAGGATTCGAAGTATAAGTGTATCCCAGTTGTGCCTGAAGGTACTTCCCCCCCCATACCCCCCACTTCCCTATCCCCCACCGCCCCCACCCCCTAAACTCTCCTGCCGTTTGCAATGAGCTGTGTAAGATGCTTGTGTAGGAACCTGACAGTTACTCCGTGGCAGGGAGAAGAGCATAGTACTGTAATCTTGGACTCTGAGACCCAACTACTTAAAGATTTTGTCAGCTCAGCCACTAACTAGGTCTGTGCTCCTGACAGGACATTCAGTTCCCCAGGCCTCCATAGCACTGATGAAGTATGTTCTGAGGGGTCAGATAAGCACTCAGGAGGCTGAGGCGGGAGGGTCTGGAATTTAAGGCCAGCCTGAACTCTAGTGAGACTTTGTTAATGAGGGTGTTGGGGGGGGTATATATATTTGACAGAAGAACATGTAGTAAGTGTTCAGTAAGTACTAGACAGTACCATCTAGGTCTGTCAGTCAAGGAGCCAACTAATGCCACGTAATGGCAGTGGGATGAAGGAAGAGAGCACGAGAGCCACACAGAACTGAGGCGACGTGGCAGCAGGCAGGCAGCAGGCAGGACACAGTCAACCACAGGCTGCAGGCTAAAGGTGAGTGGGTTACTAGAAGATGTCATTTATTTCTTCAGCGCACATTTTCACAGTAACTGCCATGTTTTTGGTGTTGAGATTAAGGTAAAACACCGGAGCTAGCCACAGGAACTGGCTTAGAGGAGGAGGTTTCTTACACAGGCAGTTCAAAGTGTCTACTCCAGGAAAGGGAAGTAGAAATGTCTGGTAATGAGTGGAGACAGCTCTAGAAAGAGCAGAGCCAAAGAGGGAGGAGGCCTCTGAAATGGCAAGATTGAAGTTTCTAAATATGCATGGAGCTATACAGTGAAGTCAAATTTAAAAAAAAACAAAAACAAAAAAAAAAAAAAAAAAAACAAAAAACATCAACAACAAAAAACAACTTTAAAAAGCTAAGTATGGGTTGGGCATGGTGGCACACACATGCTGTAAGCTACCCTGAATACTAGGGCCTGTATTCACAGATTCAAGGCTTGCCTGGGAGAGAACATAAGCTTAAGGCTGATGTGGGAAACTTAAGACTTTGTGTCAAAATAAAAATACTTTTTAAAAAGGGTCTAAATGATGGTGGAGGATTTGCCTAGCATGCATGAGCCCCCAGGTTCACTTTATAGTACTTTAAAAAGTATGAAAACTTGAAAAACAGAAAGGACACAATAAATCAAACCAAGAAAACCTGGGGACTGAGGAAAAGGCAGACCCTTGAGAGGAGGGAGCAGTGGTGGCCAGGGGGGCATGTGACCTACTCCAAGTGCAGGGAAGTGGCTGAAGCAAACTTTCTGACTCAAGAGGACCTCTCAGAGTAGAGGCAACAAAATTGGAGGTACGGTCAGGGTGGGGCCCTGAGGAAGCTGCAGACCTAAGAGCTCTGGGTGGAAGGTGAGTCCTCTTAGAGCTAGAAGACAAGCTCCAGATTAAACCAGGATGTTAGCTGGAGGGACTGAGGAGGGAGCATGTGCTAACTCACAAACTGTGAAGTCAGTCTATATGGAAAGGGAAAGGGGACCTAGAATACTAGCAGCCAATTAAGCTGTGTAGGGAACATTCATGCGCAATAATTTCTTCCTACTTTAGTTTCCATTTACCTATCCTCATAATCACTGATGCCTGCCTTTTCTAAGTGGTTAAACCCACTTTATGAGATCCCAGATTTTTTATTTTCAGGTCTAAAACTATTTCACCTCTTGCCTTACTTCTCCCCAACATGATTCCTTTCCTCCATCTTCAGGTAAGTTTGCCAGAATTTCTCAGGAAGA
Source organism: Rattus rattus (assembly GCF_011064425.1). NCBI lineage: Eukaryota > Metazoa > Chordata > Mammalia > Rodentia > Muridae > Rattus > Rattus rattus. The sequence goes on from NC_046160.1 coordinate 90,526,859, forward strand.
TGCTGAACCCCAACCTGGCCATCGTGCCCTCCTAGACCTTGGTGTCATTCCTTTTACTAGAAGCCTTTTCCAGGCTGAGATTTCCTGTTTGCTTACAGCCTTATTTTACATCTTTGATCTACTAACTTCTGTGTTACTGTAGGGTTGGCTTTCTTCCTTTCTTTCTTTTTTTTTTCCCCGGAGCTGGGGACTAAACCCAGGGCCTTGCGCTTGCTAGGCAAGAGCTCTACCACTGAGCCAAATCCCCAACCCCGGGGTCGGCTTTCATTGATTAGAGTGATGGCCTCCTCGTCTTCTGGTTTTTTTTTTCTCTCATGTCTAGTCATTTATATACTAAAAACTATGATTTGGGGCTGTTGAGATGGCTTAGTGATGGAAAAGCTAACTGCTCTTGTAAAACACTTCGGTTCAGTTCCCAGGACCCACACAGCAACTCACAGCCTTTTCTGAGTCCAGTTCCAGAGGATCAATTGTCCTCTTCTGACTTCATGGACACCAGGTATGTACATGGTATACACACATACATGCAAAGCACCCATACATATAAAATAAACTATGGATGACGAAGAGCCTCTTATTCAGTAATATTCCTCCAAACAGTGATGTTTTTGTTTTTATAATTAACTTGGCTGAACTTAACACTCCCTTGATCTTGAGCTGCAACTGAGATCCGTGGCTTTTGGCCTTAGGTGCACTCATTGGAGGCTGCTGTAAACATGCCCAGTTCAGTGGTGACAAGATTCAGAGTATATACACATCACCCCAACATACCACTTCTTGAGTATCTCCCTCACTTTCCACCTGCATGTTGTGTGCTCTGTCCTTTTTCTTCTTCTAGCAATAGTTACCCCAGTTTTAGTCAGCCACTGTGCCACCAGGGCCATAAAAACAGAAACGACCACTGCTAACCCTTCTGCCAATTCAGTTTTCAGATACACACATGGTGACAAAACATAAATGCAGGCAAAACACCCACATACATAAAAACAATAAAAAATTTAGAAAGATAGATATAGTGTTAAACACTTGTCGTCCCAGTACTTGTGAAGCTGAAGTAGGATTTCTACAAATTCAATGTAAGCCAGGGCTACAGAGTAAGTTCAAGGCTGGCTGGCCTGGGCCTACCTAGCAAAAAAACAAAAAACAAAACAAAACAAAAAAATTAACAGAAAAGATTTTTGGCAGAAAAAAAAAGATGTAAAATAGGTTGCAGAAAATAATTTACCCTTCATTATTTAGAGAGGCAAAGAGTTTAAAAACTTTAAAAACATCTTTATTACAAAATTATTATTCTTAGTTATTTTATTCTGAGAATTTCATACATGCATACAAGGTATTTTTTTTATCATAATGTCCTCCCCATCCAAGCATCACACCCAAAGTAATATTTATAACAATAGGTTTAATATAGATAGTTATGAAACTATAAAAGCTTTATTTACTTTCTAGATAACTCCTTTTGGTTGACCTGCATTCTCAGATCAGCAGCAGCAGAACAGCCTAGAATACTCAGCTGCTCGTTCTCTCAGAATCTTTATCAGACTCTTAATCAATTATCAGTAAAAGACAGGAAAGTTGGCAGAGGAATGTGAAGCTTTTTTGAGCTACTTACTCATGGCTATAAATACAGAGGTTAAAAATCTCCAGTACTACATGATAAAACGCTCTCTACAACAAGTATAACTTGGTATTTGTAAAATGGTAATCACTTTTAGATGACTGTGGATGTTTGATTACCTAAGGAATGAATGAACTCATCTGGTTTTATTTGTGAGACAAGATCTCAGTATAACCTAGACTGGCTTAGAATTTACTACGTGGCCCAGGCTGACGCTCCTGAATAGTGGGATCATTAGCACATACCATAATTCCCAGCAAGTAAGGAAATGTTTACTATTTCATAAGTGTTCCAAAGACTCGTGTTGAGTACATTAGATAGACAAGTATCAGTGATTATCGTAAGTAAGACTTGAACTAAAAACTTAGGTGGTTTAAGGAATATAAGTAGTTAGACATGCTGTTATATACCTGTAATTCCAGCTCATAAAAGCATGAGACCTGAGCTTAGAAAAACCTATCTCAAAAAGAAAACAAACAGGAGACTTGGGGAAATAATTCAGTCAGTAAAGTGTCTGCCACTCACATATGAGGATCTGAGTTCAAATCCCCAGTACTCTTATAAACAAAAAAAAAGTGTGTGGGGTGCTGGGGCTGGAAACAAGGCTTAGTGGTTAAGAGCATTTGTTCTTGTAGAGACCTAAGTTCAATTTCCAGTACATGTATGGTAGGTCACAACCATCATTACTCCAGTTCCAGGGGCTCTAACAGTTTTTTGACCTCCATAGGCACTAGCAGTACACATGAACATGTAAACGAAACATTCATACATATAAAAACTTAAAAACTCTTTTCAAAAAATTAAAAATGTGTTAAGTGGGACCTGGGCAGATGGTTCAGCAGTTAAGATGTTCTTCCAGAGGACCTGAGCTTCATTCCCAATACCCACAATACCATGTCAGGAAGCTTATAGGTGTCTGTAATGGCAGCTCCAGGGATCTGACACCTTCTTCCTGTCCTCAAGGGTGCTGTACACATGCATGCGTGCGCGCGCACGCGCGCACACACACACACACACACACACACACACACACACACACACACACACACACACGCCTGCACACACAGGGAAATCCCCAGAGCTCACTGGCTAGCCAGGTTAGATCAATCAGTGAGCTCCACGTTCAGTGAGGAAGACACCCAAGGTCAGCCTTTGACCTCATATCCACACATAAACAGACACACACTCCTCAAAGAAAAGGAACAGAAATGAACTAAACTAATACATTGGTAGAGTGGTTGGAGACGAGGAAGGGTCACATTATTTCCAAACTTTTTGGTGAAAAGTATCTAGAAAAAAGAAGCATTTATTCTTATACCCCTTTAAATTTATTTCCATCGTGTCTAAAAATGATACAGGAACTGCCAAATTGGAAAATACAGGCAGAGATAAAACCTGCCAGGAACCCACTCACAGAGAATGTTAGAGAAGGAGATGTGGACGACACAGGAAAGGGCAGGTACATTCTAGAAACCTTCAATAGGGCAGTCTAGAGCCCTGGTCTGTGGGCAGGCAGCAGCCTTCCCACTCAGTGTGTGCATGAGTGCATGCATGCGTCTGTCTGATAAAGCACAAAGCCAATACAACTTAGAAATAAAAAGGAGATTCTTCTTGATTTATTATAAAGACTGTATTCTAATCAAGGCAAAAGAAGGTACTCACAGACCAGGGAAAGTGAAAGAGGGCAAAACTTGAAGAGACCCAGAGCACAGCAGGCAAGTGACTAAGCTTCTGTGTATAAGTAAACTACCATTTCCTTTGCCAGAAAATTACAGCTCCATGAACACACTATCAACCTAGCCTGAATAAGATCCTCTGCCTAAAAAGTCTGGTGTTTCAGAATAAGATATTGGTTTTGATCTGTAACTACAAAAGCAATTAATTATAAAAATTTCAAAACTTTAATAATATAAACACATTTTTCTTAAATAAGATTAATTTTTTTTTTAAAGAAAAGAAAAAGGGTTCAATAAAATGAGGACAGGAACCTAACAAAGGGTTGGAGATATAATGTATAGAGGCCTTACCTAGCATTCACGAGATGCCAGGTTTGATCCCCAGAGTACAACCAAGTACGATTAAAATTAATAACCGAATTTCATGTTGGCTTTGAGTACTGTCTTTTTCCTCCACCTTTTTGTGGAATGGTAAGGCAGGGCTCACTATGTAGCTCTGGCTGTCCTGGAACTTACTATGAAGACCAAGCCAGCCTTGAACTCACAGAGATGTGCCTGCCTCTGTCTCCCAAGTGCTGGGATCTAAAAGGTGTGCACTAGCATGCCTGGCAAAACATAATATATGTGTACTTGAATGAGTTCAGGCGCACCATATGTATGCAGGAATCTGTGGAAACCAGAAGGAAACAGAGCCTCTGGAACTGGAGTTATAGAAAGTTGTCAGGAGCCACACAGGTGCTGGAAATCAAACCTGGGCTGTCTCAACTGAGGAGCCATCTCCACAGTCTAAAGGGAAAAAACCTTGACTGAGGAACCTAACTAAACAGATGGTATGAAGTGGAGATCAAGGGATCTAACTCCATAGCTGGTGCAGGTAACTATCAACTGGAGCAGTCTTTTCTTTTTAGCTGTCTGGCAAAGGATTCAGATGCACATGCTCTGTGGAATAAATAAACAGAATGGGGGGAGGGGGCGCAACAGGAAGTGGTGCAGAACTACAATTCATCAAAATAAGAACACCTGTACTGCTTTCCTATGGGACCTCTATAATAATACTGCTCTACAGCTCTTCTCCAGCTCTTACTTCAAAAATGGACAAATTGGTCAGATACCACCAACGGCTTGCAGGGAATAAATCACTTTGGGTCAGTGGTAGGGAAGGCATTATGCAACACTTCCCAGCAGCACAGCCATGGCAGGAGATTTTACTGCCAAGCCACTTGGGCCCCTCCTCCTCAGCTAGACATCCTGGCTCCTTTGCATTCCCCTCAGGAGATAGGGTGGAAGTACATAGCTCTACTCTGTAAGGCATAGAGGGCAGCTGAAAGTCCTGCTTGGCCTCTCTGGGCAACCACAGGCGCCAATAAATGAGCCACAGGCGATTCTCTTACCCCCTTCCTGGGGAGCAAGACATAATGCAAAAGAGCACCAACTAGACTGGGAAGAAAGTGATCCAGACTTGCATTCCTTTGCAAAATACCCTGTCACCGCAGTCAGGTATCGCTCTCTGGCTCACTTCTGCAGGCTTAAAACATATTTGTAACAAGACAATACGACCGTTTTAGGGAATTCACCTATTAAAACAGCTGGCAAAACCTATAGCTAGAAGAAGACATTTATGACAGTCTAGTAGTGTGGGGGGGGGGTGGGTGGGTCTTCCTGTCGACCACCCTTGATGTTTCACTGCTTCCTAACTGCATCCCAACCATCTCAACTATTTCATGTCTATCCGTCCTACCTTCAGTCGGGCAGTGGCCGTGTACCCTTATCTAAAACATATCTAGGTTAAGGAAGAACTAGTGGCCAGGCGAGGTGGCATACACCTGTCGTCCCTGCACGCAGGAGCCTGATGTAAGGTCCACCACTAGGTCTACACTAGCCTGGAGTGTCAACCTGAGAAGTCCTGTAAACCTGATGTAATCACTTCTGGTGTACACACTGCCCAAAGCAGGATAAAGTGGCACTGCAGTCTTGGCACAACGGCCAGTTCGATGGCAAAAAGTGTCTGCAGCCCTGAAGCCTCATCATGGAAGGTGCAGAAACTTGACCAACACTATGCTCCGGGTGTTGGCTGTGAAACGAGGGATGGACTCGATAGAACTTAAGATCTTTTTCAGCTCTGAAAACCCTGATTCTAAGATGTACTTATCTGATCCTGTCAATCAACAGCTCTGCAGCTTTTAAAGGACTTGCTCGAGTCTCTAGAGGAAGAAGGCCAAGTTTAATCCCTTAGAGGGAGATGGGAGTTAATTTATAAAACACACAACACTAGCTGCTATCAGGTTCCAGGTACAGCGCTGTGCGTTGCCCAAGCAACTGATAACGGCTTGATTTCTCCAAATGAGTGCTGGGGAGATGATGATAAGATGGTGGCAAAACTCGAAAAGAAAATCATTTGGCTAAGAGGAAATACGTGAGAAAAAATTAATTATTGGGGTAGGGGGCTACTTGCCCTAGAAGCTAGGTACTCACAAACTGGATGGGGGAGGGGATATTGAGGGCTGCGCAGCCAGAACTGGATACCCGCCCACTAGCTAGAGCCTGTAGGCCTGGCGCGGCCGCCTGGGACCTAGCTGACACAGACGGACTGAAGCTTCTGCGCCCGGTCGGGGCCCGGCCCGCAGCGGGATGGGCTCCAAGGTTGTGCGGTTCCCGCGCGCGCCATCCCGCCCGCGTTAGGCCCCGGCGGCCCACGGCCAAGGGCGGCTCCGCGCGCCTAGCACTCGCTCGCCGTTGCTAATTTCCTCCTGGGCCCTGACTGACATCTCCAACGGACCAAAAACACCCCTCTCCCCAGCTACTTGCATCTGTCCCGCGACGGGTGCAGCTGCAGCCGCCGCCCCGGCGGCTCGCGGCGGGAGGGACTGAGCCCGGAGCAGCCCACAGGGGCAGGGCCGCGTTGCTTACCCAGACTCCGCCGCGGCGGCGGGCGGGCTTCTCTGTGCGGGAGGGGCGGGCTCCCGCGCGGCGCACAACACGCGGCTGCGCCCGCTCACGCACCCGGCGGGCTGCTCTCGCGCGGCTTCCCGCGCCCGGCCCACGTGACCGGGCTGCTGGGAAGCAAGCGGCACCCCAGCTGGTGTGCGTGCCTGCGTGCGTGCGTGCGCGCCGGCCGGAGTGGCCAAGGCGGGGGTCGGCCCGCGCTTGGGGCGCCTCTGCCACGGTCCCCAGTCGTGACTGGAGGCGGAAGTGTGGGGACAAGTTTGAGCGTCACAGGCTCCCCACACGTCTCAGCGTGACCCGGGGACTTTCCCCGACGAGTGCAAAAGCACGGGTGCCCCCTCGGCCCTGGGTGGGGACGGGCAAGGATGCACCGGCGTATGGCGCGGGAGGGGGACGAGGGCGCGGGGCAGGCGGCCACATGCGGCGGGAGCCAGGGAGGGAGGCGGGCCGGGCGGGGCATGGCGGGGGAAGTGACTCAGGCCCGAGGCCGGCGGGCCCGCGCGAGGAGGAGTCGGGGGGCACAGGGAACGGGCGACCCTGAGCGGACACGCTTTAGGCTGGACGGGACGAGGGTGTCAGCCCCCCCAAATCGTCCAGGGTGGAGCGCGGGGGCGGGTCCAACTGCGGGGACCTGCGGGGCAGGGGTCTGACATCTGGGTAGAGGGCGATCAGCATCCAGCCCCGGGGGGGAATCCCAGTGGCGTCCAGCTGTGCAAACAGGAGGAGGGCCAAGCCGACCCAGGGGAGAGGGGCGAGAGTGCTGTTCAAGCCGCCGCCCGGGCGCCCGCGCTGCGGGCAGTGCCAGCCTCCCCGGCCCGACGCAGAAACTTGTTGCAACCAACAGGCGACCGCGGGTGCCCCTAGCCGCCAGCGGCGGAGTGGGTGGGCGGGCGAGAGGGAGGGGAAGGCTGGCGGACGCCGCCGCGAACTGGTGGGCAGACCCGGAGTCGCCGCGTAAGCGGGGCCGGCTCAGTGCGGTGCGGCAGGCGCGGCTGTGCGGCAGCGGAAGTCCTTTGTTGCAGCGCAGTCCCTGGCAGAGCCGGAGTGTCTCGGCGCAGCCCAGCGGAGCGCCGCGCGCCGTCAACTGCAGCCCGCGGCCCCTCGCCTCCGCCCGCCTTCCCCGCGGCCCCGCTGCCCTAAACTCCATAAAACCTCCGCAGCCGCGCGTCCCACCGCGCCCGGTGAGTATCTGCCAGTCGTCGGGGCTATTTGCGCAACTTTGGCCAGAGCTGGGCCACGGGCCTGGCGGAGTGCGTGGCCGAGGCGGCGCCGACCGGTGCGGGGAGCCGGAGCGTGGAGAGCGCGCGGCGAGGAGCCGGTGGCGGGGGACTGCCGAGCCGCTTTGCTCGGTGCCGGCCGTCAGTCCGGTGCGCGCGGCCTCCCCGGGTCCGGGGCGAATCCCCTCTCCAGACGACTTCCCAAATTACTTCTTTTCCCTTTATTTTATTTTGTGGTGGGGGGGGGGGGGGGAGGTGGAGGCGGGAGGCCGCGCTTGATTGACGGGCCCAGAGCGCGCTTCGCTAACTTCCAGCTGCGGCTGGGCGGCCGGTGGGAGGGGAGCGTCCCGGAGCCGGAGGCCGCAGACTTGGGCGCGCTCCGAGGGAGGAGGCGGCTGGGCCGCGCGGATTCCTGCTTCGCTCTTTCCCACCCCCGCTCCTCAGCACACACGCTTTTTGTTCGGGTCCAAAGTGGTAGGTCTCAGGGGTTTGGGGGTTTTTCTGTGTACGAGATCCCCCCCCTCCCCGGAGTCCCGAGAAGAAAGTGCTTTTTGCCTCCAGTGGTGGGCGCTTACAAGTAGAAGTTCTAGTGGAGGCGATGAGCTAGTTGGGTGGCGATCTGGAGCTTGCTGCTGAAGCGTGCAGGCGTGGATCTGAGCTCAGCCGCCGCTCCCAGGCTCCCTTTCCACCTTAGCCACCCGTCCACGTGATCCGAGAGGTTGACAAGACATTTTCCAACTCGGACGTGTCTGGAACAGGTTAATGAAAGTCGTAGTTTTCTAGGGTATAGGGTATTTGTATTTGTGTTCGATCATGTTCCTAAATCGAGTGTCGCTGTGACGGTACACGTAGATTCTCCGCTGGTCAGAATGTATTTCCGTACAGTATCTATCGCTGCGGCAACATTTTCCCCTTTGACACTGGAATCCACGAAGCGTTCCAAGCATTTTTCCCCCCTTTTTTGAGACAAGGTCTGACTAGATAGCCCAAGATCGTTTGGATAGAATTCTCCTGCCTCAGGAAATCCTAAATTCTGGGGTGATAGGCATGTTCTGAGACTTTCCAAGACCACTTAGAATTAATTTCTTGAGCCAAAGTTTGAGGCACCACCAAGTCAATTGGTGAGAACGATGTAGTTCTTATGAGAACTTTAAAGCAACCACGGTTTTTAAAAGGTATAAACTAGATTTTCTGGAATTTTGTCACTTTAAATGGGGAGAATGAAGGTACAAGAGACTGAAGCCCCAGTGATGGATGGCTGGTCATTTGCCCAGAACTGTAAAACTTCCCTTTTGAATCACTGGCTGTTGTTATCTCCCTAAGTCTCAGTAATATTGAGTGGCAGCCACATGGGCTTTCTTCCTCTTAAAGAAATAGACAGACTTAAAGTAGACACGAGGTGAAATGCCTTTCCGAAGGTTAATACTTACAGTTTTGTAGTGTAATGTTGTGTTATAGCCACTTGCACTCATTTTAACGCCAGGATTTCTTCTCAGACAGAGTTTTACAGGGTGTGGTTGTGCACGCCTGTGATCCCAGCACTTCAAGAGGTTGGATCAGGAGCCTGAGGCCAGCCTGGATGTGGCATACAGAGCAAGACCCTTTACAAAGCACAGGGCTGGAGAGATGGCTCAATGGTTAAGGGCGCTTGCCTTTCTTCCAGAGGGACTAAGTTTGACTCCCAGCACCCACACCAGGCAGCTTACAACTACCTGTAACTTCATTTCCAGGGAACTCCACACTCTTCTTCTGGACTCTAGGACATCCGTATTCATGTGCGCACCCCTCCCCCCCCCACTACACATAATCAGAAATTAACATGAAAAACCCCAAAGCCTCATTTTCATGATTCGGAGTAAACCCTGGTTGAGCAGTCCTTCCAGCTGGCTGTGTTCTTCCAGTTCCTAACGTTATGCCTGCTGGTTTGCACCACTGTGGCTGCATCCTTGTGAAGAAAGAGAAGCCACTTTTGACCAGGGCATGAGCATAGCTTCCTCACCTTGTTATGTTGGTTTTTGGTGTTTTGAGACAAGTGTTTCTCAGTGTATCCCTGGCTGTCCTAGAACTCACTCTAGACCAGGCTGACCTCAAAGGCTGAAGAAATCCACCTGCCTCTGCCTCCTGGGTGTCAGGATTGAAAGCGTGGACCACCACAATGGCTGTTTTATGTTTTGTTTTGTTTTGTTTTTTAAAGCTAGGTTCTCACTGTTTGGTCCAGGGCCAGCCATAGCTTTCCGTCCTCTGGCTTCGACCTCTCAGCTAGTGGTGGGATAACAGGTCTGCACCTCCATACAGGATTCTGACATGGGTTTTTTGTCTTTGTGAAGCAGGGTCTCACTGTGCAGCCCTGGATGACCTCAGACTTTAAGAGATAGGCCTGCCTCTGCACCCACAGTGCTAGGATCAAAGACTCGTGCTGCTACGCCTGCTCATGACCTTGTGTTTTTATTTCATGATAGCTGCCAACTGTTTGTACCTTCTGCTTCCTCATTCCTCCACATTCCCCCACTTTTGTCAGTTTCTGGTACAGTTAGGGCCTTTTCAAAGTGCCCAGTGTCCCTTGCAACACCATTCAGGAGAAAATGTTGCTGCTTTTTTTTTTTTTTTTTAAAGGCCTATTTTTCTCTATACAGGACACAGACTGTCTAGAGAAAAGAGGGGAAAAAAAACCTTTGTGTTAGAATACAGAAAAAAATAGAGGCTGCAGTCTGATGTCTCGGAGGAGGGTTAAATGTGTAAAACATCTGCTTGACGTTCACTTAGGTCTCTGTAATATTTTTCATAGTTTCTTGTGTTATAAAATAATGAAAATGCTTTGCTATTCATATGTTTTTATGTTAGCCTAATTAAGTTATTTATGCCTATTTTTTCTCAAAGTGGAATACCTTTTCAATGATAAAAGCACATGCCCTTTATAAAAGTTCCAACTATACTAAAGTACATAAAATACAAAACTGAAAGTCACTCTGACTCCCACTCCCCAGAGATAATCACTGTGAACAATCAATCCCTTGTTTAAAAACATGAAGGCAGCATCAGAGCGTCTTGCTGTGTGTGCCTCACCCCAGCCTGTTCCTGTTCACAGGCTGGTGCTTTCTGCTCCTACCTCAGATTGTTGAGAATTCCCAGGTTGAGGCAGGTGGGGGGTTGCATTGAGCTGATGTCAAATTCTATAACCTAGTGACGTGTGAAAGTCTTCATGTTTAATAGGGCTGCTGTTTTAGGTTAGTCCTCGTGCATTCTCCTTGGTGGGCTTCTTCTCACCCTTAGCAAATGTTGCAATCTGTTATCTGATTGATTTGTGCAGACTACACTCGAGTGGAGAGAACTTCTTAGCTTATCATTGGGAATGAGTAGGGACACTTGCCACAAAGACCACCGCCAAGATATCCCTGTGCCTTTTGTGATGGTGTGGGTTCCTCATGGTCAGCATCCAAGAAAATCGTGATAGAAAGGAAATTAGAGTAATGGTGGGCATTAATTACTGTTGTTTTAAGTTATGGGAAGGAATGGGGTGTGTGTGTGTGCAAAGACTAGCCTGAATTCTACCCACATTAGACATCTTACATATTTAAGGTAATTTCTAAGTATACTGATATTTTGTCCTGCATAGTCATTACAAAGCTACTTAGGCCGGTGTGTTCAAGAAGGATGAGCTGTGGGGTCGATTTCCTAGTAAAGCTCCAAAATAGCAGGTTCAGATTTAATCACAGTAATTCCTGGAAGGTGTTGAGGACATGCTGCTTTTTTGAGAAGGGGGTCTCTGTAGCATTGGCTGTCCTGGAACTCACAGAGATCCATCTGTCACCAACTGCTTTTTTTGGGGGGGGGGTGGTAAAAACACTACTATGTGAATATACATTGTTTTCAGAATCACATCTGAAGGCGTGGAGGTGTATAACCTAGTATAAGAGTGCTTGCCTATCACACCTGAGGCCCTAGGTTCAGTCCCCAGCACTACAAAATATGAGTATTAAAACATAAAGAATAGCAGTGTGTAGGGTGCATGACTTTAATCCCAGCATTTGGAAGGTAGAGGCAAGTAGATTTCTGTGGATTCAAGGCCAGCTTAGTATACATAGTTCCAGCCAGCTACATAGTGAGACCCTGTCACCAAAAATAAATAAATAAATTAAAAAATTAAAAAATAATAAATTGCTAATTATATTTTCTATTAGTTTGTTCTGTGAGGTGCATGTTGTCTTTTTAAAAGCTAACTCCTTCCCACTTGAAATTGACAGCAGTGGGGGTGGCCATGGTGGTCAGCAGATGGAAAAGGAGGTGGGGAGAGGGGTGCGTTCTGCTTGCCTGTTAGATAAGACGGCAAGAATGATGGGAGCTTTTACAGCGATGGAAAATGTGACTGTGGGAGGCTTAGAATGTTCCAGAGGGGCACTTCACTTAATAATCATACCCAGAAAGTGTTGTCTGGATTACAGAAACTGAAACTGTGCATCTTGAATCAAGAGTTAGGGTTTCAGCCCCAGCTTCTGTTTACAAGATGGGTAGTTAACTACTGCACGTGTTTTCTTCATTCACAAAAAACATGGATAATTAAAGGCCTGTCTCAGCGCGCTGATGTGTGAAAGAGGCCCTATAAATTGACAACAGTGTTTCAGTGACGGCCATAAGTAAGAACTGATGAGCAAAACAAGACTTGCCCAGTTCAGCATTTGTTCCTGGAAAAACTCGTTATCATTTAAATGCCAAGCAACTACTAGAATCCAGGGTTGTAATGATGCCTGACACAACACCTTCATCTTGAGGAACATACAGCCTCCAGTTTAGATGGCCCATCTCCTGTCTCCCTGCGGCTCCCACAGAAAAGAGGTGCCTGCCTCATGCTGTCAGGAAAGGGCCCCCAAAGATGGCTCTAAGCAAAGGAATGGTGTTTATGAAGTAAGGAAGACTTCCACTTTTTCCGTGATTGGGGATGGAGGAAGTCTTAAGAGATGTAAGGCTTAGGAATGGAATTGTGTTTAGAATGGATCTTTTTTACTGGTACTTTTAATTGGTTTTATTTCATTTATTTTAATTAGATAAAATTTTGGAGTTTGAATAGCTGTGATAGCTTCCAGCACTCAAGGCAGTGGCAGGCTGACCTCTAGAGGCCAGCCTAATATAGGGAGAGACCCTTTCTCCAAAAAGAAAAGAAGTTTTCTCAGCCTTGGTTAGAACTGACAGGAAGCCCTGGAGCTGCAGAGCTGGAAACGGATACTTCATTCAGCTTACAGGCTCTGCGAGCAGAGGAAGCAAATAATCACGGGGGAGCTCCCTGGCAGGCCACACAGCAGATTTTACTGAACACTTAAGTTCTAAAACGGCCTGCCTTCAAGTTGTTAACAGTTGTAGCAGACAGTGTGAGCTCACAGAGCCAATACTTTGGAATAAGTAAAAATACTACAAAATAAACTCCAGCAATACAGATGCCATGTGCTGGGAACCAACTTGGTGTAGCTGCTTTTAAAGGTCACAGGTGCACACACCGCCCTCTGGTGTTCAGAACATGGCTGTACAGCCTCTAGTTTAGAGGGTTAAAAATGGATGTGTAAAATACCTTTCCTCTTATACCAGAGAGAAAGCAGAGTCCAAAACTCCATTTTCTTCCCTCTGCCTTCTGTGTGGATGAATTCCATTTCTAGACATGGAGTCCAGTTGAACTACAGAAATGGCTCATTCCTGTTAGTTGGTAACATTTATTATCCATTGACCTGCCATGAAGCCAAAAGATAGTTTGGTTACCTTCTACATAGTACAAAACAAAGGACCTCAAAGAAGTAAATTATGTAGTTGTTTCACGGCCTATAGGAGATTAAAATGGTGGACAGCAGATCAGCGAGCCTTTTAGAAGTGACAACTGTTGGCTTGACCAGGGGAACAGAAACGAGCAGGCCAAAGAGCAGCAGTCTCAAGTTTTGAATAGGTGCAAACAGGTGAGGCCTATTGGTGAGGAGAGGTGAGGCGGTGCAGTCCAGGCACTGTTGGTACTGGAGACCCGGGTCTGACCCTTACAGCCACCAGAACGAGATACAACTGAGCATGTAGCTTAACCTTATAGAGCAGTGTTTCTCAACCTGCGGGTTAGGACCCCTTTGGGGGGGCTGAATGACTCTTTCACAGGGGTCACATATCGTGCAAATCAGATGTTTACGTTATGACTCAAAACAGTAGCAACAGAAATAACTTTATGGCTGGGCATCACCCCAGCATGAGAAACTGTATTTGAGGGGCGCGGCATTAGGAAGGTTGGTAATCACTGCCTTAAAGCCTGGTGTGCCTTCTGATCTGCAAAGTAGTAAACTGAGCTTGACTTTTCATGAAATTGTATAAGTTGTGTTCAGTATGATGAGCTTTTAAAAATTAGATTGCCAAAAACACCGTTGTTGCTAGTCAATGCAGGAGTCCTTGGCTGAATGTGAGTGGTTGAGAGGTAGGATTCAAGGGGTGGGAAGGTTGCTGGGAGTTACTGAGCGGGTAGAACTGGTACCCATATCTAGTAGTGCCTGTTTCTAGGACTTTTTTTTTTTTTTTCTTTTTCCTTTCACTTAACAAACAAGCGAAGTGCCAGCCATGTAGCACTTGAACATGAGCACAAGAACACTAAAGCCTTTAAGCCTCGTCCCTGTCCTCGCGGGCTGCGTATAGTGGGCATTACTGTACCATACTGCTCCTTACATCAGTGAGTGCTGATGACATAGCATTGTTAGGACTAATGCAGGGAGCGTGGTGGCTTTAACAGACTTTTGGGTGTGAGCACAAAATTGAACCACCATTTATAGCATTGTTTCTATGGGAATGTGTGTTTCAGGTTCCAGATAACTTAAAAATAAGTTTTGGAACATTATCCAATTATAAATTCAGAACTTCCTGTACTAAGTACCGAATTTAATAGCTAGCCAGAACGCCTGGTTTAAATAGTGAATAATTTTTGTGTTTGTCACTTAAGTGGCTCAGAGTAAAAAACCTTTTATCTTGAGGAATCTCTACAACTGTTTATTTCCACAAGTGTCTGTCTTCTCGATCGCTGTGTGTCCCTGTGGTGTGGAACTGCTGGGATTAAAGATGCATATGCCACCACAACTTTATGTAGGTATTTAACACACCTTATATAATCAGGCAAAACCTGTTAATTACCATTCAAGAGATTTATCCACAGAGAAAATCATTCCTCATATTTTACTTTGTCAGTGAGAAATTTACTAAAATAACTTCTACAAGCCTGGGGTTATAGCTTGTTGACAAATGTGCTTACCCAGCATGCTGGAAGTCCTGGGTTCTGTCACAAGCACTTAATAAACGAGGCATGGTGGTTCAGGGCTGTAATTCTAGAGCTTGGGAGGAGGCAGAAGGAAGATGATCAGAAGTTCAAGGTCATCCTCTACTACAAATAGAGTTTGAGGGCAGTTTAGGCTCTATGAGGCCCTATATGAGAGCTTTCCCAGTATCCTTAGGACTCGTCAATAAAGCCACATTACAGCTGTCATTCAGATGAGGCTTGGCACTTCTTCATTAGCACCTGAATTCAGGGCTCGCACCCTGCCCTTAGTTAAAGGTCTTTGCAGAGGACCATACTAGATAAGAGTACCAAGGAAGTTTTTGTGCTATCTGAGGTACATAGGAATATTTGTCTATAGGCCCAGCACCTAGTTTACCTCAGTTAACTGTAGCCTGATTTAATGTTTAATAGTCCTAAATGTTTGATTTTTATGAGATACGACTCTTGGGCTTAGATTAAGATCTATTCTCTATAGGTTTATTACTGTCTGAATTGCTTAATACATTGTTGCTGTGTTTCTTGACCATTTTGACATTTAACATAAGCTGGTAAACATTTTCAAAGTGAATTTTTTTTTCTATTCTTTTTTTTGGAGCTGGGGACCGAACCCAGGGCCTTGCGCTTGCTAGGCAAGTGCTCTACCACTGAGCTAAATCCCCAACCCCATTTTTATAAGTCATAAATAAAAAATTAAAAAGAAAGCAAGCTTTTTGGGATTTGACTGAAATTGTTTAATGACAGTAAATGCCTAATACAATTTCTTTGTGGGAGTGGGGGAGGGGCTTGTTGGACCGCCCTACAGACTAGGTTAGCCTGAAACCGAAGGACTCTCCTGTCTCTGCGTCCCGGGAGCTAGAATTGACGGAATGTGCCGCCACGCCCAGCTGCTTTCTGCATCTCACCGTGGGGTGGGAAGACAGGAATGCGACGCGCGGGGCTCACACCTGCCCTGGAGGGCTCTCCCGCACAGCAGGCTGCCTTCCTTTGAGCAGACTCTTCCTGGTTACGTGCTGTGGGAAACCCGGAGTGTAGGGAAGGAAGCGGCTCCTTGTGTTCTTGGCCTTTGGGACACCGGTGCAGTTTCAGGGGTGTGTGCAGATTTATTGAATGCATGAATGTGCGTCCGCGTGCTTTGGAGGCTGGAGCATACTGCTTAGCTAGTGCTTGTTTGGGCTAATGCAGAGTGTGTGGATTTTAAGTGATTGTAGCTTTACACGTGTGTACTTGGCTTTCTATATGTTTACATTCATTTCTGTTAGTGGCCGAGTCAGTGTTTTTCATTTAACTAAGAAGGGGTCTTGGAGTTTTTTGACGCTGTCATTTCTTTTACTTGGAAGGAAACTTATCTAGTTAGATTTACCTCCTGGTGCTCAGATAAACATTGCCACCATTGCAACCGCAGCCAGTATTGTTTCCCTTAATTATTACATGGCCAGTGCCACATTTTACACATTACTTGTGTGATTCTTTACGTTTGTTATTGGAGTCATTGTTTTTTCCCACCTTACTGCTGGGGCAAATGATTGTAAGCAGGTTGCACAATGGAGAGCAGGCAAGCGGCCCCCACCCACCCACCCCCCAACCCCTGCTTGCCCCACTCAGTTTCCTCCCTGTTCTGTGTGGGCATCGCTAGGTTCCACTCTGGTTTGTTTCAGTTTCCAGTAACTGTTACTACTAGAAAGTCTCCTAGAGCTTTTGATTTCTTTTTGCTTGTTTCTCTAGTCTTTATAAACTTTTCTGTGAATCCTACAGGGGAATAGCCGATGACCTCAAACTCTCACCCTTAAAGTCGGCTTGAGTCAGCGTTGTTGTAGGCTTTCTTTTGCGTTTGGTTGTATTACTGTGTTTTACATAATTCTAGCTGTAACGTTTTTTTTTTTCTGCACCTTCATTTATCAACATACTTTATTTTTAAACATTTTAAGGCCTCTTTAGTTTCCGGTGCACTAGTGAGTCGCCCCCATGTGACTGCACACATGCCTTCCTGGTGCCTTGCAAAACCAGAAGAGACCATTGTGTTCCAGGGGATGGTTGTGAGTCTCCATGCAGGCGCTGGGAATCAAACTTAGGTCTTCTACAAAAGTTACAAGTGCTCTTAACAGCTGGGCCATCTCTCCAGGCTTCTTTATCAATATATTTTAAAGTCTAGTGGGCTAACCTTAGTGTAATTAACTCGCATGGATAACACAGATAATGTCTTTGAACATGCACCTCTTTTATCTTTAGGCTTGTCCTCAGTTTAGCTATGGACATCCGAGATATGGGTTTGAAGTTGATTACCTTCTTGAAACACTTGATTTGGGTTCCAGGAGACATGGTGGCTTCTCCATTTCACAGTCCTCACCTCTTCCTAGTCTTTCTAGGGAAGTCCAACAACTGAGGAGTGGGTAGGGAAGGAGGACAGCGTGGGCCTGTCTACAGCAGGAAAGCGTGAACAACAGGGTATGTGATCTATAGTTGCTCTGTGAGGAAAGATAAAAGCAAGAAGAAATGAGTGGGTTTGATATTTTCTTGATTATTATGACAGAGATAGAAAGGTTTTAGAGCTACATTGTGGCAGCTCACATCTTTAATCCCAGCACTCTGGAGGGAGAGGTAGGAGTATCTGTGAGTTCAAGGCCAGCCTGGTCTACCTAGCAAGTTCCATAACAGCCAGGGCTAAATAGACCCTGTCTCAAAAAGAAAAAAATAAATAAGAGAGTGAATATTTTTATTTCACTGAACAACTCGTTATGGTTATGGAGTTTGTTTTGTTTTTTTGTTTGTTTTGGGTTTTGGTTTTAACTAATTAACTTTATGTATATGATTACACTGTAGCTGTCTTCAGACACACCAGAAGAGGGCATTGGATCCTATTACAGATGGTTGTGAGCCACCATGTGGTTGCTGGGAATTGAACTCAGGACCTCTGGAAGAGCAACCAGTGCTCTTAAACCACCAGTTCCAAGGAATCTAATGCCCTCTCTGACCTCCATAGGCTCCTGAATGTATATGGTGCACATATGTGTGTGTGTGTGTATAATTTTTTAAAAGTCTATTTGAAAAGAGAAGACTTTTAGCACAGTAAAAGACCCATATTGCACTTTTAAAAAAAGCAGCAGTTCCATACTATGAAATCATTTAAGGGCTTTTAGTGCTTGTCGCTCAAATTCATTAACTTTACATTGCTGTTTTATTTACTTTTGTTGTTTATATCTTTTGAATTAATGTCTGGTCTCGTTCAGATTTATTACGTGTTTCTTCCTCTAGGATGAAAACAATTTTGGTGTGTATATGTTCGTTTTTGTACAGAGGCCTGTGTGTGTGTGTGTGTGTGTGTGTGTGTGTGTGTGTGTGTGTGTGTGTGTGTGTGTGTAGGCCAGAGGTCAACCTTGGGTGTTATTCCTTGGGTGCTGTCTACCTTGCTTCTTGAGATGGTTTCTCGTTGGCTTGGTACTTCGCAAGTAGGCTGGCCGGTTGCAGTGGGTCTGGTGGGTCTGCCCCATGCCCTGTGGTTTCTGGTAGTCCTCATGCTGCTTCTTTGTTTGTATGCACACAAGGTCTCATGAGTAGCCTTGGCTGGCCTGGAACTTGCTCTGTAGACCAGGCTAGTCTGGAATTCATAAGAGACCTGCCTGCATCTGCCTCCTGAATTCAGCTGTAAGGGACTAAAGACTGCCCCAGCACAGCAGCCATGTCAGAGCCGGGCCCTCACACTTTCTAAGACAAGTACTCCACCAACCAAGAGATCTTGGGTTTGGATTTATTTTTAATTTAAAAAATATTAAAGATTTTGCTTCTGATTTCTTTTGTTCAATATGAGAAAACTGAAAAAATAACTAGGTATTTTCATCTTCAAACTTAAAAAAAATTACCAGCTTTTGCTTCATTAGTATAGAAAACCATGCTTTGATTGTAATAGCAAAAGTACACCAGTCAAAAATCATGCTAAAGTGCCCTTTTTAGTGCCTTCCTGCTGCCTGACTGTCATGTCTTTATTTTACATAGGTCTCACCAACAGAAGATGGCAAAGCCCAGTCACAGCAGCTATGTCCTGCAGCAGCTAAACAACCAAAGAGAATGGGGCTTTCTCTGCGACTGCTGCATCGCCATTGACGACATTTACTTCCAAGCACACAAGGCTGTGCTAGCTGCCTGTAGCTCCTACTTCAGGATGTTTTTCATGAACCATCAGCATAGCACTGCCCAGCTGAACCTCAGCAACATGAAGATCAGCGCCGAGTGCTTTGATCTCATTTTGCAGTTCATGTATTTAGGGAAGATTCTGACCGCTCCTTCCAGTTTTGAGCAGTTCAAAGTGGCCATGAACTACCTCCAGCTCTACAATGTTCCCGACTGCTTAGAAGACATACAGGACTCAGACTGTTCCAGCTCAAAGTGCTCGTCTTCCGCCTCCAGCAAACACAACAGCAAGATGATCTTTGGGGTGAGGATGTATGAAGACACAGTGGCTAGAAACGGCAGTGAAGCCAACCGGTGGAGTGCGGAACCCAGTTCAACGGTGAATACGCCACATAACAGAGAGCCTGAGGAGGAGTCTTTACCGTTGGCCAACTTTCCTGAGCCACTGTTTGACGTGTGTAAAAAAAGTTCCGTGTCCAAGTTATCTACTCCAAAAGAACGTGTGTCGAGACGCTTTGGGCGGAGTTTTACCTGTGACAGTTGTGGATTTGGCTTCAGCTGTGAAAAGCTGCTGGACGAACACGTGCTGACCTGCACCAACAGGCACTCCTACCAGAGCACGGCGAGAGCCTACCACCGAATGGTGGATGCTAGAGATGGGAAAGATAGTGCCATCAAAGCTGAACTCGGTGACAAGGGCTCTCCTACAACGTTTTCTGCACAGACAGACAAATACAGAGAAGACGCCAGCCAGGCGCCCGATGACTCAGCCTCGACCACCGGGGGCAGAAAAAGCACCGTGGAGTCCGGCACAGCTGGTGAAGAGAAGAGCAGAGCTGCAGAGACAAAAAGAGTTGTCATCAAGATGGAGCCGGAGGACGTCCCTGCAGACGACATGAAAGACTTCACCATCGTCAAGGTCACTGAGAAAGACTGCAACGAGTCCACCGACAACGATGAGCTGGAGGACGAGCCCGAGGAGCCGTTCTACAGATACTACGTCGAGGAAGACGTTGGCATTAAAAAAAGTGGGAGGAAAACCCTAAAACCTCGGATGTCCATTGGCGTGGATGAAAGGGGTGGTTTGGAGAACATGAGACCCCCAAACAACAGCAGCCCGATACAGGAGGACGCCGAGAATGCGTCTTGTGAGTTGTGTGGGCTCACGATAACCGAGGAGGACCTGTCCTCTCATTACTTAGCCAAGCACATTGAAAATATCTGCGCGTGTGGTAAATGTGGGCAGATACTTGTCAAGGGCAGACAGCTCCAGGAACACGCTCAGAGGTGTGGCGAACCTCAGGACCTGACGATGAACGGGCTGGGGAACACTGACGAGAAGATGGACATGGAAGAGAACCCAGATGAGCAGTCTGAGATAAGAGACATGTTTGTTGAAATGCTGGATGATTTCAGAGACAATCATTACCAAATAAACAGTATCCAGAAAAAACAGTTATTTAAACATTCTGCCTGTCCTTTTCGATGTCCTAATTGTGGCCAGCGTTTTGAAACTGAAAATCTAGTGGTGGAGCATATGTCTAGCTGCCTAGACCAAGACATGTTTAAGGGCGCCGTCATGGAGGAGAATGAGCGAGATCACAGACGGAAACATTTCTGTAACCTGTGTGGAAAAGGCTTCTATCAGCGCTGTCATTTGAGAGAGCACTATACTGTTCATACTAAAGAAAAGCAGTTTGTTTGTCAGACATGTGGGAAGCAGTTTTTAAGAGAGCGCCAGTTGCGTCTGCACAATGATATGCACAAAGGCATGGCCAGGTATGTCTGTTCCATTTGTGATCAAGGAAACTTCCGAAAACATGACCATGTACGGCATATGATCTCGCATTTGTCTGGTGGTGAGACTATATGCCAGGTCTGCTTTCAGATATTCCCAAATAATGAACAACTGGAGCAACACATGGATGTCCATCTGTATACGTGTGGAATATGTGGAGCAAAGTTTAATTTGAGGAAGGATATGAGATCACATTATAATGCCAAGCATTTGAAAAGAACCTGATGGGTTTCTCCTGTACACATGTTTAGTTGCTAGGCAGAACACCAAAGCAAAGAGGAGATGAGCTATTTAGAACTGATTTTATAACAAGTGTTGAGGGAATCTTCAAGGCCCTTTTACTTTGAATGTTTTTGTTTAGGACCTTAAGTATATTTTAGGCATTAAATGTTTATCATTTTTGTTGTTTTTGAGAGCATTCTTTGTTCCTAGTTTCTTAACTACCATTAAAATTACTTTTCGATGTAGACTGTTAAGTGGCTGTTATCCCTTCAATGACTATTAAAACTAGTTTTTTGGTTTTTCTTTTTTTTAATTTTTTTTTTTTTTTTTTGTTTGTTTGTTTGTTTGTTTTTTTTAACCAATAAGGTAATAACTTTGCTATTTCTATGTACTTTCATTTTAAGGTCATCCTATGAAATTTTAAACCCAAGATTATTTACCATTCCTGCTTAAATTTTTATAGAATTTTAAAATAATTATTTAAAACTATTCTATTTGTTTTTAACTTTTTGTTTTTTGCTTTTTGGGTTTTTGGGGTTTTTTTGTTTGTTGGGGTTTTTTTTTGTTTGTTTGTTTGTTTGGCGGGTGGCTTTTTGTCAGTTGTATAGTGGGGTGGCTACTATTCTCCCTTATAAATGAAATCTATATTCTTAAATTGACAAACTTATTAGGCAGGTGAGGTGCACTGAATCTAACCTTTAAGGTTGACATGGGCTCAATCTTGGCCTGAGATTGATGGACCTAAGGAAACTCCTATAAACGAACATTTCCTATAATTGATAAAATGTTATCATTTAATAATCACATTTAAAACTTATATTAAGTGTAAATCCCAATGACTTTGCCTCACTTGAGAAATTAGTGGGGATAAGCCATTTTGTTTTGTGATAATGAACTTAACTATGATAGTTAATTAAAAAAGACATCTTGTATTCATTAAAATATTTTAATTTAAAAATATTCTGATTTCTAAAGTGTGTTAGTTTATCAATTATTTTGTTTATAAATAGACTTTAATAGCTCTTTAGGAATATGACATCTAAAGAAAAATGATTTTTCATTTTTAAAATTACTTTGGAACTGAAATTTGAAAAAGCTGCCATGTATATTGATAAATCTAATAAAATAAAGAAATCAACTATAAATCTGGTTGTTCTATAAAAGTAGAGTACACAAAAGTGTGTTGTGTTTTACACTAAGATTTGGAGAAAATGTGTTGTGGCAAATTACAGTTACTATGCTTTCTATATCATTTTCTGTAAAAGATGCAAGATTTGAGGACTATAAAGTAATCACAGCATACAAATGGAAACAGCTTCTACCTTTCAGGTAACGTAGTCACTGACAGGGTCTATCAGTTATGTGTGAACTAAAACACTGGCAAAATAACCCACCAATAAACACATCTACCAAATAGAATGCCTTTTAATGTGAATTACTTTGAGCACCCTTCTTAATACTGAAAAGGGTTTTAGTTAACATCTATATTTAAAAGTATACTGAGTGTGGACAACAGTTTAAAAGCATTGCTCATTTTTGCTCTTTGCTCTCCTGATTTTTTAAGATGTGCAAATCACATTTTCACATGCTATTCGCATAAAAGCACAAGTTGCCAAGAGATTGGAGAAACGGCTTAGCTGGTGCGGAGCGAGTTGAAAGTCCAGGGTGAGCGCAGAGACCTGTGGCCGCGTGCTGAATTGCTAGTGAGGACAAATGGGATGCACCAGGGCCGGGACAGAGTTAAACATGACTGTGAGGAGAAGCACAATGCACAAATGAGATCTTGAGCTGGTTTTGTTTTGTTTTTTTGTCCCGTGCCCCCCAGGTACATAGTTAACAAAAAAACTGGAAAAGTTCATTTTCAAATGTTCTGAATGTAATAGTTTAACAAATACTTAAAACTGAAGATGAAATATGAGGTGTATGTTTAGATTACTATTAAGAGTCTGATAAATGCTCTCTAACAAAGCCAGACATCAGAGAGTAGTGTGAAGGGAGAGGAGACAAACTGAAATGTTCAAATTATACAGTGTCTGAGGGGACCTGATTTTCTTGTGGTCACTTTTCCTGTCAGAATTTCTGTTGAAAAGATTTTCCCACAGTTAAAGTCAAAGGGGGGAATCCTCTTTTTCATTAGAGAGGCTTAATTTAGTGTTTTAGTGTATGCTGTCAATTAACAAATTAGCAAGCAAATGTATAAACATAATCTAGCATTACCCAGCTACGACACTTGCTTCAAAGAGGTAGGTTTGACGATGAGATCTGTTTCGTTAACTACGTAGTACACGTGGTTTGGGGGAATTAAGCCACAGGGTAGCACAGGTTTCTCCAAGCGGCATGTCCAATTTTCCTTAACAAGACAGGGCTCAGGCAAAGTTACTTAACTTGTAAAATTAAGGTGAATGAAAAGAGCCATTTCCTCTCCTCCCATCTCTCTCACCTTCCTTCCTGGGAGGGCCCAGAAAAGCCCCACCTCCTGTGCATGCTGCCTCTCCTCTGGGGTTGTCAAAGCTGGGATGGAATTGGCTGCTGCTTCTGACTTTGATACTTCATACACATTGAGGATCCAGATTTTCAGATCTGGAGAGGAAAAGAGGAACCAGAGAAGCATAGTATCTTCCCTCTTCATGATACTTTTCATTTGAAGGCCCATTTCTAGAACTTCAATAAACAATGAACAGTCTAATTGGACCTTTCCCCCTGGTGGTCCAGATGGAACCCAGACCGCCAACATGCTAGACGGCTCTTCTCTCCTGAGCTATGTGCTGGAGTTCCCCTTTTGGAAACGACAAAAACCCTAGAGAAATAATCTGTCTCTAACAAGGCTGACACTACAACGTGGATAGATAATGTTTTTGTAAGGACTAGACCTCAGCGTCTTCCCCTTTCCCTTCTGTCGTTCTCTTGAATTGTGACTCCTAACCCGGGATCCTGCTGATCCTGCTGATCCTGCCTTAGCGTCCCGTGCTCTGTAGAGATGTGAGCTGACACATTTAGGTTCTTCGTTTTGCGAGGCAGGGTCTTGCTTTATAGCTCAAGAGAATAGGGAATGGAAGTCTCCATTCTTTTAGCCCTCCTCCAGGAGAGCTGAGATTACAGTAATGCAGCGCCGTGCCCAGCTAATTTCACATATTTTTAAAGTGAGAATTTTCAGAGAAATGACCCATGTGGGTAACATGGTCTCTAGCAAAAGTTTAATTCACTTTTAAACTTTTAACTCTGAGCAAAAAAAAAAAAATTAATTAGAAGAAAGGATTCCAGAGGGTACTGGTAAAAGATTTAAACTGAGTGTGGTAGTTTATACCTGTAACCCCAGCGAGCAGAGAGGCTAGGCTAGGTTCACGGTTACCACTTGAGTTCAGGGCTATATTGGTCTTTACGTGGTAAGATCGTCTCAGAAAAGTTAAAGACACTAATGTATACAGCTTGTTAAGACAGGACAGTAATGGGCTTGCAAAAATATGAACATAGGCCGGGTGTGGTAGTGTACCCCTTTAATTCCAGCACTCAGGAAGCAGCCAGGGCTACACAGAGAGACATTCTCAGAAAACTGAATACAAAACAAAAACAAAGTGTGAATTTGAGCATACACCAATATATAGAAGTTGTAGGAGGAGGCATAGGCTTTCAAGACATTTGACTAGGCTGATCCAGCTATAACTGAAGTACCCAGCTCCCGGTGGTTCTGAGCATGCCCAGGGTGTGCCCCAAATGCCTGGTGGTAGTGGATGATGGTAATTTTCTCACTGGTTAAATCACTTTACATTTTACCTCTGAGAAATCTCCCTAAGAACCAGTGTAATAGTTTAGTATTGGAAAGTAAAACTTGTCATTAACACAAGAAAAATCAGTACCAAAAGAAAAGCACCTGAACATGCCTATGTACATATGGCTGAAAAGTTTAAAGTTGGACATACCTGATTTGAACTGAGTTTATCCTAACTTGAGAGCTGGGTATGATGTCACAAACTTAGAAACACAGCATTTGGGAAGTTAAACCAGAGCATTAACAGCTCAAGGCCAGCCTGGAGTATGTGATAACCTGTCACAAGTTGTTTGAAAGAAAGAAAAGAAAAGACATCTCTGAGAACAGCCAGAGCTATACAGAGAAACTGTCTCAAAAAAAAAGGAAAGAAAAAGCTCCCAATCCCATTGATCTGTTTTGATCAGTTCCTCAGATGTGTTTACCATCCTCTCTTTACCAATGCTTTCCCAAGTGCTTTCCAATGATAAAATTGGAAAATTCTCTACCATGAACTAGGATTGCAGAGTAGTGGCAGGTAAGGGGAGCATGTTTGTAGAATGCTGTCCTCCGTGCTCTGTAGCTGTGGCTCAGTAAACTAGGGCTGCAAGCATGGGTGCTAGGAAACTTTCAAGTGACAACATCCTTGCCGTTAAGAGTTTGAAGTTTACATCCCGGATTAGGGAAACCATAGCCTGTAGGTGGGTTCTCTGCAGTCCCAGCATCCCTTGCTTCAGGATTCTAGACTCAGCGTCTTGCATGCACAGTTTTAATTAAGCCTCATTCCTTTTGAGGTAAGTATACTAACTTTCCAGGTGGGGGACTAAGGTCCAGAGACAGACTTTCTCCTAAAGCGCACAAACTGTATACGTTAGACCTGGGGTTTGAACTTTAATCTTTGACTTAGACTACATTCTTGTCTGTAATCATGAAGTTCTGTTCCATCTACAAAGAAGTGCCTTTCAGCTTAGGACACATAGAAAGATCGTGTGAGGCTGTGCTCCTTGGTCATCTGCCATCGGTGGTGCCTTAGGTAAGGTGGCTGGTAGCTGTGGGACCTCAGGAACTGTATGAGGGAGAGTGTGAGAGTAGAAAGCCAGACTGGATTATAACAAGTCATTAAATGAGTTGTTTAAGACATAAATATGACGTACCGAGAAATGTTTTTCATTTTGCTTCATTTAAGCTTAAAATATTTGGCAGGATGGTTAGTTCTTTGGAGGCCCAGTAATCAGTTGAAAATTGATTTGGGTTCAGATTTCACATGTCTGTTTCTGGGACCTCCCTTTCTACTCTGTTCCTGCTCTGCCTGTCTGTCTCCACCAGCCTCTATTTCCTCATACTGGCTGTGGAACTAATGAGTTGAAGTTAGATCTCCCCGAGAACAGAACAAGATAACAGAATAACCGGTTTCCTCCTTTCACCCCATAGATGTGGAAACTCCTTTTTTTTCCTTTGGCCAGCAAACACATTCCCTTCCCCCACTGGTACAGTACTGTTGCTTTGCTGAAGGAATCTGCTTGAAAACAAAAGTTGGTTAGTCTTACAGTGTATAATCCCACTTATGAAAATGTCTATAGATTTCCAGGCAAGCTCCTCAAAAGAAGTGAGAGTTGACCCCATGAAGTGACAGCTCTTAACCACGCCAGTCTAGCAGCACTTAAAACAAAAATAGTTAAGTAATGCTTTAAGGAGAACACTATGCATCCTTTGTTTTAAGTAAAAGGATGGGGTGGAGACGGTTCTATTAATGGCACCGATATAGTCATTTAGATGGCCTGCTCTTCACTAACCCCTGTCAACTCTAGGTAAGGGTCTGATCTCATTAAAACACGAAACCTAGCTCTTTCTAAAGGCAAAAAGAGAAGGGTTTTCATGTTTATGTGTGTTGGTGACAGATGGTAAATAAAAATGAACCAGAGAACAGTGACAGCTTGTAGATCCATCCTAGTTTTGAACCAACTTATTACCAACATTCATTTGTACAGACATACACAAAAGTAACTGAAGTTAGCACTGAGTTTAAATCTTTAATTTCCTTATATTCAGGAGAACCAAATCACTGAGGCAAATTAGCAATGATATTCTTTGTATCAAAGCCCACACAGATCGCCGGAGGGCAGGAGGCATCTAACTGAAATGCGATGTGGCAATTACAATTCAGTACATGGTCTATATTCAAATGTGTCATGTGCTGATCATCAAGTTAAGTATAAAAGCATTGGAAAGGCTAGCACCCAAGGAAGGTGACAAGAAGCCTTTCAGGACCAAGAATATTAATAACTTCGTATAAGAAATTTTGCATTAAAAACAAGGCCAGTCATGGTGGCATGTGCAGACCAGAGTTCAAGGCCAGCCTGGTCTGCAGAGTTCCAGAACAGCCAGGGCTACACAGAGAAAATCTCTCTCTCTCTCTCTCTCTCTCTCTCTCTCTCTCTCTCTCTCTCTCTCTCTCTCTCTCTCCATATATAGATATGACTAGGGTTAAACATACAGCCTTTAAGCTATCCTTAAAAGAATGTTATGTTTTCTCCTTAAACCAACAGTTTATTATACCTGGTTATTCACTCTATCAAGTGAATAGATAGAGCTAGGGTTTTGTTTTGTTTTGAAGATGGTCTCAGGTAGCCCAGCCTGGCCTTGAACTTCTGATCCTCCTGCCTCTACCTCCCAAGTGCCAGTATCACAAGCGTGAATGCACAACCACAGTACTGTTTCTGGTGAAGCAAACTTAAACACACAGATTACAAAAAGCACCTTTTCCTTCAAATGCTTATGTTCCCTAATGTGAGAAGACGTTTTAGGGAACTTTTTTTTTTTAAAGGATATTAATATTAGGGCAAAACATTCCTGCAGAAATATCACTGTATCCAGTCCCAGGGGACAGGTTAGGGGAGTGGCGGACCTAAGACTAACCCTGGCCATGTTTGTACTTGGTTTTCATTTGCAGACTATATACCTACCACCTGAAGAGAGTAGTGTTTGTGTGATGGCTGCAGACTAAAACCACGAACATTAAACTGTATGTCAGTCGGATGTCTGTCGTTAGCAAACACATTGTGAACGATCTCATTTGAAGGGAAGCACTTCCTTCCCTCTCACTTGTAATTCTCCATCCGTCACACAGACTTACCCAGCCATCCTTACTTAAATCGTATGAATAATAAAAATAAAGGGTGCCTGTATTTGAACAATGATATCACTATGATACTTTATACTTGAAAGGTACAGTGCATTGCATTTGAGAAGTAAGTTTGAGTTCTAGGAGCTGTTCTCTGGCTCCTACTCTGTGCCAAAGCTAAAATATTATAACCTAAGCATGATGTTGTCTTGTAGAGCAGTTGACTTGTGATACTATTTTTCTTGAGTTTTGTCTTTTTCTGTGTGGCAGTGGTGCAGTAGGGCCTTCTAAGCCTCTGGAGAAGTGACAGATCTGAATTTGGAGAGGACATGGGGAAGAACCATTCTTCAACAGATAATCTATAAGTGCAGACCCAGGAAGTCAGGTCTGACGCGGCACCGTCTTTTCTGTCCTCCTGACAAACGTCATCATCCCTAAAGTTCCAGTTGCAAAGATCCAAGAAAACTCAATAAACATCACTTTGGAATCACCTTGTAACAAAACTGATTCACGGTGACTCTCCCAGTACTTATGGGAAATCTGCTAAAGAAAGGCTACTGTAAAAGTCATGTGACATCAATGATTAAAGCTACACTAAAATGAAACTTTGTCATGTATCTTCACGGATCTAGAATAATAGGGCTTGCTAGACTTCTTACATACATTATAGAGAGAGAGATAATTATGTATTTCCATAAAAACATCATTCTAAAAATAACCAAAATTGTAGCTTATATATTATGAAATGTACTTAAGCAGTTTAAAAGGATACTAAAAATATCTGTAGAGTGTAAGTAAAAGATGGGTAGTGAGAAAGAAAATCCAAGGCCAGTCCTTTAACAAGATAATGTAGCTATTATGGCAACAGAACACTGGTCTTCCTTTCTCACCGTGTACCAGTCACGCACTTGCTTGTGGATATTAGTGCAGCCTCTTTCTAAGTCTCTTGAAGAAGAGGAGCATTATTGTTCAGTCGTGGTAGGTTTTCACAAATCATACATAATTTTCTTCGGAACTTACCACTACGACCCCTTAGTGTAGACTGTTTGTTAATCTCAGAACTAGTGTGTAGTGCCGTGTAGACACGCTCTTCATGTCTCAACATAAAGCTAAGCACTAGATGAAACGGTAACATGCCCGTGGGAATCCTGAAGGAAGGATTCAGTGAGAGTCGAGTCTGGCTATGACCACAAATGCTTCGCTGCACATGCACTCTTTGACCATAGGAATCCTAGGAGCATATTATTTCCTTATTGTGAATAGACTTTCTTTTACTTTTTGTTAACTATGTGACTAATTCCTGATTGCTTTGTTTTTGTGTGTGTGTGTACTATCAAATGTTTAAATGCTTATTCTGTTTTCATGCAAAATTCTTCAAATATTTTAATAAGTTACCCAATGAAACCTGTCTTAGGAAATGAAAAATGTAGTGGCACACACCTTTAATCCCAGGCAGTGGCAGGCTGATCTCTGTAAGTTCATGGCCAGCCTGGTCTACGTAATGCATTCCAGGCTAGCCAAGGGTATATAATGAGACTTGTCTTAAAAAAATTTTTTTTATTAAAAATGGAAGAAAATCCTAACTCTGAGGTAGCAAGAACTTGAATACTGTTCTAGAAACTTTGGCTGAAAAGTCAGAGAAAGAGTCCACCCGGTAGCATACTGGTGATAGAGAAGAAAAGAGAGCAAAGAAGAAAGGTCCCCACAGAGCAAAGCCAGAGGCCAGGCATGGTGACAGTTGCCTGTAGTCCTAGTGCCTGGGAGGTGGGAGGGGCAAGAAAAGTTCAAAGCCAGCCTGGGCTATAGAGTTGAAGTCAAAGCCAGCCTGGGCTTCCTGAAACCGTATCACAGACAAAACACTAGTTTAAACACCCACCAGAGTTAATCTCTTTAGGGAACATTAAGGAAGCACATAGAACTGCAGACTCCCTAAAATACATAGAAGACAGAGAAACTTTCCAGTAATTCAAGAAAACAGATCAAGATAGAAATGATTCAACAGTTTTTGATTACATTTTTATCACACTAGATTTACTAAAGAAAACGGCTTGGATTTTGACTGTACTAACCACATGTGTAATGAATTACAATAATTATAAGTGGCATACGTGCATATTATAATGTGATTATTTTCTGTATGTTGTTTTAACTGTAATTTTTGGATTACATACAGCTATTTTTGTTGCATTTTAAAGTCCGTTGCTTTTACCTAATAAAAGTCCCTCCTCTACATCCGGAAGTTAAGCTGTCTGTATATTACTTTATTTGTATTGCATTGTTTTGCAAGCTGACTCTTTTTAAAACATAATTAGTCGGATAAGTTACCAATCCCTCCTGTCCTCTAGTGTCACTGTGATGTCACCAGAGGTGGTTATGTGTGGCCCAAAGAGAATTGGCTAAACTTTACTGCTGAATCCTGTTTTTTGTTTATTCGTTTCTGATACAGAAGAACAATTGGAAAATATTGTTTCATGGCCAACTTGAAAACAAATTCATTGGTGTATCCCTTGAGACAAAATAGTGATGTATAAAAATCTGATAAAGTAAAAAAAAAAAATCTTTGACTTACTTAATAGCAAACATTTTATTATTCAAAGAAATAACTTATCCGGTATAATTTGCTTTCCCTATTTTCAGGTAAGGAATCTTTTATGTGTTGACAATAATGGAGTATTTGGTCTGCCTGTCCCCGTGAAAGGGCAGCCTTGCTTTGCCAGATTGTTTTGGACTGTTCCCCAAGGACCACGAGTCAGGGTCGCACAGAATGAAGAAAGCAATTTTCCTGTAGGTTCTGGGCACCTCTCCCAAAAAGCATCCCTCTGGGTCCAGGATTCTAGCTGGGCACACGGGACCTGGCCGTCTCCTCGCCCATGGTCCTGTGTATCTTCAGTTTAGCTGTAACTTAACACTAAGCTTTGGTTTGCTGGGGTTTTTTTTTTTTTTTTTTTTTTTTTTTTTTTTGAGACAGCGTCTCACTCTGTAGCCCAGGCTGCCCTAAACTGGTTCTGCCTCTGCCTTCGGAGTTCTGGAATTATAGGTTAAATCACTATACCAAATAAGGCAGTTTTAAGAGTGAAAGAAAACAAGTGGTGATTTTTTTTTCCTCCTGTGGGGACAAGGAACTGGAGGATTATTTTAAGGCCAGGCACTTTAGGGCTGATGAAGTAGTTCACCAGGTTACAGCGCTTATCACCAAACTTAAAGACCTGAGTTCGGTCCCCAGAACCATGTGAACACCAGCTCTCTCAAGTTGTCATCCTCTGACCTCTGTACACACAAGGACATGTGTATGTGTATTCACACACAGTAAAAATGTATGAGGGGAAAACCAACAAAGGATACTTGAGACAGGAGGATCAAGGATAACCTGTCTCATGTAGCAAGACCCTGTCACCAAAAGGGATGGGGAGCACTTCAAAGATTTATAAAATGCACTGTTTATTAGAGACCTTAAATAGAAACATTAGCTGAACTCCAATCTGCTTATACAACCTCAAGTTGCAAACTCTTACTCATTTTCTCTTCAAGCCTCCTCAAAACAATGCCAACCCTAAGAGAGGTTGGGCTTGGGTGGGATTAAAAGGTCCCAGGACAATTCAGCCCTGTCCTCTACTGCCAGTGAACACTGGTACGCTAGTGCACACATCACCTCAGGCCTCTGGTACGCTAGCGCACACATCACCTCGGGCCTCTGGTACACTAGTGCATACATCACCTCAGGCCTCTGGTACACTAGCGCACACATCACCTCGGGCCTCTGGTACTGGTACGCTAGTGCATACATCACCTCGGGCCTCTGGTACACTAGTGCATACATCACCTCGGGCCTCTGGTACACTAGTGCATACATCACCTCGGGCCTCTGGTACACTAGTGCATACATCACGTCAGGCCTCTGGTACACTAGCACACACATCACCTCAGGCCTCCTGTTAGCTTGAGATCTCCAGTACAGATGTTTTCAGATAGGAACCTGTCTTACTGTTTGGCTCTGCAGTGTCATTTAATACAGAAATGTGTAAGAGGATTTTTTCCTTACCCAGGGGAAAGGAGAAGTTGTTTTCAGATTGAAATGCTGTGCCTTGGGTAATGTATAATAAAGTGAGTGAGCTACAAATACAGTCTAGAGATAGATAAGGGGCATTACAGGCTTTGTGAACATGAAAACTTGGGTTCAATCAACACCACCAAGTCAAAAATCAAAACCCACCAGGCTAGGAATTCCTATGTCTTCCAGATACTCTTCTGGGTATGAGGGATTGATTTAAGAGTATTTACAGTATGTTAAAGCTCTTGAGCCTTTCATGAATCTGTGAAAATTGGATTAGAAAATATTTTGAAAACAGTCTATGTATGATCTGATAGGGAGAGGTTTTACCTGCTGGAAGTCAGTACTGGTTATATGTAAATAATGGGACTGAAAAATTTTGTTTCAGTTGAATGTTAACTGCCATGTTAGTTGTCAATTGTAGGGACTAGGGAGGTAGCTCAGTTGACAGAGAGCTTGCCTAGTATGCATGAAGCCCTACATTTAATCCTTATATGAATAAACTAGTCATGTTGGCACACGCTTATAATCTTAGCACTTGGGAGGGTAAGGCCAAGAATCAGGAGTTTGAGGTCATCTTCAGCCACATAGTGAGTTTGAGGTCAGTCTGGACTACACAAGACCCTGTCTCAAAAAAAAAATCAATTATAAAAATATAATAAAGATAAAATTACTAATAATCCTGCTATCTAAATTCTGGCATAGTTCTCATACCTAGTAGAATAAGATACAGAAGTTGGAGATGGTAACATAGTTCGTTGTTTAAGAACAGTTGCTGCGGGGTTGGGGATTTAGCTCAGTGGTAGAGTGCTTGCCTAGCATGCGCAAGGCCCTGGGTTCGGTCCCCAGCTCCAAAAAAAAGAAAAAAGAAAAAAAAAAAAGTTGCTGCATGATTAACAGTACCAGAGTTTGCTGGGCTGTGATGGTGCATGTCTTTAATCCCAGCATTTGGGAGGCAGACAAGGGTAGATCTCTAAGTATGAGGCCAGCCTGGGCTACACAGAGAAACCTGTCTCCTCAACAACAACAACAACAACAACACAACAATGAGTCCCAGAGTTCAGATCCCAGCACATATATCAGGATGAATGCGCCCCACACATCCATAACTCCAGCCCTGAGGCTCTGAGTGGATGTGGGAAAAGGATGCTTGCTGGGGCTTGCTGACCTCCAGTCTACACAACCACCAAAAGCCTCAGGTTCAGCAAGACAACCTGTCCCATAGGAGTGAGAGGAGAGTGACTGGGAAATAGTTTAAGTTCAGAGTCTTCTGACTTGTGCGAGTGAATGGACATGCATTCAGGTGAATGTATGTTGGCAGATAATAAAAAATAAAAACACAGAAGGGATGGAGAAATGGCTCAGCGCTTAAGAGCACTGACTGCTCTTCCAGAGGTCCTGAGTTCAATTCCCAGCAACCACATGGTGGCTCACAACCATCTGTGATGGGATCTGACGCCCTCTTCTGTGTGTCTGAGGAGAGCAACAGTGTACTCACAAACATAAAATAAATAAATCTTAAAAATAAAAGCATACAGAAGTTGAGTATCTTCATTTTCACTTAATTATATCAAGGGCAATTTCCTGTGTTATTAAAAATCTTGTAAACAGGGGTTGGGGATTTAGCTCAGCGGTAGAGCACTTGCCTAGCAAGCGCAAGGCCCTGGGTTCGGTCCCCAGCTCCGAAAAAAAGAAAAAAAAAAAATCTTGTAAACAGGGCTGGAGAGATAGCTCAGCAATGGAGGCCCTTGCAAACTTTCATTTCCAGAGGGCCTGAGTTCAGTTTGCGGCACCCACCTCTAACCAACACACGACTACCTGGAAGCCCAGCTTCTTCGGCCTCTGTAGGCACATACATACCATACAGAGACAAAGACACACATTTAAAACAAATCTTAAAAAGCAAAAAAGAGATGTGATGCTAAATGCTAGTGTTAATGCTAGTCTAGCATTAGTTTTAAAAATCTTGTGACTAGCTGGGTAGCTGGACAGAGGGTGCATGCCTTTAATCCCAGCACTTGGGAGGCAGAGGCAGACGGATCACTCTGAGTTCAAGGCCAGCCTGGTCTATATAGTGAGTTCTGAGACAGCCAAGGCTAATAGGAAAGAAAAAAATATCATAAATATATATGTACATGTTAAATATATGCACAAAAATCATATATACATATATAATACACACACATAATTCACCATAGCATATATAATTGTTTTTTTCTGTTAGATATTTACGCCATTTCCAATTTACTGTTACCACCATAATAGCACAGGCTTTTTCTATTATCTCCTGAGGAAGAACCTCACACAAATTAACATCAGATAAAGGGGATGGTCTCTTCAAGGCGAAAACAGAAACACTGCCCCACAGTCCTCCAGAAAGACTGCAGTAGTGGGCAGTCTTGGGAGGGCTTGCCTGCTTTGCTACACCACTGGTAACACAATATTATCTGGTAAGAAACTTGATTTACTAATGCGTAGTGGACTGTGGTTTTAATTTTTTACTTACTTTGGGTTTCCTGTTTCAGTCTCTGGCTCATACTGGCCTGGAACTCACTATGCAGTGATCGTCCCGCCTCTTGGTCCCGACTGTGGAGATTAGGTATGTGCCACCACTCCCACCTGGGCTGAGCTTTTAATGTGTTCTGAATTATAATTATCAAAAGAAAAAGAGCCTGTTTTAAAACATAATACACAGGAAACATAAAAGGTATTGACACAATGAGTATGTGTTAATATTCTATGACTGAAGAAGTGTCACCTGAAAGTCCTATTACCGTATCTTTATGGAGAAGGCTCAAGATACGGTGTTCCGTATGAACCATGTAATTTTACCAGGTGAAAAGTGAAAGCAGAAAAATTCAGCTAATAAAAACACAGGTATAACTGCAGCTGTCACCTCAGAAAATTGTTAAAATTGGTGGAAGACTGCAAGTTTTGTCTGCAACAACTGCATAAATGGGACATAGTTACTTCAGAAATGGACGTCTCCCTTTGACGGTCTAAGGGTCTCTGTATTTTCCAAGGGGGTTTGGGACAGGCAGCTCTCAGTCTTGTTTTGCTGAAATTATAAGGAGAGAGCCTGAGTCGTGTGCAGTGCTCTTGGAGGCCAGAAGAGGGCGTTGGATCTTTCAGAACTGGAGGTACAGATATTTGTTAGCCACCATGTGGCTGCTGAGAACAGAACCTAGGTCCTCTACAAGAGCAAGCCTCAAGCCTCTTAACTGCTGAGACATCTCTGCAGTCCGCTACCTTCCTTATTTAAAGATTCATTTTAAAATATATTTATAATAGTACAAATATAATGAAGGTGTTCTGTCTACACGGATGTGTACTTTCTGCTTGCCTAAGGTTTATTTATTGTTTTACTTATGTATGTGCTTGCTTTTATGAGTTTATGTGCACTTGAGTACAAGAGCCCAAGGACGTCAGAAAACAGTGACATTCCCTGGAACGGAGTTAATGGTGGTTTTATGTATGCTGGGAACAGAACCCAGGACCCTGCCAGAGTAGGTAGTACTCTTTATTGCTGAACTGTCTCTTCATCTCCACCCCCTCTCCTCTTCCATTGAACTTCCCCAGTGCTAGGTAAGTAAGCACGGACTACCATTTATGCTCTGATATTTTCTTTAATCCTTTCCTATTTCAAGTTTTTCTTCAATTTCTTTCATAGAAAATAGAGAATTGCAGTTACCAATGGCAACCGTGTTTTTGAAACTGTAAATTACATATTGGAATAGAAAGAATCTTTAAAACTTTTCCTGATTAAATTTTATAGAACTCTGAGCTGGAGAGATGGCTCAGAGGGTAAGCCCACTTACTGTTATACACACACACACACACACACACACACACACACACATTTTAAAAATAAGAAACTCTTTTAGATGTTTTATAGAAATCTGTCAACATTACCTTTTAGACAACGAAAACGTTCGTGTTTCTCATACAAAAATTCTTCTCCTTTACTGTCTCTCACATAACTTACTAGCCAGTTTCAAAGGGGTGGTTCTCTCCTGAGGCTTCAAAGACAAAAATAAATCCCAACAGCACAAAAAGCTGCTGAACATATCCCGGTTCCAGTCTTCAATTCTTAACTCATCTGCCCTCACGTTGCCCACACTCAACCTGGTAAAGAATGCTTTTCCTACAGTCCTCAACAGAATTAGGCATGTCACCTCCTCAGGGATGCTCTGACATGTTCCCTCAGGCTCAGTGTGCCCCTCTCTGCCTTGTGTTCTCACTGGACTTCTCCCGATTTCTGTTTACCCTTCTCACACAATGGCCTAAGGACGGATCAGTTCCTTTTTTCTTCTCATCTCCTATTGGGCACCTGTCAGTTTTAAGGCGACGACTGTCCTCAGCTTCCCATCCGTAAGGCGAAGCGGGCGGCGGCTTTACATTACAGGTCTCCGTTTTCCTCCAGGAGTCCTTTTACAGGAGCCAGCTTCTGCCCACCCCCTGGTACCAGAGAGTACTTTCCAGAATTATTTTCATATTCCGGCTAAACAAAAGCCAAAGATGTTCACTCTTTCTCATCTACCTCCTCTCACAAGTCTGTGCTGCCAACCTAACTTCTCCGCAGGAAAAAGTCTCATTCAACCGAACTCCGCGCCAAATGACTAGTTCCTAAACAGGATCGCGTATGCGGGGACCGGAGTCAGAGGGTGACACTGGCTTATTACGCCGTGCCGCGAAGTAGTCAAAACTGCCTATTAGGGCGCTTGAAAGAAGCTAAACCAGGAAAGCGGAGGGAGAAGCTTGGACCGAGGCCGGACAGCGGGTCCGAGCAAGGAGGTGGCTCGGGGGCCGTGCTTCTCGCACTGGCGGGAAAGCCACCCGCCTCCCGGGTAAGCACCGCGCACGCAGCCTTCCCCCGCCGCGCACTCTCGGAGACGCGCGAGGGGAAAAACTCGCACCCGCCCAACTTCACAGTCCCCGCCCTGGAACCACCCCGCACCCAGCTCCGGTCCCCGCTGCAGGAACAGCAGAGGCGGGAAAGACGAGAGCCGATCCCAGCCGTTCTTTTTTCGATGCAACCGTCTCAGAAAGAATTTCGACCCCGGGAGCCTTCGGGAGGCCAGCGCCCTTTCCATGCTGCCCCTGCGCGCCCCGCCCCGCGCCGCGCCCCAGCGCCACACTCTTCGGGTTCCGCGCTGTTCATTGGGCATCTGCCCCGCCAATCTAAAGGATGTCAACGAATCACGCTTTATAAAAGGCAAAGAGAGAGGGGAAAGGGGGCTTTTCACGCTGGCTCCCTTGGCGCGAGCTTAACGCCCCCAAGCGGCTGGAGGCACTGGGCGGGGCTCATTTGCATAACGGCCGCCCCTTGGTCTCCCTGCTGGGGGCTGGAGTCCCGCTCTCACCCACCTAGATATCTGTTGGACCACCGGCTGGTCACTCCGACCAGGCAAGCCTGTGGGATCGCTGGACGGGTTGGAGCGGGCGGGCCCGGGGACCGATTGGCTCTGAGAGTTTCCAGAAGGCAGGGGGTGGGGTGGGAGGACGACTATAAGACCGAGAAGCCCAGCAGGGGGATCCGGGAGACGCTAGTCGCGCTCGTGAAGAGTAGTGCGAAGCGACCGTTGGCTCGGGTCCCGGCTTGCCTCTCCTGACTCTTTCGTCCTAACGTTGCTTTGCCTGTTTTTCAGTCAGGATGTCCGCCCGCGGCCCGGCTATCGGCATCGACCTGGGCACCACTTACTCGTGCGTGGGGGTCTTCCAACATGGCAAGGTGGAGATCATCGCCAACGACCAGGGTAACCGGACCACCCCCAGCTACGTGGCCTTCACCGACACCGAGCGCCTTATCGGCGACGCCGCCAAGAACCAAGTGGCCATGAACCCCACAAACACCATCTTCGACGCCAAGCGGCTGATCGGACGGAAGTTCGAAGACGCCACGGTGCAGTCGGATATGAAGCACTGGCCGTTCAGAGTGGTGAGCGAAGGTGGGAAGCCCAAAGTGCAGGTGGAATATAAAGGGGAGATGAAGACCTTCTTCCCTGAGGAGATTTCTTCCATGGTCCTCACTAAGATGAAGGAGATCGCCGAAGCCTACCTGGGGGGCAAGGTGCAGAGCGCGGTCATCACTGTTCCTGCCTATTTCAACGACTCGCAGCGCCAGGCCACCAAGGATGCGGGCACCATCACCGGTCTCAATGTATTGCGTATCATCAACGAACCCACAGCAGCGGCCATCGCTTATGGCCTGGATAAGAAGGGCTGCGCGGGCGGCGAGAAGAACGTGCTCATCTTTGACCTGGGCGGGGGCACCTTCGATGTGTCCATCCTCACCATCGAGGATGGCATCTTCGAGGTCAAGTCCACGGCCGGCGACACCCACCTGGGTGGCGAAGACTTCGACAACCGTATGGTCAGCCACCTGGCGGAGGAGTTCAAGCGCAAACACAAGAAGGACATTGGGCCCAACAAGCGCGCCGTGCGCCGGCTGCGCACCGCCTGCGAGCGCGCTAAGCGTACCCTGAGCTCGTCCACGCAGGCCAGCATCGAGATCGACTCGCTGTACGAGGGCGTGGATTTCTACACGTCCATCACCCGCGCCCGCTTCGAGGAGCTCAACGCCGATCTCTTCCGAGGGACTCTGGAGCCGGTGGAAAAGGCGCTGCGCGATGCCAAGCTAGACAAGGGCCAGATCCAGGAGATAGTGCTGGTGGGCGGCTCTACCCGCATCCCTAAGATCCAGAAGCTCCTGCAGGATTTCTTCAACGGCAAGGAGCTGAACAAGAGCATCAATCCCGACGAGGCGGTGGCCTACGGCGCCGCCGTGCAGGCGGCTATCCTCATTGGCGACAAGTCTGAGAACGTGCAGGATCTGCTGTTACTCGACGTGACTCCCTTGTCGCTTGGCATCGAAACAGCTGGCGGTGTCATGACCCCACTCATAAAGAGAAACACCACCATCCCTACCAAGCAGACGCAGACCTTCACTACCTACTCAGACAACCAGAGCAGCGTGCTGGTGCAAGTGTACGAGGGCGAACGGGCCATGACCAAGGACAATAACCTCTTGGGCAAGTTCGACCTAACTGGGATCCCTCCAGCACCCCGCGGGGTCCCCCAGATCGAGGTCACCTTTGACATCGATGCCAACGGCATTCTTAACGTCACTGCTGCAGACAAGAGCACCGGCAAAGAAAATAAAATCACCATCACCAACGACAAGGGTCGTCTGAGCAAAGACGACATTGACCGGATGGTGCAGGAGGCAGAGCGGTACAAATCGGAAGATGAAGCTAATCGCGATCGCGTGGCAGCCAAAAACGCGGTTGAGTCCTATACCTACAACATCAAGCAGACGGTGGAAGACGAGAAACTGAGGGGCAAGATTAGCGAGCAGGACAAAAACAAGATTATCGACAAGTGTCAGGAGGTGATCAACTGGCTTGACCGAAACCAGATGGCAGAGAAAGATGAGTACGAACACAAGCAGAAAGAGCTTGAGAGAGTGTGCAACCCCATCATCAGCAAACTTTACCAAGGCGGTCCAGGCGGCGGCGGCTCCTCTGGAGGACCCACCATTGAGGAAGTGGACTAGGCTTGCGCTGGAGTCCGCGTAAACCTCTTTTCCTTTCTTTCTTTTCTTTTCTTTTCTTTTCTTTTCTTTTTCTCCCTTTTGTTTTGGTTTTCTTTGAAATGTCCTTGTGCCAAGTAAGATCTGTTGTTGGAAGTCTTTAGCCTGGTGCATACATATGAAAGGAAAGGTGCAACAACTTAGTTTAGTTATAAAAAGTTAGTTCTAAAGTTTGATTTGGGGGAAAAATGAGGTTTCTCTTTAATGCATTTAGAGCGATTGCTGATTTGAGCTTTTGTTGTTGTTGTTAAGCTTAAGTATGTACGTGGAGATTTGCTTGAAATGAGAAACCTGATGTTTGCACACCTGTCCTATGGAAGCTTGGTTACACTAAGATACAGAGAAGCTTGAATTATTTTTATGTACTATGAGATGAAAGTAAACACTGCGGTAATAAAGACAGGTATATTCTGTAAACACATAAATGCACATTCAAAGTAAAGCTGAAATTGATCTCAAAATTGCTGTCTGCTGTTTTCAGTCTCTTATATTTGATTCACGTCGCTCTTTAAGAAAATGTGCTGTGAAGTTTGTCTAATCCACTTTTCTCTAATTCTCAGACGAAGCGCCTGCCTCAAATCACCAATTTAAGGGGTGAAGAATCTTGGTTAACCTTTAGCATACAGAAACCTGATGGGGTCTTTTCAGGTGAATCTAAACTCCTAAGTCCTGGCTTTAGTATCCAGCTCTAAGACAACAGCAACAAGGCCATCTGAATGTTGCAGGGAAGTACAAGCGGGACTCCAGTCCTGTACAAAGTAGTTTTTCTCCAGAGTAACAAAAATGACAGCATCTTTCTCAATAGCCCAAGGGGCACAGAAACATGGGCTCTGATACGCAGGGTCCTGAAACAGGAGCCAGCAGGCAGGTTTCAAGATGATGCAATGTTGAGTCCCAGTGTGTTGGGACTTGTCTTTACTTCCTATAAAGCCTCTCAACTGTCTGAGCTTATGGCAAATTCCCTAAGAACCTGAGTGGGAGTTTTAATTACTTCCCTTTTGAAGATCTTAGAGCTTTTACACTACCTGTCTCAAATCACTACTACAGTTCTTTTTTAAAATCACATTTGTTTAGGGGTGGACAAGTTGTGTGAGTGGTTCTTTCTACTATGTGTGTCCCCAGGATTGAACTCAGGTTTTTGAGTTGGTAGCAAGTATCTTTACCTGCTGATCCATTTGGGTTTTAGTTTTTTGGGGTTTTGTTTGTTTCGGTGGTTTTTTTTTGTTTTTTTTTTTTGGTAAATTTTTTTCTTTTTCAGAGCTGGGGACCGAACCCAGGGCCTTGTGCTTTCTAGGCAAGCGCTCTACCACTGAGCTAAATCCCCAACCCCTGTTTGTTGTTTCTTTTGTTTTGTTTTGTTTTGTTTTGTTTTGTTTTGTTTGGCATGGTTTGGTTTGGTTTTTTGAGATAGGGTTTCTGTGTAGCCCTGGCTATCCTAGAACTTGCTTTGTAGACCAGGCTGGCTCTTGCATTCAGATCTGCCTGCCTCTGCCTCCTGAGTGCTGGGATTAAAGGTGTGTATGACCATTGGCTGGCTAGGTTTTATTTTTTAATGGAATTACATTAGTTCATTTAGGAGGAATTTGGGGGAGTTTTAGTAGTTAATTTGAAGATGCATAATTTTAACAGCACACATAGACATTTTATCTTTTTTACATAAAATTTTGCTTCATTTTTAAAATATTAGTGAGTTTTAGAAGCTATATTTCCAACTTATTGTGGATCCTTCTTTGTTAGTCACAGATTTATTTTTAGAAAAATAGTTGTGTTAATTTAAAAATTAGAAGCAAGGGGCTGGAGAGATGACTCAGCGATTAAGAGCACTGACTGCTCTTCCAGAGGTCCTGAGTTCAAATCCCAGCAACCACATGGTGGCTCACAACCATCTATAATGAGATCTGATGCCCTCTTCTTTTGTGGCTGAAGAGAATGACAGTGTACCTATATGAAATTTTTTTTTAAATTAGAAGCAAGGATATTGGGTTTAGAAATGACTGTCACATTATAGTTGACCCCTATGTAATAGATAGACCCTTTTATTTTTTTTTAACAAGGCTCACTTAGATGGGGAAGGAAGATAAATAGACAGTTGTAAAACTGCTTCAGAATACTTACAACATTTTCAAAGATTATACTTTGGAAATGTGGAGGCAGATTAATTAATCTATGCTGGTGTGACACTAGTGAA
Source organism: Rattus rattus (assembly GCF_011064425.1). Lineage (NCBI taxonomy): Eukaryota > Metazoa > Chordata > Mammalia > Rodentia > Muridae > Rattus > Rattus rattus. The sequence goes on from NC_046160.1 coordinate 90,568,421, forward strand.
AGCTTCCAGCAATGGACATTAAAGGATGTGGTGAAACGACTACACAGGCTATCCCATAAACATTTGGTGAAGTACTTTGGTACTAATAGATTTAGAATGATTGTTGAGACAGTGTGTTAAGTAGCCCAGGCTAGCCTGGAGCCACACAGGTTAACCTGTGTAGTTGAGGATGACCTTGAGCTGCTGATGCCTTCATCTCCCAGATGCTGCCATCTCAACTTCATGGCCAACACCCCTGGCCTAAAGTTACTTTTTTTTTTTTAAGACAGCCCTAGGTATCCTGGAACTCACATAGACAAGGTTGGCCTCTAATTTACAAACGAGAGATCCACCCACCTCTGCCTCCCAAGTGCTGGGATTAAAGGCTTTAAAGTGACTTTTTAACACAAGTTTTACCAGGACAATATCCATTCTATTGCTCTTTCATTAGTCCTGTATTAGTTCAAGGCTGTTTGGTTGATTTGGTTTTTATTTTCCAATCTTGAGGAGTGGGTTACTTGAGGGCAATATTGAACTTGGTACTTTGTTCATGCTAGCTGAGCACCCAGAATCCCTGGCCTCTAAGGAAAACATCCCTGCTCCAACTTCAAACGGTAAGGCCTTTCTACAAGTGGAGTTGGTATGATTCACCTCGGGTCTCTAAAGAATGACCACTACGATGTGGTCTGACCTCTGAACTCTGACCTCTTGCCATCACACCAACCTGGATGTATACATACCTCTTTTCCTGTTATTTTGAAACGTAATTTGTAAAAACTAGCCTTTTTTTTTTTTTTTTTTTTTTGGTTTTTTTTCGGAGCTGGGGACCGATCCCAGGGCCTTGTGCTTCCTAGGCAAGCACTCTACCACTGAGCTAAATCCCCAGTCCAAAACTAGCCTTTTTGTGGGGGACCTTTTAAACTTTTAATTCTATCTTCTCAAATGTATCTAGATTTGAATATTACTAAGATAAAGCCACTAAAATAACCACTGTTTCCAGGAGTTAATTGAAACCAGTAACTCAAGAACACCTGGGAACTCCTTACCAGATGAGATCCTAGCCCTGGTCAAATAACAGTGGAAACAATGCTTGCTCTTAGCGGGGGTTAAGTTACAGCCCACAGAATAATTAGCATCATTCGAACTTCCAAGTAGTAGCTGGAGCAACCAAAGCAAATGCAACATGTTTAAGAGTAGAAGCTGAGGGATTAAAAAGGGTCATTTAAAACAGGCACATTTGTATCTGAATGTCTGATTATGTCTCCGGTTTAAATGGAGGCAGTCTATCAAAATAAAGTATACTGTTTACAGTAATTGAGATCTGTGACATTTTGAAAGAATCTCTAAAAATTTTTTAAAAGATTTATTTATTTAATGTATATGAGTACACTGTAGCTGTCTTTAGACACACCAGAAGAGGGCATCAGAGCTCATTACAGATGGTTGTGAGCCACCATGTGGTTGCTGGGATTTGAACTCAGAACCTCTAGAAGAACAGTCAGTGCTCTTAACTGCTAAGCCATCTCTCCAGCCCTAAAAATCCCTAAATTTCTTACAGCATTTTGTTTGTATAACGGAAAGGGACGAACACTTGTATGCATCTTAGGGGATATTAATGTAGCTTACATGATACTTAACTGATCACCCACTCAATATTCACAAAAGGCTTAATGAGAATAATTTTTGAGAATTTTTATGAGTATGGATATTTTTCCCGTATGTTTATCTATACACCATGTGTGTGCCTGGTACCCACTGAGGCTAGAAGAGGGCATCCGAGCTTTGGGAACTAGAGTTACAATTATGAGCTTCCATGCTGGTGCTGGGCATTGAACCTGGGTCCTCTGCCAGAGCAGCGAATGCTCTAACCACGGAGCCATCTTTCCAGCCTGTTCTGTTTTAGAGTTGTTGTGTGTTTGCATTCCTGCCACAGTGCACATGTGGAAGTCAGAAGATAACCTGTGAGAGTGGGAGCGCTCCTTCCACCACATGAGCCCTAGGGCTTGAACTCGGGCATCTCGACCAGCACTTTTACCCACTGAGTGCTCTCACTAGGCAAGCATTCTGCTAACTGAGCTACATTCTCAGCCCCTCAGACCCCACCCCCGTTATTATCAATCGTATTCTTTTGTTGTTTTGGGTTTGTTTTGTTTTTCAAGACAGGTTTTTCTGTGTAGCCCTAGATGTCCTGGAACTTGCTCTGTAGACCAGTCTGGCCTCAAACTCAGATCAGCCTGTGAGATCAGAGGCATGTGCCACCACTGTGCTGGCTCAATCTTATATCTTAAACAGGAGTGCAATCAGAATATCTGGATAAAATAAAAAGATCTTTTATGAGACTCTGTGGATGGGTACATAATGCACTCCCACTTGAAACTGGAGGTAGTAGAAGTTGTAAAGCGGGCTGGAGAGATGGCTCAGTGGTTAAGAGCACCCAATTACTCTTCCAGAGGTCCTGAGTTCAATTCCCAGCAACCACGTGGTGGCTCACAACCATCTGTAAAGAGATCTGATGCCCTCTTCTGGTGTGTCTGAAGACAGCTACAGTGTACTTATATATAATAAATAAGTCTTAAAAAAAAGAAAAAAGAAGTTGTAAAGCACACCCCTCCTTGATTAAAATAAAACCAACCCCTTACTTCCATCCTCAGGCTCCATATCACAAGGAGAGGACAATCATGTTCTTGGTACACTGCCTGCCACATACATGTAACTACACATGTAAATGAAAGTAAGATCTCATTTAAACACAGAGGTTACAAGGTTGCTAAGGGGACATAAATTAGGGTTAGGAACCAGGGCAATGGTGGTGGCTCATACCTTTAAGCCCAGCAGGAGGCAAAGGCAAGTGGATTTCTGTGAGTTCGATGCCAACCTGATCTACAGAGTGAGTTCCAGGACAGACAGGGCTGCACAGGGAAATCCTGTCTAGAAAAACCAAAGGAAAATAAAGAATGAGAGGAGAAGGAGCTGGGGAGATGGCTCAGGAATTAAAAGCACAGACTGGGTTGGGGATTTAGCTCAGTGGTAGAGCGCTTGCCTAGCAAGCACAAGGCCCTGGGTTGGTCCCCAGCTCCGGAAAAAAGAAAAGAAAAAAAAAAAAAAAAAAAAAAAAAAAAGCACAGACTCTTCCTGAGGACTGGAGTTCCATTCTCAGCACCCACAGCAGTTGGATTACTACTGCCTGCAACTCCAGCTGCAGGGGAGTCTGACTGCTCTGACCTCTGCGGGCCCTTGCATTCATGTGCACATACCTACCCCCCCCCACACGCACTCAGTCACACACACACACATACACACACACACACGAATCTTAAATGAGAGTAGGAGTGTTCAATTGCTTCTGTATATTTAGTTCATAAATAGGCATGAGTAAATGTTGTCAACTAGGGATGATATACAAAGGTTCGTTCCTGAGTGAAAATTACAGGTCTTTAAAGGAATCCAGTCTCATTCTTGGTATGATCCTCGGGATGTAAATATTTTAGATCGTATTCACTTCTGGCTTAGTGGGGCAATACTTAATTTTAAAATGTCTCTTTAGAAAAAAATTAAGACCCAAGGACTCCTCTTCACCACGTTCAGTGCGAGAAGGTTGGGTGTAGGGGAAGGGTAGGAGTAAGCAGTCAGGAATGTTAATTCAACAGTTGGCATCATAAGGGTTCTGCTTTGTAGAGTCTAACTTGCTGTGTAGCACAGGCAGTCTTTGAACCCAGTCTTCCCGCCCGTGTCTCCGGGGCTGGAATTACAGACATGCGCACCACGATTGTCTCAAGCCTTATTCTTTTCTTTCCTCAGCAGAATTACAACACTGTGAAACTATGACTTTTTCACTAAATAAACGTATGATTCTTTCTTTCTTCCTTCCTTCCTCCCTTCCTTCCTTCTTTTCTTTCTTTTCTTTTTTTTTTTTTTTTTTTTGAAACAGTTTCTCTACACAGCCCTGGCTGTCCTGGAACTCAATATGTAGACCAGGCTGGCCTTGAACTCACGAACATCTGCCCACCTCTGCCTCCCGAGTGCTGGGACTAAGGCATATGCTACCATGCTTCTGTGCAGCTAATGTTGGGTCTGAAAGTCTGAGACCAGAAATTTCGTTCTGTGTTATATGCTCTTAGTTGCTTTTTAATTAAAAAAATTATTTTACACATTACAAGTGTTATGTATGTATATATATATGTATACCATATGCATGCCTCCTGCTCTCAGACATCAGAAGGGGTTGGCTCTCTGAAACTGGAGTTACAGAAGGGGTTAAAAGCCACCATGTGGCAGTGGGAAAGAAACCCAGGTCCTGTACAAGAGTATCCTTAACCGCTTATCGGTCTTTTCAAGCCCTTCTCCTTGGTGTCTATAAGCTCTTAAGGCAGGTCTCTTGATCAGGCACAAACAAGAGCTCTTTCTTCCACAGGATACTTAAAGGATACTTCTCTTTTATTACAGTATAAACTTTAACAAGTTTTCCCAGGCCTGTGGATGTCAGGGGGCCACCATCTGCAGTCAGCTCTCACTTCTGCCATGCAGGCCCCAGTCTGGCCTCTGCCTCACCTCCAGAGTACTGGGACTACAAGCCTGAACCACATGCCTTGCTTTTCATGTTAATTTTAAATACTTTTTAATTTTTCAGGAGCTTCCGTTCACCTTAGTTTAGACTGAGGTTAGACAGGGCTGAGGACTATAAAACCCTTGATTTTCTGTTAGCATTTAATACATTTAGAGGGGTGTCTGGGTTTATTTCCACATTCTCTACCGGCTGTGGAATAACTAGATTCTTTGGTCTTAGCCTTTTCTAAAACTGTATCTCATTTTCTCCTGGTTCTCTCCACTCCAATTTATGAATTGGAATTATGTTAAATAATTCTTGGCATCTAGGGTATTATCTTTTTCCCTTTTCCATTAGGAAGCAGGCTTTTCCCTTCTCCTCAAACTTAACACCGGAGGTACACAGATAGATTCCCATGCATTTGAACTAACCTGATCAACAGCTAGAACTGGCTCCAGTGAATAGGACAGGAATGTATTGATCACAGTTTTAGACCTCCACAGTCAGTGACTGGAAGACTGGGTGACTAGGGCAGGCAGTGACACGCATGCTACCGTCACTGTAAAGTTTATGGGTACTCAGGTATCGACTGTGCGTCTCACACCTATTCAGCTGTGGAGATACAAAGGCAGACTCGTTCCCAGGTCTTCTCTTCATCTAGTATTGCTTACATCGGGGGAAATAACCCAAATCTGCTGGTCAGTTCAACTGCAAAGAGAAAAGCACAAAGTTTGTGACCTGTGTGAGCACGACCTCGTTTGAATACCCATCACGGTGAGCAAGTGGTTAGTGCTTTTGTTTTAGAGCAGCATTAATTTAGAGTAATTACCAAGGCTAATGCTTTACACACTGTACCAGCTAGTTTTATGTCAACTTGACACAAGCTATAGTCACCAGAGAAAAGGGGACCTCAACTGAGAAAATGCCTCTGTGAGATCTGGCTGTAGGGTGGGGGAGAGCTCAGCCCACTGTGGGTGGGGTCATTCCTGAGCTAGTGGTCTGGATTCTATAAGAAAGCAGGCTGAGCTTGTTTTGTTTTGTTTTGCTTTATTTTTTGTTTTTCAAGACGTGATTTCTCTGTGTAGCCCTAGCTGTATTGGAACTCTTTAGACCAGGCTGAGGATCTCCAACTCAGAGATGTGTACTTCTGCCTCAAAGGCTTAACGCCAACACCGTCCTGGAGATATGGATATTTTCTGAAGTAGGTTAAAACCGGGTTCCACGAGTTAAACAGAACTGCCCAGAAACATTTTATTTCCGTGCCCATAATCTCTTCCATTAATCGAACTCCCCAAAATCAAGCTAGGACCCGCTGTGTTTCAGCTTCATTGTGCTAGCCAAGGCCGTTTGGAACAGGTCTGTCCTACAGGATTGTACCCAGTTACTCCAGTCAAAGCACAGCGTGAGGGTTTCATGGGGGGTTACTGCAGGAAGCGTCAAGTCCGGGCAGGCCGCGAGCGCAGCAGGGGTTGGAACCGCGGAGTCCTTCGGGTCCCTCGTCCGGCGGAAGCCCCGCCCCTCCGGCGCCAGCCGGGCGGCGGCGAGGCTGTATCCTAGGTGACGCGGCCACCATGTACAGGGGTGAGACCTTGTTCTCCATCCCAGAGTTGTACCCCAGGAGGAAGCAGTTTGTCGGGCAATCCTCTACCCGACTGGACGTAAGTGCCGCCTGGTCGCACGCTTCCGGGCCGGGTAACCGGAGGGCAGTGTTGACCGGGACCCGCCCTCGGCGCGGCGGGCGTTGTAGCAGGCACCGTGGGAGTCCAGTGGGATTCTATAGGGAGACCAGGGCAGCGCTTGGCGTCCTGGTCCTGTGCTCTGCGCTCGGGCTCCTCCGCAGGTGGGTCGTCGCCTTCGTCTGACACCTGCAGTTTTAAAGAACAGTTGAACATATTTGTCCCCAAAACGCAAAAGTAAAGAGGTGTGTTGTCGGAATTGAATTCTGTTGGCTTCCCACGCGGATCATTATAAAAGTCCACTCCTCTCCATACGTGGTTATGAGACAGGCAGTCCTGCAGGAGAGGTTGGGCTCCGGGTAGGACCCCGGGGGAGCAAGGGCTGATGGTTTGAGCCCTGCTTCCCTGAGAAAATCTGTCCCTGAAAGTAGGGACAACGTCGTCAGAGACAACTGTCAGGCCTGCCTGCCTGCCTGCCTGCCTGCCTGCCTGCCTTCCTTCCTTCCTTCCTTCCTTCCTTCCTTCCTTCCTTCCTTCCTTCCTTCCTTCCTTCCTTCCTTCCTTTTTTATTGAAAGTCTAACTTAAATCTAGATTAAAGGTTGCTGTATGACATCTTCTGAATGCCCGTGACTATCCTTGCGCTAAATTTTCTTCCCCCTTTCTCTTCCTACCTTCCCCTTGCCTGTTGTCCCACTTTCTCTCCTTCACCCCTTTCCCCCTTTCCATGTTGAAACCACATCTGAAAACAAAACAGATAAAAACAAGAAATAACACAAAACAATAGAGACGGCTCAGTAAATAAGAGTACTGGCTATGGGCTGGAGAGATGACTCAGTCTGCTCTTCCAGAGGTCCTGATTTCAAATCCCAGCAACCACATGGTGGCTCACAACTATCTATAATGAGATCTGCTGCCCTCTTCTGGTGTGTTTGAGGAGAGCTATATTATATATAAGTACAGTGTGCTTATATAGAATAAATAAATACATCTTTTTTTAAAAAAAAAAAGGTACTGGCTACTCTTCCAAAGGAGCCAGGTTCAATTCCCAGCAGGAACAAATCCATTGCTAATTCCAACTCCAGGAGATCTGATACCCTCTTCTGGCCTCTTCCAGCATCACACACACACACACACACACACACACACACACACACACACACACACACACACACGATGTACAGATACATACACAAGAAGCAAAACACCCATACACATAAAAATAAAATGAAATAGACTGGGGTGTCACTTAGATGATTGAGTGATATCCTAGCACGCACCCATCCCTGTTTTCACATAAACCAGGCTTAACATCGAATGTCTGTAAGTCTAGCAATGGAGAGATACAGAGAAGAGGATCAGAAACTCAAGGACATCTTGAATGTGATTAATTCGAATTAACGAGGGAATACTAGGAATTATTAAAGGTTTGTGGGGACATGCAGGCTGTAGAGTGAATTTTAGTTATATATGACACAATCATTTCATTTTACAGCAATGTGGATTACGGCTAGGAATGTGGTACTGGAAAGACGAAACAAAATCTCTGGAATTTAGAAGGTAAAGTTTAATGTAACTTTTTTTTTAAAAAAGCATTTTTATGACAATTACATGTGATGGGGGCAGGGATTAGCCATACAGAAAAGTCTTTTTTTTTTTTTTTTTTTTTTTTTTTTTTGGGGGTGGGGACCAGAAAAGTCTTAAAAAATAGAATTAAATCCCACTATCTGAAGATAATGATTTCGCTGAACAGTCTGAAAGACACTGGTTTTTGATAATGTCTAGTGAGCTGCTTTCTAGGGGCTAGCTGTTGTGCTAATCATTTAAGCAACCCTTGGAAACATCCCAACACTTTACAGTTAAGGAGCTGAGATTTTCAAAGAGCTAAGGCACCGGAGGGAGATCAAATGATGTGTCCCATTTGCACAGGTCTCTGGTGAGTGAGATGGTTTAAACGGAGATCTGCTTTGCTTAAGGTCATGTTCTTAACTACTTTGTAAAATTGGCTTTTAAGTTCTAGAATTACACTCTAAATGAATGAGATGACATTACACCTTCTGCAGTTTATAGTAAATTTTGTAAGATTAAAATCATCAGCTTAGGGCTGGAGAGATGGCTCAGTGATCAAGAGCACTGACTGCTCTTCCAGAGGTCCTGAGTTCAAATCCCAGCAACCACATGGTGGCTCACAACCATCTGTAATAGGGATCCCATGCCCTCTGCTGGTGTGTCTGAAGACAGCGACAGTGTACTCACAAAATAAGTAAATTTAAAAAAGATCAGCTTTAAAAAGAACCCTAGTTTTAATCCTCGGGATGCTGACTATGAGTTTGTATCTAAGCCAGGCTGGGTAGCACAGTTATGTACCAAACAACTGTATATTAAAGATACACGTTTTATGTTGTGTTGGGGATTGAACTCAGCACCTCAGGCATTCGAAGCAGGCACTCTATCCCTCAGCTGCACTTGCTTGCACAAATCTCAGCCCTTACCCTTATATTACCAGTGGTTTGGGACTGGGCTGGGTGTTATGAAAATAATTGTGTGTTTAAGATCACAGGCTCATGGGGTTGGGGATTTAGCTCAGTGGTAGAGCGCTTGCCTAGCAAGCGCAAGGCCCTGGGTTCGGTCCCCAGCTCCGAAAAAAAGAAAAAAAAAAAGATCACAGGCTCATATAAAAATGTCTCCTAAGCTGTTGGTCAGGTGAAGCTAAATGGTTCAGAAAGGAGTTGGTTAAGCACATATGATTTTATAAATATAAAGGCATTAGATATATTGTCAGATAATTCCAAGACTTCACGTTAGAGTCAAAATTAAATGTTTCTGTTTTGTTTTTGTCATGCCGTACTGAGCCCAGGGCCAGGCAAGCATGCTACCACTAAGGTGCATCCCAGCAAGCATCTGCATTTTATAGACTAAGTTTCTCTCAGCATCTCTGAGTAGCTTGCTATTTCCAAAGCAGTCATTTAGGTTTGTCTTTTCTTCTTCTGAGATGTCAAGGAATCCTGTGACATCACACACAGTGAGTTATGAACTAGGTAGGGAAAGCGTGGGGGTTAGACAGGGAGGGTAGCCACAGAAGGGACAATAGTTACAGCACAAGAGAAAATAGGTACAATCCTAACTACCAACATTGACACTAAATACTAATGTGACCGTGCTTTCTGTGTATGCTCTCCAGGTACTGAAGGAACTTCTCCTTCCTCCTCCCCTTCCTCCTCCTCCCCTTCTTCCTCCTCCCCTTCCTCCTCCTCCCCTTCCTCCTCTTCCCCTTCCTCCTCCCCTTCCTCCTCCTCCCCTTCCTCCTCCTCCCCTTCTTCCTCTTCCCCTTCCTCCTCCCTTCCTCTTCCTCTTCCCTTCCTCCTCCTTCCTCCTTCCTTCCTCTTCCTCCCCTTCCTCTTCCTCCCCCTTCCTCCTCCTCCTCCCTTCCTCCTCTTCCCCTTCCTCCCTTCCCCTTCCTCCTCCTCCCTTCCTCCTCTTCCCCTTCCTCCTTCTCCCCTTCTCTTCCCCTTCCTCCCCCTTCCTCCTTCCTTCCTCTTCCTCCCCTTCCTCTTCTCTTCCTCCCCTTCTCTTCCTCCCCTTCCTCTCTTCCCCTTCCCTTCCTTCCTCCTCCCCTTCCTCCTTCCCTTCCTCTTCCTCCCCTTCCTCTTCCTCTTCCCCTTCCTCTTCCTCCCCTTCCTCCTCTTCCTCCCCTTCCTCTTCTCCTTCCTCCTCCTTCCTCTTCTTCCCCCCCCCTCCTCCCTTCTTCCTCCTCTTCCTTCTTCTTCTTCCCTTCCTCCTCCCCTTCCTCTTCCCCTTCCTCCTCCTCCCCTTCCTCCTCCTCTTCTTCCCCTTCTCTTCCTCCCCCTTCTTCCTCCTCTTCCACCTCCCTTTCTCTTCCTCCCCTTCTTCCTCTTCCCCCTTCCTCCTCCCCTTCCTCCTCCCTTTTTCTTCCTCCCCTTCCTCCTCCCCTTCCTCCTCCTCTTCCTCCTCCCTTTCTCTTCCTCCCCTTCCTCCTCCTCCCCTTCCTCCTCCCTTCCCCCTTTGCCTCCTTCCTTCTCCTCCTTTTTTTTTTTTTTTTTTTTGAAACAAGTTTCCTCTCTGCAGCCTTGGCTTGGACTGTCTTAGAACTCACTCTGTAAACCAGACTGGCCTTGAACTCACAGAGATCTGCCTACCTCTACCTCCCGAGTTAGGATTAAAACCATGTGCTACTACTGCCCAGCTCTATGTACTGAATTTCTATAAAAAGAAGGATAATTCACAGTATTTCTCTCTCTCTCTTTTTTAAGGATTTATTTACTTATTAAATATAAGTACATTGTAGTTGTCTTCCTACACACCAGAAGAGGGCATCAGATCCCATTACAGATGGTTGTGAGGCACCATGTGGTTGCTGGGATTTGAACTCAGGACCTCTGGAAGAACAGTCAGTACTCTTAACCACTGAGCCACCTCTCCAGCCTGGCAGTACTTTTCAAACTAAGTTTTAGTGTTCATCTCATAGTATTTCATAGTTAAGATTACTAATAAGTTTAAAGGTAAAAAAGTTAAATATACTTTCATAGTCATGAAATATATTAATAAACTAAATATTTTAGGTTTTACTTAACTGTGTATGAGTGTGAGGTGCTCATAGAGGCCAGGTAAGTCCAAATTTTTATTAGTTTATTATCAAATTGTTCTGAATGTATGGGTTGATTGGACCGACAGTGATTTGGATTTTGGAGAGTATATTTCAGCATGTACTTCAAACTGTAAGTGCTTTCATAGAAAGCCGACCAAATTTCTATGTGCATGCCTAGATATAAGCCTTATTATAAAATATTCAATTAGCATTCATCTGACTCCTAGTGTCTGATATAGTTTGTGTTTGTTCTGATGAGACTTCAGATAAGGCTCAAACATTACAATTGCCCAGTCATCCCTTTGTTAGTGTTATTTACTGAAACATTAAAAGTTTTCAGTAAATATTCCTCATGTGATTCCTGAGAGAAAGCATACCCTTTAAGGATATTATTGAAAGAACTCTTATTTGTATTTTTGTTATTTTTTGTTTTTCAAGACAAAGGGTTTCCTGTGTAGCCCTGGCTGTCCTAGAACTGGCTCTATAGACCAGGCTATCCTTGAGCTCACCACCTGCCTCTGCCTCCTGAGTTCTGGGATTAAAGGTGTGCATCACCACTGCCTGGCTCTAGGAAGACTTTTTCAAAGGTTATTTTATTATTTTATGTGTGAGAGCGTTTTGCCTGTATGTCTGTGCACTACATATGTACCCAGTACCCACAGAGACCAGAAGAGGGCATCGGATCTCCTGGAACTGTACTTACAGATGGTTGTGAGCCACCATGTGGGTGCTGGGAATAGAACCTGAGTCCTCTGTAAGAACAGTCAGTGTTCTTCACCACTGAGTCATCTCTCCAGCCTTTAGGCGCTAACGTTTTATTACAACATGGCTATTGAACAGAGGTTGGCTAACCTCTTAGAAAAAAGTACCAAACTAACTATTATTCCTGTGAGTAATAATAGTAACTTTATTATTTCTCAAACAATTTCCTTTTGTGGGATTTGGGAAGGAGATAATGGGAATTTATAAGCTTGGTCTTCATCTTTAGAGGATGATCAAATGTGGGGAAAAAATGCCTGTTACCACATGTGTGCCTAAATGTAATAAAAAGACATGACTTTGGGCAAAGGTGAAGCTACTTGATTGGGTTAGAAAAGTAAGCTGTAACCTCCAGTAAGCCACCAAACTGTTGTGTTTGACATGGCATTCCAAAGTCTATGTGTTGGCCCTACTCAAGACACAGTCTCCTGTCCATAGACATTTCCAGCACATAGTAGGGCCTCAGTATGTGTTTGTTCATCATGGTCTGTTGACTCACTACTCCCGTATAGCTCCTGTGTTATGTGGTTGCCGGAGCTTGTCACAGAGAAGAGATTTCACTGAGTCCTAGCAACTTGTCAGAATACCTTACAGCAGGAGACTGAAGCCAGGACAGTGGGGACAATAGAGGATAAGACCACACCTCACTGGGACCGCTTGGAAGTGCACATCCTTGGCCCTCTAGTCAAACTCTAATTTCCCTGCCCTGGATCTCTCTGCCCTTCCCAACACCATCACATTGAATAAAATCTTTTATGCTTTCCCTTTAAGAAAACACACACACACACACACACACACACACAGAGAGAGAGAGAGAGAGAGAGAGAGAGAGAGAGAGAGAGAGAGAGAGAGAGAGAGAGAGTGTCAATGTGCTAAAACCTTTCCAGGGCAGGGAAACTATGATGGCTTGGGAGGCAGAACTGCCTGGTGACTCAGTACACACTCTGTGCCTTGGAGCCTGTTCTGGCTTGACCAGTTCCCAGGAGAGAAATTGATGGCAGTAACATTGTCCTCATAAAGTTACTATGAGGGATGAGATGGTGCCTAAGAGTGCCTAGCTTGTCACAGTACTCAATAAACATAGGAAGTCTTCTGCATTTATGACATTACTGCAAGATGTTCAGACAGAAATGTTCTGTGGATGGTGATGTTCTAGAAGCTGAATATGAGTTGGAGGTGTGAATCTTCCTCTTACCCCTGCCCTCCAAATCTTCCTCTTGATAGTGGCTCCACGTGTGAAACTCGTCCTCAGTTGAACACGGCTAATATATGCCAATCTTCAGACTACATGAGCTCTGCCCCTCACGGGATCTGCCTTCCCCTGGGCAAAGGTTAAGTCCCTAATTGTATCTTTTCGTTGCAGTTTCACACCTGCAGTAGAACTGAAGGAGAAAGGCAAGAAAGGGAAGGCGGTTCACTTTGCTGAGACGGACGGCACAGCCTCGGAAAGGTGGCTTCACTTGGACCACGGCGTTTCTCAGTGGACTCACTTGTCTTTACAAACACAAAGAAACACCAGTCCCATTTTCCTAGGTTGTCATGAAAATAACATCAAGGGAAACACAGGCAGCGTCTCAGTCACAGCCAGAATTACAAACAGCCCCTAGACATGCCTTTTATTTTTTTTTTTTTTTTGGTTCTTTTTTTTTTCAGGGCTGGGGATTTAGACATGCCTTTTATAACATGGCTACTAGTGCATTTCAAACTTTTATGGCTTTTTTAAAATCTGAAAATAGCAATGACACTAGAATTTCTTCCTTCCATCCATCCATCCACCTACCCATTGGTCCATTCTTCCATTCATCCACCCACCCACCAACCCATCCATCTTTCTATCCGTGTCTGTCCGTCCATCCATCCATCCATCTATCCATGCATGCATCCATCCATCCATCCATCCATCCATCTGTCAATCCATCTGCAGTACTGGAACTTAAACCAGGACCTCATACATTCTAGGCAAACTGGATCACATCCTCAACTCATTAAGTGATTTAAATGATCCATTTGAAAGCTGGGCAGTAGCCTGTGCACTTAATCTCAACACTCAGGAGGCAGAGGCAGGCAGATCTCTGAGTTGGAGGCCAGCCTGGTCTACAGAGTGAATCCAAAATAGCCAGGATGACACAGAGAGACCTTGAAAATCTCTGTCTTGAAAATCCAAACCAAATAAACTAAACCCAAATGCTCTATTTGAGTTTACCTTTTATGTCAGCCTGCATGCTTCTACTTCTAGCATGATAGATACAATGTTCAATAAAGTGCATTTTGAAATAATACTACATAAAATGGAACTGTGCATAACACTCAAGCTCTTATCACTTTACAAGCCAATTCCTTGTGCATCTCAGGATACATTAGACACGGCTAAATCTTTAAAATATTCTCTGAGGTATAGAGCAGTGGCTCAGAGGTTAAGAGCACTGGCCGCCCCTTCCAGAAGGCACAGATTTGATTCCGGGAGCTCACAAGCTGCTGTAACTGTACAGGGGAATTCAGCATCCTCCTCTGGCCTCAGCGAGCACCGCATGAATGTAATGCACACCCATACGAATAATAAAAAAAATAAATAAAAAAAATCACTTGAAACTATTCTATTTTCAAACAGATTGACAGATAAAAGGTTTGTCCCAAGGGATGAAAAGTCAACTAAGACTTTGGAGAAGCGAGGCCAGCAGGGCAACGTCACACTGGATGACGTCAAGTGTGAGCCACTTTTCTTTCTCCCATTCCAAGTTGGCGCGGCCTCCAGTGTGGCTCTCCCTCTCTGTCTAACTGCCTTCTTCTCTTCTTTCAGTTGTTGCGCTGCTTTCCCTCCAAGACACTGAAATGCAGAGGGTCTGCTCCTTCACAACGTTTATGAGGTACAGCCGACCAGATGGCATGCATCGTTCCCCTTTTGCGGGAACTTTTGCCTAATAAGTGGTTACAGGTCTGTCCTTAGAGAGAAAGAGCATATAGTGCCTGTATGCAGAGTGTGGAGTCTGGGAGAGCTACCTGAGGCCACAGGAGCTGCTAAGTCCCAGAGCAAGGAGCAATTTGCATGTGGACAGCCAGTGTTTACAAGTTCGTCTCAAGAATGAGATGTTTACAAAAGCATGGGAGAGGCATGTGTTTGCTTCATAGATTTCTGTACTTTTGCTTGTATTTTGAAATAGGGCTATGGTATGCAGAAGTTTTCTGTCAATTCCATTTAGCATCCCAGGCTGGCCTGGAACCTGAGATCCTCTCGATTGCAGGGGTCACAGGAATGAACCGCCATGACCAGTCCATACATTTTACAAACATTGGAAATATGTTATTTAAAGAATGAATACTTGTAAAGTGAAATGATTAACAATACATTAATAATTTGGTATCTTACTATGCAGGACTGAGTCTTTTTTTCAGGCACTTTTTACATCTCCATAACAACGGGTAGTAAGTTAACCGTGTGATAGAACTGTATCTTTCTATTTATTCTCATACTGCGTCCCATTGTTCTTCATGAGAAACCCGATGCTGTTTTCTGGTTTTCTTTTTTCTTCAATTTCCCCCATAGGAATAAGAGTCTCGACAGCTTCCTCATGGCACTGTTGTACTATCTGTCTTATTACCTGGAGAGACTCTCAATGGAAAAGAAGCCCCAAAGCTACATGGTGTGAGTAAGACTTCATAGTGTGCGTTAGTGTTTTACTACTGGCTGAGTAGGATGGTGGCATCCTGTCAGTCTGTCTGGTCTAGGAAACATTTATACAGGAGAATTTGCTTTGCTTTAATGCTCACTGAGCAGTTCACACAGGAGTTCTCATAACAAAACAGTCCGGGGCTGGAGAGACGGCTCAGCGGTTAAGAGCACTGACTGCTCTTCCAGAGGTCCTGAGTTCAATTCCCAGCAACCACATGGTGGCTCACAACCATCTGTAATGGGATCCGATGCCCTCTTCTGGTGTCTGAAGAAAGTGACTGTACTCACATACATAAAATAAAAAAAACAAAAACAAACAGTCTGGCAAGCATAGATCAGCCCCGTTCAATGATGAGATACAATGAAAGCCATATTTGCAATTTAAAATTGTTATTATTATTATTGATGTTGTTGTTGTTATTATTATTATATTGGTTTTTCAAGACAGGATTTCTCTATGTAGCCCTGGCTGTACTGGAACTTGCTCTTTACACCAGGCTGATCTCAAACTCAGAGCTCCACCTGCCTCTGCCTTGTCTCCCAAGTGCTGGAACTAGAGGCCTGTGCCACCACTGCCAGGCCCAAAATTTTCTAATAATGTGTTGTCTTAAGGATATACAAGTTTCTTTTTATATCCTTAAGACACATTATTAGAAATTTTAAAATATTATTTAATATTTTTAATGATAAGAAATTTTAAAAATTTAAACATACAAAATGAAATATATCTAAAATTATTTTAAATAATTATTTTATCCAACCTATTGACTTAAAAACATTCCAGTGATAAGACGTAATCAATACTAGGATGTTAGTATTTTAAAATAATTCTTTTTTAAAAAGTTGTATTCTTTGTGCATACGCGTGTTATATGCATGTGTGTGCATGCATTTGCATATGTGTGTGTAGTACATGCATGTGTGTGCATGTGCTGTATGCATGTATGTGCATGTATGGGCGGGGTAGTATGCTCACCCAATGCTTGTGCATGTGAAGCCAGGAGGTCTCTATCGGGCTCCTTCTCTATCATTTTCTACCATGCGTTTTGAGACAGGGCCTCTCACCGTAGTCTGTGCTTGCTGGTTTTCAGCTAGACGGGCTGGCCAAGTGCCTCAGGGATTCGTCTGTCTCATTTCCCCTCAGAGCTGAGGTCACAGATGCCTGCCACCATGCCAAGCTTACACAGGGATGCTGGGGATCCAAACTGGGATCCTTAAGCCTGAGCAACAACCACTTTACCTACCGAACCATCTCCCTAGCCCCTAGGATGTTTTAACTGCTGAGCCGTCTCCACAGTCTGAGTCTGGTATCTCTAATGGCCTCAGTTCAGATGAATTACTCTAAGTGCTCAGCAGGCAGTATAGCTAGTGACCTCAGCACAGAACCATGTAGCTCGACCCCTCCCCCTCCCTCCCTGCACCTCCCCTTACCCCCCACTTTACCTTTCTCATGGTTTTTTTTTTTTTTTTTTATGCTTACAAAATTCATGCTAAAAGGTTTGTAAGCATCTGATAACAAAAAGCTAAGTAGTTGTTTTTTGGTTTTTGTTTAAGTAGATTTAGCTGGGGGTAAAATGCCCGAAGAAAACTTAACTGCACTGTTAGTCAGCGGTGGCCGAAAGACAAACTTCAGAGCAAAAATCTGGGAACTTGGAGCCCAGAACCCAACAATGTCTCTCAGGCTTGGTGACCTTTCGCAAGCCGTGGAACTTTCCAAGTGCCCAGGCTGTTCTCCCATACACGTGGAGTCAGCTCAGTGATTTTAGCTGTTAGGAATGCCGAGTAGAGCCGTTAATTTGTTGCTACAGAATGTTTTTAAAATATAGAACTCCTGTATCAGATCAAGCAGTTGGAGAAACACTCTGTGAACTGATAGATGACCCTGGATAGCAGTTTTGTAAGGGACCAGATAAATACTTCTGACACTGCTGTCCCTGTGATGCCACCACGAGATATGCAACATGAGTGTTATTTCAGGGTGGCATTTCCCAGCAGGACAGCCAGAGCGTGAAGCGTTTCTATGGCAGCATCAAAAGCTGAAGCCAACTGCGGCTTACAAGGCTGCAGGAGCCGTCCGAGTCCCAAACTGGGCTCAGGGGATTCGTATAACCAGCTCTTGGACTGGTTATATTCTTGTGCTCCTTCTAACTCTGAGCCTTATTACTAATCTAGCAAAGACATTTCTTTTATATATTAGTTTATAAGTAACAGAGAAGAAAGGACTCCCGGTTAGTTTTTAAATGTGCTGGAAACTAACCAGAGCACAGCCGAACAGGAAAACAAGCCAGCCCAAATCTTCAATTATGGGTTCGGAAAATGACGACAACCTTTCATTTTTCAAGTGTCTAGAAGTTAGTCAGTTTACTTCAGTATAAGAGAGTTAAATATAGATTGTGTGGGGTCTTTGCATAGAGGAAAAGAATTGATTTCAGTCACGGGGAGCTAGTTAATGCCAGGTCCTTAAATCGCAACTGGCTGTACGAGAGCTTCTCTTTCGTCCCTCCATGTTTGTGGATTGAGCCTTGCCTGTTTCTTTGATAGGTAAATAATATTTGTAGACCAGCTGGTGCATGCCTTTGATCCCAGGACTTGGGAGACATCGGCAGGTGGATATTTATGAGTTTGAGGCCAGATTCATCTACATAGTAAGTTCCAGGGCAACCAGGGCTACATAGTGAGACACTCTGACTTAATAGTACTAATACTAATACTAATGCTAATGCTAATGATAACTTATTTTATATATTAATTTTGTTATATATTGGGTTTTTTAAAGTTTTTTGAGATGGTCTTATTTAGTCCAGGATGGCCTTGAAATCAATATATCTCTTTGATCTTGAATTCCTAATCCTCCTGCCTCAGCCTGTCAAGGCCTGGGATCGTGGACATGTGCTGCCATGTCTAGCTCAGATTTTCAGAACTGAATATTTTTTGTTCTGTTTTATTGTTTTAGAACTGTATATTTTCAGTCATAAAATCTCTCTGTCTGACTTTGGATAATGCTTTTTAAAGAATAAATTTCTAAGAGAGATCTTATGAGACCAAAACTGATAATCACTTCCATGTCTCTTTAAATTCCTTTTCAAATGTTTCTTTTCCATAGAAATATGCAAATTTTATTTTAGCAGGAATGTGTGCGATATTTTACTTTCAACAAAATTGTCAGTCTTGCGATTTTCATTTTTGGTGAGGCTGGGACTTGAACACGAGATCCTGTGCCCAAGCTGCATCCCTGCCTCTATTATTATTATTATTATTATTATTATTGTTGTTGTTGTTGTTGTTGTTGTTGTTGTTGTTGTTGTTATTAAGGACTATGTTTGTCAATCCAGGAGGGCCGCTCACTGTGCTAAGTGTCTAAGGATGTCTAAGGGTTGGGTGTGCAGCTCGGTTGGTAGCGTGCTCGCCTAATACACGCAGCCCCGTTGTGGTGATACAACTGTAATCCGAGCATTTGGGGGTAAGGCAGTAAGAACAGATGTTCATAGCTATCCTCAGCTACACAGTAGGTTCAAGGCCAGCCTGGGCTACATGACGCTCAGTCTCCTCCACCCTCACACATAAATGTTTGAAGCAATGTGGCAGAACTGAAAACACTGAAATCCTAGGGGGTGATTCTCAGGTTCGGAATATGGGCGCAAGAAGATGGGCTCTGCCTGGAATTCTGGAATTTTGTACTTCCCTGTGCACTTTGGCTTCATGGCTTCCCCCTTCTTTCCACTTCAGCAGGGTTTTTTAAACGATGTATTAATCCTAATGGTGTGTGGGCCTGTGTGTCTGCATGGCAGTATGTGCATGTGAGTCCAGGCACTCTAGGAAACTATAGGTCAGCTGTCATGTGGGTGCTGGGAACTGAACTCGGGTCCTCTGGAAGAGCAACAAGGGCTCTTAACTACTGATACATCTCTGCAGCCCTAGGTTCAATCTGCTGGAGTCTGTTCCCCACCACGTAGGTCTCGGGGATTGAACTAATGTCATCAGGTTTGACAGCAAGCACCCTTAGCCCGCTGAGCCATCCTGACACCAACACACAGGTTCCCGATGTATATTATTACCATGTGAGTTTCCGCTTCATTATCACTAGGAACAATTGCTTTAATTTTTTCTGAATGCTCTCTGGAATCTGGGAGGGGAGTCACATTGAGAATCTGTACTTTGAGCAAGTACCTCAGGATAGTTGTCCTTTATAATTGAGTCAAGGTTGTGAGTCATTGTCCACAGTGTTTCTTTTCTTTTCTTTCTTTTTTTTTTTTTATATTTATATTACACTGTAGCTGTTCAGACACACCAGAAGAGGGCATCAGATCTCATTACAGATGGTTATAAGCCACCATGTGGTTGCTGGGAATTGAACTCAGGACCTTTGGAAGAACAGTCAGTGCTCTTAACCGCTGAGCCATCTCTCCAGCCCCCCACAGTGTTTCAAAGCATCGCTTTGGTGACATTTGGTTTGTTTCTGCAATGGGAGGATTAGCTAGTGGTGCCTCTGGGAAAGTAGGGTAAGGGATTTAAAGAAAGCTGGGAGGCAGGCACTGGGATTGGCCTGCAGGCCGCAGGTTGCCTGTAGAAGCTGTGTTTGGACTACACAACACCTGGGCTCACTTTATTCCAGAAACTCATTTTACTCCAGTGACTCACAGGCTTTTCATGGCCTGTGATGACACTGCCTTTTGAAGGCCGTGGTATCCTTAACTCATCCCTCTCCATTCAGGCATGTCTTCATATGGGATTTTTTGTGTAGCCTGGCTGTCCTAGAAATTGATCTGCAACCAAGGTTAGCCTCGAACTCACAAAGATCCACCTCCCTCTGCCTCCCAAGTGCTGGGATCAAAGGTCTGTGACACCGCCAGCCTGCTGTCTTCATATAGTTGGTGTAGCTTCAGAAGGGGCAGTCATTTGTCACTACTGAGAGCACATTCCATTTGCTCTCCAGTGACACTTGACAGTATTGTCAACAGGACTATGTTGTACTCCAAACAAACGAGGCTGCAGACAAGCTGTAACCTAGGAGCGTCTTTTACAAAGCTCATTTGCAATTCAATCAGAGCTGGGCTGTGCTGAAAGCCACAGAGTAGTGACAGAGCAAGTGGTTCCCTTCCAAATGGTGCTGAGCTCAGAGCTGGGAGCAGCCTGTATTAAGACACGGACCCCTCAGCTTAGTAGCAGCACCAGGGCCCTGAGGAAAGCTGAGGTGGCAGTCTCCACGGTGTGCTTTAGGAATTCGCAGGAATGGGGGAGCCACCAGATACCCCAGCAGCTAGCCCAGGTAACTTGTTACAGTGTTCTGTAGGAAGTAGGATTCAATGTGAATATATTGAGGAGACATAAAGAATCTAAGGGATCTATACGAGTGACATTCACCCTAAACTTGACTCCAATGGGCAGCAGTCATTAAATGACTTTGGGGGATCACTGAGGTGGCTTGGCAGATACAAGCACTGGCTGCTCTTCTCGAGGTCCGGGAGTCAGGTCCAGTCCCCACGTGGTAGCTCTCAACTGTCCATGACTCCCATTCCAGAGGACCCAGTGCCCTCTTCTGCTAATGTGGGGACCAGGCATCTACACAGTGCACTTAACATACATGCAGCACAACACCCATGCGAACAAAGTAAAAATAAATATATCTTTTTTAAAAAGAGAAAGGGAGATTTTGAGGATCTTCCCTATGACAAAACTCAAGGAAGTCAAATTGGTGAGTGAAGTTTGTTGACTCGCTACTATTTCTTTCCAAGTAGCCTGTACTTCTTGCTCATTAATACAGACTTTGACCAGAATTAATCTGCCTTGTGTCTCCCCACCCCCAGAGGCCTGGTAGAGAAGAAAGAGATAGAGCTGGTTATGAGCAAGTTAGAAGACGCACAGAAGTACCTGGCGCAGAAGTACTGCAAACTCGTGCTGGGCGTCGGCATGGCGGACAAGCATCACATGAACTGTGGAAAGTACGCATGCGCGTTTGCTGCCACTAGGCACCTTTTCATTTGACCTCTGGTACCCTTGAGACAGTATTTCCTTTAATGGGGGTCAGGTGAGAATCTGTCCCAAGCGCTAACGGTAACTGCTCTGACAGAGCCAAGTAAGTATGGAAACAATTCCAGAGTCTCATTTTAAAAATGGTATCCCGTTTTGGATGACAGCACTTGTTCTCTCTGGAATCTTTCTCAGCCTGAGGACCTGGGCTGCGTGCATGGCTGTCTCAGGAGGTGGCCAAGTGATGGCCAGTGTTGTGGAGGGTGGGATGAGGGGGTGGGGTGCAGTATCTGCTTCTCTTGCATCAACCGCAGCTGTGAGGACCACCACTGAGACAGCACTGCCTATGGGACATTTTTACCTCAGGTTGACATACTGTAGCTAAAATTTAAAGAGGCTCACAGGATGGGAAGCTTTGGTGGTTAACTCTGCAGTTCCTAGTTTAACATCAGCCCAAGAGCCACACCGTGAACTTGGAAAAGAGCGGAGTATAAGACATCCCTCGTTTTCAGACACAGGTTTGTTTTTGAGCGCACCAAATCGGTTGCCCTGGATACCTGCTCCATCTACATTTTCTGTGTGCTTGCTTTTACTTTTTCTTGTATAGTCTCAATAGCAGCCGTGCACATGCAATTGTGTGTGAGAAATCATTCTACCCACCAATCTTTACTGTCCTTTACGTGTATTTTATCCACATATATTCTTGGTACACAGTCTCAATGGCTATGGGGATTCTGTTGTGTGTGCTAGTCCATTTGACTCACTATTTCTTTGTGAACACTTGTGCAGTTCGAGGTTTATTTTGTTGTTGATTTGTTTTGCTTTGCAATATTTTTGTGTTGAATATCTTTATCCACATTACATTTGGACTGTTTCCTTATGGCTTATCATCCAGAACATGTTTAACTAAAAGGTGCAAACCTTTAAAAACGCTCTTGTTCTATAATGCCAGGCTAATGGCACACATGATGTGTCGGTAATGCTTGCCTATAGTTGGGAGCCTTCCCACATGTGGGGCCAGGAACCTTAGCTTATGACGGTTAAGAAATCTACTCCCCTTCATTCTAAGTTTTCTTGGCTACCTTGGGGTTTATGATAAATAGTTTTGAAAGTTTAAAGATAGATAGATAGATAGATAGATAGATAGATAGATAGATAGATGGTAGATGAGAGAGAGAGAGAGAGAGAGAGAGAGAGAGAGATGAGAGAGAGATGTGTTTCAAGGTGTTTTATCCATCTACTTATTTACTTTTTACCTTTGCCAATGACCAAATGGGAATTTGTGTAGCTTTTCTGTGTCCCATGACAAGCACTGGTCACATGTCCTGCTCCCCTGGTTTCTTCCCACTTACACACATTAGGAAGATAGTCCATGTTTTCACGGATGTGAGTTTGTCCATCTTGTCCCCGATGCTGTCTGATAATCATACAGGTTCCTCCTGGGTTAAGTTGCCTATCCTTCTTTCTTAGTTAAAAAAAAACACATAAAAATGCTACATTTTGTTCTACTTGAAATGTATCATTATATATATCAGATGAACTATGAATCTAAGATACTTCTTTAACAAACAGTATTCCATTTTCCAACACAATTGATTATTGAGTTTTTCTGTAATACAACTTTTTTTGTTTACTGGCTATGGATTTTTTTCTAATAATTTAATTCAATCTGAGAAATTCATATTGAATTTTGTTGATTGGTGTTTCTGTTTTAAACAAACAGTTGTTTGTCTTTTTAATAGTTAACATTTTTTGAAAAAATTATAAAATTTATAAAATATATTTCAATCATACTTTCCCTCTTCTAATCACTCCCTGTTTTCCCTACTCCCTTCCCATTCAACTTCAAGTTGTTTCTGTTTCTCTCTCTCCCCCCCTACCCCTTCTCTTTAAAAACAAACAAGCAACAACACACACACACACACAATTTAAAAACAAGCAACACACAACACACACACACACACACACACACACACACACACACCCAGTGACCATCCAGCAGAAAGGGTGGCTCCAAGGATAAAGTACAAAGAAAGCCATCTTTGAGGAGTAGGCGGGGTAGCAGGGCCATCAGGAGCAATTACATGTGGCTGGCTAGCACCTGTGGGGATACAGAGAGAAAACTGGACTTCAGCCTCAACTTCAGCTTCCTCGGGGTAGCGTGGAAATCACAATGCCGACTCCCTCGTGGGGAGAGAGGAAGGATGAAATTCAATAACCAATATGAAGGTCTCGACGTGTTCTGGGCCTGCGCGTAGGAGCATCATGGGGGCAGGGCATGCTAGAAGAAAGCTGCTTGTGTTGTGACATCTGGGAAGTAGGCAGAGTGGAGTCGAGAGACAGAGCCGCCTTGCCTGGCACATCCCCAGTGACCCACTTCCTCCAGCCAGGCCTCGCCACCTGATAATGTCATCAGCTGGCAAAGGGGCCTATGGCCTCAGGGGACCTTCCAGACCAAATTGTAATAAGGCCGCCAGTTAGAATCCTACATTTTGGGGACAATGAACTTATCACCCATAATTGTGATTTGTTATATTTCAGGGACAAAATATCAGACACACAAAAAGACTGGAAATTCTTTGAGGTAAGGCCCTTGTTTTGGGGACTTTTCATTTGCTATGAGATCAGCACAAAGCAGTGACCAACAGCCATTTGACAGATAGCTATTAAAAAATAAAAAGGAAACATCCATTTTTAAATAGGATGGTAAGATGTTGTTTGCTAGAACAACCTTAGAATGTTGGCCTGATTTTCCACCCACAAATGTGAAGACCCCTGTAACTGTACAGCTCCAGGGACACGGACCAGCTGGATGACCTGGGCTCCTGCCTACATGGTGACACTGTGGGACACTGGGAGCTTTTCATAGCATTCCAGAGTCCTGGGAGTTTTTCTTTTCTCTCTTTCAGTCCTTTTATACCTTCTGTACCTGCATAGCCTGGATCGTCTTCCGACGGCAGTACTTGAAAGAGATTGAGGAAGAGGTGGGCAGGCTTTTTCGGACCAATATGTTCAACATTCCTCGAAGGAAGCGTGAAGACGAAGAGTCAGGAGGAGAGAAGAAGCGCATGACCTTGGTACAATTCAGGTATGGCCTCTCGCTCATTTTCTCTGTGTTCTTGAGAAAGAAGTCTGTCTGCAGCTCAGGCCAGTCCCGGACTCATAACCCATGTGCCTCGTCCTCTAAAGCAGCTGAAGACGCAGCCTCTAGAGGTGCACACAGCACCTGGCTCAGCTACGACCTCTGGGCCTTTCCTCAGCTCAGAAACAGAACAATGGGACATGACTGTCCTCCTTTCCTCCCACAGGAGAATGATGGCAAAACGTCCAGCCATTAAAAAGGCCATGGACATGCGCTCCCCAGTTTTGTCTACACTGCTGCCGTCTCTCAGAGAAAAAGCTCAGCATATCGCTGAGAAAAAGTACGTGGCAGGCATCAAACTCCAACCCCGAGTGGAGAAGGAAATAACGAATCTGGAGTCTGTGGTTATGCCCGTGTAAGTAGCCCATGGAGAGTCACAGGGGACTGCTGAGTGGTCCCTCTCGGCAGGCCTGGGATGGCCAGGGATCAGGCACTGCGGTTCCTCTACTGGGCAGTAGAAATCATCTGTTCCCATGCCAGCCCCTGCCTTCCTGACCAAAGCATCTCTACTTAGGCCCATCCGGATTAGAAAAAAGAAATCCCTAGAAGTTGTGCTGGACGTCAGGTAGTTGTAGGCTGAAGGAGTGAGGGGCATACTCTTTAGGGCTCAGGGTCTGTTCTAAGAATTCCTTTTGGGGAGATGTGAGTAGAGCCGGAACAGAATCATGCTATGACTGAGTTTTGGACTGATATATAAGACCACAGTGGTGGTATGGAAATGGGACTGGCTTTTTAAAGTGTATGTATGTCTTAGCGTGTGTGTGTGTGTGTGTGTGTGTGTGTGTGTGTGTGTGTGTGTACATGTGCACGCATGTGCACGTATGCACGAGTCTTCACAGACTGATATTCACAGTCATACAGCAATAAATTCTCTTTACAGAGTTGGCATCTTGGGGGAACCTCGAAATCTGTTCAACCCGCATACTCTCCTCCCCCTTGAATCAGAAGAAAATGGAAAACCAAGCGGAAGAAATTCTTCTATAGTAGAGAGAAATAACACAACTATTCAGAACACACTGAATTTGGTCATGTCAAAACTAACTTCGCAAAACTCCTTCCCTAAGTAATCTAGTTGGTTCCAATTCCTGACCTAGGTCTCTATATGTGGAGTAACTGCTTCTCCACAGCACTTACAGGATTAATGTTTATTACCATAAGATAGCTATTTAAACTGTAGATTTTTGTCTCAAGTTCTATTAAAAGTTAACAATTTGATTAATAAAGAGTTTTAGAAAGCTCTTAAAAAGCACATCTTCCTACTTGTACTGGTTCTTCTTTGTGTTCATGTGTGTGAGTTGTACTTGTGTGTGCAATTGTACATGGTACTTGTGTGCCTGTGCATGCTCAGGATAGAGGACAATCCTGTCATTCCTCCCTAAAGAGTAGACACACATACTATATACTGTGTGTGTGTGTGTATACATATATATATTATAATTCCAGAGGAAGACACTTTTTTGTTACTTATATAACTACAGCTTTAAATGGATGTTCCTAGACATTTTGAGTGTGTGTGTGTGTGTGTGTGTGTGTGTGTGTGTGTGTGAGTGTGTGTGTTCCAGAGAAAGTTGCCACCTGACCTGACATATATGCTGTGGCACGTACACATAGCCTTCACACACACATAACCATCATACACACACACAGGTACACACATCCTAACAGTAAAATTAAAATAATTTATACAACTACACAAAAGTATATTTATAATAATTTTATTTCATAGTCATCTGTAGCCAAAACAACCACAAAGCCATTTAATAGGCCAGTAGATAGTTGCAGTCTAACTATACAATAAAGTGTTATTTGGCAATAAAAGGAGTGATCCATCAAGCTATACAAGATACAGATGGCTAGGTGTAGTGGTGCATGCCTTTAATCCCAGCCCTCGGGAGACAGACACTGGTTTATCTCTGTGCATTTGAGGCCAGCCTGGCCTACAAAGCAAGCTCCAGGACAGCCAGAGCTATTACACACAGAAACTCTGTCTTGAAAAACAAACAAACAAAAATACAGGTGAATATTAAGTAGATATTGTGGAGTTAGGAAATCTGTAGATAATTCTAAGTACATAATATCCAGGACAAACAAAAATAGGAAGATAGTAGATATCAGAAAAAAACAAAACAAACAAGCAAACGAACAAACAGTTCTGAGGACCTAAGTTGGGGAAGGTTGGGTAGTAAAGAATGATGCTTTCAGGGTCGCAAAATTATTCTGTGTAACGCCATGACGACCAGCACATTGTGCATTCGCACTCGCATTGGTCAAAGCTCATAAAACTTTCCAGTATTAAGGACTGAATCTTAATGTATGCAGAATTCAGAAAATTATTTAGGAGTTCCAGGACAAAAGGCAGAATGTGACCAAAGGATCCATAGAATTAAGGAAATATGAACCAGCCTCACTGGGATGGGATGGCTCTTTATCACTGTCCACTTTGCCAGGTTTAGAATCACCATAGGGAAAAACATCTGGTAAGTCTGTGAAGGTGTTTCCAGAAAGGTATGATTGAGGACGGAATATCAGTCCTGAGGATGGGTGGCACCATCCCCTAGGCTGGGGTTCCAGAATCAATAAAAAAGATGGGGAGATGGCTCAGCACCCCTGTGGCAGTCACAAGTAGCTCTAAGTTCAGTTCCAGGGACTCCAACACCCTCTTCTGGACCCCACAGAAACCAGGCAAACACATGATCCAAAGGCATGCATACTGGCAAAACATTCGTACATGTAAAATAAATAAAGAAAAAGGAGAAAGCAGAACACTAAAACTTCTTTTAAGAGTGTCCTGACTGCATATGACCAGCCAGCTTCTCATATTCCTATGCCCTGCCTTTTCTACTTCAATACTCCATCAAGATACTTTAGATTGGAACTATAGATACATATAGATACTATCCAGTGCTTTGGAGGATGACTGGACAACTCTCATCACCTTGGATTATATGCAATCACTTTTTAATAACCTGCCAGTACTCTGTGCCTTGCTAGGTCCATGAGGAAATTTAAAGTGGGTTATAAAGTGGGTTATGTGTGGAAGCACTGGCTAGAACCAGAGCTCAGCTCAGAAACAGAACAGAGAGCATGTGGGGCAGGCTGAATTGTGAGGCAGAGGTTAGGGACTTAGCAGTGGGCTGCCGACCATCCATGAAATCTCGATGAGGACTGAGGAGAGGAGGACCTGGCCTCTCCTTTCCACTGGAGAGTTACTCCCCTGCACTGGAGCCTAGATAACTCGCTTCCTGAGGAACACAGCTGTTCATCTGAGATGTGCCTCTTTCCCTGTGCTCTTTGAAACCCAACAAACCTCAAAACAGTAGGCAGTAATTTCCCTTTCAAACCGTATCTCAGGGCAACCCAAATAGTTAATGATGGAAATTTTTCTCTTTATAGATCCACTGTAAGTAATAATTAGAAAGGGATGGTCCCATTAGAATGTTATCATTTGGCAAAATTAAAAAAGTCCCATCTAGAATATTATCATTTTGAAAAACTGAAAATACTACTTTTATTTTCTGGGTATGAGTGGTTTGACTGAATGTTTGTGTATCATGGAGAGGCACTGCCTGAGAGGACATTGGGTCCCCTGGGGCTGGAGTTACACAGTTGTGAGCTGCCTGTGGGTGCTGGAATTGAACTCAGTGTTCCTACCTGCTGAGTCACCTCTCTGGTGGCCCATTTTGCAAAACCTGAATAGAGTAACAGACCTAGACAAGAATCTTAGGTGCAGCTGGCATCATGAGGCCCATGAGAGACCTGGATGTGAGAAGCCACTGCACCCCCTGCCAGTGAATTCTTCTCTCCATTAAGCGCAGATCAGAGCACGAAAGATTTTAAAACAAACAAAATCATCCTCTCCATAAAGCAAACTGCAGCAGCTCCCCTCTGTGCCAAGCATGCCGGCCTGGGGTGTGAGACCTCCATCACGTGGATTTACAGGCACTTTCTCTTTGGAGAGGTGGGGTGGGGAAGGTATGCTCTTTTGTGTGGTTCCTCTGAGTCACCAACTGTGTAATGGTGCCAGTTCCCAGCCGAATGCTGTTGCTTCATTGTCTCCTCTTACCTTTCCCTTCCTGAGTGCTGATAACCATGCCCAAGTGCAAAGTTGAAAGGCAGGGCGGGAGCATCCGCTTAAGGACCCAGGACTCAGGCTGGAGAGATGGTTCAGTGGTTAAGAGCACCGACTGCTCTTCCAGAGGTCCTGAGTTCAAATCCCAGCAACCACATGGTGGCTCACAACCATCTGTAATGGGAACCGATTCCCTCTTCTGGTGTGTCTGAAGACAGCTGCAGTGTACTCATATACAAAATAAATATATACTAAAAAAGGACCCAGGACTCACTTGTGTCACTTGTGCTGAGGACGTGTGCCTGTCACATGAAGAGGCAGGCAAGGGAGGGAGCACCCCACGTGCCACCTCAGGTCTCCCTTAAGTTTGTCCTTAATCAGTGGCTCTCAACTTGTGGGTCGAGACCCTCGTTGATCCAAGCAACTCTTTTGCAGGGGTTCCCCCAAGACTATCACAAAACCCAAATATTTACATTATAACACATATCACATACAAAGACACGAACTACATAGCAAAGAATATTACACTCTGACAATGTGAAAATCTGTGCTGCTGACAACTAGAAATTGATATCGATTTTAAAAAAGAAATCCATTCTAGAGGGATGGCATCCACCCACCACTGTAAACCCCCTCACACAAGATGTGCAGCATCCTGCATAGGCAGGGACCCGTGCACAACTTCACGGTGTGCTTCAGATACGGCCCTCATCCACTCAAACAGAGGTTCTCAACCTGTGGGTCGCGACCCCTGGGCAGGGGTGGGGGGTGGGGAGGGGGGAGAACAACCTTTTCCCAGGAGTTGCTTAAGACCATGGGAAACACAGATAGTTACATTACAATTCATAACTAGCAAAATCACAGCTATAAGCAATGAAATGATGTTATGGTTGGGGGGGGGTCACCACAGCACGAGGAGCTGTATTAAAGGGTTGCAGCATTAGGAAGGTTGAGAACCACTGCTCGGAACTGTTGGTTTATTGACTCACCACGAGTGTTTATTGTGCACCTGCTACATGAAGCCCCAAGAATGCTCCGGAAGATGAGGAGGCATGGGGCACGCATTTCCTGGTGGATGAGAGATAACAGTGACAAATGGCTTGTGCTTTGCAAGTTGTAGGGTGTTAGGGTTTTGCACAGTGAGCCGGGGAGAGAGTAGAGGGTTCTAGAGAAAGAAGCAACCTAATTTAATCTGCGTTTGAAAGAATTTCTCTGGCTATTATGTGGGATGTGAGCTGGAGGTGAGGAGAACGGGGAATGGCAGGTGGGGGCACGTAGAAACTCCATAGGTTCCCAGGAGACAAAGCCAGTGATGGATTCTGGACTGGGCAGTGTTGATAAAATTTGCAGATGGACTGACTGGTTGGCTGCTGGGATAACAAATACAAGGAAGGATGATTAAATTTCCTGGTTTGAGCAGTTGGGGATCCTGTGTTTCCAAATAGGGGAGAGTGGATGAGGAACAGGCTGAGGAGGGAACATCTTGGGCTCTCCTTTGAACTGGGACATTTAGAACTGTGACAGGAGAAGGGAATACAGATTAGTTGGATTTTGCACCAGTGCCACATTCTTGGGAACTCTCTGAGCTAGAAATCGAGACTTGGAAGCAATTGGTCACAGGACTGCGTGTGACTAGCTAAGGGGAGAATGCAGGCAGAAGACAAAAGAACCCAGATACAGGGCTCTCTACACATTGCAAGAGGCAGATGTCAAGCAGAAAAAGGTGCTACATCCCTTCCTGCTCCCACATCGCAAATCAACTTCACAACACCAGTGGCCAATAAAGTAGGAGAGGCGCTGAGAGCAGGGGGTCACGGAAGATAAAAATGCTGTGATCCAGGGAGCAATGGGTGACATTGAGGTAAGATGAGATGGCCACAGAAAAGGGACCATCAGATGTGAGACCATGCAGTCAACTGTGCAGGAGTGCAGGAGTGGAGCCCTCTGATACAGGGGTGAGTAAGCAGAGACCAAGATTGTCAAAAGAAGGCTTGATGTGCTCCAAGGGGGGGGTGGGGGGTGGGGTGGGGGTGGGGGTGGGGGGGGGGTGGGGGGTAGGGGGGGCTAGGGATGATGCATTTGCTAAGAGATGGTGAGAGTCCGTCTTTGTTGGACCGGTGTCTTGATTGCTGGTTAGTTGGGGCTAGTTGGTTTGTTTGTTTGTTTGGTTGGTTCCTTGAGATAGAATTTCGCTAAGCTCAGGTTGACCATAGACACATTATGCTGCTGGGAGCCCTGCTATTGATTTGTTTTGGTGTCTGGCTTTTCAGAAGTAGGAGTTACCAGAACATATGTGTACTTTACAAAACTGAATGTATATGGCTGTTGATGTGTTTATAAATAGAAAAAGAGAGGGGAATTATGTTCTTTGGAGGTCTGGGAAAGGGGGTGCCTCAGTGGGTTCCCCCTGAGGGACCAGCCACACACAGTATAGTATAGATAGAGTTTATCCAGGGCATGGGGAGGGGAGTTAAGAGGGTAGTAGGGCAGAGAAAGAGAGAGTAGAGAAGAGGAGAGGAGTAGAGTACAGGCCGGCCATGAGCATGTGGAAAGAAGGGAGTTGGGAACTGGGGAAAAAGGGGACAAAAGGGACAGAGAGCTAGAGCAAGAGAGAACAAGAGAGGGAGGAGGGGGCAAGTGGCCCCTTTTATAGTGAGTCAACCATTCCTGGCAGTTGCCAGGTAACTGTGGGAGTGGAGCTTAGACAGAATGCTAACGGCTGTTTTGCTAGCCCGGTTGTCTGTGTACCACGTGCTTGCCTGATGGAGGCCAGAAGAGGGTGTCAAATCCCCTAGAGGTGGAGTTAGAGTTGGTTGTGAGGTACCGTGTGGGTGCTGGGAATCCTGGTTCTCCAGGGAAGGCAGAAAGTGCTCGTAACCTCTGAGCCAGTCCTCGTGTTAGTATTTTAATGCACATGGTCTAGTTTGTGGGGAGCCCATGAGGTTTCTGAGACCGTGTGGGAGAAGCCCACGTTAGGGGTAGCCCTGCATGGGAAGGCATGGGTTCTAATGTCTTTCCCATATTCTCCGTGTTGCTCCTGAGTGCCCAGATGCCCCTCTCCGTATATCACCTGAACAAGGTGGACATTTTCAAACCGTATTTATTATCTGTGTGTACACGGCATGTGTGTCACAGTGCCTGTTTGATAGTCAGGGAACAGCATGAAGGAATTGATTCTCTCTTTCCACCATGTGGGTCCCAACACCCAGGCTTGATTGCGAATGTCTTTGCCCGCTGAGTCATTTCACTGGCCCCTGAATTTTCAACACTGGCGCCCAGAAGCAAAAATTTCCACAGCGCTGAACTCTAATGCCACACACAGGAAAGTTAGCCGCGTGTGACAGTCTTCCTTAATTCCCTTAAGCCACGCTTCCTGGGTGATCTTCCACTCCTCAAACATTAAACTGAATACCCCTGGGCCTCACGACGCTCAGCCTTGTGGAACTCACCTTGCGCCCTGGGATTACACTGTGAGACCAAGTCCACTTCGTTCTCAGAACTGAGGGCCGGCAGAAAGAATGGCTCTCCTAAAAATTAATGTGCTCGTTTCATCAGAGAACAAGACTATATAACCTGCCGTGTCTGCTTCTCTCATTCTGCCTAGGAAATACAGAAATAACGTTAACATTTAACCATCCGAGTGGCCGCTGGCAAACTCGGGTGTTAGCACATGGGTTTCATTTTTCTTGAGAAAGGTCTTGCTGACCTAACACTCCAGTGACGCTCCTGTGTCTGCCTCCCTGATGCTGGGATTACAAGTGGGTGCCGTCAGGCCCAGCTTTTGGGTTTTAAAACATAGGCTCTGGGGTCCAATTAGCATGCTTTCCTGCTGACTGCTCTACAGGCTGAGGTACTCCATAGTTCCAGTCAGCGGATTTTTATTTCCCATGCTTTTAGATGTGTAATATTTATACCTTTTCTATCTCTCTGGTTCAAAAAATGTTTTTAATCTAAGGCAGGCATCTATATAGTCTCTCTCTCTCTCTCTCTCTCTCTCTCTCACACACACACACACACACACACAGAGGTTACTGTGGTAAATACCGTTACTGTACTGGCTAGTTTTATGTCAATCTGACACTAGCTAGAGTCACCGGAGAGGAAGGAGCTTCAGCTGGGAAAATGCCACCATGCATTCTTGTCATAAGGCTTTTCTCAATTAGTGATCAATGTAGGAGGGCCCAGGCCACTGTGGGTGGGGCCATCCCTGGGCTGGTGATCTTGGGTTCTATAAGAGAGCAAGCTGAGCAAGCCATGGGGAGCAGGTCAGTGAGCATCATTGGTCCATGACTTCTTCATCAGCTCCTGCCTCCAGGCTCCCGCACCGCCCGCATCCTTGCCCTCACTGCTTTGGAGAATGAACTGGTATATAGAACTGTGAGGGAAATAAACTCCCCAAGTTGTTTTTGGTCATAGTGGTTTATCACAGCAAGAGAAACCCTAAGTAAGACAAATACATAGAAGTATTTTTACACACATTGATTACACACATAACAAGTTGATGGCAAGTAGAAACTTACTAGACCTTCTACATAGCTGATATGAGCTCTTCATGCATTGGCATATTTAGACTTAATTTCTAGAGCTACTGCTTCTGTGCTGTGCTACATGGTTTTAACCATAATCAATAAAAGCGCAATTTGGGGGAAATTTAAAAAATAATCTTCTTCCCTTACCCTCAATAGTGTCATCACATTAGGCCAATTCAGAAGTCCCTGATCCTCACCCCCGTCCCCCACCCCAACCCCCACTCCTAAAGGGTCTGTCTTTACTTTTCTTGGAGACAGGCTATAAACGAAGCACTACAGAAACCAGTGTTTAAAAACACCCCGTTCTTGAGCTCATCGTGGTCCTGGCTGGCTACAGATGGCAGTTTTTCTCTGCTTAGCGCTGGGTAAAAGCAGAGCTTGTCTGTGGACACGATGAGGCACAGAGGCCGCTCAGAAGCTTCCACGGAGCCAGGCCGAGCCTTGGTTTCCAAAGAGCACTGCTGTCTCCTGCCTTCAGATAAATTCAGCATTGGTTGTCTTCCAGGAGCTGCACTGTGGCCAAACATCGCTATTCCTTCAGGTTTGGAAACAAATCGAGACTGTTTTCTTCCTGAGAAGCAAACACTTCAGATAACTAGCGGCGGTTCTTAGAAAGAATGTGAATGGATCTCCTCGCCTCCAAAGCTATCTGGAAGCCTGGAGAGTATATTTATGAGGAAAGACGTTTGTATAAATACTTTCTTCAGTGACCTGTATGGTAGGGTTGGGCCTGAGAATTTTGTGTTCAGTGAATGATACCAAATTAGGAGCTGCTAACATCCCAGACATCGAGGGCTAATCTCACTAGGACCTTTCACACTGTCACGGACACCATGAAACAAGATACATACACACAAGCGAGAGTGGGTTTCTCAGAGCTTTGGGTGACAACATTGTCCCCACGTACAGAATCAAGGAGCAGGTGAATGCTCAAACCAGCAGGGGCTGGAGAGATGATGGCTCAACAGGTAAGCGCACTTGTCCTTCTTGCAGAGCACTGGGTTGGGTTCCCACGTGACATCTCACAACCATCTGTAACTCCGGTTCGGGGAGGTCTGATATCCTCTTCTGACTTCTGAGGACACCAGCATGCATGTGGTGCATAGACATACATGTGAACAAAACACTCATGCACATAAAAATTTTTTTAAAAAGGAGAGAGGAAGTGCTGGGGAGAGAGAATAGGGTGGTGCTGGATCCCTCTTTGAATAGGACCGTGCTGTGTGCCCCAGCTTGGCCTGAAGGTTAGGAGCCAGTCTGGCCATGAGCAGTGCTGAGTTCTCAGGCACGCACCCCCACAGCAGGCTGATGCTGGCATGCGAACGAGGAAATGACCAGCAAAATTCCTGACTCCCTTTCCCGTATATGGCAACCTCGGGGGCCTAACTGGAGAGCACGCCTAACCACTGTGAAGCTTTCCAATATAGGAAAACATCCCAAAAAATGAGGTCCTGGAAAAGATGGGTGGGCTAAGATACGGGAAGGGACGGTCTCTTGGAGGAATTTCAAGCTAATTGGAACTGTTTAAACTGAAAACTGTTTAAAAGTCTTCAGGTACTCGTGGGCAGTAGTCACGTGCTGAGCATTTCGGGGTTCTCTCTCTTTATTGGAAGACACAAGTGGAAACAAGAATAAAATATGGAAGAATTTAGATTCCTCCAGATCCCAAGACAGGCTTGCAAGAGGGTGGATTTGAGTCCCGGCACCTCCCTCTACATCCGATGAGGGACCATTAGGTGTGGATGCTGTCACTTTACCTCAAAGCTGCCTCTCTTTTTCCCTCAGTTTAATAGGGAGATGAGCAGTGTTTGCTCACTCATAGTTGGTGCTGAGGATGCTGTATGCAAAACTCTGACAATTGTATGTTTTTGTTTTTGTTTTTGTTTTTCTTTTTTTCGGAGCTGGGGACTGAACCCAGGGCCTTGCGCTTGCTAAGCAAGCGCTCTACCACTGAGCTAAATCCCCAACCCCTGTATGTTTTGTTTTATTTGTTTGTTTGAGACAGGGTCTCTCAATGTAGCTTTGGCTATCCCTGGTATTCACTGTAGACCAGGCTACCCTTGAGCCTGCCTCTGGAGTACTGAGATTAAAGGCAGGCACCACCACAACCTGCAGTCATATGATCACAGTGGATGATAAGCCTCTGGGAAAGGTCTCTAGAAGGATCCCAAAGTCTATTGACACTTAAAAGCTGTCTTCAACTTAGGGTTAAGTTCAAGTTCTCATGGTCTCTCTGTCAGACACAGTACCGACATAGTATTCAGTTACAATTTCAAAATTTTATCACTTTATCACTGCCTCATTTTATCACTTAAATTTTTTATTTACTATTACTACTGTGTTTGTGTATAAGGGTGTGTGTGAGCATGCCAGGGTGTGTGTGTGAGCATGCCAGGGTGTATGTGTGTGAGCATGCCAGGGTGTGTGTGTGTGTATGCCAGGGTGTGTGTGAGCATGCCAGGTGTGTGTGTGAGCATGCCAGGGTGTGTGTGTGTGTGAGCATGCCAGGGTGTGTGTGTGTGTGAGCATGCCAGGGTGTGTGTGTGAGCATGCCAGGGTGTGTGTGTGTGTGAGCATGCCAGGGGTGTGTGTGTGTGGGCCAGGGGTGTGTGTGTGTGTGAGGCATGCCAGGGTGTGTGTGTGTGTGGGCATGGGTGTGTGTGTGTGTGGGCATGCCAGGGGTGTGTGTGTGTGTGTGGCATGCCAGGGGTGTGTGTGTGTGTGGCATGCCAGGGGTGTGTGTGTGTGTGGCATGCCAGGGGTGTGTGTGTGTGTGGGCATGCCAGGGTGTGTGTGTGTGTGGGCATGCCAGGGGTGTGTGTGTGTGTGGGCATGCCAGGGGTGTGTGTGTGGGCATGCTTGGGGGTGTGTGTGTGTGTGGGCAGGGGGTGTGTGTGTGTGTGGGCATGCCAGGGGGGTGTGTGTGTGTGTGGGCCTGGGTGTGTGTGTGTGTGTGAGCATGCGAGGGTGTGTGTGTGTGTGAGCATGCCAGGGTGTGTGTGTGTGTGAGCATGCCAGGGTGTGTGTGTGTGTGAGCATGCCAGGGTGTGTGTGAGCATGCCAGGGTGTGTGTGTGTGTGAGCATGCCAGGGTGTGTGTGTGAGCATGGGGGGGTGTGTGTGTGTGTGGGCATGCCAGGGGTGTGTGTGTGTGGGCATGCCAGGGGTGTGTGTGTGGGCATGCCAGGGGTGTGTGTGTGTGTGTGTGTGTGGGCATGCCAGGGGGTGTGTGTGTGGGCATGCCAGGGGTGTGTGTGTGGGCATGCCAGGGGTGTGTGTGTGTGGGCATGCCAGGGGTGTGTGTGTGTGTGGGCATGCCAGGGGTGTGTGTGTGTGTGGGCATGCCAGGGTGTGTGTGTGTGGGCATGCCAGGGGTGTGTGTGTGGGCATGCCAGGGTGTGTGTGTGTGTGGGCATGCCAGGGTGTGTGTGAGCATGCCAGGGGTGTGTGTGTGTGGAGCATGCCAGGGGTGTGTGTGGAGCATGCCAGGGGTGTGTGTGTGTGTGAGCATGCCAGGGTGTGTGTGTGTGTGGTGTGTGTGTGTGTGAGCATGCCAGGGTGTGTGTGTGTGTGAGCATGCCAGGGTGTGTGTGTGTGTGAGCATGCCAGGGTGTGTGTGTGTGTGAGCATGCCAGGGTGTGTGTGTGTGTGAGCATGCCAGGGTGTGTGTGTGTGTGAGCATGCCAGGGTGTGTGTGTGTGTGTGAGCATGCCAGAGTGTGCTTTTGGAGATTGAAGTGTAATGAACAGGAGTTGGTGCTCTCCTTCTACTATGCGGGTCTTGGGGATTGAACCCAGGTGGTCAGGCTCAGGAGCAAGCACCTTCATGAGGGAACCATCTCAACCACCCACTTCCCTCATTTTCTATGTCACAAAACTATAGTCCTTGAACCCAACTGTGGCTTCCTGCATGTGGCACAGATATTCAACCACGTGGTTCCTTTTGTAGGGTTCACAACGGCTGGAAATTCAACTCAAGGCTTTGTACACACTGCATGTACTTTTCTATTGAGCCACATCCCAGTCCTTTGATCTTGATTTTGTGATAAAATTGCAACACATTGATCCAGGCTGTTTAGAACTCACTGTGTCATCCAGGTCTGGTCTTGAATTTGGGATTATAGGAACCATACCCAGCAATCACTAAGC
This sequence comes from Rattus rattus, assembly GCF_011064425.1. Taxonomy (NCBI): domain Eukaryota; kingdom Metazoa; phylum Chordata; class Mammalia; order Rodentia; family Muridae; genus Rattus; species Rattus rattus. The sequence goes on from NC_046160.1 coordinate 90,605,502, forward strand.
CATGGATTTTAAACCTGCAAGTGGCTCATGAGAGAATATGTTTGTTGGTGCTTTGATATTCGAGTGGTAATAACTAATCTTCATAACATGTTGTGGATTGTACTCATATAAGAATTCTGTGTTATTCTGAAGCCAGTGTAATTCAATTAAAATTGCATTCAGTTCAACTAGCCATCACTGAGCCCCTGTGGGAGGTGCTTAGAAAGACAAATAACACTTGTTCCCTGCAATTGTGGACCTTACAGCCTAACTAACAGGAAGAGAAGAACCAAAAGTCGTTCATTCGGCTACCCTGCGATAGACACTGTATTTCCATTACAATCACCATGGAAACATAGGGTGCGATGTTTTATACATACTCAGCCCAGGGAGTGGCACAGTTAGAAGGTGTGGCTCTGTTGGAGTAGGTGTGTCGCTGTGGTCGTGGACTATAAGACCCTCATCCTAGCTGTCTAGAATTCGGCCTTCTGCTAGAAGCCTTCAGAAGAACATGCAGAACTCTCAGCTCCTCCTGCACTATGCCTGCCTGGATGCTGCCATGCTCCTGCCTTGATGATAATGGACTGAACCTCTGAAGCTGTAAGCCAGCTCCAATCAAATGTTCTTATGAGAGTTGCCTTGGTCACGGTGTCTGTTCACAACATTAAAACCCTAAGACAGGACTTTGTTGATTGATGATTTTTGCTTTTGAAGTCACCGACAGCCAACTGAAGGCAGATACTTCAGTGAGCCTTAAAGCAAGTGTGAGAAGAAGAGAGCATTTCTTGAGGCAAAGCCAAGGAAGGCTGGGAGAATGTTTCTCTCGGGTCCAGGGACTGGATGTTGCAGGGTTGGAGTGCAATGCATGACGCCACAGAGAAGGGGGGCCCTCGGAGGGACAGGGGCAACTTATTGGAGGGGCTGATGGTGGTGGGCATCCAGACTCTGCAAGAGCCTGTTTGTGTATATGTGTATGACACGTATGCCAGGTGCCTGCTGAGGTTTGAAAAAGACACTGGATCCTGAGTTGTGAAGCATTACATGGATGCTGAGAGCTGAACCTGGGTCCTCTCTGCAAAGGCAACGAGTGTTGTTAACTGTTGAGCCATCTCTCCAGCCCCTGACCCTTATTTCTCTAGGGAAGTCCTTCTTCCTGAATCTGAACTGCCCCCTGTGGAAGTAGGCTAGGGCTATGTGACAGGCGTGTTACAGGTGTGTGTGTGTGTGTGTGTGTGTGTGTGTGTGTGTGTGTCTGTGTCTGTGTCTGTGTGTGTCTGTGTCTGTGTCTGTGTCTGTGTGTCTGTGTCTGTGTCTGTGTGTGTGTGTGTCTGTGTCTGTGTGCCTACATATGTGCCGGGTCTCTGAACCCAGGTCCTCATGTTTGTGTGGCAAGCGCCTTGTCCCATAAGTCATCCTTAGGTTCCTGTTTGAAGATTTTTATTGCCATTACCAGAAATCTGAGGTTAAGCTCTACCTCAGCCTCGCAAAGAGAACCAGTAGGAATCTGTGTGTGTTTGTTTACATGGGTGTTGAGTCCATTTTCTCTCTTTACTTTTCGTGAACTTGCGTTTTTTAAAAAATATTTATTAATTTGTTTTATGCATATGAATGCTCAATCTGCACTCATGCCTGCATGCCAGAAGAGGACATTAGATCCCATTCCAGATGGCTGTGAGCCACCATGGGCTGCTGAGAAATGAACTCAGGACCTCTGGAAGAGGTCTTAACCACTGAACTATCCTCTCTTCGGCCCCTCAAGACCACTTTCTAAAGGGCAATGCTAGAAGGGGACATCCCCTCTGTGACAAACACAACAGAGGGAAGCTCCCTCCTCGAGTCCTAATTCTAGAGACTAGAAATGTCACCCCAAACCATAGACAAGCACAGTAAGGGGACACTAGCCCTGCTTTAGCATATTCTGAATTGTCGTCTGGGAAGACTCAAGGTGTTCCAAACCTGAAAGTGGTGACAGCTCTCCCTGAAAAGCTAGGAACAGCTGAAGCCCAGAACCAGCGAGGAGGAGCTGCCAGTTGATGACGATGACTCTAGGTGTCCCTAAGGATCAGGCTGGGGACAGAGAAGGGGGACAGGGGCCACCTTTAGTCTACACTTGAAGTTTCTGTCCAGGCAGTATGCTTATTGTCTTAAATGTTTCTCTAAGTGCAGAGCAAAGTCTTTACACATCATCCAGAGAGTCATGAGAAGGCAGTGGGCGCCACTGATGAGGTCTGCCCCAGCCCAGTGACTGAGGATCCTGAGGGGACAGAGCTTATGGACATCCTGGGCACCACAAGTCTCTGGAAATGGCAAGAGAGAGAGAGAGAGAGAGAGAGAGAGAGAGACAGAGACAGAGACAGAGACAGACAGAGACAGAGACAGAGACAGACAGAGACAGAGACAGAGACAGACAGAGAGACAGAGAGACAGAGAGAGAGAGAGAGAGAGAGAGAGAGAGAGAGAGAGAGAGAGAGAGAGAATTGTTAATAGGAAGTCTTTTCTTCAAAGCTGGGCTAGGGAGAGGCAGCTGGATGAGGGATCAGCACTCTCTTATGATACAAGGTCAAGGCTTTTGTTCCAAGCAAAAGACAGATTGTCTTTTGTCCCTTGATAGCTAAATGATACCCAAGGTCCCAGGAGGAATAGCTGGTACCTGTCACAAGACACCACAGCCTTGTCACATGCTGTGTCCAGCTCTAGAACAAGAATTCAATGCCCTGATCTCTGGCCCACTCCCCAGTGGTCAGTCTCTTTGTCTGTCAGTCTCTTTGTCTTTGTCTGTCTGTCTGTGTCTCTATCTGTCTGTCTGTCTCTCTCTCTCTCTCTGTCTCTCTGTCTCTCTCTCTGTCTCTCTCTCTCTCTGGTTTCACAAATGCCAAAAATAACCTCCCTTGAGTGAGAATTTAGTTTTCCTTTGCAACACATTTCAAGACAGTTTTGGCAAGTAAAATTAAAAGTTATCAGAGTAAGAGGGGATGTGTGCCAATTCAGATAATAGGTGTAGTTGCCAAAAAAGGATTTGTTATCCCTTAGTAGTAGATTGATTTTATTATTAGAACCAACCTCCAATTGACTAACAAAAGTGTGAAGATTATCTGTGTAAAAACAAGACAGAGCTAGGGAGATGTCTCTGTCTGTAAGTGCTTGCTGTGCAAACATGAAGACCTGAGTTTGAACCCCAGACTCCAAAACCCATGTGAAAACCAAACTCTGTAGTACACCCCTGTCACCCCAGTGATGGGGAGGCAGAGGCAAGTGGATGCCTGGAGCTTGCTGGCCAGTGAATCAGTGAGCTCCAGGTGAGGTGAGAGAGCCTGTCTCACAAAATATGGAAGACGTCTGTGGCTGAGAGGGAATACATTATGTTGTGTTACAAAATAATGCATTTTAACCTCTAAGCTTTTTCTGAGGATCAGAGTTCTATTTTATGGCTTCTTTTTTTCCCCACCCACCCCCTTTTCTATTTTAAGACAGGGTCTCTTTATTATGTACCTCTGGCTGAACTCTCTATGTAGACCAGGTTGGCCTCGAACTCACAAAGATGCCTCTGCCTGCCGTGTTGGGATTAAGGCGTGCACTATCACAGCCCACTCCTGTTACAGGTTCTTGATCTTGTAGGAATTTGGGAACAGAATTCATAAAGGAAGCTTGAGGACAATATAGTTTGAAAGAAGGGCAAAGCTTCAGGAATGAAGATCTGCCAGCTACACACAGGAATGGAGGGGTTTTCAGAGGATGGACAAAGACATCCAGTGTCGGGACAGACAAATTTGAGATCTTGATCAGTATCTGTGGAGACAGAACTGTTTGTGCCAACCCTTCCAGAGTAACTAAAAGTCGGGAGGCTGTGCAGAACTGGTTCTTTTTTTTTTTTTTTTTTATTTTTCGGAGCTGGGGACCGAACCCAGGGCCTTGCGTTTGCTAGGCAAGCGCTCTACCACTGAGCTAAATCCCCAACCCCGCAGAACTGGTTCTTATGCACCCTAGCCTCACACTGGATGTGATTAAGCCTTGTCTCTTCCCTGTGTTCTGTTTATACTATGTCTCAGATACAAGCTGAGGTGTTATAAATAAAGAGCTGGGGTGTGTACCCAGCCTGTCTGGCAGGAATGGCGGTATTCTAAAGAGAATGTGTTCCCTTATCTGTCTATTGAAGTGCTCAAAGAATGGATCCCTCCAAATTAGCATTTCCTCAGGAATCTCCTACTGGGAAAGGAAATGGCAGAAGTCCTGGGGGCTGCAATGGAGCTACAAAGACAAGTTGCTATCTGAGCTTGCAGGAGACACTGACATTACCTGAGAGACCTGGAGTTGAGACAGTGGTGGGTTCACACTTGGGAACACAGTTTAGTTATACATATCTCCTGCTTTCAGCTTAAAACCTACCCACAACGGGATGTGTTATCCCAGCACTCAGGAGGCAGAGGCAGGCGGAGCTCAGTGAATTCCAACCCAGCCTGTCTGAAAACTAAGTTCCAGGCCAGGCAAGGATACACAGTGAGACCTAACTCAAAATAAATAAATGAAAATAAACATAAAAATAAATTAATGTATAAGCCCTACCCTCAAGTCCGGATACCCAAAGTGGGCTTGGGGGAATTGGTCTCTTTGTTCCTCTTCCCAGTGTGGCCAAATTGAATAAGTCTCCTCCTGTTTTTCACTACTAAAAACAAAAAGATAGAGAAGCCATTGAAAAACAACATGGTGTTGGGCTCTGGCTTCCACACACATGTACATATATGTGAATATGCATGCAAGAACATGTACATGCACAAGAATGAACGAAGGAGGGAGTGAAGAGGGAATGAAGAGAAAGGAAGTCAAAGGGAAAGGGAAGAATATGGGAAGAAAGGAAGCAGGGAGGAGGAAGAGAGGGAGGAAGAGAAGGAGGGAGGGGGGAGGGAGGGAGGGAGGGAGGGAGGGAAAGAAAGAGTATACCTGAATGAGTCTAGATACACCTCTTTGATCAGGGATGTCTGCCTAGGACTCAGGAAGGAAGGAAGGAACAGGAAGCTAATGAAGTAGCTCTGTTTCCTACATAGTTCTCAAATCCCTTTTTAAAACAACTATAAAGAAAATCAACACATTCCAGGGATGGTGTGTGTACCATCACAGGCACAGGCAGAGTGGCAGAGGCAGCCTGTCTACAAAAAGAGTTCTAGAACAGCTACGGCCGTTACACAAAGAAACCCTGTATCAAAAACAAACAACAAACAAACAAACAAGCAACACCAAAAGGAAGGAAGAAGAAAGTCAACACACAAAACAAATGCAAGTAATATTAAGTAAGCCTTTATTAGGTTCTTGGCCTATGCAAGGTGCTAGATTCCACAAGGGAAGCTGGGAAATGTAGTCTTTCAGCAGGAAACTAGGGTTGGAGTGGGAATAGTCAAGAGGCAAATGTCGGGACTAAACTCTCTACTGACATTTTTTTTAAGATTTATTTATTTATTATATATAAGTATACTGTAACTGTCTTCAGACACACCAGAAGAGGGCATCAGATTTCATTACAGATGGTTGTGAGCCACCATGTGGTTGCTGGGAATTGAACTCAGGACCTCTGGAAGAGCAGTCAGTGCTCTTAACCGCTGAGCCATCACTCCAGCCCCCTCTATTGACATCTTGTAGGATCTGAGAACTGAAGTCAGGTCATGAGGCCTTTATCCCCTGAGCCTCTATAAATCTGTTTCTCTGTGTAACTGGCTGTCCCGGAACTTGTTCTGTAAATTAGGCAGACCTTAAATTCACAGAGATTCACTTGCTGCCCAAGTGCTGGGATTAAAGGCATGCGCCACTACCACCCAGCCCTTATATGAGTAGTAGTGTAGTAGTGTAGTAGTAGTAGTAGTAATAGTAGTAGTAGTAGTAGTTGTTGTTGTTGTTGTTGTTGTTGTTGTTGTTATGTGTATGGGCATTTTGTCTACATGTATGTCTGTGTATCCTGTGCATACCTGGTTCAGAGAACAGGAAATGGTATCAAATCCCCTGAAACTGGAGTTTTGATTGGTAATCAAAGATGGGTCCTCTTGAAGAACAAACAGTTGTTTTTGTTTTATTTTGGAAGTATCATCTCATCCAGCTCAGACTGACTTCAAACTCACTATGTAACCAAGGTGGACCGTGAATCTCTGTTCCTCCTGAGTGCTGGTTTTTGTGAAACACCAAGAAGAAGGAACAACTTGTATAGCCTGTTCCACCATGCCTGTGTTTGGAGACTGAACCCAGGACTTCCTGTACTCTTCCAGCTGAGCTGTATCCCCTCGGGTACTTCAGATATGTTTAATGTGATTCCACAGTACTCCAGATCGAAGTAATACACATTCAAGTTTATGAATAGAGAAACTGAATCACATAGAGACTGACAAAGGCCACAGCCAGCTACTAGCAAAGTCAACGTCTAAACACAAATTTAAGTGCATGCAGAGTTCGTACTGCACCCAGCAAATCACTCAATGGATAAGAGCTCCTCCCAGCTCACCTGACAACCTGAGTTAGTCCCTGAGACCCACATGGTGGAAGGAAGGGACCAATCTCTGAAGTTGTCCTCTGACCTCCACACAAATGTGTAGATGGCTACTTAACTAATTGGGTAGAAAGATCTAACCCAAAATGTTAACGATGTTTTTCTAAAGGTCACAATATTTACTCCCCCCCCCTTTTCCTTTATCTGTATTGTTCCTATATTGCTTCCTTTATGTGTATTGTTCCTATATTGCTTCCTTTATGTGTATTGTTCCCATGCCAAGATTTCTTGGGCAGTTTACGGTAAGGAAATGAGCCAGTGATTCTGGAGAAGATGATTTAACATTATTAGTTATGAAGAAAACTACAAACAATGTAGATGTTCGCCCACAAGAATTGCTTTAGTTGGGGAGGTGGCTCCCCGTAGCTAAGAACGCTAGTAACTACAATTCCAAAGGGCCCAAGTTCAATTCCCAAGACCTACCTGTTGGCTTATAAACATCTGTAACTTCAGTTCCAGGTGATCTAATGCCCTCTTCTGGTTTCCAAGGGCACTGCATAAACATGGTACACAGACATGCAAGCAAAACATTCAAGGACACAGTTAAATAAATAAATGTTTACCAAGCATCATGGTGTACACCTTTAATCTCAGCACTTGGAAGACAGAGGCAGGCAGATCTTTGTGAGTTCCAGGCCAGCCTGGGCTACACAGTGAGACCCTGACTCACTAAATATACAAACCAAAGTAAGACAAAACAATTGCCTTATGTAAAGGTATTCACCTGTGTAATAAAGCACAGTGCAACATTCAGAGATTCTGTAACATGCAGGATCTAATGTGAAAGGCAAAGACATTGCCTACCCCTAACCCACCTTCTAAGGTCACAAAGACAAACCAAGATATGGTTCCACCAATGTTCCCCTCGGGGAACCAATGAACTAACTCCTTAGGTTACTTATAGAGCAGTGGGTGAGTGACTATAGATTTGAAAGCAGCCATACAGAAGGTCTACACCCAGCAGGGATGGTGACTTCCCCATGTATGTTTTGGGGGAGCTCCCTCCTCTCATCTTCCCCCCCTATATACTCGAGCCCCTCCCAGAGACCACAAGGCCATGTGCAATTGATAGGGTAGAATTGCATACAACTTGTTAGATAGGGTGGCTGGATGCTCTGGTGAGGGTCCCATGACTTCTTCCAACCCCTTCTTCCAAGAGGGAAGTCAACGGTTGTCTTAGTCACTATTAGTTCTATTGCTGTAAAGAGACACCATGACCAAGAAAACTCTTATAAAAGAAATTGGAGCCTTGCTTATAGTTTCAGAGGGTTACTCCATTACTTTCATGGTGGGAAGCAGACAGGAATGGCACTGGATCAATAGCTGAGAGCTTTACATCCTGATCTGCAGGCAGCAGGCAGAGAGAGGGAAGTAGAGAGGGAGGGGGAGAGGGAGGGAAAGAGGGAAAGAGAGACTGGGCCTAGCTTTTGAAACCTCAAAAAGTATTTCCAGTGACAAACCTCCTCTAACAAGATCCACCTCCTCCAACAAGACCACACCTCCTAATCCTTCCCAAACAGTTCCACTAACTAGGGACCAAGGACTCAAACATATGAGCCTATGGGGGTCATTCTTATTCAAATCTCCACAGTGATATAATTTATTCTGTCAATAAAAATAGAGAGCCATCTGAATTATTGCCTAACCAGCCCCCAACTTGCTTAGATCCTGTAAGTGAAAGATTGGCCAATGAATTGAAGACCTTGAGTAATTCATTCATGAGTCCCACTGTAAATCTTGACAGTGAATACACTAACCTGGATTATTGCTTTGTGTTGAGTAAAGTTCTCTTGCTGCTTTGAAATTCCTGTGCACTTTTATTACATTCTTGAGTAAGATGCTGAGAACCTGGAAAACAACTGGCCCCAACCACCAGCAACAGTTCTGTAAGTCTACAAAGAAACATTGTTGCCACTGTTCGTAGTGTAACTAAGCGAAAGGCATGTATAGCTGGGCGCAGTGAGACACATTTGTAATCTCAGCTCTCAAGAGGCAGAGACTGGAAGATCCGGAGTTCAGTTAACTTTGGTTACATGAGACCCTATCTCAAAAACTGAAGAGGACCAAAGAAATGGCTCAGGGGAAAGGCACATTGTTTGCAAGCCTCAAGGCCTAGATTCCATCCTTATGGGGTGGAAGGGGTATGTAGACTTCACAAAGTTGTCCTCTAGCCTCCACAAGCATACAGTGGTATATGTGTCTGTATCCAATCTCCTGAGAGAGAGTATACACACCACACAGTATTCCTATAACACGAGACCGTTTGTTTGTTTGTTTGTTTGTTTGAGACAGGGATTCTCTGTGTAACAATCCTGGCTGTCCTGGAACTTACTCTGTAGACCAGAGTGGCCTGGAACTCTCAAACATCCACCTGTCTCTGCCTCCAGAATGCTGGAATTAAAGGTGTGGGCCCAATTGAGATCTTGATTTTAAAAATAAAGAGTGAAGCAGAGGGAAATAGTATTAGAAGCAATATTAACTGAAAAGCAGTTAGCTTATGTGGTTACAAGAACTTTTTTGAAGTAGGTCTGATGGCTCATACCTTTAATCCCTGCGTTTGGAAGGCAGAGGCAGCCTGGTCTACAAAGTGAGTTCCAGGACAGCCAGGTCTACTACAGAGAGAAACCCTGTCTTGAAAGTCAAAATTAATTAACTCACAAATTAACAAATTAGTTAATTGTTAATTAATTAAGGTTTGTTCTTGTCTGTATATGTATCCCATGCATGTTCAGATACCTGGGGAGGCCAGCAGAGGACGCCTAAGCCATTGCAGCTGTAGTTACTCATGGTAACAAAGCACTGGGAACTGAACACGTCTCTGGAAGAGTAGCGAGCACTCTTAGCTGCTAAGCCATCTCTCCAGTTCTTTAAAGAGATATAGACTCTGGTCTCCACTCCTTGGTGACACCACTGGAAAGACATTCTGCAAAGAAACTCTCCCAACAACCATCTCTTCCCTATCTTCTGAAACCAGTGACCACAGCTTCTCCCCCTGTGACTCCTCTCCCTTTCCGTAGGTCTGCAGGTTGCTGTGTTCTTCTGTCTTATTCTGCTGATTTCATAGGGAGGGAGCCATCTCCCTCAACAGGCTGCAGGGCCAAGGTCACCAGAAAGGACTGGCCCAGGACCCCAACATTTCAGGGCTCAAAAGTGGTTTGACGCTCCTGGGTAGGTCTGGAGAGAGACAGCATAGTCAGCCTAGGTGTTTCCTGGCTGGGTCCACCTAGGTTCCTCCTCGCCTGTTCCAACCCCCAGTCTTCTTCATCCGGGAGATTGCTTTTCACAAACCGGACCAACACAGTATCCATGGCTTGGCTCTCTGTCCATTAAAAATGGACTTTCTGGGTAAAACCTGCCCCAGTGGGCTTGTGGGAGGCAGTATGACTTGCTTTGTGTTTTGGGGCCCTTCCTCTTGGCTTCTATCACACCTACTCAAACTGATCAAATTTGGCTTTGTGTAGCGCTGCCGCCCAGTACAGGATGTGGCCACGGGAAACCAAACCTGCCCTGCCCACAACATGCAATTACAGCTTTAATATTTGGATGGTCAAATCCAATGTCGGGTCTCTTGTAGGAGCCAGGACATAATCCCGAGTCTCTTCTTCCAAAACAAACTGTACTGGCTGGTTTTGTGTGTCAACTTGACACAAGCTGGAGTTATCACAGAGAAAGGAGCTTCAGTTGTGGAAACGCCTCCATGAGGCCCAGCTGTAAGGCATTTTCTCAACTAGTGATCAAGGCGGAAGGGCCCAGCCCATTGTGAGTGATGCCAGCCCTAGGCTGGTAATCTTGGGTTCTATTAAAAAAAAAAAAAAAAAAAAAAAAAGCAGCAAGCTGGGCTGGAGAGATGGCTCAGTGGTTAAGAGCACTGACTGCTCTTCCAGAGGTCCTGAGTTCAATTCCCCAGCAACCACATGGTGGCTCACAACCATCTGTAACAGGATCCAATGCACTCTTCTGGTGTATACCTGCAGACAGCTGCAGTGTACTTAATAAATAAACCTTAAAAAAAAAAAAGCAAGCTGAGCAAGTCAGTAAGTAACATCCCTCCATGGCCTCTGCATCAGCTCCTGCTTCCTGACCTGCTTGAGTTCCAGTCCTGACTTCCTTTGGTGATAAACAGCAACGTGGAAATGTCAGCTGAATAAACCTTTTCCTCCCCAGCTTGCTTCTTGGTCATGACGTTTGTGCAGGGATACAAACCCTGACTAAGACACAATCCCAGAAGCCTGTATTCTTGAGACTACCTTCCCATGATGAGGTTTCCCTGGGCCTGTGGAGGCCTCTCTCACTTGCCTCATCTGTTTCACTCCTTGAGCTGGAGATGGATGTGAGGACCGACGCTCTGTCCTCACTTTGGAGTCTAGGCCTAGAAAAATACATCCTTCCCTGTAATTTCTATATTCCTCCACGGTCTGAGTCAGCCTCAGCTTTGCTGAGCCAGCACATCTGCAAAGTGCAGAGTGAGCATGGGCCCCGCCCCAGTGCGCAAGCTCCACCCTGCCTTATCAGGAAAACGAATCCGATGACCCATTCAATGTCCATCATCAGGGGTCCATCAGCTGGCAGCAAAGACCTGTTGCCTGCTGACGAAGGTGCCAAGAGGCCATGAGAGTTCACAAGGTAGAGGCTGCCCTCCGCTTCCAGAGAGACCTCTGGACTCCACTTGTAATATAGCCTCAGCCCGATTCTTTCTGAGCTGACAGCGCTCCTGCAAACATGGCGAACATTCCTAAGACACGCCTGACATTCGGCAAAAAAATGCGGAAGGACCAACCCCACATGGTGATGAAGTACAAGAAGGGCACAGGTTCTTTGTCTGCCCAGGAAAGCGGCGTTATGACAGGAAACAGAGTGGCTATGGTGGGCAGACTAGGCCCATTTTCTGCTAAAACTACAAAGACGATGGTGCTGAGACTGGACTGCGTTGAGCCCAACTGCAGATCCAAGAGGACGATGGCTATTAAGAGATGCAAGCATTTTGAACTGGGAGGAGGTGACAAGAAGAGAAAGGGCCAAGTGATCCAGTTCTAAGCTGATTTTTGTTATGAAGACAATAAAGTCTTGACCTTTCAAAAATACATTTATCTATAGATATATAGATATGGGTCTGTATGGGTCTCGGTCCAGACCCATTTGGCCTGCCCAGAACAGGATAGCACTCATCCCAGAAGAGAGCCTGTGGTAAATTAAATTAAATTTGTTGCATACTCAGCGACTCAGGGTCACTGCAGACTGAGGGGAAAGGAATGAAGGGAGTTCTTGAGCTGTTCTCCCTTTAATGTTAGCCAACCTGATGGGGCACTATCTCAGTCAAGGTTCCCTCTTTCTGATGTCTCGGTGTATCTTAAAGGTAGGGGCAAGCTGAGCACTTCCAGGCACTCCTCCTTCGGATTCCTCCGGAGTCTCCGGTTCAGCTCATTTAACCAAGGAAAACAATGTTGCTAGTCAGTAGCTCTTCAAGAGCAGTTCTAGATTCCAGAGGTAAAGAGGCCCTTAAATCTCATTACTTCCCCCAAGTGACCCCAGGGCACGCACAAACAGGCACTCAAGTAAGACTAGCTGAGTGCAGAGGTTGGGGTGGGGTGGGCAGGAGGCTGAGACAAACCGCTGAATGTCCAAAGCCGGTCAGCACGGAAGGTGCATGGTAGGAGGGACCACAGAAACAAGGGCTGATTAGCAGAACTGGTGTGGGGTCAGACAAAGAGATCTCTGTCTGCCCGAAAGGGTAGGCGACTGGAGAGGCTGAGTCAAGGCTGAGTCACAGTGCTAGTTCCCAGCACTGTAGCAAATACCCGAGATAACAGAAACCGAGCCAGGAGAAGGGGTGGGGAGGGGAGCAAGGCAGGGGTGGGGATCAGATGTAGGGAGAGCAGGGAAGAGAGAAAGGAAAGTGGTTGGGGGAGAGGGGCAATCTCTAGGATATGCCAGAGACCTGGAATGGGTAGAAGCCCCAGAGGGTCTATGGGGTGACTCTGCCGAGACTCCTAGCAGTGGGGGCTATGGATCCAGAAATGACCCCTTCTTCTAGGACTCCCAGTGAAAGGATAAGGACAGTAATTCACCCATAAAATCGTCAACTCAAAATGTATTCTGCCTACAAGATGTTCAGGGACAAAGAGCAGAGATGGAGGACATGGCCGACCAATGACTGTGCCCCAAATTGAGACCCATCCCATGGGCAAGAACCAATCCCTGACATTATTAATTGATACTCTGCTAGGCTTGCAGGTGGGAGTCAAGCCTAACTGTCCTGTGAGAGCCTTCACCCAGGAGCCAATGGAAAGAGATGCAGAGACCACAGTCAAGCATTAGATGGAGCTTGAGGAGTCTTGTGGAAGAGTCTGAGAGATCCAAAGAGGACAGGGACTCCACAGGGAGACCAACAGAGTCAACTAACCTTTGCCTGGACCCTTGGGGGCTCCCAGAGTCTGAATCACCAACCAAAGAGCAAGCTCATGCTGGACCTAGGCACCCTGCACATATGTCACAGATGAGCAGCTTGGTCTTCATGCTGGTCCTCTAACAACTGGAGCAGGAGCTGTCCCTGAGCCTGTTGCCTGCCTGCCTGTGGATCCCATTCCTCTAAATGGTTCAAATTGTCTGGCCTCAGGGGGAGAACATGCCAACCACAGAAGGAATGGTATGCTGTGATTTCACATGTATGACCCATCTCATAACTCATCTCACAGAGTCTCAGAATCAGAGAGGAGATATGAGGTTGCTGGAGGCAGAAGCCAGAAAACAATGGGGAGTTACTGCTACTAAGGTTTTATTTGTTTGTTTGTTTGTTTATTTGTTTGTTTGTTTTGGTGGGTCGGGGAAAGTTTGGGAAGTAGAGTTCACGGTTCTTCACCATGACTAAGTAACGCTATTTATATTTTGCCACAGCTTTTTAATATGTGAGACAGGTTTAGGGCGGGTTCCTAGAAAATCATGACTTTCAGGCCAATCTGGGCTACAGTTATAATACTGAGTTCCAGGCCAGCCTGGGCTACAATGTAGTAAGCTTGTCTGAAAGAACCATTCAAAAAGGAAATTTGTAGAGGGATATGGTGGTTTGAATAAAAATGGCCCTAACTAGGCTCATAGGGAGTGGCACTATTAGGAGGTGTAGTCTTGTTGGAGTAGGTGTGGCCTTGTTGGAGAAAGTATGTCACTGGGGACAGGTTTTGAGATCTCAGATGCTCAAGACTGGCCATTCTGTCTGGGTCTCTTCCTGTTGCGCATGGATTAAGATGTAGAAGGGGTTGGGGATTTAGCTCAGTGGTAGAGCGCTTGCCTAGGAAGCGCAAGGCCCTGGGTTGGTCCCCAGCTCAAAAAAAAAAAAAAAAAAAAAAAAAAAAAAAAAGAAAAAAAAAAAAAAGAAAAAAAAAAAAAAAAGATGTAGAAGGCTCAGCTCCTTCTGTAGCACCATGTCTGCCTGCATGCCACCACGCCATGCTTCCTGCCATGATGATAATGCACTAAACCTCTGAACTGTTAGCCATCCCCAATTAAATGTTACCTTTATATGAGTTGCCATGATTATGGTGTCTCCTGACAGCAATAGAAACCCTAAGACAAGGGACACTTGTGTAGTTCCCTGAGGTGACAGCCAGGTCCCTGTCTTCACCTGGCACAGGTATAGTATGGGTGCCCAGTACAGGGTGCCAGGATCAGAAGAGGTGAATGCAGAAAGCCTGTCAGTGCAATGCTTTGAAAGAAGGACAAAGCAGGAAGAGTCTGAATAAATGTCACATTTATGGTCAGTGGATTTTGAGAAGATTATCATGACAGTTCTCTCAGGGAATCCATGCAACAATCGAGTGTAAAAGTAACTGGATACCAACATACAAAAGAGAGAACTTGGATTTCTACTTCTCACAATACAGCAGAACTAAAACATCCTCTTGGTGTCTTTCTGTGGCTGTGATTAAACGCTCTCAAATGAGCAGCCGAAGCTAGAAATAGCTTGAGGCATAGACTGACATGTCTGGAAATACAAGGCAGCAGGAACCTGAAGCATCAGGTTATGACAGCAATCAGAAGAGAGCACTGAACGCACGCTGGTGCCAGCTTGCCTTCTCCACTCTTATGCAGTCCAGGATCCTCTGCTGAGGGAATGGTGCCACCCACAGTGGGCAGGCAGTCCTACCTCAATAGTGAAATCAATATAATACTCACAAACATTCCCACAAGCCTATGTGCCAGATGATTTTTAGAGTCTGTCAAACTGACAATTAAAACTACATATGTTGTAGATCTAACTACAACATCTGAAATTACAAATTTCCTACAAGAAAACAGTCATAAATCTTTGTGATTTTGGTTTATGTAGTAGTCATTCCTATGATATGATCCTGAAGCACAAGCAACCAAAAACAAATGTTTCTAAATATTTGAGACTAGCCTAGTCTACACAGTGAGTTCTAAGCCAGACAGCTATATGGCAAGAACATCTCAAAACCAACCAATAAAACAAATAATAAAATAACAAAATAACAAGTGTGTGTGTGTGTGTGTGTGTGTGTGTGTGTGTGTGTGCGCGCTTTACAGTGTACCACTGCTGTCTTTAGGGAGAAAGTCCTGCCAAGATGGCTCAGAAATAAAAGTGTCTGCTGCCAAAAGTTGTCCTCTAACCTCATACATGAGCCATGGCACGTGAGTCTCACGTAAATAAACATTTAAATAAAAATGATTATTCAACATATTTTAATGTGGATATCAACAAAATTTGAAGACAACCAATAGAAATGAAAATATTTGCAAAACAAATGTTGAGAGGGACTTATAGTGAGAGATATGAAAAACTATAACAATGATGTAAAGAAAAATAATTAAATTTATAATGTCCTGGGATGGGGGCTGAGGTTTAGCTCAGGTTCTATATTCTTAACACAATCGAGACCCCGGGTTCAATCCCCAACACACACGCACACACACACACAAGCACAGACACACAAGCACACACATGCACACACACATATGCACACACACATGCACACAAACACACACATGCACACACACACATACACACAAACACACACATATACACAACACACACATACACAAACACACACATGCACACACGCACATACACTGTACGTGGAGAGGAAACAATAGGAAGGGCATACGTAAGCTTTGGGACAAGCAGTCTCTGGGCAATCCCGAGTCTCTGCTGTATTCGCATTTGATCTTGGGTGTCTGCTTTGAGTCTTTGCTGATCCTGAGCCAGCTTTGTCTCCTCTCTCCAGCTTCCTTCTCTGATGTTTTCCCTAAGCCTGTGGAACAGGCCAGCCTAGGATCTTAGCCTGGGTGAAGAAGGGAAGAGAAGGAGGTACGACACGCACATGCAGATGAACACACACACACATGCATATGCACATACACACACATGCAGATGAATACACACATGCACACACACATGCAGATGCACACACACACATGCAGATGCACATACATACACATGCAGATGAATACACACATGCACACACACATGCAGATGAACACACACACATGCAGATGCACATACATACACATGCAGATGAATACACACATGCACACACACATGCAAATGTACACACACACACACACACACACACACAGAGCCACTAGAAGGCTCTGCTCTCTCTACAGCATCACTGCAGTGTCACTTGTGCATACAGGACCCTCTGAGATGCTACACTGACCCTACGAGGTTCTTCAGACATGTCTCCCCAACACAGAAACTCCATGGTGAGAAAGAACAGGTAAGCACTATGATACATCGTGCCGTACAGTGACGGACCAGAGACCAACGTGACACTGCCCTGGTGCCAGGTTGTTCTAAGCACTTACCCTATATTATTAACTTGTCAAACAGGACAGGCACTTTTATCTGTCCCACTTTATAACTCACAAGAAAGAGCAGAAAGAGGTCAAATGTTCCAAAGAGGTCCCCCTGCTAGGAGAGAGTCAAGGCAGTCTGCTCCAGAGTTGGGGTCCCTACCACCACCATACATTTAGAATCTTGACAAGGTGATAGGCACAGCACAGTTTTGCTTGGGTCCCTAGGTACGAAAGCCACTTAAATTTGTCTTGTTGGGAGTATTGGAGACCTACATAGAGCCAGGCCATTTCAGTTCTGAGGCTGTGGAGATCCAAAGTCCAGAAGTCGCATAGGTAACTATTGGGGTTTGGGGGTCTCCTGAAGCCCATGACAGGTTTGAAAACTTAAAGAGAATGGGCCCAAGGTCTGCAGCTGTGTATGAGTCTGGAGAGGGAAGGTGCGTGGTGGAGACAGCCTGGCTGTGAGGCCATGAGAGGCCATGAGGTCAGGTTCCACTGAGCACAGCTCCTTCCTGAAGCTTCTCTGCTCAACTGCAGAGATAAAACTGCTCCCTCCATCTCTTCACATTTTTCTTTCTTTCTTTCTTTCTTTCTTTTTTTTTTTTTTTTGAAAGAGAAGAAAGGCCTTATTGGGAATGATTTATCAACATAGTATAAGTCAAGAGACACAGCCGGCCTAAAGGAGTTACGGAATCCTAGAGACAAGGGCTATAAATAAGAACTGTTTCCAGCACTCCCAAAGGGAGGCGTGTAAACGCGACTTCAGAGAAAAGAACAGATTGAACTCAACAACTGCTCAAGGGGGAGGCAGATTGGAAACCCAGCCATAGGATGCACAGTGGGTTTCTTTCTACCTCGCTTTTACTCTTTGACGGTTTCATACAGGTATATAGCGTGCCTTGAGCATATCCACCCACAGCTCCGTGCTCCCCCTGTCCCCAACCCCTCCTGACAGGTTCCCTTCCCCCCACTTTCTGCACCCCCCATACACACTGAGTCCAATTAGTGCTGTCTGCTGGGACACTGGCTGCTCTTGTAATGACTTGATCTTGTGCAGGTGACCATAATTATATTTCCTTTTAAAAATGAACCAGTGGGGGCTGGAGAGATGGCTCAGTGGTTAAGAGCACTGACTGCTCTTCCAGAGGTCCTGAGTTCAAATCCCAGCAACCACATGGTGGCTCACAACCATCTGTAATGGGATCCGATGCCTGATGTGTCTGAAGACAGTGACAATGTATACATAAAATAAATAAATCTTTAAAAAAAAAAATGAACCAGTGGGGTGGGAGAGATGGCCCAGAGGTTGAGAACCTTTACTGTTCTTCTGGAAGACCTGAGTTCAATTCTAACACCCATATTGCAGGTCACGACCATCTGCAACTCCAGTTTCTGGGAATCTGGAGATCTCTTCGGGCATGCATGTGGTACACAGACATGTTTTCAGGCAAAACACTCATACACATATAATATAAAAGAAAAAATTTAGGGCAAAAGGCTTGGAAAACCTCCACAGGAAGTCAGACATATCTGCCCCACCCCACGCAACCCGCATGCCCTTTAAGGTTAACTTTTTTTGTCATTGTTGATTTGGTTTGGTTGTTTTTTCATGACAGGGTCTTACTACATAGCCCCAACTGTCCTGTAACTCACTGTGTAGACCAGGCGGGCCTTGAACTCACTGAGATCCACCCACCTCTGCTTCCTCAGTGCTGAGCTAAAGGCATGCGCCACCACACCTGGATCTTTAAGGCTAATGTCTTCGTTCTGTTATTGGCATCTTTAAATAATACACTCACTCTTTCATGCTCTGCTCTAATAGGCAAAGATTTAGATATGCTATCACCCATGTTACCCACATTTGCTTATTTATTTGTTTGTTTGAGATAGGGTCTCAGATAGTCAAGGTTAGCCTCAGATTTACTATGTGTCTGAGGATGGTCTTGAACTGCTGATTCCCTTGCTTCTGTCTTCTGGGTGCTAGTATTACAAGCATATACCACCATGCCCAGTCTTCATGCAGTGCTATGGAACCGAAGCCAGGGATTTGTGTATATTAGGCAAGCACCCTATTGACTGAGTCACATCCTTATCTCTGTCTAGTGCGTCTCACTTCTTCTTCATAGTTGGTTGAATTACCACCTTTCTGTTTATTATATCAATAAGCACTGTAACTATGAAACACACACACACACACACACACACACACACACACACGAGTCTCTGCTCAACTTCGCAAGTCAACATGTAAAGTAGTGGGTTTCATCATGACATCTTCATACATAGGTGTCATTATACTTTGTTCTCACTATCCCCCTCCCCCACTGCTCTCCATGCTCCTCCCCCTCCAGCCATTCAACTCTAGACTCTCTCATTTCTCACCACTGCAGATAGGAGAATGGGGGCTGGAGGAAGCCAAACCCTGCCTAGGACACAGTTGGCCAATGGGAAGGTTGGAGACAAGCTCAGGTCAGCCTCAAGTCCCTGCAATGTCTACAGCATACAGTGTAATTGCTGTGGTCTGGAAACACTTAGCCTGACTCTTCTTGCAGAAGTGGGGTCACCCGCTAATTTTATAGCTGCTGCTATACCCAGCAATAGTTGCCCTGAGAACTGGACTGTGCTCGGGTCTTGAACACCTATCTGTTATCTGTGAGCACTCACACACCGGTTGCAAGTGCTGGAAGTCTGAGCCTTTAGAGGTCCCCTATTCTCGCTGCCTAGAGCAGGACTGAAAAAGTCCCTCTAACATTTGACAGTCATAAGAGTTGTTGGAGGAAAGCCAGCTCAGAGATTTCCTCTTCCACGCTGTCACCCCATAGCAGTAAAACATACTGAAGGCATGGAAGTGGACAGCTGTTCATTCTGTCCCGTCCCACTGTGAGAAGACACAGCAGGTGTCTTCCCAGGTACACCTGGGAGCGAGAGGTCCTGGGTTCGGTCCTCAGCTCCGGAAAAAAAAAAATCTGCTGAATGGTATGCTGGGAAATGACTCACAACGGGCTCTCCTTGAGGCAGATCTACCATGTTTGACAACTTCCCTGGGTTAAGCATTTTTGTTGTAGATGATTTCAAGGAACCAACCTGACTTCACTGAGCCTAGAGTCAAGAAGGGAGGAGCATAGAGATAGCTCAGCTCCCAGTGTTTCCACAGACGGATGCGTAGATTCAAGTGCCCTTGGAGCATAGGTAAGAGTTCACTATACACTAAGAAGCAATGGATATTTTGTCACTTATTACTTTAAAAATTAGTTGCTCGGGGTTGGGGATTTAGCTCAGTGGTAGGGCGCTTGCCTAGCATGCGCAAGGCCTTGGGTTCGGTCCCCAGCTCCAAAAAAAGAAAAGGAAAAAAAAAATTAGTTGCTCGAAAACTAGGCCCAGTGGCACATGCTTGTGACCCAGCATTTGGGAGGCAGAAGCAGGGGAATCATAAGTTGGAGGAAAATATCAAGTTTGAGGCTAGTCAAGGATATAGAAGTTAGCCTGTCTGCCTGTCTGTCTGTCCTGCTCTCTTTCCCTCCCTCTTTCAAAGGTTAAGAGAGAGAGAGAGAGAGAGAGAGAGAGAGAGAGAGAGAGAGAGAGAGAGGTGTTGTCTGTGTGTCTGTCTTGTATTTCTTGGCACTTGAGTTTGAACCCAAGGCCTCAGGCATGCCAAGCGTGTGCTCTACCTCGGAGCCACCCCCAGGCTCTGGAGTTTCGTTTTTAACAGAGGTTGTGTTCAGCAAGTGGCTCTCAACTGAAGAGCTGCTAGAAGTGTGGTGGCAAAGCGGATCATAAGGCAGTGATTGGCCTGGAAAGGCTAAAGGCAGGCTCTGGCCACAAGAGGGCCACCCAGGAAACCCAAGCCTCTAAGAGATTTCAGTATTGATTTTAGGGAGTTATATAGGGTGTACTAGTCAAGGTTCTCTAGAGAAATAGAACTGATAGAATTTATATATATATTTAGACATACCAGAAGAGAGCATTGAACTCAGGACCTCTGCAAGAGCAGTCAGTGCTCTTAACCACAGAGCCACCTCTCCAACCCAGAATTCATATACTTTAAAAGTAGATTACTGCTGGGCGTGGTATCCTCCACTTTTAATCCCAGCATTCAGGAGGATCTCTGAGATCTCTGAGTTTGAGGCCAGCCTAGTCTACACTTAGAGTCCCAGGTATGTGAAAGCTACACGGTGAGAGGGAGGCAGGCTATTAGATCGTCTGGATAGCCCACCAAATGCTGGCTAACACGGGAGAGACTAAGAGCCTCCTGGCTGCACAGTCCATGAGACTGGATGTCTCAGTGATCCTGAACTGGTGCTGCAGGCTTGAGTTTTCTTGGAAGCCGCTGGTCTGCAGTCTAGTCGGAAACCTGAAGAAGGCATCAGTGAATTTAAATATCTTTAAACCTGAGTCCCAGTTTTCAGATTTCTCCCCTCCCTATGACTTTCTTAGCAAATGGTATTTTGGGTTGCTAATGTTACTATAGCAAAGCACAACTAAGTGTGCCTCTTTAAACAATACGAATATATTTCTTCATGGTTCTAAAGGCTAGAAAGCTGAGTTCAAGTTGTCAGTAGGACAGGAAGGATGGGTTCGGTTCCAGGCTGCTCTCCTTGGCTTGTAGACGGCCGTCTGTCTGCACCGTCGCTTCAGACTGTTCTGTCCATCTGTTCTTGTCTCCCCGCTGAGGAATGCTGCCTGACCTTGAACTTGCTCTTTGGCTGAGAACGGTCTTGAACTCCTGATCTTTCCTCCCCATCCTGACTGCAGACATTATAGAGAGCTACCACAGCTAGTTTCTTTCGTGCTGAGGATCAACCCCAGGGCTTCCTGCATGCTACTGTACCAACAGACCCATCCCCAACCCTTTTGTAAGCACACAGATCACACCGAAGAGAGGCGCACGTTCGTATGGCCTCATCTTAATTAGTGATATCTGTAACAGCCCTATTTCCAAGTAAGATCAACAGTCTACGGTCCCAGGAGTTAGAAAATCAACATATGAAAATAGGGTAAGGGTCACAATTCAAGCCATGACATGGTGTCTGGCCCTGTGGATCTGGAGAGAAAGGGATGAGCCGGGTCCTCAGGAGGTGAAAAACCCAGCCTGTGGGCAGTTAGGGGGTCTTCTCTCTAAACACCTCCTGATTCTGCCGAGCGCTCAGTCACCCGGCTACGTCGTTCTGTGTCACTGGTCCCTCTGGTCATTTGGTCTGTATGAATGCTCTTTGTCCTAAACATTTTTGAGGATGTGTGGATATATAGACTGTCAACTGTAGACATGTAATATCTATGATCGCCCATCATATATATGTATGTATGGTGATGTTACATGTATATATTAATGTGTAGTTCAAAGCAATATATACTTATTATACCAACAGTGTATGTCACATAAAATATATGCCCACAAATAGACGTCTTAAAGGATGAGAAGAAAATATAGAAGTTGTATTAGTTTCCTCCCACGACCCTTCTGTGTTATGCTGAATGCACCCCACTTTGACGACCTCTTCCCACTACTACTTACAGACAAGGAATTTTTTATAGAGGAATCTGTAAGCTGAAATAGAACAGTGACCTAGTTGTTCTCAATGGCTTGTCCCTTACCCTGAAGCACAGAAACCCGCAGAGCACCCTGGTTTAAATGGAAAGAAAATACACCAGTCCAATGTATTCCGAAGTGTCATACCCGTTCTGTGGCAGCCAAACCCAATGGTCTGGGCCTTTCTGCCAGGCCTGAGAGCAGTTGCCCTGCCTCGCTGCAGTCAGGGCGAGCTTGCTCTCTGTTCTCATCAGAACACCAGCGTGTTAACGCTTGTCATTCCTTACCCAACTCTGAACTTCAGCACCTCCTAGTGCGTCCTTGTCAGAGATGCAGATAAGTGCCAAACTTGTAGGGGGAACCAGGAGCCATTGGCAGTACAAAGCAAACTGCTAAGTTCTGCAGGCTGGGAACAAACAAGGAAGTTGAGGGTTTAGCTATGATGAGCACACATCCCTGTCTCTAATTAATTAGCTAATTATAAAAATAAAATTATATGTAATGGACAAAATTTTAAAACTGAGGCCTAGGGGTGTACCTCAGTGGTAGAGCACTTACCTAGTATCTACAAGGCCAAGGGTTCAATTCCCAGCACACACAAAAAATGCAAGCAGGAGCTATGATCTTCTCCCACAAATTTGTCTTCTTGTCTCTTAAGCATCTGGGCAGTGAACTCCGTGGACTGTGCGGCTGCGGCTGTGGGAAACACTGCCACCTGCTGGGCATCTTTATAACATCGGCATACTCTTCCCACACCCTCCCCTCTTATCCCCCACGTCTCCCACCCCAAACCAATCTTCCCCTCTGCTCCCCAGAGTGAGAGGAGAAGCAGACAGGACTCCAGGTCTAATGGCTGACTTTCACAATGGCTTCCGAGAAGTTATTCAACTAACCAGAATGTACACATATTCAGCTAAGAGTTCATTTCAACCTTGGTGATTACTGTTTTAAATGAAAAATGTAACGCTTTCTGAACTGACCCATTTTTTCTGACAGTTATAGTGTCTCCAGACAAATAAGAACCACAGCTGGGCATGACAGCACATACTTGTAATCGCAGCACACAGGAGGCAGAAGGATCGCAAGGTGAAGACCAGACAGAGGCTACACAGCGAGACTGGAGATGGCTCAGTCATCAAGAGGGCCTGTTGCTCTTACAGTGGCCCTGAGCACCTTTCCCAGCACTTCCATAGTGCTTCTAACTCCAGAGGATCCAAAGAAGCACTTCTGATCTCCTTGGCCATCCACATACATGTAATACATACATACATACATACATACATAAAATGTGAAGATATACACAAAAGTAAAAATCAATAAATCTTTTTAAAAAGAAACAAAGTGCAACCAACAAGACAATATTAGATTCAATAAGCAAAATGTTTTCCTAGACTTCTCCTCGATGGCTATAGGGCATGGGGCAAGCCTTAACTTCGTAGTTACATCTACTCTGTATTGTTTTAAGGACTGAATACTTGTGGCACAGAAGTGCTTGATCGGTTACTGCTTTTATTCAAGCACGATAGCATAGTGACCCATTATGACTCCAAACAAACCCCTCAGTGAGATACAGACAGTGGGGATATTCCGTTACAGTCTTACCTTCCTGTTATTCTGGAGTAACCATGCCTTGGGGTTCCTGAAACCAAGCAAATAAAAACAAACAAATCAAAATAACCTCACATCCTGGGGCACCCACTAAGAATTCCCAGCAGAACGTGTGTACCTGAAACCATCCCAAAGGTCAGCAGAGGAGGAGAAGCGGCCCAAGGCTTTTTTTTTTTTTTTTTTTTTTCTTGGACCCTTGGA
The DNA here is from genome assembly GCF_011064425.1 of Rattus rattus. Taxonomy (NCBI): domain Eukaryota; kingdom Metazoa; phylum Chordata; class Mammalia; order Rodentia; family Muridae; genus Rattus; species Rattus rattus. The sequence continues at coordinate 90,629,150 of NC_046160.1, forward strand.
GGCCAGTTTGCCTTCAACACTTTCATTTCTGGTTTAAGAATTTTTGGTCTAGGCTACTGATTAAAGCTCATATGCGATTCTGCAGACGAGAGAGAGAGAGAGAGAGAGAGAGAGAGAGAGAGAGAGAGAGAGAGAGAGAGAGAGAGAACAGAGCAGGTCAAACAGGAACTAGACTGGTCACCAGAATTGTGGGGGTGGGGAAGTGGGGAGGCCTAGGAGTTAGTTCTCTCCTACAACCCTGTGGGTCCCAGTGATTACTCTTAGGTGGTCAGGCTTGGAGAGAGAGAGAGAGAGAGAGAGAGAGAGAGAGAGAGAGAGAGAGAGAGAGAGAGAGAGAGAGAGAGAGAGAGAGAGAGTACTGTTAGCAAGCTCAGCCTGTCACACATCTGCCAAGAAGACAAGGAGAGGGAAGAGGAGGCTGGAGATGGGGGAAGCTGGGGGAAAGGAAGAAGGAAGCTCTCCAGGGAACCCCTCAATTTCCTCTGCCTCCTCTGCATGCTGGACATGATGTGGGAACACGCAGCGTGACCTGAGGCCGCAAAGGTAAAGTGTGCTCTGGATAGCAAACTCACTGGAGCCTCCCGTGGGGTTCAGACAATGGACTAGTCTGCTCCAGGTGCGAGCCGGCTCGCTCACATCTGGCCTTAGCGTGAGAACATTCACACGCAGCTTTCTCCTTTGTCTGCAGAAACACAATTTACACAGAGTGGAAACAGGTGCTTTCAGATGGTGGCTAAAAAGACACTTGATTTTGGAATATCCCGACTCTGGAAGCCATTGAAATAAACACTGCAGGCATCTACCCAAACATAATCAGGGTCTGTGTAAAACAGAAAGCAGGAGCAGTCTGATCACTACCAAGCCGCTGGCAGTGTTTTGCCTGCTCATAATCGGGCGTTATCGACAGTCTGAGGATCGCCCTCAAATTCAGCCAATCAGAGCTCAGCTGTACTGGAGGCGGGTCATCTGAGTTCAGTGACTGAACCATGGTCCTATGTGTCACCGCTTTGTAAGAAAATTAGTTCAGTCTAAAAAGCAGGTCTTGGCGTTTGGCAGCAGAAATTAAATAAAACCTAGACGGAAACATTACAAGAGCAAAAGATGTGAACTGTATCATTCAAAACATGAGGCCAGCGGTGGTGGCAGGGTCTGATGGATTGTGACATTGTCTATGTCTATGTGACACTGGCTTTGCAGGTTACAACGAAACAAGTAGTGGCTTTGGGTAGAGAGCATGGCTACGGAGCGTGTGCTGTGTCTCAGTGTCCACGCCAAACTAAAACTCATAGAAACACAAGCAGAATCTGGGCCAGTTCCATGTCTGCTGTCGTGGATGGAATTCTAGGGCATAATTCTAAGGTGGTAGTATATATGCTTTTAATGACCTGGACACCAGACAACTATCCAAGGTGAATAATAATAATAATAATAATAATAATAATAATAATAATAATGTTATTGTTGACTTTACTTCAAAAATATGCAAGCAACCTGATTTTTATTTATTTTTTATAATTATAACTTTTACTTTTTGAGATAATATAATTACATCACTTCCCCCTTCCTGTTCCTCCCTTCAGTCCTGCCCATTTATCCTCTTGTTCTCTTTCAAATTGATGGTCTCTTTTCCCTTAGTTTGTTCTTGTTCATGGTGGTGGTAGTGGTAGTGATGCTCTATGTGCGTTAGTGCATGTGTGTGTGGGGGTTTCTTAAATCTATAAATACAAGGTGCTCGGCTGTATACTGTCACTGTACAATGTCTATTTTCAGGGCTGACTATTTGGTATTGGATCGCCAATTGGTGCGCTCGTCCCTGCGGAAGACTATTTCTCCAATTTTCAGCATTCTTTTGGTTGCCTGTAGTTCTTTGTTTAGGTTGAAGCCTTGTGAGCTCCCTGACTTCCATAGTGTGTCCATCAGTGTCCTTCTTGTTCAAATCATGCTTAGGCAGCCATGGTGGTGAGACTTCATGGGTGGAGCTCCTCTGAGCTCCACTTGCAGGAGGCACAGACTCCCAGAAAACCCCCATCCTTGGACTCCAGCAGTCTTTCACCCTCCTCTTCCACAGTGTTCCCTGAGCCTTGGGTGCAGGGGACAGACTTCATCTTCAATTTTATTTATTTATTTATTTATTTATTTATTTATTTATTTATTTATTTTGGAGCTGGGGACCGAACCCAGGGCCTTGCGCTTGCTAGGCAAGCGCTCTACCACTGAGCTAAATTCCCAACCCCCAGACTTCATCTTTAAACAGCAGTTTGAGGTTTATAATAAAATTGAGTAGATAACACAGAGAATTCCCATGTGCCCCTGGCCCAGCGAGCACAGCTTCTCCCTTACCCACATTCTCCACCAAAAAGGGCGTTCATTAATGACCACTAGTGAGCCTCCAACATACAACCTAGGGCTAATGTCCACAGTTTATGTTGGATTTATTTATTTATTTATTTATTTATTTATTTATTTAGTGTGTGTGTGTGTGTGTGTGTGTGTGTGTGTGTGTGTGTGTGTGCACCACAGCTCCAGTGTGGAGATCAGAGGGATCAGAAGAGAACTTCCAGGAGCCTGTCTCTCCTTCCTCCACATGGGTCCCAGGGACTCAGGTCATCAGGCTTGGTGGCAAGTGCCCACCATCACAATACCATGCAGAATAGTTTGGAGGCTGGTGTGGTTGTGTACACGTATAACCTCAGCACTTGAGAGGTAGGTCAGGAGTTCAAGGCCAGCCTTGGCTACGTGTCAAGTTTGAGGCCAGCCTGAACTACAGGAGACTCTGTCGAAACAACCAATATAGCAACACGCACAAAAAACAAACACAAAAGAAAACCAACAACAAAACCAAACAACCCGGAACTTTCCTTGCCTGAAACCCTTTGTGCTGTGACTCACTTCTCTCTCACCCTTAACAACCTATCTTATTGTTTTTAGATTGAGTTTTGGTATTGATCTTAGGCTAGCTTCCTACTCATCATGCTCCTGCCTCAGCATGAGCCACCACACCTACTTGGTCCATGTTTTTACAGCTCATTTCCCGCAGGGTAATAGTCATACCATGGTTCATCGTTTGACCTTCAATGCAGTATTCTCAGATTGAAGTGTGCTGGAGGAATGGACATGGCTTCCAGACCCGAGGAGCCTTACCTCCCTTTGCAGCATTGTGAGACGGCAGGGAAAGCCACCGGCCCCTTTGTAAGGAAGATTTTTATTAATTCTCTGAGAACTTTAGACAATGTGCTTTGATCATGTCTATCCCAACTCCCCCCTTAACTCTCCCAGACCCATTTCCCATCTCCCCACCCCTATCTTCAGGTCCTTTTTAAAAAAACAGCCCACTGAGTCTAATTTGTGTCTGTCCATAGACTCCTGGGTGCGATACCATCCCTGAAGCATGATCAACAGGAATCTTACTATATAGCCCAGGCTGGCCCCTAACTCTTAATCTTCTAGCCCCAGACTCTCAGGAATCCTAGGATTATGTGTGTTAGCATTTCTTCTAGGCTCTGCCCAACAGTTACCTAGCAACAGCCAGGTAGGAGCCTGGCTTGCTATAAAAAGACTGTTTAACACCTCTCTCTCTCTCTCTCTCTCTCTCTCTCTCTCTCTCTCTCTCTCTCTCTCTCTCCCCCCTCTCCTCTCCTCTTCTCTCCTCTCCTCTCCTCTCCTCTCCTCTCCTCTCCTCTCCTCTCCTCTCCTCTGGAGAAGGGGGTTTGAGAAGGGAGTAGAGGCAGAGAAAGAGGGAACAGAGAGGGAGAGAAAGAAGGGGAAAGGCGGGGCCAGGAACACACGGAGAAAGAAGGGGAGAGAAGGCGACAGAGGCCAGAGAGAGGGGGAGGGTCAGAGAGCGGATGAGAGAGGCCAAACAGTCCTTTTATAGCAAGCCGGGCACTTACCTGTTGTTGCTAGGTAACTGTTGGGTGGAGCCTAGGAGAAATGCTAACATTATGTGTGTGCCACCACACCCAATTAAATTACCAGTTTTTAAACTACCACAATTGAAAACATGTGATGTCAGTGAAAACATAGATAAATCAGGTGTCCCTAGATAGACCAACAGTAGGTAATCTCCTGACTTAAGACCGAGGTCCTGTGTCACTCATTAGGAAGAAACATGGTTCTTTCAACACATGACCCTGATTCCTGAGTATTCCCTTGTTCCCTATATGACTCCGAATGCAAAAACCATGTCCAGATCAATCACAGACCTAAGAGTAAAAGGTAAAAGAATAAGACTTCTAAAAGATAACACGAACCATCTTCATGATCTTGGAAGAGCCACTACACAAAAATTCCTAGCCATTAAAGATTGAAGAAAACGACAGAGTTCATTAAAATGTAAAACTTCTTCTGCTAATCAAAACTACTTTTAAGAGAAAGAAAAGGAAATCTACAGGAAGTAAGAATACAGCTGCATCAAAATACTTAACATAAGGCAAACGTACCGACACTTTCTTCAAATCACTCAGAAAAAGACTACCCGCACTAAAGAACAGAAGCTATGACTCAGACCGGACGTTCTCGAGACAGAATGATGTAGTGGGCAGTGTATACAAAAGTGCTCAGCAGCTTCAGCAATCAGGAATCCGCAAACCAAACCACAAAAACATCACCTCACCTACACTCAGAATCGCTAAAGGACGGACAATACCAAGTGCTGGCAAGTATTTGGAGCAGGTGAAAGTCTCATGAAATACTTGGGGGTAGGAAGGCAGGTCAATGCCTATGATCACTTTGGAAAACTATTCGGCAGTATTTGTTGATGTTGTTGATATCTTTTTTTTTAAGATTTGTTTATTTATTATATATAAGTACACTGTCGCTGTCTTCAGACACACCAGAAGAGGGCATCCGATCTCATTACAGATGGCTGTGAGCCACCATGTGGTTGCTGGGAATTGAACTCAGGACCTCTGGAAGAGCAGTCAGTGCTCTTAACCACTGAGCCATCTCTCCAGCCCGATGTTGTTGATATCTTAAGACCCAGCAATTCTATTCAATAGAAATAGTGAACCAAAAGACGTGTTCGCAATCTTTTTTTATTGATAATACCCCAAACTGAAAACAGTACAGTGCCCATTGTGAAGAGCAAGAATAAGAAGACTGCAATGGACTGCTTCCAGCAATTACAGCGAATAGAGGACCGTATCAAACCACAACTCAGGGGACTCTCACAGATGCAATTTACACAGAGTAAGTGAGTGTGACTTCCTGAGGCTGTCTTTCTTCATCTGTCAGCTAAAATGACAGACACCGGGCTGGTAAGGAGGCTCACCAGTGTGTAAAGGTCATTGCCATGTGACCCCAAGGACCGACGCTTCATCCCTTGAATACAGAGTGGCAGGAAAGAACCCAGGCCCCCAAAGTCCTCTGACCTTCATAGGTGTGCATTGCATACACGCACACACAATAATAATAATAATAATAATAATAATAATAATAATAATAATAAATAACATATAAAGGCAGTAAAGTGACAAAGACTCCACGACACTGGAGCCATGGACAAGGAGCTTGACCTCCGGCACACACAACATGTGCACCTGTACTGCATTAGGACATGAGCAAAAACAGTTCTTAACATGCCAAGCCACGGAAAAGTGGGGACAGTCTTTTTTAAAAAATTGAAGTAACATCTTTTTGCATTCATTTCACTTTGTGTGTACGGGTGTTCTGCCTGCACGTCGTCTGTGTGCCGCATGTGTGCCTGGTGCCCTTGGAGGCCAGAAGGGGGCAGCAGGTCCCCCGGAACTGGAATTAACGGATGGTTATAAGATGCCATGTGGGCGCTGGGAAGTGAGCCCAGCTCCTCTGATAGAGCAGCCGGTCCTTTTAACCACTGAGCCATCTCTCCAGCCCACTGGGGTGGTCTTTCTGGCAGCAGCATTAATTTAATTACCCTAGGTCACTGACAGGGCCATTCACAGTTAACAGGACAATGGCAGGTAGTGTCAGAATACGCAAAGCAAACCAAAACCAAACCAAAACAAAAGAACTTCTGAGGCTTCCTAGCTGAGGCTGGAGTCGAGTGGTGAGTAGAGTTTATGCAGTTTCCGGAGTGAGATCCTGCCAAGTAGGCACGGAGGCATGGGGCTGACCCTGTTGGAGGACAAACTGCACAGATCCTGCTGGGGACCAGGTGATAAAGACCAGCTTCCACGGGCACTGTGAAAAACCTTGTGGGGAGCGAGGAGACCGATTCCTTTCTTAAAATAAAAGATCTGCCACCCATGATCCAAAATTAGGTAAGAACTCAGCACAGTTTCAGTTGAGGTGCATGTGATTCCTTTCTGCTGACAACATGGTCCATTGTCTCGTCTCTGTGTAATTACAGTATCTGCTTTTGAGAGAATTTATGGAGTCTGATGAATAGCTTAACTTTATTTTCTTCTTTAAACTCCCAGATGTTCTGACTAGAGTCCAACTTCCTGAGTTCCCAGTGCTTCACAGAGCTTCTGGTGAATTTCTAGTCCACCCCGGGACATTCCGATTTCCCACAGAGAAATAAGAGAACAACACTGCTTCCCTGAGGGCGGTGAGCTCCATCCCTGAGCACTAGAATCTCCATTTTTGGAAAACTGTTTACCAGGGTGTAAGACTCCGAAAGGAAATTCGTCTGTGAGCCTCCTGGGAAATACAAGACCTCAACAAGACTGCAGAGTTCTGCTGCGTTCTTCAGCTTCTGGGAGGTTCATTCTGATTAAACACCAGCTTGAAATGAAAGCATTTGTACGCAGAAGTGAAGGGTGTGAGGGAAATAACAGGGAGAAGTGGGCCACGAACCACCACTTTTTGGGTTGGCCCAGTCCCCAACTTTTCAATGGCTGTCAACGCTTTGTTGTTCTCCTCCTCACCTCTCTCGGTTTGTTTTGTTTTTTCAATAGAGCTGAAACTGGCAAACCATAACTCATGCCATGGGCCAAAGGAAGCCTGCTTCCTGATTTATAAATAAAGTTATATTGGAATACAACCATGCCCACTCGTGTGCATGTTATCTATACCTGCTTTTGCACGGCATCCTCAAGGCTGAAGAACTGACAAACTGGTTACTTACAGATTCCACTAGGTGCTTCCAGGGACCTAGTAACAGCTTACATCATCACCTGCCACAGGGGCCAGATGTGCCATGTGTGGAATATGACTGCTTACCTCTCTCTCTCTCTCTCTCTCTCTCTCTCTCTCTCTCTCTCTCTCTCTCTCTCTTTCTCTCTCTCTTTCATTTGTCTGCCTGTCTACATGTCTACCCATCTGTCTCTACCCCTTCTCCAGGTCCTCCTTCTTCTCCCTTCCCCCAATAAACCTCCTTATATCAGCTCTGCTGAATGGTGAAATTACTCAGGGGTTCCCCTTGGCAGGGGTCTGCAGGTACCCCCTTGCCAAATCATATTTTATAAGACAAACCATGGGGCCTTCAACAGCTAAAATATATGTTATTTAGTCCTTTCCAGAAAAACAAAACAAAACAAAACTTGTCAACTCTTACATTAGAAATTTAAAGTGGAGACTGGAGAGATGGCTCAGTGGTTAAGAGCACTGACTGTTCTTCCAGAGGTCCTGAGTTCAATTCTCAGCAACCACATGGTGGCTCACAACCATCTGTAATGGGATCTGATGCCCTCTTCTGGTGTGTCTGAAGACATCTAAAATGTATTCATAGACATGAAATAAATAAATATTTAGAAAGGAAGGAAGGAAAGAAAGAAAGGAAGGAAGGAAGGAAGGAAGGAAGGAAAAAAGAAGAAAAGAAAGAAGGAAAGAGAAAGAGAAAGAGAGAAAGAAAGAAAGAAAGGTAAAGTGACTGCTAGGTTATGATGTCATCTCACAAGCATGTTCCAGGAAGATCTTGCTTGCTTTGGTGTTAGCATCAAGAGCCAATGAGATCTGTACATTACTGTGTTCTTTTCTTGTACCCATGACTGAGATGGCCTGAGAAACTTGGCCACATCTGTGTAACCTCAGTAAAGTTGTCTGCATGGTGCCCAGGGCTTTACTTACCTACCTATTGATGTATAGCAAAAGACTCTGAAAACTTCATTTTACAAGAAGAGTAAGAGTTTATCGTCTCACACAATTCGGCATTTGGGAGTAGCTCCATTGAACAGTTCTGGCTCAAGAATATCGGGCAATTGTAACAGGGCATCAGGGACTCCAGCCCTCTTCTAGGCTGGGGCCGAAAGATGTCCTCACATACTTGACAAGTTACTCTGGCTATGGCGGGGGAGGCTTGCTTGCTGCAACATGGACTCCTCCATGAGGCTATTCAAATCTCCTCACAATACAACAACAGACTCCTCTGAGGGCAGATGACCCCATAGACTGGAGGTTGTGATGAGGGTGGCAGCCTCAGAATTTCCCCTTTCCCCTTCTGAAACAGCCAGTCATAACACACCACCTCCAAGGTTAGCACAGAAGCGACAGTGTGAGAGCATGATGCTAGCAAGGTCCACCAGGGCTTTCTTGGATGCTGGGTGCTGCACAGTCTTAGCATGAGATTACACTCAGAAGAAATACCTGCCTGAGATCTGAGAGTGCAGGGAAAGCAATGTTGGAAGAAGTGTGTCACTGTGGGCGTGTGCTTTGAGCCCCTTTTCCTAGCTGACTGGAAGATAGTCTCCTGGAGGTCTTCAGATCAAGATGGAGAACTCTCAGCTCCTCCTGCAGCATGCCTGCCTGGATGCTGCCATGCTCCCACCTTGATGATATTGGACTGAACCTCTGAACCTGTAAACCAGCCCCAATTAAATCTCCTCATAAGAGTTGTCTTAGTCATGGCGTCTGTTCAAAGCAGGAAAACCCTAACTAAGGCAGAAGTTAGTACCAGGGACAGGGGTATCGCTGTGATAGACCTGACCATGCTTTTGTTTGGAGGAATGTAGATTTGGGGACTTTGAATTTGGAAAGCCATGGAATGCTTTAAGTGGGGCTTAATGAGCCATCCTAGGAATATGGAAGAGATTGGTGTGGGGGTGATTTGAACTGTGCAGACCTGGCCCAGAGGACAAGAATGTTAGTGTGTGTGGCCTAGAGACTGTTATTGTGATATTTTGGAGAAGAATGTGGCTGCTTTTTGCCCTCGTCTGAAGAGTCTGCCTGAGACTAAAGTGAAGAGATTCAGATTAATTGCGTTGACAAAGAAGGTTGCAAAACAATCCAATTTAAACTCTGTACTGTGGTTTAGATTCATAAAGAATGTTTTGATGAAGCACAGCAAGCTTAAGACGAGTAAATACAGAATGGATGCTCACCTCACAAAGAGGCACCAGGAAGTGAAACGGAGCTGAACCCTGTGTTCGAGAAAAGAAACATATTAAGGGAATGGTGACTTTGGGGCAAGATCCCACCCAGCTAAGTTTATTGTTTATGCATTTGCTGTTGTAAGGGGAATGAAAAGTTTGGACTTTTAATCTGGATTGAACTACAAACCAGAAATAGATGGAACACTTGTGATCCAGATCGTGAGGCTGGAAGACACAGACTTTTGATCTGGATCTTGAGGGATAGTGACCATGAAAAGCTTAGGTCCGGGCGTGGTAGTACGCCTTTAATTCCAAGAGACAGAGGCAAGCAGATCCCTGAGTTCAAGTCTAGTTTGGAACAGAGCAAGTTCTAAGTAGAGAAAACGTCTTTAATCACAGCATTCAGGTGACTGCGCCATGTAGATCTCTGAGTTCAATCTACAGAGAAAGTTCCAGGACAGCTAAGCTTAGGCAGTGAAGGAAACCACTGGAAAACAGAAAACTGGTAATAATGTAATAGAACAAGGGGGCCATGTTCCAGCCCCGGTAAGAGTACAACTTGGCAACTTTGGCCATGTGGCTCTGGCTTTAGAATCAAGAGTAGTAGGAGACTAGTGGGAAAATTGATGATGCTGGTCAGCTGGAGCTAAGAAGTTAGTGGTGATTAAGAAGAGACCAGCAGGGGTTGGGGATTTAGCTCAGTGGTAGAGCGCTTGCCTAGGAAGTGCAAGGCCCTGGGTTCAGTCCCCAGCTCCAAAAAAAAAAAAAGAAAAAAAAAAAAAAAAAAAAGAAGAGACCAGCATCACTGGGGTGAAATCTGGGGAGTGTTTTCTGAGAGCACAAAGAAGCTGTGTTCCAGAGACAGCCAAGGTTGTACCTCATGCTGCAGCTGGACTTGGTAATATGTGAGTCACCCAGGTAGTACTGGTTTTGAAGGCATGAAAGGGTCATGAAGAGCAGCTGAGGCTTGGCATTGTGAGAAGTCAGGGAAGGCCCTTGGTGAAGGTGCAGCCTCATTTGCAGACAGCCCAGGACTGAAGGGGTCATGCAAAGATGTTGAGGCTTGGCACCGTGAAGGGAAGCTATAAGAGGTTATTGGTGAAGCCTAGTTGCAGTTGAAGACTCCAGTGTACTGTAGATGCCAGTACCATGGGATGATCACCAAGAACAGCAGCAGCAGTGGAATGGAGTCAACCAGAGCCTACAGAGGGCAGAGTTGGAGAAGTGACACCGCCCTTTGGAGGAACCCAGGAGATCACATGTAGATCCTAGGCATTGAAACAAGAAGATATAAAATTGGAATTGCCTTGGAGACCCAAAAATGTTAGAGATGCTAGAGCCATGGGATACCTGCTGAGGAAAGCCGCTAACAGGAAGTAGAACCAGCCAAAGAGAATTGTGCTTCTGTGATTTTATAGGGGAATTACAGTTAGGAGATTGCATGGATCTCACAAGAGACTTTGAACTTTGGATTTTTAGCATTATTCAGACTGTGATAGTCTATGGAATTTTTGAATCTGTACTAAATTTATTTCTGCATTTTGCTATGGCTATAAATGGCTCCCATTGACTCGTGTTTGAGCAAGTCTTTGGGGGCCAAGAAGTGATTGTGGTGGTTTGAATATGCTTAGCTCAGGGAGTGTCACTATTGGAGGTGTGGCCTTGTTGGAGTAGGTATGGCCTTGTTGGAGGAAGTGTGTCACTGTGGGCATGGGCTTTGAGACTCTTTTCCTAGCTAATTGGAAGACAGTCTTCTCCCAGCAGCCTTCAGAAGAAGATGTAGAACTCTCAGCTCCTCCTGTTCCATGCCTGCCTGGATGCTGCCATGCTCCCACTTTGATGATACTAGCTGATGAACCTGAAAAACCAGCTCCAATTAAATCTCCTTTATAAGAGTTGCCTTGGTCATGGTGTCTGTTCACAGCAGTAAAACCCTAAATCAGACAGCCCGTGAAACTCTAAGGCTGCCATCCTTGGTCTGTGGGATCACCGGCTGAGGTAAGCCTGTTGTGCGCCATGAGGAGACTCAGACGGTCCTGTAGAGTCCATGCAGCAACAACTGAGCCTTCCATCACAGCCAGTGTAACTTGCCAGATCCTTTGCCCCAGCCAGAAAGCAGATCCTCACAGCTCAGTGGGTAAAAGTGCTTGAAGCTGAGCCTGATGGCTGTTCACATACACACACCAGCAGTCGAAGCAGCATGGTGAGTTCATGTGTACACATATGCATACACACATACACACACATTGTGGTGAGGCTGCACACATGTATACACACATCATGGTACACATGTACCATGCACATGTACACACGCATGCACATACACATACCCTGGTGAGTACAGACACACAAGCACACTCATACACACACACCCACACTGTGATGAACACACATACATACACACTAACTAAACTAAACTTGCTTTAAACCAGAAGATCTAAATTCAATCCCCAGACCCACATGTTAGAAAAAGAGAACTAATTCTTGCAAGATGACCTTTGATCTCCACACAAGTACCCACATGTGCCCACACACACATGTACATCATCAACCAATCAATAAATATAACATTCTAAATAACAATGATAACGATGATGATGATGATGATGATGATGATGATGATGAAATATTCTGCCAGGGTCTGCCAGGCTGCTTCTAGGGATGGTCCATCTGCGTGTACCAGACATACATGGGAAAATAACAAGAAGTCCTGCAAACCAATGTGTGCATCTATAGTGACTACAGGCACGTGAGTGGGGGTGGGCTGGGGAGTGGCTGTGTCTTTGAAGGAGCAGACTTAGGAAAAGAGAAAATATGGTAGGAAATAAAAAGGCAGGTGGGCAGTGGTGGCACATGCCTTTAGTTCCCACTGGGGAAGCAGAGGCAGACAGAACTCTGTGAGTTCAAGGCCGGCCTGGTCTTCAAAGTGAGTTCTAGCATAGCCAGAGCTATAAAGAGAAACCCAGTCTGGAAAAACAAAACAAACAAAAAAGCAAGCAGCTGAATTCATGTTAACATCAAGACAGAAGGCCAGCTGCAGCAGACTGTAGACCTGTCCCAGGCTACTATGACAGGGAACTGGGTAAATATTTGTGAAGCAGGCTCCTTCACAGGCTGCTAATATCACATTCGCCCCCACCCTCCCCCCCAAGCCTGGCTGTGCTGAGATCACGTAGACTCGTCTGTGTACTAACCCTTAAACAGAAATTTAAAAATCATCCAAGGAATCCAGGAAACAACACTTCTCTCTGAGGAAGCAACTGATGGAAAACTTTCTAAAATAAGCCACACAACTTCAGCAGCGGGGCTTGGGACATGTCACCCCATCACAACTGATGCCTTCCCCTCCACGTTCAAGACCACGCACGAAATAGTACTGTCGGCCTACAGGAGCGTACAGCTGAGTAACTCTAAAATACTTTTGAAAGAATGAGGAAAATAAGGTCTTTATGCAGCCGGCCTGCATGTTTCCCAAACAAAGTCTGCATAGCTGAGCAAAGGGAGGCATGTTATGGAAATAAAGGGTGTAGAATCCAGGAAGAATAGCATTGGTGTGAGGACTGGGAGTTTGAATTTCAGACTGCTCTGTACACAGCCATGTCTTTCCACAGGACGTTTAACCTCTTAGAGTCTTACTCTTTTCTCTTCTGGAAATTGAGAAGGTTGCCCTCAGAACATCTAAAGCTGCCTGGGGCTGAGGTCTGGGTGCAGCAGCCACTTGGTTCACATATTGCGAGGCCTGTATGAAGTGTTTGATCTGGAGTGGCAGCAGGGCTCCAGCAGAAATAGAGACCCCAGAGGGGAATCGTCCTGTGGAAGGCATTGGCGAAGGATGAGAAGGAACTTGCCTGGCAGTGGCTCAGCCTGATTAAATACAAGACACAAAAGCAAAGAACCCGAGTTTGGTTCCCAGCAGCAGCTCAGGGGATTTGATGCCCTATCTCGACTCTGAGCGACCTGTACACACAGGGCCTACGTTCACACAGACTCACAAATAAAAATAAAATAAATATTTAAAGTAAAAACAAATAAAAACCCCAAAGCAGAACCACCCCCAAACACACCTCCCACACACACAAGGCAACTGGAGAGCTACCAGGAATTATATTTCCACGGGTAGACCTAAGAGAATTCACATCAAGGACTTGGACATCTGTTCTCTGACGTCCGTAGCAGCTGGGATGGCTAGTTTTAATTAGCAACTTGACACAATCTCGAATCACCTGGGCAGAGAGTCTCAGAGCAACAGATTGGGTAGGCCTGTGTATAGCAAGCCTGTCAGGATTGTTCCTGGTTACATTAATTAAAATGGGAAGACCCACCCATTATGGCCACCACCAGTCCCCGGATTTGGGTCCTGGACTGTGGAAATGTAGAGACAGGCTGAGCCCTGGAAACATCGAGCTATTTCTCTGCTCTTGACTATCGGTGGGTGAGGCAAACTGTTTCAAGTTATCAGCTCAGAGGGGCAGAAAGCAGGATGAGGAGGGGTCAGCAGACACCAGAGACAGATGTGGGGGCCCTCTGATGGGTATGGAATCTTTGTTAGGGGACAATAAAGGGTTTTAGGTATTCATAGACATAATGATTACAAAATATGGCAGACGTATTTAATGGCCATGGATTGTGCACTTATGAATGATTAAAATAATAAATAAATAATAAAATAATAAATGCTGAGCTATATTGTTTTTTTAAAAATTTATTTATTTATTTATTTATTTTATGTATATGAGCTTGTTTGAGACAGGGTCTCTCTGTGTAGCCCTCGTTGACAGGAAGCTCACTCTGTAGAGCAGGCTGCCCTTAGATAGATCCACCTGCCTCTGCCTCTGGAGTGCAGTCTTGATACTGTGTTTTTGAGGCAGAGGGCGGGCAGGGAGAGGGAGAGCTAAATATGCGGCTACAACTGTCAGGAGTTGCCAAAAAAGAAAGTTGCCATTTTTAACAGCATTGAGTGCTCAGTATGGGTAGACTCTGAATGGCTGTCTGTTCATTTGATGTTCTTTAATTTCTTTTAACAGCATTTCCGTTTCCATCAGTATAGCGATCTTGTAATTATCGTTGTTGTTGTTGTTGTTGTTGTTATTATTATTATTATCATCATCATCATTGGTTTTTTGGGACAATATTTCTCTAAGAAGTCCTGACCTGGTCTGGGAAATCTATCTTTAGACCAGACCTCGAATTCACAGAGATCTGTCTGCTTCTGTTTCCTGAGTGTTGGGATTAACCACAACCAGCTCTATCACAACTTTTAACAAAAGAATTCTGAGCTGCTCAGTTTTGTGCTCTCCTCAAAATTTTGCTTTTGTGTAATTTTGTTTATGAGTCAGAGTTGCAGGCTGGCCTGGATCTCCCAGTCTTTCTGCCTCTGTAGCTGCCTCTGCTGCCTCCTATTGCCCTCTGAGCTACTGTTTCCCTTTGACTTGTTTCTGTATCCTGCCAGTTTCATCCTCTCTTACCCAGCACCCAGCTCCTTACTCTCTCCTCTACCTGAGAACGCTATGTGAGGTCTCCCCTCATCTCTGAGTGGCTTACTGAAGAATTCCTTTCAACCACTCCTGGGAGAAGGTTACACACCCAGTCTTTAAGGGTGGCAGCGGCGGCTCCCCTTACACACTGTCCTCTGTCCTCTGTCAAACTGGACCACTCTCCATATCCTTAAAGGATTTGTTGAGGTGAACAGTAATAGCCCACCAGTAACAGTGCAACAGTCTAACAGTCTAAGTCAAACAGTGCAACAGTGTAACAGTCTAACAGTCTAAGTCAAACAGTGCAACACTGTAACAGTCTAACAGTCTAAGTCAAACAGTGCAACAGTGTAACAGTGTAACAGTCTAAGTCAAACAGTGCAACAGTGTAACAGTCTAACAGTCTAAGTCAAACAGTGCAACACTGTAACAGTCTAACAGTCTAAGTCAAACAGTGCAACAGTGTAACAGTGTAACAGTCTAAGTCAAACAGTGCAACAGTGTAACAGTCTAACAGTCTAAGTCAAACAGTGCAACAGTGTAACAGTCTAACAGTCTAAGTCAAACAGTGCAACAGTGTAACAGTGTAACAGTCTAAGTCAAACAGTGCAACACTGTAACAGTCTAACAGTCTAAGTCAAACAGTGCAACACTGTAACAGTCTAACAGTCTAAGTCAAGCAGTGCAACAGTGTAACAATCTAACAGACTTCCCAGCAGTTGTAGCTTTCTTTTTCATTATACAACCCCAAGTCCTTGGTTGAAAGTCCTCCAGCAACTACCAGTAATGAGCCTAATAGATGTCACAAGCCTCAGAGCATGACACATTCACAAGACCGACTACAGCTTCTGTAGCTTCCCTGCCAAAAATACAAAAACCACGAGGAAGCTATCAGATGAATTCAAACTGGGGCACATCCCCGTGCTCTGCAGAATGTCAAGGTCATAAAAGATGAGCAGGGCCTGAGGGGCTGTTCTAACTGAAAGAGACCAATGGCAACTACAGCTAGACGCAGGATGCAGACCTGGATCCCAGCTGGAGTGTCGGCGGACTGTGACATGTGACTGCAGTTTATGGATTAGAGGGTATCTTTGAACTGGTGTCAGTGTCATGCTGTGGTAGTTGTGCTGTGGCCGAGTGACAACATGTCTTCATATCTGGGAAGTCACAGACAAATACTAGTGTCTGAAAGACCACTCTGCCTTTGGGTGTGGGCTAAGACTGAGCTAGGCAGGAAAGGGGGCACCCATTGGACCAGCACCGAAGTCCAAAGCTGCTGCTTCATCTGTGTGATGGAGTTCATCCTGTACCTGCTTTAGAGGATATTTTAAGAGTTCCATGAGGTGTTATATATACAGGGCCTCAAAATACCCTCATGGGAGCATCGCTGTGGTCCAGCCATAAAACTGCCTCACCTGGTTTCAGCAGCTGTAGATCATAATTGTGCTGATTTCTATTAGCAGAGGCAATTATAAAAGTCCATTCAGCGTCCCGGGGAGAGACTATGGATGTCTTCTCTCACAGCAGGAATGGCAGTATTGTGTGAGGAGTGATGCACGGTGTAACTGTGTCACAACTCTGGGGAATTCAATCTGGCACGCACACTCAGCTGTATTGTAAGAAAAAGTTTATAATGAAATGTGTTTATTTGTTTGTTTTCTGAGATAAGATTTCTCGTGTAGCTCTGCCTCTCCTGGAACTTGCTCTGTAGACCAGGCTGGCCTTGAACTCACAGAGATGCACAATGTTAAGTCTTTCAATAGGAGTTCCAGGTCAGGCTGTGTAGCAGGAATGTTGGGGCCACCTCTTCATAAACACCTCAGGCTACAGCCACAAAAGCATCTTCTACAGGAGGACCTAATTGAGGACTGCCTGAGAGACCAAGGATTGCTGGTGCAGACAATGCCAGCCAATCGGGAACTGCTGTTTAGAAGAGATGCTTTCTTGGGACCAATGGAGCATGGGTGGAGGGTATTAAGGGAGCTTGCATCAGTGTTCAGATGAGCTTCCTATAGCATTTCTCATCCACTCCCCAAGTCTATGTTGTTGACCTCCAATCCCTAAGAGCAGATAGGGTCGGGCAGCCAGTAGTCCGGGGCACATGCAACAGGGCTACACAGAAGATAGAGGAGAACAGCCAGAGGTCCTGTGACTGTACCCAGAGTCACTTCAAATGTGAGCACTGTAAGTCCAGAAGACTAAGGGGCTGCTGTGGGTGTGGAGGGGGCAAAGGACGGGGACTCTAAACAGATGACTATAACTTCTTCACAAGATGAGGTCGATGCTCCCTCTGTTTCTGTGATGGTTGCCTTCCCACCAGAGCTGGGCAAGAAACAAAGGGTGGAGTTTGATTTTAAGGCTCAGAACATCATAGAAAGATATACAAACAGCATGGGCCAACTTTTGAGTACTTTCCTAACTGTTGCAGGAGGACTCAGATGTCCTGTCTCTCCCATCCAAAGCCCAAACTAACCCCTCTCTCGTCTGAGCCAGTGAGTGTGAGGGGGTAATAGCTAAAGGTCCCTGTGAATTTCTAAAATGCTCCCACTGCGACCCACTAAAGAAGGGAAGGTAATGAAAAAAAAAAAAACCAGCCAATGACGCCACAGCTGATCGGGAGGAACTGCTGATCATGGTGAGAAAGGAGTCCTACCTTTCCAGAAACCTCGGAGGAACTCCTAACCTGTGACCCCAGGGATCTTACATCAGCCAGAAGCAATTGATCAAAGATCCTGTTCAATACCTGCTATCATCTTTGTGATGGGCCCCTCAGTTTATTGGCCATTTCTCACACCAAGGGTGAAGTTTGGGAAAAAGTGCAAGAGGCCACATACCATTTCCTTTCTTGTCATTCTATCATAGTAGTTGGCCCCTCTTAAAGACCAATTTTAAATTAGAAACTTTAAGTGCAAACAAAATAAAAACTAAACTCACCACACCAAGTATAATGGTGTACACCTTTCATCCTAGCACTCAGAAGGCAGAGGCAGGTGGATCTCTATGAGTTTAAGGCTAGCCTGGTCTACATAGTTCCAGGACAGCCAGAGCTACATAGTGAGACCTTGTCTTGAAAAGAAAAAAAAAAAAGTAACTTTAGCCCTCTAAGGCTAAAGTTCCATGTTACTGGAGGATAGCTAACATTTTCACAGTGACCCTCTATCTGCCCAGTGAGAGCTAGACCAATGCATCCTGCTTTACATGATGGGAGGGAGGTGCTTTTAGGATGAAGGCTGAGAACAGCTGACGGACGTCGGTACCGGTCTCAGGCTGCAGGTGAGTGGGCCAGGAGAGGAATCGGTTCTCTTTGACCTTAAAGAGGGGTGTGGCCTGGGATTCTTCACAATGAGTGACCCAGAGCAAGTCAGCATGAGAGGCTCTTCAATGACACCTTTGTATAGGGTGTAGCTCAGTGGTAGAGCACAGCATGTGCCTAGCCTTCATAGAGTCCTGGGTTCAATCCCCAGCATCCCAAATAAAACAGAATATAATAATCACTCTCATGCCTTATCCCCATTTTCTAACTTGTATTTCCATTTCTAAACGTTTCCATAAATTACTCAAAGGTTACCCAGAGCCCCTGGGTAGAGTTTCTATGCCCTCAAATGGTGGGGACTTTCTGAAAACCACCAAATCAGAACTCCTCCATGTTGGTTGATTGGGAGTGGTTCCATTTGTTGTGGCAGCTAGCCTTGGGGCTGATGGTCCCAGGAGATCTGCGTTTATGCTCTCTGTGCTTGAGAGTCTTCTGTGAGGAGGAAACCTCAACTGAGAAAATGCTTCTATCTGATCAGTGAAAGACAAGCCTGTGGGGCATGTTCTTGATTAGTGATTGATGTGGGCAGTATTACTTCTGGGCAGTGGTCCTGCATTGTATAAGAAAGTGTACAGAGCAAATCAACAAGCAGTGTTCCTCTGTGGCCTCTGCTTCAGTTCCTGTCTCTGGGTTCCTGCCTTGAGCGCCTGCCCTAACTTCCCTTCCAGTGGACTGTAAAGCTGTAAGATTAAATAAACCCTCTCTTCCCCAAGTCCCTCTTCTTCATGATCTTTATCACAGCAATAGAAAGCAAACTAGGACACCACCATGCCCTCAGATAGGTCTTCTTACAGGACGGCCTCAGTGCAGCCTACACTTCCCCATCCTGGCATTTCTGCAACTACACTAACACCTACTTTTGCATTTGTCTGTTTTATGCTTCCCACTGTGCTGAGTTCCAGACTCTAGCAGTCAGTGACCAGGCTGTCTGGCCCACTGTTTTACTGTAGCCTCCTAGCACAGCCACAGGGGAGAGATGAAAACAGCCTGGCAGGTTCTCAGTTAACTCTACCATGCAGCCCAGAAGTTTTTCTCATGGTGTATGTCTGTGTTGGTTTGAATGGGAATAACCCTATAGGTTCATGTATTTAAATGTTTTGTGCCCAGTTGGTGGAACTGTTTGGAAAGGATTAGGAGGTGTGGTCTAGTTAGAGGAGTATGTCATTCAGGGTGAGTTTTGAAGTTTCAAAAGTCCATGCCAGGGGCTGGTGAGATGGCTCAATGGTTAAGAGCACTGACTGCTCTTCCAGAGATCCTGAGTTCAATTCCCAGCGACCACATGGTAACCATCTATAATGAGATCCGATGCCCTTTTCTGGTGTGTCTGAAGACAGCTACAGTGTCTCATATATAATAAATAAATCTTAAAAAAAAAAAAAAAAAGATTGCCTTGGTCATTGGTCATGGTGTCTCTTCACAGCACAAAGACAATGTCCAAGAGAATCAAAACCACTGGAACACTCGTACACGCATATACATCTAGGCAGAATCCATGAAAGCTATTAAGTAGAAACAACCCAAATGTCCATCAGCTGATGAATGGATAAATAAAAGGTGTGTGTAGATACAATGGGTTTTTTTTTTTTTTTTTTTTTTTTTGAAATAAGAAATAAGATGGTGCTGTCAGATACCACAGACACTAACAAACTTTTGAAACACTATGCTAAATAAGCCACATATAAAAGAGCACATATTTTCTGATTGCATTTTCATACAATTTTCCAGACACCAGCATTATAATGACAGAAAGGAGAGTACTGGTTGCCAGAGACTGGGGGAGGAAGGTACCAGGGAGAGATGGGAGGTTGGGTACTGGCCTCCTTCTGATGATGGAAGGGCTCAAGAACATGAGTGTGGTGGTGTGGTATGCGGACTGACATATTCAAAACACTGACTTGTAAACTTTAAAATGATGAATCTGTTATGTGAGTTGTCTCCTAGTTCAGGGAGAAAAAACCCACTGCCTCATGTTTATATATGCTGGATGGGCGAGTGACTCATCTACTGCCTTATGTTTATATATGCTGGATGAGTGAGTGACTCATCGCTGGAAAAGATAGCAAATCAGGGCTCTGGATCCACCCCCAGCCTTTCTGGATTTTCCTGCTAGCTCCAGTTCATGAGAAAAGTTTTCCTCTGAAGGTTGCCGTGTTGGCACCTGGTGTGAGAAAAGGGTGTGGCTGGGCTTTATCAGTGATGCTGTAAGGGCTGCCAGCAACCCCTGGATTTGGTCCATCACTGACATTTTTATTAACCTTTAGAGAGGAAGTCAGAGGTGGAAATGGCTTCTCCCAGTCCTGAAAATGACTTCAGACTAACAAAAAGCCCTTACCTGACCTCAGGCCAAATACATCATTTTAAACAGGCAAGTGAACATGTGAACATATGTGTGTGTGTGTGTGTGTGTGTGTGTGTGTGTGTGTTACTGTATGTGCATGCGTGAGAAAGGGCATATGTGTGAGTGTATGTGTGTATGTGAAAGAGAGAAGTGTAAGTGTGTGTTAAAAGTCCCAGGTGGAATTGTCATTGACTTTGTTGGTGACACATTTACCTAAGAGGTGAAAGGAAGCACGCTGGTGGTCTCTGCTCTGAAGCAATCGAGCACACCCAACAAAATGGCTGTGTACAGTGCCAGGCCTAGAAGCATGGATATAAGAAGCAGGGGCAGACACTTCCCTGTAGATGTGTTCAGAGGGCCTTGTTTTGTTGGTTGAAGAAATGACATTTTGGGGGCTAGTCTCTTTGGATGTTTCTGTTCTAAGGCAAAGTAGAGAGGACAGATCTTTGGCACAGACCCTTTCTGAGAAGCAGAAAAATAATGAGAAAATCCAGACCGGCTCCTTCAAGGCTGTTCAGGGAATAAAGGCACGTGCCACCAAGCCTCATGACCCAAGTTCCATCCTTGGACCCACACAGTGAAAGGAAAAATTGTCCTCTGATGTCCATGTGAGTCTCTGTGTGTGAATGTCTCTGTGTGTCTTTGTGTGTGTGTGTGTGGGGGAGATATCTGTGTTTGTGTATGTGTTTGAGTGCTTGTGTATGTTTGTGTCTGTGTCTGTGTGAGTGCTTGTGTGTGAGTGTTTGGAAGAGTATTTATGTGTGTGTGTGTGTGTGTGTGTGTGTGTTGTCTTTATGAGTGTATCTTTGTGTGTGTGTGGGTGAATGCTTGTGTGTATATGTGTGTGTTTATGTGTGTTTATGTGTGTTTATGTGTGTGAATGAGTGTGAGTGGGTGTGATGATTTGAGAGGGGTTCTTGTTACGCAACCCAGGTTGACTTCAAAGTCCCCCTGTCTCCTGCTTCAGTCCCCCAAATGCTGTGGGTAGGAGATGCTTAGGATCTACAAGTAGACATTTTGGATTCCAAGCAGAAATGTGTGCGCCCACATCCTCTGGTTATTACAGACAAAAAACCCAGAGGTCTGGGGAGAAAAAGTAAACCACCCACCTTGTTTGCAAGTACAATGTGGTTGTCTCTTTTCCCACAGCGTTTAGACATTTTTCTTATGCCCCTTCTATAGATGAGGAAACCAAGCCTGGATTGGGTAACTTGTTCCAAATCACATGTTTATTAAGTAGGGTTAAGCCTGGGCTAATGGATTTCAGATCTCAAAATTTCTGGATTTCCCAAGGACTCCCTTGTGAAACGAAAATCCACATTCCAACTCAGATAGCAGCAAAAAGAAAGCTACAGCGTGGCTGGGAATGCCAGCAACAGGGACACCCAAAGAGGTGAGGGTAGGGGACAGGGAGGGCACAGGCTCCCGCAGCTGCTCGGATTTTCAGAAACTATTTGAGGGGAGGTAAATCTGCACAGGTATGGAGACCAGCATTCTAGGCAGTGCACATAGACAAGTTTCCCTGAGGCCTCTTTGAGGGACGGAAGGCACTAACAAAGGCTTTGCAGAAGAGAGCAGGAAGGTCCAGTGAGCTACATTCTGCTATTATAACTAAAGAAACTGAGGACGAATAGAACAGGTGAAATCATGCCAGCAAGCACGAGGTGGCATCCTAACTCCCACAGCATTTTGCAAATGGTCTCTTTTCTTTCTTTCTTTTTTTTTTTTTTATTATTTTTTTTCGAGCTGGGGACCGAACCCAGGGCCTTGTACTTGCTAGGCAAGTGCTCTACCACTGAGCTAAATCCCCAACCCCATGGTCTCTTTTCTTAATCGCAAGCCAAGTATCTCAAGATAATCTACTTGGCCTATCCTCCCTAGAGCAAGGACCCGAGACTCAGCTCAGTTAAATCCCCACCCCTACCCCCGCCACCCCTCAGTCTACAGTAACCTTGTAGATGAGAGGTGTTCTGGTAGCTTTTGTAGGTGCATGAATGATGTGTGTTTGTTTCCCAGGCTTGCCCTGGTATAAAGGTGTTGGGGAGCAGAGAGCCTGGAGAGATGGAGCGATAGCTCCGGGGGTTAAGAGAACCCGTTGTTCTTGCAGAGGACTCGGGCTCCTTTCCCAGCACCTACACTGTAACTCAAACCGTTCTTCTTAGCTCCAGTTCCAGGAATCCGATGCCGGCTTCTGACCCCTATGGTCACCTGCATATGCATGGTGCACATGCAAAGGCCTCAAACACATGAAATAAAACAATCTTAAAAAAAAAAAAAAATCTGGGATTTGTGTTAAGATGAGTGCTTCTGGGGGCTGGGGTTCATGCCTTTAATCCCAGCACTCAAGAGGCAGGGGCAGGCGGGTATCTCTGAGTTTGAGGCCAGCCTGGTCTGTAGAGTGACACCCCGGACAGCCAGGGCTACACAGACAAACACTGTGTGGGGGTGGGGGTGGGAGGGGTGAGAGGGGGAAGGGTGGGGGTGAGCGCTCCCTGTCTGGTTGTGTCTACCCTGATATGGTGTTCTTACTCTTGGTCTGGATAACCTGCTTCCAGCCTACCTTCCTTTCCGGAACTAAATGATGGTCTCTTTAGATTGAGGGTTTTTCATTCTTGTTTATGTAGAGATTTCGGAGCACGTATTTAGTTCCCCAGCATCTTTCTCCATGTCCTCTAGGGGGCAGAAGCGAGCCACTTGTCCATTCTTTGGGATTGAGCCTTCAGCCTTCTCCAAACTTTTACAAGAAAACAAATGCTCAGGGGCCACCAGAAAAGAAGATAGTTCGTGTGCTTTCTCTTTAGGTTGAAATATGATCTCGGGACCAGTAAGAAGTCTCAGAGGTAAAGGCTCCTGCTGTCAAGCCTGACACACCTGGGCTTGCCGGCACGTGTGTGTCGCACCCCCCACAAAATTAAAAAGTATGTAAAAAATAAAAACAGTATGATCTAGGACCTATGATCTAGGAACTGGTGTGGTGTGGTGCACACGCCTTTAATCCCAGTCTTTTGGGACGCGAAGGTAGACAGACCTCTTTGAATTCGAGACCAATCTAATGTTCACAGTAGTTCTGAGCCAGCCAGATCTACACAGTGACCGAGTGAGATCCTGCCTCAAAAAAATGAAAAAGTTAAGTTGGGTGGTGGCGGCAGTTATTGCCTTTAATCTCGGAACTCAGGAGAGTGAAGCAGGTATATTTCTTTGAGTTTGAGGTCTACAGCGAAAGTTCTGGGACAGCCAAAGAGGGTTATACAGAGGAAACCCTGTCTCAAAGACCCAAAATAACCAAAACATCATTAGCATCATAAAGAAAACAATTCTTTAAGAGAAAATATTAGTAGGAACAAAGGCTCCAAATTCAGTCTCCAGTCTCAAGCAAATGTTAGAAGATTGCTTTCTGGTTTTGTTGTCCCAGCAGCCTGCAGGAGACCTTGTCTCAAAGCAAAACAAACAAATGAACAAACAAAAAACAAAAAAAGGAAAAAGAAAAAAATTGACATAACCTAAGGCAAGGATTCTCAAATGGTGGCTTGGGACCCCTTTGTCAGGGATCAAAAGACCCTTTAAGACCATCAGATATTTACACTATAATTCCTAATGGCAGCAAAATTACAGTTACAAAGTAGCAACAAAATTATTTTATGGTTGGGGGTCACCACACCTGAGGAACTGTGTTAAAGGGTCGCAGCATTAGGACAGTTGAGAACCATTAGTTTAAGGTCTCTTTGTCAAAGAGCCAATAACCCTGAGAAAAAGTTCTCCCATGAAGGGAGCTCGTATCCCTAAGGAATATTTTCTATGCATTGCTACTCTCCTCCCCTGGGCCTCTGCCCTCCTTTCTGAAACCAAGTTGCCTCTCTGGTAGACCCGAGGATACCCGTTCCTGGAGTGTGGCCTTTCAACATGCAGTAGATGCAGAAGGGCCTTGCAGCTCCTGGATGTTTGGGGGCACAGACATTAAGATGACTGATGGTGAAGGATGAGGAGAGAAACAGAGAAGAGAGGTTGGGCTTGAGGGAGGGTGGTGTCCGTGGGTATTGGATTCCTTAGGCCCTAGGCTTCTGGGGTGGATGAAGTGTGTGTGTGGGGGGGTGTCGTCAGCACTGATCTGAAGGCAGAGAAATGCCTCCAGAAGAAGAAAATGTAGGGCTAGGCATGTATGTGTCTTAGTTGTGCTCACAAAGCCCTGAACTAGATTCCCAGCGTCCTATAAAACTGGGTATGATGCAAATGGCTGAAATACCAGCCCTCAGGATCGGGGAGCTAGGGAGAGCACAAGTTCAAAGTCATTCGGCAAGATAATGAGTTGAAAGCCACCCTGGGGTATGGAGGCCCTGCCTCAGAAAGGAGGAGGAGGTGGGGGAAAAAAAGAGGAGGAGGAAGAGGAGGAGGAAGAAAAAAGAGCAGGAGGAGGAGAAAAAGAGAGGTGAAGGAAGAAGAGGTTGAGGAGGAGGAGGAAGAGGAGGGGAAGAGGAGGAGGAAGAAAAAAGAGCAGGAGGAGGAGGAAAGGGAGGTGAAGGAAGAAGAGGAGGTGGAGGAAGAGGAGGAGGAGAACCTGCAAGATTGAATGTTAATTCCACAGAGCTATATTCTGACTGTGGGGACTGTCATCTCACAAATGGGTCCAGGCAGGGCTTGGGGGAGGCTGCCACTGATCCAGGACTTGACCATATAAAGCAATTGGCAGAGAAGGCGGAGTGGAAAAGAGGAGGAAGCCGGGCGGTTAAGGAAGTGTGTGTAAAATTTTATCCTAAAGAGTTCCGTAACCCATGACTTCATTTACACTCCATTCTGGAAAAAGCATAGTCAGTGGCCAAGTCAGAAGTCAGAACAGAGGCCTCTGGGTTGGGTGGCTGCGGGGATTCAAACCAGCCAAAAGGGGTGCCGCTCGGGGTGATGGAACTATTTCAGATGTTAATTGAGGTGATGGTTATCCAAGTGCACACACTTGTCAAAACACATTCACGCGTGCGCTTTGAAAGGGTTTTTACTGTATGTAAATTATAGCTCATAAACTCGACTTAAAGTGAAGCGGCAGAAGCCGCCAGACATCAAGGGTCGGAGCCAAGCTGGTTCTGAAGAGTGGACGCTCTTCAGTCTCTAGAATGGATACACGCGTGTGCACATTGGTGTCTATAGTGAGTGGGATTGGTGTGAGTACATTTGTTTAATATACTATCTTTACTAATTCTTTGAGGATTTCATACATGAATAAAATATATTTTACCATATTCACATGCACACACACACACACACACACACACACACACACACACACACAGTTTGTTGTTTCGTAAGACAAGGTTGTCTATGGTCCAGACCAGCCTCCACCTCACTGCACGGCTGAGGGTGACCTAGAACTCCTAATCCTCTGCCTTCATCCCCTGAGGGAGGGTGTGTCCCTATACACCTGGTCTTTACCCTGGGAGTTTAAACTTGGCAATTACAGAGAAGCAGTGTCTTCACTGTAAATTGGTTGCAGAATCCTGCTTTGCTGGACAGATAATTAAGCCTCTGCCGGGACTATTACCTCCTCTCCCTCTTTCCTCTCTGACTGCCCTTCCCGGGTTTATCCGAGCAGTGAAGGAGATGGCAGGTTTGGGGGCCGTGCTCTCCTTAAGACCTGAGTGGCATCTGTGAATGACCTTTTACACCTTATGTACTGTTGGGGCCGAGGTGCCAGCTGCTTCACGTGGCTCCTTTGTCCTGTGTTAGTTCTGCGAACCGACCCTGGTTGGGGTCCTGCTTACTTTCATTCCCCGCCAGGCTTGAGCTCTTGACAGGTCCCAGCTCTTAACTCACATCCTCCCTATTCCTGGGAACGATTGGGGACTCCGGCTTTCCCCTGGGCCACATTTGAGCCAGGAAAACTTGGGTGGTGTTGGGGGGACTTCAATATTCCTCACCCAGACTGGTCACACCATTCAACAGCCTCAGGAGCAGCCACTGCAGGGGCACGAAGACTCGCCCACAAGGGGAGTGGCTGTTCCATGACTCTCTTGGAGGAGTGTGGCACAAACAGCTTTTGTCTTTAGAGTGCTATCAACCTCTGGAGGTTTCTGTCCTCCTCACACTACTCCAGGCTTTAACTCAGGCTGGTCACGTGTGTCTTATCTCTACAGGGCTCCCTCCCAGCCCCAGGGACTTCTGTTTATCATCTGCCTTCCTGTGTCTTCCTCTGTCTCATTGCCCAGAATCGTAGCCCCGGGGACAGTGAGAAGACATAGCTTACTGATGGTGAATGAAACCCTTGGAGAGTCTTTCCCCTACCTAGGGCTTTCAGAATGATAACAGGGAATGGTGGTGAATGCTTTAATCCCTGCACTTGGAACCCAGGGTTGGGTAAGTTCCAGGCCACCCCAGTCTACAAAGTGAGTTATAGGACAGCCAGAGCTACATAATAGAGAGACCCTATCTTAAAAAAGCAGAACAGAATAGCAAACAGAAACATGGGGGGTTGGAGGGGATGAGATAGCCCTTCCCAAGATGGTGCTTCAGTTGGCCTGTTAATAGGTAGGCTTTATTATAGTACTTGATTCCCAGCCTGGTGGAAGTCTTTCCCCTTTAGTTAATAACTCTCACCCCACTTCCTCTCCCCCAAGCCTGTTCCTCCTCTATGTTTCAAATCCACCCAAACCATCCAAGTCAAAAGCTGGGAGCCCTGAATGGGGGTGCATGCTTGAAAACGTAGGATCACCATGAGTCTGAGGCAATCCTGAGCTGCATAATAAGTTCAGGATTAGCCTGGGCTACAGGGTAAGACCTGTCTCAAAACAAAATGAAATACCACCTAAAAGGAAGTTGAAACTCTTCGTGGGCCCCTTAGTCTTCTTCACCTTCCACCCTATCTGTCCCTGGTCATTTCTTCTTACACCATGTCCTCGTCACTGTTCAGTTGCTGTGACCAAGGCAACCGTCCTAAGAGAAAGCATTTCACTGGGGGCTTGCTTGCAGTTTCAGAGGTTTAATGGCATGCAGGCAGATGCTGGAGCAGCAGGCGAGAGCTACATCTTGGTCTATAGAGAGGCAGAGAGAAGGAGAGAGGGAGGGGGAGAGAGAGAGGACACCCCCCCCTTGTGACACTTCCTCCAGTAAGGCCACACCTCCCAATCCTTCAAATAGAGCCTCTCTCCTGTGACCAAGCATTCAAATACATGAGCCTATGGAGCCATTCCTATTCAAACCGCCACGTACCAGAAGTCTTATGTTGCCTTTCTCCCTCCTTAGCTGACACCTCAGTCTTTCTTAGCTGGGTGGCAGAGATAATTTTCTAATTCCAGGTTGCTTGGTTTGGTTTTTCTGATACAGGGTTTCTCTGTGTAGCCTTGACTGTCCTGGAACTTACTCTGTAGATCAGGCTGGCCTCGAACTCAAGGATTTTCTGATGGGTCTTTCTGTCTCCAGAGAAGCTGTCTTGCCTCCTAACACTCCACACGGTGGTCTCTGTTCCGACTACCTTGGCTGACGTACATGTCTGGCTCTGCTGTACTGGTCCTTATCTCTGCCTTTGCGTTCTGTTCTGTGCAGTCCAAAGAATGATCTATGATACTTACACTTCTGGTTTTGAATGAATGAGTTTACTAAGTGTGTAAGAGGCAAAAATAAAAAGTATGAATAACAAGTGGCAAAATACCACCAAATCAGGCACTTACAAATCCAGCAGAGCAGGCTAGAGGGGCCTGACTGAGAGCTAACAAAGATAACATTATCTAACGGGAGGGGGTGCAGGGTGGGGGCTCACAACATCCCAAAGAAACTGACTGGAGAAATTAAGGCTGGAGTTCCTGATTGTGCTGTCTCTCCATGGCTAAACTTCTGGTTCCTGTTCCCACTATCGACATTTTTTTTTTTTAAAGATTTATTTATTATATATAAGTACACTGTAGCTGTCCTCAGACACACCAGAAGAGGGCATCAGATTTCATTACCAATGGTTGTGAGCCACCATGTGGTTGCTGGGAATTGAACTCAGGACCTCTGGAAGAGCAGTCAGTGCTCTTAATCATTGAGTCATATCTCCAGTCCTTCTTTGGTTTTTCAAGACAGGGTTTCTCCATATAGTCCTAGAACTTACTCTGTAGGCCAGGCTGGCCTCAAACTGAGAGATCCACCTGCCTCTGCCTCCCAAGTGCTCCAAAGCCATCAGCCACCTCCTCCTGGCTATGATGTCCCTTCTTACTTTCCCATCGGTCAGTATTCACTCAGATTTCTTCTTAGTCCCTCCAGCAAGAACTCTACCTCTGGTCAGCATGATGTCAACTTGCCTTTGTTGGGTGTGGTCCCTAGAACTACTTGGAGCCAGCCATAACAGTAGAAACTGTGGTTTTCCTAGCAGGTAGCACAGCCAGTCTGATGGTCACCTGGAGATGAGCACCAGCCCAGGAGTTAGAAAAGACCTTGATACCGCTGGCTTCAATGTATTCTTCAGGAGGTGGAAATTCACTTGGTCGGACTCACATCACAATTGGTGACATAAGTAGGCCATTAGCTTCTTTCACTGTTCTGCAGAGCCATTAGACACAGGGAAGGAGCCAGGTAGGTCAGAGAGAGCAGGGCATGCTGGCCAGATGTGGCAGGGGTCAGTGAGAAGACACTAGAGGCAGAAATTTAGCTCGGCGGCTGGGTTTAACTTAGTCTCAAGCTGGAAAGTGGGTCAAGTCCACAATGGGGCTTTTGTGAGACTGATTGTTACACTTACCTGTGTGACTTTAAAGATGTGCACAAGGTCAGCGAGAGCAGCTGGCACCTGGAGCTGTGCTAACAACTCTGAGGGACACATTTGAATACAGGCCCCATCAACTCCTTGCTGATTTGTTTGAGGCCCAGCCGGTCTATCTAGCCTGCTTCCCATTCGAAGGGAACCATCGAAGGGACGGTTTCACTGTTTCAAGCAAAACGTATATTTTGTGACTCAGAAGATATTCTGATTTATTAAACCCTTACTTGTTTGCCTCCTAGAACCTCCGTGTGGACTGACAGAGACATTCTGGACCCTGGAGCCACATAGGTGAAGACTGAACCCTGGTAGTGAGACTTCCTGGGGCCAAGCTATGTGACTGACCATTGGGGACAGAGGTCACCTCCATGTTCCCCAGGGGTGCCTCAGGAATAAATACAGGCATGAGAGCAGTGGCCACAGATGGTGCAAATGTGGCCCAAGATCCACAGAGCCAGGTTAAGTCTTGTTCCTCTTGTTGCAAGATGCACGACCTTTAGGGCCCCTGTATCTACACAGCAGTAGCAAGCACACAGAAACACCCTGAATCCCTTCCTTCCCCCTCTTGCAGGGAGAGAGAGGCCACTTTTCCTCTCCTCTCTACAAATGATCTCTTGGTCACTGGAGACATCAGACACCCACTCCCCTTGGCTCCTCCCATGAAGCCACTCTTCCAATTCCTCTCCTCCATATTCTCCACCCCAATAATCAATGCCCCAGGAGCCATCCAATACAAGCCCAGCCCAGATAGGTTCAGGGCAGCATGGTCTCCTGCCTGGTTCGATGCCAAGAGCTTTGTTCATGCACCATTGTGGCCTGGGCCAAGGCTCCTGAAACCTCCCCAAGGCCTGTTTGGACCTGCTGGAGTAGTTCGTAGGCTCATTAGTCTCAGTTTACTTGCTAGACTCTCAGCTGTGCAAGCCAACATCAGCCACCCTCCTGGTCTGGCTATGACATGTCCCTCCCCCTCCCCTGCCCTTCCCTCCCTCTTCAGAGAAGCTCCGGTCCTGGAGCAGGTAGGAGGACAGAGGTAGAACAGGGGTCAGACCCTGGGTTTAGAAAAACAGGAGCCAGAATTCTGCTGCTGATAAAACCGACCAGAGAAACAACAAAGTGTGCAGATCCAGATCCTGTGTCTCTTCAAAACCTCCCACCAGTGACAGCTCCAAGCCCAGGATCCCAGACTTACAAGACCCAGAATTCTCTTAGGCCCTCTCCCTTACTGACTTGAGGGTGTCTGTGCTCTCAGCCATTTCCCACAATTCCTGGGGCTGTGTGATAATACGCTTACATCGTTATCACACCCACCAAAGCCCCAATCTCCTCTAAGCTCAGCGTCCTTGAGGCTGCTCATAGGAGTCCCATACTCGTCTTCATTCTGTCCAGTATGGCCTGTCTCCTCTCATATCAGAAAGAAAGCCTCCACAACACCAAAGCCAGCAATATCTAGTGAGTACCTGCTGTGTGCCCACTGTGGGCGGGGTGGGGACACAGATACCACACCTGGTCTCATAACCACAGAGGGAGGCTGGTAGACAAGCTCATGTTCACACTTGCAGGACAACACCCGAGAATATTCTGTCTGCCTCTGTATTAATGTCCAGCCATTAGGGGCGATGATGAAAGATCATGAGGTTTCTTCCTGAGGTCATGAAAACGCTCTTTGACTGACCGGTGACGCGGCACAGTTCTGTGACTATTTTGGAAAACCACAAACTTACATGCTTTGAGTGGGTGAAGTAGATAGACCATATATAAATTCAGTCTCAAAAAAAAAATGGCTTACAAATTTGAAAGTTTGGGGCTGGTGAGATGGTTCAGTGGGTAGCGCGCTTGCCACTAAGCCCGATGACCTGAGTTCAGTCTTTAGGACCCACACGGGAGAAGAGCAGAACCAGTTTCGGCAGGCTGTCCTCTGATCACCTCTGGCTACACAAGTTCCAACCCAGGAACAGCTGGAGTGAGAGAGGTAGAGCCGGGGTCAGAGGTTTTGAAGAGACAGGGACCTTTGCTGTTTCCATGTTCCATTTATCGTCAGTGGAATTTTGTTCTTCTAAACTTGGCCCCTGTTCTGCCTCCCTCCTCCCATCTATTCCAGGGCCAGAACTCTGCGTGTATGACCAGAGGACAATCGTCAATACACACACACACACACACACACACACACACACACACACACACACACACACACATAGCTAAATAGGTATAATTAAAATGTTCTTGAAAGTTTGAGCCAGCAGTTTGGAAGATCACATCTGCAATCCCAACAATTGGGAAGGTGATGCAGGATTACCTTAAGTTCAAAGCCAGCCTAGGCTACATAGTAAACTTCAGTACAGCCAGGACTATCAGGTGAGGCTCTGTCTCAAATTAATTGATCAATTAATACTTGAGTAATGAGTAAAATATGTCCTTTCTTTGTACCTTAAGAAGCATTCTTCTTCGTCCCCCTGCAAGGCTAGGATTGAAGTTGGAGTTTTAGCAT
This sequence comes from Rattus rattus, assembly GCF_011064425.1. Taxonomy (NCBI): domain Eukaryota; kingdom Metazoa; phylum Chordata; class Mammalia; order Rodentia; family Muridae; genus Rattus; species Rattus rattus. The sequence continues at coordinate 90,660,703 of NC_046160.1, forward strand.
CCGTAGTAGAGCTCCCCCAGGCAGTAGGACAGCACAGGAAGACTCTATCATTTCCCTTTCCGTCTGCCCACAGGGTGTTCTGAACCTTGAGGGAGCCCATGGACTGTCTAAGTCACAAGTCCCAGACCCATCCATAGATCCCCTTTACACCCTGAGATCTAGGAGTGAGTCCCCTATAGCAGTGGGGTATGGTCAGAGGAACTTTAGCCAGGCCAGACTCCATCAAAGATTCAAGAGAATTAGGGTCATTTGCAGGGAATTCTGGGTACTGGTCCAGGGCGATGCTATCCCACAGAATATCTACAGCGTTGGGGGTGTCCAGTGTAAGTAGTCAGTAGTAGCCACTTTAACATTTGGCTAAGGAACCTGAAGAAATTAATGAATAAGTAGATTGTTTTGTGCATTAAGATAGAGTCTCACTATTTTAGACATTAAGATAGGGTCTCACTATGCTCCCTTAGTTGAAGTTGAACTCATTTCCTTAAGTGATTCTTCTGGCGCCTCCCAAGTACCGGGACCTGTAGGCATGCACTCCGGTGCTCTCCGGGACTTCATTTTAATTTAAATGCTTATTAACGTCACATGCAAATGGCCACCTGTAGTGAGGGGCAACCAGATAAGAGGATGCCATACAGAAGGTGGTGGTGGTATCTACTGGCCTGGCTTCTTTGCTGACTCCCGTCCATGGGGAGGGGCACTGCTAAAGGCAGACAACAGTGAAGAGGGAAATATGACCTTTCTCATAGGAAAACTGCCATATAAGGCAGCATGCTCCTGATGCCTGGACAATCCAATGCTGAGGAGAGGGGGCAGATGTCTGGGGGACTGGAGGAGGGGAGCCATTTGAGGCACCCCTCAGAAAGGTTCTCCTGAGAGTTTCACAAGGACCCGCTTTACCGAAGAGACCCGCTTTGGTAACTAGGGTCTGCTAGGACTGTGGGTCTCACAGTGAGAAGGCGCTGTTATTCTTTTTCTTCTGAGGCCATGTGAATAGGGCAGGCCGAGCACATAGTTTCCATGGCATAATCTGAGTATAAAGCCCTGTGTGTCTGTGGGGGAGGGATAAGGAGAGGCCTTGGCCTAGCCTGGCTCAGGGCTGGGCAGGAGCCCAGCAGGCACATTCCCTCCCAATTCCTGCAGGGTCTGGAGCCGCAGGAGGGAGAGGCTGTGCCTGGCTTCCCAGGGCTTTTGGAAGCTCATTTGGTTGATGATTGCAAAGAGGGTGTCGGCTCTTCCAGAGGCCTAGAGAGGAGGGGATAGTGGGAGTCACAGGAGAACTGGGCCAGGCCGAGGCTCATGGCCTGGGAGGCCAAGCAGGGGCAGGCAGAGGAGACTCTCCTTGTGTACACTTCATGACGCTCTCTCAGCAACAGAGAGGTGACAAAGGGACAATTTCTAGGAGGAAAAAAAAACCCACAGCAGAGTCATTTCCTGGAATGGTTTTAAGCAGTGCACTAAGATTATCTCCTGGAGGGGTTGGGGATTTAACAAAGTGGTAGAGCGCTTGCCTAGCAAGCGCAAGGCCCTGGGTTTGGTCCCCAGCTCCAAAAAAAAAAGAAAAAAAAAAAAAAAAGATTCTGGTGGAGATTCTTACTGGAGAGAAGAGGGCTCTGTAGAAAGAGGTCTCCTTCCTCCCCTCCTAAACTTCATGGGCAGAAGACAAGGAACCAGGCACAGGCTCCCTTTAGTAACGACAAGGGACAAGGTATAGATCTCCTTCTAGACCAGACGTTCCTAGTGCTGCGACCTTTTAATACAGTTGCTCCTGTTGGGGTGACCCCTCCCCCAACCGTATAGTTATTCCCATTGCTTCTTCATAACTGTAATTTTGCTACTGTTACGAATTGTAATGTAAATATCTGATAAGCAGGATAGGTGATATGCAACACCCACAGGGCTTGTGACCCACAGGTCGAGAACCGCTGCAGTCGATGGATGGATGCTTTCCTTCCCACGTGTGGAGCAATACGGACTCCAGATCAGATATCAGCGTATTCAATCTCCATACTTTGCCTTGTCTCTAGTCTGGTGGAAACTGCCTTATCTTCAGTTCTGCCCTAAATCGTTCGTCGTAACTGCCTTGGGGAAAGACTTTGACCCAAATGCCCTGTCTCCACACCTCTGCTCCCAATCACCAAGTTTCCTGACAGACATTCTGGGTGTGGGTTTGGGTTTGAGAAATGTTTCCACAGCTCTGACTTAGCAAGGTTGTCCCAAAGCATCCGCCTCTTCGCTACCTTGACTGAGTCCTCAAGGCAGCCAAGGCTGAGGGTTATAGGGACCCTGTCCCGAGAGTGGCTCTCTTTGTAAATTCGCTGTAATGGACTGAGTGGAAGCCCCAGGCGGTGGAGGTTGCCCAAGACAATCAAGCCTTTCTGAGAGGCGCGCTTCACCACAAGTCTCAGGACACAGCTGACAGACACAATGCCCTCTCTCTCCAGCAAGGCAGAAAGGCGCATTATTGCAGGTCTGGTGACTGCGGCCTCCCTGCCTGCGCTGCTGCGATGTTTACGGTCTGCACATCCCCCCTAGAGGTACCTCCCTAGCCAGGAGTCAGCGCCACAGGCCCGGCAGGGTCAGTGCTTAGTGGCTCAGGGTCTGGGTGTCCTTCCTTAGGCTCAGCTCTCTCTCAGGTCTTTCCTTTCAGACTGGCCTCCTCATCCTCCCTTCCCAGAAGCAGACTCTTTTGTCCAGGCCACATCTCATTCTCTACGGTCTTTCTGATTTTTAAAGATTTATTTCTGTTATGGGTGTTTTGACTGTATGTATGTCTGTATACCACATGTTCACAATGCTTTCAGAGGCCAGAAGAAGGCATTAGATCCTCTAGAACTGGAGCTACAGATGGTTGCCAGCTTCCCGGAGGATGCTGGGAACCAAACCCTGGTGCTCTGTAAGACCAGCAAGTGTTCTTAACCACCGAGTCGTCTCTTAAGCCCTAGTCTTTTTGTTTCTTTAAGGATGTATTTTTGCTATATGTATGTGTATTTCAGTGTGTGTGTGTGTGTGTGTGTGTGTGTGTGTGTGTGTGTATCACATGCATTTGAATGCCTATGGAGGCCAGAAGAGGGCACCGGATCTCTTGAAGCTAATGGTAGTAACCTCCCATCCAGCATCCATGCTGAGATATAGAACTTAAGTCCTCCAGAGCTACTCTTAACCACCGAGCCATCTCTCCAGTCCATCTAGCCCAGCAGGCTCTCCCCAGTATGACCTTTCTTTTTTCTTTCCCCCTCCAGGCATCTCCTGTTTGAACTCTGTAAATTGGAAGAATTTGGTCATCAGGAATTTTGACAAAGACCCTGGAAATGGCTTTGTTCCTAGTAAGAACCGTGGCATGGGTTATTAAGCCTGTAGCATGTGCTGGCACACATCCAACGACTCCCAGTAGTCCCGCAGCTCATGCTGGGAACCACAGGTCTGGAACTTGTTGGCCAACTTAGGTGGCGCCTGGGTCAAGCTCAGAAGGCATTTTCGCCATGGTATTATGTCTCCGCTACTGTCCTAGACTCCAAAGCTGGGTGCTTACAGCAAAGGATGTTGACTGTCTACAGAACTGAATGGCAGAAGCTCCATATCAAAACCAGGATAGGGTGGGCCCTTCTGAGGGGCAGTCGTTCCCTGGCCTGTTCCCACGTGTTTGTTGGTACACTGATGTCCCCTCACTTACCAACGCTCAGCTCTTCTGCTCTAGAAAGTTGAGGGAGGCCCTACCAGTGGGCCTAAGAAGGTGTTTGAGCCTGTGTCTGAGGCGTGTCAGTGTCAGCAGTGCCAGGCCCAGGAGTGCCTGTCCAGCTTCTCAGAGTCTCTGGCCTACTCTTCAGGTTCTCAGATAGTTCCACTAGGACAGGTAGCTCCACCCCAGGCCTGCCCAGCCTTCTTCCTATGACCCATACAGGCTCCCATACAACTTTCTATCATATTGCCTTTGTCACAGTGGTTAGCTTCTCCAGGCAGACCTTCTAGGCCTCAGGGCACAACTTTAGACATCCTTTGTTTGAAAGGCTACATATTCCATTGTTCCTGTGTACTTTATAGGCAATCCTTGGGTTTTTCTGCTTTGTTTGGTTTGGTTTTTTGTTTGTTTGTTTGTTTGTTTCAGTGCTCGGTTTGGAACTAGGGGCCCTGCACAGACTAGCAGACTGCTTACCACTAAACAATGATTCCAGCTGGTTCCTGACTTCTCACGGTTAGACTTGGGGTTTCTAGTGTTACAGTGAAATACAAGTGATGTTCTTTCAGTAAAATCTAAACTTGGGGATGTGATTACTGCTAACCTGTCAGAAGGCCTGGGGAGGCTCTATGCTCTGTGTAGGGAGGGGACCTACATGATGGTGAGCTGCCTTCTAAATATTTATTAGACCTGCAGATTAGTGCTGCTCTCAGCCTCGGCCAGGGAAGCTTCTCTTTGTACTGGGTGATGGGTTTTTCTTTTTTGTTTGTTTGTTTGTTTGTTTAAAGATTTATTTATTATGTTCACAATGTTCTGCCAGCATGTTTGCCTGCACACCAGAAGTGGGCACCAGACCTCATTATAGATGGTTGTAAGCCACCATGTGGTTGCTGGGAATTGATCTCAGGACCTCTGGAAAAGCAGTCAATGCTCTTAACCGCTGAGCCATCTCTCCAGCCCTTGGGTTAATGAAAATTCTTACAACTGGCCAAGTTGCCAAGAATTAGTGACTGTTGGGTGCCTAGTCCTAAACAAAACATTGATATCACCCTCTGTGGAGGTTTGAGGGAGAATGGACCCTATAGACTCATATATTTGGTTGGATAATTGGTTCCCAGTAGGTGGAACTGTTTAGAAAGGATTAGGAAGTCTGACTTTGATGAAGGAGGTGTGTCCCTGGGGGTGGACTCTGCCATTTCTCTCTCTCTCTCTCTCTCTCTCTCTCTCTCTCTCTCTCTCTCTCTCTCTCTCTCTCTCTCTGCCTCGTGGTTACCTCTCAAGCCCTAGGTGACTGACTGTTCCAGCATCATTCCTGTCTGCCTGGCACCATGCGGCCTGCCATGCTGGTCATGGATCTTAACCCTCTGAAACTGTAAGCCCCAAATAAACTCTTCTTTCAATAAGTTGTCTCAGTCCTGGTGTCTCTTCGCAGCAATAGAAAATTAACTAAGGGCTGGTGAGATAGCTAAATAGTTAAGAGCACTGGCTACTCTTCCAATGGTCCTGAATTCAATTCCCAGCAATCACATGGTGGCTCCTGACCATCTTCCAAGGGGTCTAATGGATTCTTCTGGCAGGCAGGTGTACACGCAGACAGAGCACCCATACATTAAAGATTAATTAATAATTAAAGAATTTAAAATTTTAAAAAAGATTTATTTCATGTATGTGGGTACAATGTCACTGTCTTCAGTCACACCAGAGGAAGGCATTGGATGCCCATTACAGATGGTTGTAAGCCACCAACCATGTGGTTGCTGGGAATTGAACTCAGGACCCCTGGAAGAGCAGTCAGGGCTTTTAACCACTGAGCCATCTCTCCAACCCCTAAGAATATTTTTAAAAGAAAAGTAATTAAGACATTCTTCTCCAAGGCTTAGGGGACAACAAGAAAGTGGGGGCAGAAAACCATAGAAATCAGGGATGTAAATGAGTCATTGCGCGCATGCATTCACTGTGGGTGGCTATGGCTGTGGGTATAAGACCTACGCATGCTCAGTCCTGTCAATGGTCATGGAAGAAGGGACTCATGAAGCCCTGACCCTCCCCCAGGAGCTACTGACAACTGATGGTTGCTATGGAGGGGAGTCATTTTCTTCAGCCGTGTGACCACTGGTGAGGTGCTCTTGCTCAGTATCCTCCCACCTGTGCTGATGCAAGCAATCCTGGTCGAACCCAGTGACTCACAACACACAAAGGACGGGAGGGAGCTTGCTGTGAAGGAAGAGGGGGTTCTGTGGAAGGGAAGTGAGGCAATAATAAAGGTGAAAAGAACCACAACGCCTTATATACTTGTATTTGAAACTGTCAAATAGTAATTTCAAAAAGATTTCATTTATTTTTATTTTATGAGTATGAGTGTTTTGCCTTCATTTATGTCTGTGTACCATGTGGGTACAGTGAACTGAGAGGCCAGAAGAGTGTGTCGGAACCTCTATGACTGGAGTTGCAGATGGTTGTGAGCCACCGAGCTGGTGCTGGGAACTGAACCCGGGTCCTCTATAAGAGCACTGAGAGCTCTTAGCTGCTTGGCCACATCTCCAGTCCAACAATATACTTTTTAAAATACATGCGCAACTGTAGTTTCTTTTGTGAAGTTGGGCAGTGGCACTGAGCTACAGCTCCCGGTCAGCCAGGATCACCAAGAGACGCACCATCCAGCAATTTTCGTATTTCTTTTTTTTTTTCAGAGCTGGGGACCGAACCCAGGGCCTTGCGCTTCCTAGGCAAGCGCTCTACCACTGAGCTAAATCCCCAACCCCAATTTTCGTATTTCTAATTGGAGATATTTTCACACACACAGGACATAACTACTGTTCTTCTCTTTTCTATAGATGACGATAAACTATAAACTATTCAGTGCCTTTCCCTCATTCACCATGATTCTCAGAGAATAATTCAGATCAACAGGACCAAAGGGTTTCCTCATTGTTTTCTGCCACATTGAATTCCATTCTGTGGAAGTACACACATCATTTATGTAACCAGTTCTCAACAGATGACACATTCATTCTGCTTTGAAAACTTTTTTTGCTATTTCCCTGTAAATGTGACTTTGCCCATTGGTACTCTAAGTATCATAAAATGTACACTGAAGTAGTTGACCACCCCAGGGCACAGAAGACAGACTCTAGACCCTTAACGTGCTTCCTGTCAAAAGCATGACGTGTAGCTGAGTGGTGGTGGAAGTGACAAACATCTTTAATCCCAGCACTCAGGGGGTGGAGGTTGAGGTAGGTGGATCTCTGTAAGTTAGAGGCCAGCCTGATCTACAGAGAAAGTTTGAGGACAGCCAGGGCTACAGAGAAACCCTGTCTCAAAATACAAAAACCAAACAAGCAGAATATGTTTCTGTCGTCCTTCCTCTTAACAACTTTGTCATAAAAACCAACATTGCATCAGAAAGTCAGATGTTCACGGAGTGGAAGACTCTTTTCACTAAGGCAAACCCAAGTTACCAGGGTTCGAGATGGCTGCATGGATGCTAATAACAACGACAGGGCAATGTTACCAAACACGAACAGACACCCTGAAGAAGCACTCTTGTTTCATTTATACCCATCTAACTTAAAAATCACGGAGCTTAGAGGTCCCAAAGCTAAGGAACATATACTTAAATTTCTAGTTGTCTCACTTGAGATAACGCCGCAGTGTGTGGGCTGTCATTATAGCCTAGGTTGCCTCCAACACAGACTATGCTGGGCTCTGCACGCAGACACGTTAATCATTTGAGAGATGTTTGGGCCAAGACTATAATCCAAGACTAACTTGGCCTGCTGCCAATTCAAGCTGATTCGTGGGTCAGTTTTCCTTTTGCCCCTGCCCTTGTGCTCACTTGGCTAAACATCTAGAGTCTTTCAGCCTTATCCAAAGACAAACCAAACCATGAGGCCAGGATATGACACGAGCAGTAGGAGAGACTTCATAGATTGTGGCTACCACTAAGAGTCCTTTAGTAAGACAATGACACCAGTCGTAGATGGGATATAACAGTACCTGGGCTGTCATGCCTGCTAGCCCACCAAACACAAGGCCAAGACATTTGCACGTAAGGTCTTTTGAAAACAGGACTGTGATTCGTGGAAGTCATCAAATTTTATCCCCTTCAGAAAGTTAATAAGAAGCCTGAGGGGACCAGCTATAGTTGAAGAGTCTGCAGAAGAGACCAGCTAGGCGCACTGGTGACGTGCAACTTGGTGTCGTTTATACTGTTTCCGTGTCCAGAGATCCTACCATCTGGTATCAGTTTTTCTGTTTCTGAGTCTTTGTTCTTTTTCTTTTTCTTTTCTTTTTTTGTTTTTGGTTTTCAAGACGGGGTCTCTCTCTGTGGCCCAGCTGGCTGTCCTGGGGACCAGGCTGACCTCCCGAGTGCTGGGTTTAAAGGTGTGTGCCACCACCATCTGGCCACATTTTTTAAAACTCTTTTTAAAAATATAATTATTTATTTTAATTAATAAATTAAAATATGGTATTTTGACTATGCTTGGCCTAGGGAGTGGCACTATTTGGAGATGTGTCCTTGTTGGAGGAAGTGTGTCACTGTGGGTGTGGGCTCTAAGACCCTCACCCTTGCTGCCTGGAAGCCAGTTCTTCTAGCAGCCTTCAGATGAAGATGTAGAACTCTCAGCTCTGCCTGCACCATGCCTGTCTGGATGCTGCCATGCTCTCACTCTGATGATAATGGACTGAACCTCTGAACCTGTAAGCCAGCCCCAATTAAATGTTGTCATTAATAAGAGTTGCCTTGGTCATGGTGTTTGTTCAGAGCAGTAAAACCCTAAGACAATATCTATTAGTGCTTTGCCTGCGTGTGTGAGGGTGTCAGATCCTGAAGTTGCAGACAGTTGTGAGCTGCTATGTGGCTGCTAGGAATTGAACCTGGGACCTCTGGAAGAGCAGCCAGTGCCCCCAACCTCTGAGTCATCTGTCCAGCCCCCTTTTTTAATTTCTATACCTAGAAGTCTGATGGGCATGACTGCAGGTACTGGAGGGCATCAGGGTGTCCTAATACCCAATATCAACCCAAAGACCCTTGCTTTGGAGGAAAAGAGACAACTTCCCAGGTATCTTAGCTTTTCTGCTGGAGTTGGTGAACTGTGGCTGTCTTGACGGAAGGACAGGGAACAGTAACAGACCTGCTGAAAAGAGAGGGGTCTGAAAATCCAAAGCTTTCACCTGGGTGTTTCCCAGTGCTTCCTTTGGTCAGCAGACACCTGGGGCCTGTCATGTGCAGGTAGGGAGCGTAGAGCAGAGACCCGAAGACACAGAGTAAAAACATTTATACGTGCAACAGAGACCGGAAAGCAAGGGCTGAACAAGCGAGCATTCCCCAGCCGAGGCGACCCCACCAGAATTTAGTAGCAGATGAGAGCACATTCCTTAACTCCCAAGATCTCCTTGCTTTCCTTTTGACCACCCATCCCCCTCCCTCACTGGCTCTGGGCAGGTGGAGGCCTGCAGGATGCATTGAGCTAGCTCCCTGTGGCACACGTGGTATTTCAGGCTTTGCCACGACTGCAAATGACAGGACGGCTGTGCTGGCTCTGATGGGAGTGGAAGCAAAGATGAGGAAAGGTTGGCGGCTGCTCGCTGCCCTTCCTGGCAGGGCTGTCTAGCATGCTGGGAAAGCAGGGAAGAGCTGCTTCCCTGTTGCGGCCCTGGTGGCTCCACCTGCCCGGTGCCCCTGGTATTCTGTGCTTCAGAGCTGGTTCACCCTTCCTGACAGGCAGGAAGGCGGCGATCTGATAAGACGGGCGGCCCTCCCAGCAGTAAGTGTGTGGAGTTTACTTAGCAGCCAAGGAAGGAACTGCTAATTAGAGAAAGATGGCGAACTTTTATTTGGGTGGATCACAAGGGACCGTCCCACACTGCAGCATTTTGTTTAGGAAGGAATTGTCTATAATCTCGGCCTTGATTTTATGGTTGTTTTCCCCATGAAGAATCTGGGTAAATTAAACACCCATCCCTTACCTTCATCAGATAGCTGTAGAGGCAGCTGCTCCCCGTACTTGATAGAAGAACAGGTCCTGGCGTCGGATCCATAGAGGGGGAACGACACTGACAGAGTCGTTCGCTCTTAGGTAAATACTATGCTTTTAAATTTCAAAAATTCATCTATTGTCCAGGAGGTAGATAGAATGAAATGTGTCCAACTGTAAGCGTATAAATGTAGATGCCCAACTGACAAGTTAGCAGGATTTGGGCTGTCTCTCTGTTGGTAGAGGGTTTGGTGTCATGCAGGGAATCCTGGGTTGGGTCCTCAGAAACGCATAAACTGGCCTTGGTTGTACATGTTTGTCATCGCAGCACTTGGGTAAGCGCTCTCACTTTGTAAGTGAGGAGGCCGTTAAGAACAGATCCAACCACCGTCAAGTGTGGTACCCACACGCTGTTTACAATGACAATAAAAAACTGCACATTATAATCACGAAAAATAGTGTTGGGGCCCGGAGAGATGGCTCCGAGGGTGAACCCACTTTGTTCTTCCTGAGGACCTGGGTTTGGCTCCTGCATCCACCAGGTAGTTCACAAAGGTCTGTAACTTCAGTTGCAGGAGATCTGGCACCTTCTAGCATCTGTAGGTAACAAGTACTCAGGCAGGGTACACAGGCATACATAGGTGCAGGCAAAACCACTCATAAATGTAAAAAAATTTTAATACACGTTTGAAAAGAGAGAGAGTGAGGAATAAAAAGGTTGGTCAATTGGTAGAGTAGCATACGTGAAGCTCTGGGATCTGTCTGCAACATCACAAAAGCAGGCATGGTGGCCCATACATACCCAGCACTAGGAAGGTGGAAACAGGAGGATCAGAAGTTCAAGGCCAGCCTGGGTTACATGAGAACTCTGTCTCCAACCAACCAACCAACCAACCAACCAACCAACCAACCAACCAGTAAACAACAACCCTTCCCAGAGTATTCATATAGACGATTCTAATTAAACTCAGTGGGTCACACATAGAAATACACACAGAGGCATAACAGCAGAAGAGGGGGTTCCTTGAAAAAAAGGGGGGGGGATTCAGAGGAAGTGGGAAGGGGATAAGAGAGAGTAACAGAGAGCAATGAAAACATAAAGGACAAAAATAAAATGACAGTCTAGGCATGGCGGCGCACATCTTGAATCCTATGATTTCAAGGCAGAGGCAGGTGGCTCTCTATGAGTTTGAGGCTAGCCTGGTCTATAGAGTGAGAACCAGGATAGCCAGAAGTATATAATAGAAAGAGACCCTGTTTCAAAACAACAACAAAACTAAAATAAAGGCAAGAGGGTGGTGAGAAGGGTGGAAGCAGGGTCTAAAGCCTCATCGTTCTTAGGTATCTGAAGGAGGTAAATATGTACTTAGCCACACATTTCTTAGTGACCGGATGATGTCCATCTAAACTCAGTGAGACCCTGGATGTCCTCGAGAGGCAAGGGGCTGCTCACTGCTACTCTTTTGAACTCCTATAATATCATGTAAGTTAGATGCATCTTACCTTTATAAGGCTTATAATAAATGCTTTTCCAATGACTATATTTTCCATAATAGGAATGTAAAAAGCTCAATTTATTATTTTTTTTTTCCTTTTCTTTTTTTCGGAGCTGGGGACTGAACCCAGGGCCTTGCGCTTGCTAGGCAAGCGCTCTACCACTGAGCTAAATCCCCAACCCCCTCAATTTATTTTTTATTTAACAGTTTTGTTTTTTGTTTTATTTAACATTTTAAAATTGTGATAAAAATAGCATAGCTGGGTGTGGTGATGGTCGCCTTTAATTCCAGCACTTGGGAGGCAGAGGCAGGCAGATCTCTGAGTTCAAGGCCAGGCTAGTCTACATAGTGAGTTCCAGAACAGACAGAGCTATACAGAGAAACCCTGTCTCAGAAAACAAACAACAAACAAACAAAAGACCATAGTTTACCATTTTAACTATCTGGTGTACAGTTCAGAAGTGTTAACTCTTTCCATTACTGTACAGCAGAGTTCTAGAATGTTTTCCAGCACACGCTACTGAAACTGGTGGAGGGCTAAAGTCCCATGTCTGCCTTCCAGCAACTCTGGGAAAACATCCCACTTTCTGCTCCTCCGAGTCTGGCTGCTTCTATACTTCATCCAGATGGGATCCTACAACATTTGTCTTCTGTGACTGGTGTATGTCATGTAGGATAATGTCCCCAACGCTCTCCCATGGTGCACCCACACGATTTTCTTCATTTCAACAGAAGTTGCATGTACAGCCATGTGTGTTTGGACTGTCTCCTCCTCTGGGCTGTTGTGAATTCTGCTGTAATTCGTGTGGAAGTGCAAGCTCAGTTTGCTATTCTAAAACTCAGGAGCTGGGGATGTGGCTTAACTTCCAGGCAGGAAGCCCAAGTGCTGTTTAAGCCAGGTGTCATGGAGATGGCTGTAATGCAGGCACTAGGGAGGTAGAGACAGGAGGAGCAGAAGTTCAGGGTTATTGTGGCATAACCAATCGTTCTACTTCTTTTCCCATGAATTCAATTTTTAGAATTAAAAAATAATTATGTTCAGATTAAAACAAACTTTTGTTTGTTTGTTTTCGAGACAGGGCCTCTTTATAATAATAGTTCTGGCTGTCCTATGAACTCACTATGTAGACCAGACTGGTCTCAAACTCACAGAACGTTGCCTCTGCCTCCTCAGGGCCGGGAGTAAAGGCATGCATGCCTGGCCCTCAAAATTTAATTTCGTTTAAATTAATATTAAAGTTTAAATTTAAAATAACAAGACAAAACATGAGCCTGTACCTTGGTGTTCGTGTGCAGGGCTAGCTTGGGTCTCCTGGGTTGTCAGGAGCCTGTTACTTAAGCCCTGGCTGTGGGAACAAGGCAGATCCCTTTCAGGATTGGAGGCTGTGAGCATAGCCTCCGCCATCCAGCTGGATAGTTTCCCACTGTGTGAGGTGAGAGCTTGTTCTTGGACAGGAAATTATATAAGTTCCACTTTTTCTCCAATGTCCTGGAAAGCATGCAATCGACACTTGTAGAACCCACATCCTGCAGGGACTTGTCTTAATGGGCATGTGACCCGATGTCCTCCATCACCACATAAGATACTTTCCGCAGTGAGGGACAAGTACGGGATATGGAGGTCTCCAAACTCGTGGTGGAGGAGGGTTGTGATCCCTCTGGGGCTTTTGGGAGAGGTGGGAGTTATTTCCTTCCTCACTGGACAGTGGCTTTATGGCCACCTGGTAGCCTCAGATGACTTTTGGTCAAGTCCTTTCCATAGGCAGTAAGTAGCTGTGGGATGGGGAGACCGTTGCCAGGGCTCGGCAGCTGCTGTCCGTCTCTAGGAAGGAAGTTAACTACAGGGGTCTTCCTCGTTTCCCAGTCCCACCATCTGCCTTTCCTGTCACCAACCACCAATTAGGGTGTTGTGTTCCAATTTATCTGACTTTTTTCCTTTTGAGGCCTGGAGGTGAATGGAGGAAGGATGTTGCCTGAGAATTAGAGCCTACTATGTAGTCACTCGCTGGTCATGACTTCTGAAACCGTGTGTGCATTGCTATTAATTTTAATTAAATATAAAGACAAATCCAGTTCCTTAGTTGTACTAATCATGTTCCTCTGTGTACGCATGCACGCATTTGTGCACGTGATTTGTGTGTGCATGTGCATGTGTGTGTGTGTATTCCTTCATGTGTTAGGTTTAAATTTTATTGAGACAAGGTCCAAGCTGGACTCAAACTAGTGAGTATATAGTCAAAGTTTACTATTTATTTATTTAAAAGGGGTGTGTGTGTGTGTGTGTGTGTGTGTGTGTGTGTACACGTGTGTTCTGCTTGGTTCTTTCCTCTTACTTTGGTTTTCTCCCTCTATTTTGCTTTAAGACAGGGTCTCTCTTGTTGTTTTACTATGTTGTGCATTGCTAATTTTCACGTGGGTTCTGGGGATTAAACTCAGGTTGACAGGTTTGCACAGGAAGCATTTTGATGTGCTGAACCAGCTCCTACATATTGTATTTTCTTTAAAAGTTTTTCTAGCTAGTTGTGGTGGCACAGGTCTTTAATCTTAGCATTCAGGAATCAGAGGCAGGTAGATGTCTATGAGTTCAAGGCCAGCCAGGGCTAGGTGTAAGACCCTGTCTTTTTAATTAATTAATTAATAATTCTGGTTCCAGGGATGGCAAACTCCTTTACCCACTGAACCATACCACTGGTCCTAATGGTTGACATTTTCTTTTATCTTTTTATATATATTTATTAAGGAAAAGAATGGGGGGAGGGGCTCCAAGGAAGCAGGGACCAGTGTCTGTCTACAATGGCTGTAACAGGGATGACATCCAGAATAACTCAACAGGACTTCTCAGGACAGACCGCTTAGGGAGTCCACCGGGGGTTCTATTTAGCCTGCTGTTTTAGGTGTATTCTCCCTGCTTGTAAATTACCTGAGAAAATGGACCATGGAGGGTTTATATGAATTTATAGTTTGAGGAAAATACTGCCCCTGCACCCAGGAAGCAGACAGACAGGAAAGATGGTATTCCACTTGCTTTCTCATTTTTCCCTAGTTCATGACCTCAGTCTATGGGATGGCGCCACTCAGGGTGGATCTTCCCGCCTAAACTCAGCTACCCCAATCTAGAAACCCCTTTACAGATACACATAGAAGTCTCTAAATGCTGTCAAGTTGATAGCAATTTTTTCTTAAAAGATTTACTTTTATTTATGTGTGTGCATGTGCTTGCATGACAGTATGTGTACCACCTGTGAGTCTTACAGGCGTCCACACAGGCCAGAGACTACTGGATCCCTTGGAGGGTTGTGTAGGCACCTGCAGGTATTGGCCTTCCTGCAGCGAGAGTTACAGTTGTGAGCTGCCATTTTGGGGATGGGAACTGAACTCAGTCTGTTGGAAGAGAAGTAAGCATCCTTAAGCACCCAGCAATCTCCCCAGACCCAGCAATCAGTCTTCACCACATCCTTTTGGTACAGGAGTGGAGAAGTGTTAGCTAAGGAGGAAAACCAAAGGGAAACGTCGCCTCTTCCTACGGGGTTACTAAGATGAGCGACTAAGGCTGCCTTCCTTGCTTCTCAACCCAAGTCAGCTGGAAGAGTGAATCTCTAGACAATGGAGACAGGGGACTTGCTTTGCCTCAGAGACCCCAGCACCCGTTGTGCCAAACTCCACGTGACAATGCCTCCACACTTGGACAAGTTCCTTCTTGGTTTAGTTGGAGTCTCTGCCACTCATAACCAAACAAACCTCCATATAGTTATCAGGCTACAAGATTTGGGGATGGCCTTCCCTTAGAGACCAAGTTTGAGTCCTCGTCAAAATAACCTGTGCTGTGGTTACTTTTCTACTGCTGGGAAGAGACGCCATGACCAAACCTACTCATTCTTATGTTAAATATTATTTATTCAATGTATATGAGTACACTGTGCTCAGATACACCAGAAGAGGGCATCAGATCCCATTACAGATGGTTGTGAGCCACCATGTGGTTGCTGGGAATTGAACTCAGGACCTCTGGAAGAGCAGTCGGTGCTCTTAACCACTGAGCCATCTCTCCAGCCCTCAAACTTACTTATAAAAGAAAGCATTTATTAGGGTGCTTGCTTCCTGCTTCAAAGGGTGAGTCCATGTCCATCATGGTGGAAGGCAAGGCAGCTGATAGGCAAGCATGTTGCTGGAGCAGTGGCTGAGAGAGGGGGGTGGGGGCAGGTGAGACTGGGTCTGACATGGGTGCTTGCAACCTCCAGGCTTACCTACTGTGACACATTTCCTTTGTTTTTTTGTTTTTTTTTTTTTTTTTTTTTTGAGTCAGGATTTCTTTTTTTTTTTTTAACATTTATTTATTTATTATGTATACATCATATGGCTTTCTGCCTGCATGTATGCTTGCAGGCCAGAAGAGGGCACCAGACCTGATTATAGATGGTTGTGAGTCACCATGTGGTTGCTGGGATTTGAACTCAGGACCTCTGGAAGAGCAGACAGTGCTCTTAACCACTGAGCCATCTCCAGCCCCGAGTCAGGATTTCTTGATGTAGCTCCTGGTTGCTCCTGGTTTTCCCAGAACTCGCTAGAGACCTTGAATTCAGAGATCTACTTGTCTCTGACTCCCCATCGCTGGGGTGTATGCCATCACTGCAGTGTTAAGGCCACACCTCTTAATCCTTCCTAAACAGTTCTACCAATTAGGGACCAAACATTCAAACACGAGCCTAATGGGGGTCATTCCCATTCAAACCACGACGTGTAAGGAATGGCCAGGTGAAAATGTGCAATCCAGAAACTAATATTGATCATAGGCTTGCCTTCCTAATGCTGTCTTCTGTTCCTGATAATTTCTCTCCCTCTTCAGCTTTCTGATCTCCCCTCACTGTAAAAGCTCTGGTTGGGAGCTGGAGAGTTGGCTCAGCAGTAAAGAAAACTTGCTGCTCTGCTGAAGAACCTGAGTTCAATTCCTAGCACTGACAAGGTAGCTTAAAACTTTTGGTAACTCCAGTCCCAGGGTATTTAACTCTCTCTTTCGACCTATCAGGGCATCAGGTATCAGGTACACACACACACACACACACACACACACACACACACACGGAAGCTTTCATACACATAAAATCATTTTTAAGGACTGGAGAGATGGCTCAACAGTTAAGAGTACCGACTGCTCTTCCAGAGGTCCTGAGTTCAATTCCCAACAACCACATGGTGGCTCACAACCATCTGTGATGTGCCCTCTTCTGGTGTGACTGAAGAAAGTGACAGTGTACTCATATAAATAAATAAATTTTTAAAAAATAATTTTTAAAAATCTAACGAAACAAAGCAAAAAGCTCTCGTTAGAGCCCTTTGCCTCCAAAGGCTTGCTCAACTGTGCGTGTGGTGAGTCCCCTATGCTCTGCCCTCCACCTCAACTATCAAAGACATCTGCTTCCCTTGTCTAGAATGAAACTAAGATTTTGCAGTTCATAGTAAAATCTACAGGGTCAATGTCAGAACCAGAGCATAATGCTTTTTTGTTTCTGTTTTAGGTAGCAGTTTCCTCTGAGATTGAAACATTTCACCGCACACAGAATCTCCTCAAACAGAAACAGCTTCAGGAAGTCCCCGAAACGGACCAGATTCACGAGCCCCTTCCTCTCAGGATACACAAACCAAGCTGCAAAGAAGACTATGAGGTGGGCAGAGCTGCCTAGAAGAAACAGAAACCAACAGAACTGTTTGGTCAAGGTTTAGATCAGAGTCACCTGGAAAGGACACTCTCCAACCTGTTGAGCTCAAGGTTTTCAGCTTTTGTGACCTGTCACCCATGTTGGGGTGGTCTTTGGTGATACAGATGTCTTTGAGTCATTTCTGCTCCTGAAAGTAACCCCAGTAAAACTCACAGTTTTACCAAGCTGTACTTAGCTGATACCCATACTTCAGTCTGTTGTGAGATCCCTACTTGGGGTGAGTAGATGTGTATGTTGCAACGCCTCAGAAAAAGTTTTGTCACACAACTCCCACAGAAGGACAGCGTAATGTCTGGCACATAACAGACCTTAATAACTATCTGGGGAATCACAAAAATTTATGGAACACGGTTTTAGGGTAGGAAATAGCTGTGACGTCACAGTGTGGGAGCGACTAGAGACAGGTTGCTTCCAGCTCTCCTTAGATGAGAGACAAGTATGCTATTCAAATGCCTGATGACAATCAACCGAATTCCTGTGTTAAAGCTATCTAATGGCCTCTTGCCAGAACGCACATCAGAGAATGAAGGTGGAGAAGGAAAGGAGGCAGAAGGTAGGCAGGGCAAGGCGCTGGACTCAGCTCTTTGGAGCTCAGAGCTGTCTCTTCTGACTGGGAAAGTGGCCTCAGGGCTCCTCTGTCAACACTTTCTGTAGATCAGACCAGATCAGGCTTCTCAGGTTTTTTCCACTTGTGACTTCATTTCACCTGAGAAATTTTAATTTGACTCTAAAACAGAGTATTTTTTTAAAAAAATTATATATATGTATATATATGTGTATATATATATATATATATATATATGAATATGCTGTAGCTGTCTTCAGACACACCAGAAGAGGGCATCAGATCCATTACAGATGGTTGTGAGCCACCATGTGGTTGCTGGGAATTGAACTCAGGACCTCTGGAAGAGCAGGCAGTGCTCTTAACCACTGAGCCATCTCTCCAGCTCCACAAAACAGATTTTTTAAAAATCACTTTCTGATGACAAACCATAGAGAAATTGATTTCAAAAGTATTCTTTGGTACACATATAATTTTTGTATTTATTAGCGATGATGTGAAAGTCATCATCTAATGAGATAGGTGTGCACAGGAGGCTGATCTCTGAGTCTAAGACCAGCCTGGTCTACAAAGCAAGATTCAGAATAACCAGGGCTAAACAGAGCATCCCTATCTCGAAACGCCTCTCCCCAGAAGTTTTATTTATTTTTATACTATGTGTCTGAGGGTTTTGCCTGCATGTATGCATGGGCACCCAGTGTGTATAGCTGCCTCGGAGGTCAGGTCCCAGTGACCTGGAGTTATGGTTGGTTGTCAGCTGCTCTGTGGGGTCTGAGAACTGAACCTAGGTCTTCTGGAGGAACAGCCAGTGTTCATCACTGCTGGGTCAACATTCCAGCCCTCCCTGTTTAATAATTTTTTAAAGCTGAAACTCATGTCAGTAACGTAAACAATAATTTTGTGGTTGTTTGTTTGTGCTTGGAATCGAACCCATGATCTCACAGATGCCAGGCAAGTCTTTGCTTTCCATAGTTAACGTCTCATGTTCCTATGAGAGCAGAAAGCGTTGTACACACACTGTAAACCACTGCCATCCATAGCACCCGGGAGTCTGTGAGCCTTGCACGGTGTGGTGTGTGGGCATGTGCGTATGAGGTGCATGTGTGCATGCCTTGCATGGTGTGGCATGTGTGCATATGAGGTGCATGTGTGCATGCCTTGCATGGTGTGGCATGTGGGCATATGAGGTGCATGTGTGCATGCCTTGCACGGTGTGGCGTGTGGGCATATGAGGTACATGTGTGCATGCCTTGCACGGTGTGGCGTGTGGGCATATGAGATGCATGTGTGCATGCAGAACCAGGCTGCGGCACAGTCATGCTCTGCCATCCTTAGGTGCTGTCAGGAAGACCTGGGATTCCTTACCAGCCCCACACAGAATTAATCTCCCTTGGGGCTGCTATCACCAGATGTGAGTGTGAGTGGCGTTCAGCCATTTCCCAATCATCCTCCCCAACCTAAAAAATGCCCAGGATTTGACAACACTCAAGCTATTAAAAAAAATTTAAAAGCCTTTTGAGCAGTGAGGAGAGCCTTGAGATAAGCTTGTTCTTTGAAAGGCAAATACACTTCAGGCGGGAGGGGGTGGAATATCTTTCCTCTCTTCGGGCATAATAATAAATGTTCACACAGAAAAGGCAGAACTGCAGATCTTTTCTATTTGTTTTGGGATTTATTATTTGATTTTACCAAGTTCCAGTAACCAGGACGGTGACTTCCGGGTGGGTTGATGGATTGGTGAGCGCCTGACTGGATGATTGGGTAGCTGGGTAAGTCCCTTCATAGATAAAGTAACAATGAGCTAAAGTTCCCCAGGAGAGCCACATCTATCTTAAGATTCTGCACATGGATGAACTGAATAGAGGGTCTCTTCTGGCTATTCCAATCTCTGACTCAAATGTGGTAAGAAGGAAACTAGGATATTAAGTTTGGCCTTGGAAACCCAGCACTAATAATCTGAAATTAAGAAAGAAAAACAACCAAACAGTGTGACCTTAATTATTCTAAACCTTATTTTTAATGATGGTTCTTAAAAGCTTTACTCTCCCTTGTAGCCTACTACCAGAGGTAGTAGAAAAGAAATGATATGGGGGAAGTGGACCTGTTTAGAAAGGGTCTTTGGAGCAACTCCTGTCTGTGTTGTTTGGAAATCAGCAGTTCAATTCACAGATCAGCAGCGGCAGCTCGACCCACTCAAAGATTTATTTATTTATTTTATATGACTACACTGTAGCTGTCTTCAGACACACCAGAAGAGGGCATCAGATCCTATTACAGATGGCTGTGAGCCACCATGTGGTTGCTGGGAATTGAACTCAGGACCTCCGGAAGAACAGTCAGTGCTTTTAACCACTGAGCCATCTCTCCAGCCCTCGATCCACTCAGAAACACTTCACGGATACAACAACAGTCCAGTTCCGTAGAGTTGGGTTAGCAAAAGCAGTGACACGACCTGACAGAGACAGCCAGGGCTCAGCCAGGAGGGACCAGGAGGGATAAAAGGAGAAGTTCTTGGCTGTGCTTCTCTCAGCAAAGTGAAGATCAGCAAAGACTTGAGACTCACAAGCACTGCACAGCTAGCTGTACCAGCAAGCCAAGCTCTGTCTCCGTCACTCCGTGGAGTCCTATTTAAACCCTGCGAACCTCACGTGTCCTGCCTCAGCATGTGCATCCAACCGGCCTGAGTCTGCAGAAGTGGCAGCACACCACCAGGTTTTTTCTCTCCATGGAGTCCCAACAAATGGAGCTCAACTATGAAAAGTGTAAGGCAGACCATACATTGTTAGCCAACAATCACTTATCACATGTCCTTTCATGTGCTTGCCTTAGCAGAATATCCTCTGTCCAGTGTCTACCGAAGCCAAACGTTTCTTCATGAGTCTGCCTGAGCCTTTCACACCTGTGTCCACTTTAACGAAACATTCCTTCATGTGTTCACCCCAGCAAAATGCCATCCAACCGACTTTCCAAAGAACCCTTACGTTTCTACTTCAAAACAGCAGCGACAACAAACCATCATCAGTTAGCTGTGTGCATGGGGAACTGCTAAACACCATGTCAGTGTTTTCTCTTTCCAGGCTGAGGTACTGAGAGACCTTAAGTGATTGCTTAAGGAGTAGAGCTAGCTGGGGTGTAGGGGCACCAACCTAGAACCCCAGCTCCTCAAGGAGTCAAGCAGGAGGAGCCCACATTCAAGATGAGCTTTGGCAAATTAGCAAGACCCTGTCTCAAAAATAAGATAAGGAGAGGAAAGTGTACTGGCTGATTTTGTGTGTCAACTTGACTTATCACAGAGAAAGGAGCCTTCCTTGAGGAAATGCTGCCATGAGACCCCGAAGTAAGGCATTTTCTCAATGAGTGATCAAGGGGGAGGGCCAAGCTCATTGTGGGTGGTGCCATCCCTGAGTCGGTGGTCTTGGGTTCTATAAGAAAGCAAGCAATTGGGGCTGGAGAGATGGCTCAGCCGTTAAGAGCACTGACTGCTCTTCCGAGAGGTCCTGAGTTCAAATCCCACAACCATCTGTAATGAGATCTGATACTTTCTTCTGGCATGTTTGAGCTAATAAATAAATCTTAATAAAAAGCAGCAAGCAATCCAGTAAGCTGCAACCGCATTCCTCCATGGCCTCTGTGTCAGTTCTTGCCTCTAAGTTCCTGTCTTTATTACCTTCGGTGATGAACAGCAATGTGGAAGTGTAAGCTGAATAAACCCTTTCCTCCCCAACCCTGACTAAGACACAATGGAATTTAGCTTTAGTGACAGGACCCTTGTCTTTAGGAGGCCCTGGGTCCCTGGTTCTTCTTGGATGAAAATGGGGATATGACCGCGCCTAGGTATGAAACTCAATACCTGATTTCCTTATGGCCATATCGAGTCAGAGATTGGAATAGTCAGAGGAGACCCTCTGCTCAGTTCATCTGTGTGCAGAATCTTTAGGATAGATGTGGTTCTCTTGGGGAACTTCACGTTATCTGTGAAGGGATGTACCCAGCCACCCAGCCATCCTGTCACACATCCATCAATCCACCATCAGTGCACCCAGTGGTCATTTGTTTTCATTGTAGACATGAGGGAGAGCATAGCTAGTGGCATCTGCGAGAGTCCAGGCTGAACATGACTAGCAGAATAGCCTGGGCCATGAGAGGAGAGAAAGAGGGGTTGGGAAAAGGGCAAACAGACCAAGAGAAGAGGCAAAAGCAGCTGAATTACATAGGAAAGAGAAGCTGTGGGGGTGGGGCGGGGGAGGGAATCTCAGGGGCCTGAGAGGTTAAAGATAGAATGTGCATGATGGGTGGGGTGGGCTTGGGGGTGAGAAGTCCTGAGGGGAGCCAGGACCCTGCAACAGGTACCTGCGATGCTGAGAGAACATGGCAGCACCTCAGCTATTTGTCCCAAGTTTCTTTGGAGCCTAACACTTATATATACCTCATAAAGCAAACATAAAACTTTAAAAAGAATTTTGCGGAGGTGGGGGTGGAGAGATGGCTCAGTGGTTAAGAGCACTCACTTGCTCTTCCAGAGGATCCAGGTTCCTGGTACCCACACAGTGGCTCCTAGTCATCTGTAACCCCAAGTCTAGGAGATCTGATAACCTCTTCTAACTTCTGAGGGCAGCAGCATGCACGCGTACACATGTGTACATGAAAGCAAAACATCTATACGCATTAAAAAAAAAATCAATAAATCTGAAGTAAACAAAATCAGGCCTCTGTGGGCCCACACCAACCTTCCAAAGAAAAAAGCCCTTGCAAAGAAAGAGCAGGCCCTTTGACAGGACGGCAGGGAGGTGGGAGAGAGCAATGTATCAAGTAACAAGATTTTCTGTAGAGAGGGGTATCGAACTGGCGGGGGCTGAGAAAGAGTCTAGGAACGGTTTTCAGAGTGTCCAGAAGTCTAAGCCTGTCGGGAAGCCAACTCTGTTCGAAGTGCTTGACCCTCAGCTTTGCTCCCTCAGTAGCCCAGGGGATTCTTCAAGTCGTAGCAGCAGGACTTCCGGGCGGCAGAGCTGTGGCTGACTTGGGAGCCTGTAGTTGCCAGGCACAGGCGCTGCTCACCTTTTAGAGCCATTTAGCTTGAGACACACACGAGTCCTGAGCCTCTCTGCTTTCTCTTCCCTTCTTGTGAGCATTATGGCCCTGTACAGAGGCTTCATTTCCTCATTCATTTACCAAGCCCGGAGACAAGCTGGTTAGTCGCTGTTGGGTACAGAAGGCTCCCAGTGCAGTTTTTTTTTTTCTTTTTTTCTTTCTTTTTTTTTTTTTTCCGGATCTGGGGACTGAACAGGGCCTTGCACTTGCTAGGCAAGCTCTACTACTGAGCTAAATCCCCAACCCCTCCCAGCGCAGTTTTAAGGTACTCACACTCCATCGATTGGACAGAGCAAGAAGAGTAAGGCAGCTCTCTCCTGGGGTTTAATTTGTTGAAGTTTGCTTGCTCTCTCTCTCTCTCTCACACACACACACACACACACACACACACACACACACACACACACACACACACACACACACACACACACCTGGCCCAGGAGCTGCCCGGAGGTCAGGTAGGCAAATTTGGAGCTAAGAGCACAGGTTCAGGCTGCAGAGACCGTGACGTCAAGGACCACGTGATAAGCGGGATAAGTGATCTGACTTCCTAGCCTCCATGTTAGTTTTCTCATTTATTCTCCTCCCTCCCCCTCCCTCCCTTCCTTGCTTCCTAGAGACAAAGTCTCATAGAAAGAAAAAAAAAATCATAAACTTCAAGGCTGACTTTGAACTTCTGATCCTCCTGTCTCCTGCCTCCCATCTCCCGGTTTGTGTGGTGCTTGGGATGGAACTGAGAGCTTCTTGCTTGGTATAAGCATCTCTCCCAGCTGAGCTATATCCGCAGCCCTAGGTTTTGTTTTATTTTAACATGGCAGAATCCAAGGTTTTCAAGATTGGAAGAGAACCCGGAAACTCTCTAAGGATGAGAAGAAAACGACTCGGTTAAATACAAGAGAGTAACAAAGGATGAGGAAGGCCAGACGATTCCACAAAGCGCCCCACATGCAGAAAGTATGGGTTTTGGTAGGAGCACCAGGCAGCCAAGGATAGGGCGGGCCTGTGAGTCTCGTCACTGCCACTGTGCCGGTGGAAATGCTCCGCTATGCCGCCCACCTGTGTGCCATTCTCACTTTCCTGGATGAGTTGCTGATGACTTAGGAGGCTCTCAGGACTGGGCCACAGTTACTCTAGCGTGCTTTAGAACCGACTTGTGTTTCCTGTGTGGTCTGGAGCAGACACCAAGGGAAGGGTATGCAGAATGGGCTACTGCGGTTTGTCATCTCAGGAGAGTCAGAGTAGCCAGGGCTGAGAACTCACAGGCCAATGCAATGAGCAAAACACAGCCGTGATTATAGTCAGCGAGAACTGCCTCCCTCTGCAAGCAGCTGGGCAATTACCTACTAACTAAGCTCTCCTTCCTGGTTTCGGAAGGATCTGGTGGAGTCCCTGCCCTGCCCTTCTGCTCTCCAAGGTGTTGAAGATTGAGGACTGCAAGGGAGTTAAGGTGGAACGCCTCGGTCTGATTTAAGAACAGCCAGACTTACTCCAAAGTCAGGAGGCCTCACAGGCTAGATCCTTTCATCGTTTGGAGCATGTGGGGATTGGCATGAGTGAAATAAATGTCATAAAAATTCTTATGAAGCTAGAAAGACCTCAGTAGTTAAGAACCCTTGCAGAAGACAAGATGCTCACTACCACCTGAAACTCCAGCTCCAGGGGTATCCAGTGCTCTCTTCTGGCTTCTGCAGGTGCCCGCATTCACATGTACGTACCCCTGCGCAAATGCACACATAGTTTTTAAAAATTATATATATTATAAATATTATAATATAAAATTTATATAAAGGTTCATTCATATATATATGTACATGTATACATACATACATATATATATGAATGCACATACCATGCTAGGCATGGTGGCATACACCTTATCCTCAGCATTCAGGAGACAAAGGCAGGTGGATCTATGACTCTGAGGTCAGCTTGGCCTGTATAGAGAGATACAGGCCAGCCAGAGCTACACAGAGACTTTGTCTCAAAAACCAAACCAAACGAACACCCCAAGAATATACTTGTTAAAGCTGGGTGTGATATGCATGCTGATAATCCCAGCTTTCAGAAAGTGGGTGAGGGAGGATCAGGGGTTCAAGGCCAGCCTTGGCTACATGAGTCCTATCAGACACCCACAAGACGACAAAAAGAATGAAGGTCTACATCAGCCCTGAATTAAAAAACAGCAACTCTTATGAACCGCATGCCTGAAAAACCTCTTGTACAAAAGGATCTAGAAGTCCTCCAAACAACTCAAACTACCATTTCACCCAGTAGGTCTGCTCCAGATGGCTTTTCACTTTGGTGTGGAGCAGTGCACAGCTTGTTTCTCTACACACAGTCTCGCAGACAGAAGAGCAGCCCACAGGCCAGACATCAGCGAAAGAACAGGCAAATCCAATGCCTCAAAGGGTTGTTGTGAGTGCCAACCAGGCCCTTTTCTCTGCTGATAAGAAAGGTGAGTATAAGAGATCTCCAGAAATGGTTCACACGGCCTCCCTGCTTCTTGAAAAACCACAAGTGATTGGCAAATGCTTCTGTTGCAGACACAAGTCAAACAACGGCTCATTTCCTTTAGATGCCTGTGGGGTGGCAGCGAGCTGTGCACGGGGCAGTCATTCCCTTCCCCCACGGCCTCTTCCTCTTTCTGATGTCACATTTTTCTGACACCAAGAACACAGGAAGCTATCAATAAAGAATTTCAAGGGGGACACCCCCACCCCATCCCTACCCCCTGCCATAACCCTCTCCAAGAGTTAATTATAAACCTTCCGTCTCAGTGGTTTTGGGAGAAGCTTGGGGCCACAGAGCTTTGAATTATTGAGTGTTCTAAAGCACTGAATTACAATGTCTATAATTTCATATAGCATTCTCTGCTGAAATGCAGAATTGAGTCCGCCCTTCCCTTACTTGCTGAGCATCCTAAGATGCTGATACAGTGGCCTGGGAGAATGGCTCAGTGGTTTAGAGCACTTGCTGTTCTTGCTGAGGACCTGGGTTCGATTCTCAGCACCCACATGGTGCCTTGCAATCATTTGTAACTGGTTCCAGTTAAGCTGAGTCATTCCTCAGTCTTGAAAAAAAAAGATGCTGATACAGTGACAGAGTTTGGTTGGTTTGTTTGTTTGAGACACGGTCTCTCTCAATAGCCCCAACTAGTCTCAAACTCATATATCATAAAGTTTTACAATGATAATAATAATAATGATAATAATAACAATAACAATAATAATCCTGATGGTATTTATTTTATGTGTATGGGTGCTGTGCTTACATGAATGCTTGGGTAACACATGTATGCCTGGTGACCATAGAGGCCGGAAGAGGACATCAGATCCCCTGGAACTGGAGTTACAGGTGGTTGTGAACTGCCATGTGGGTGCTGGGAATCAAATTTAGGTCCTCTAGGAAGAGGAGCCAACACTCTCAACCACTGAGGCATCTCTCTGGTCCTCGCTTTACTGATCAAAACGCACAACTCAGGTGAAGGTGGTGGTGTACGCTTTTGGTCTCACCGCTCACTAGGGAAACCGTTAACTAGTCTTGGCTGTCAACTTGGCTATAACCAAACTCCAAAAATGGAGGAGACACCTGGGAGTGACATTTGCTTAATTTGAAGTAAGAAGACCCTCTTCTAATCTGGAGCTTTGAAGTAGGAAGACAAGCCTTTAATCCAGGTGTTTTGACCTAGGGAAGGATTATCTAATCCGGCTTCTGATGGAAGCCTATAGGGGGGCACGGAAGGAAGCTTGCTCTTTGCCTGTGCGCCCTCGCTCTTGCTGGCAAGTCCATTTCTTCACTGGCGTTAGAGCCTCCTTCTTCGGGATTCCAGCGTATACCGCAGATCCAGCTGACACATCCAGCCTGTGGACTGAGCAACTACTGGACATTTGGACTTTCGGTTTATGGCAGCCTGTAAGTCATTCTAATAACCCTCTTTCTCTTTATGAGATCCATTCCATAAACTGTTACTCTAGAGAACCCTGACTAATACGCAGACTGAGGCAGCTACCCATAAAAGATGCTGGAAGCAAGAGCATCATTTAAGCCCAGAATTTCCAGAGCAGAGTGGAGCTGGGCCTGGCGTCATAGGTCTGTAATACCAGGTACTCAGGGAGTTGAGGCAGGAGGATCACCGCCCCACGGCTTGTCTGAGAGCTATAAAGTAAGTGCAAGAGGGGCCTGGGCAAGTTAATAAGACTATCTCAAAATAAAAAATAAACAAAGCAAAAGGGCCAGGCATGTAGCTCAGTAGAATTCTTGCCTAGTAGACATGAGTCTATGGGTTCAAGCCCCAGCACAAATAAACAACAGTAAGAACAAAACACTTCCTTCCCCGTCAAAACCCAGCCTGAGCCATCTGTTTAAACTGTAGTTAAAATGTACAGTCTGGCTATTGTGTAACTCAGTGAGAGAACCCATGTTTAGCACAGGTATAATTTCCAACACAAAACCCCAACTCAGCAGTTAAGAATAACCAGTGCAGTTGTCACTGTGTTTTAGAGTTCTGAACTGGTTAACAGCTCCTCCTCCTTCCTCCAACCCTACTCTGGACAGTTCGTGTAAATGGAGTTATAGAATATTCAGTTCTTTGTGATTGATTTCTCAGCAGTAGGCTTTCAAGCTCACCTGTGAATGGAGACGACGTTCTATTGTATTCTGCGTGGCATTCTCTCTATCAGCAGTGGATGGCTATTTGAGTTTCTATTGTGGGTCTGCTACGAACAATGCAGCTCTGAGCGTTAATGTCCACAGCGGTGTGTGGACAGGTGTGCTCATTTCTCCCAGGTACATTCCTGGGACTGGAATTGTGGGTCATAAGGCAAATCTACGCTTAATCTTTGAAGAATGGCCAGACTGTTAAAGCAGGCACAGCACCTGTGTGAGAGGGTTGCAGTTTCTCCCAGTCCTTATGAACACTCATGGTCACATGCTGCCTGTTACAGGCTTCAGATGCAGCGGGGTTCGCTGTGGTTTTTATTTGCATATCCTCTGATAAAGCTGTAGGTTTGTGTTTGGTGTCCATTTATATAGCTTCTTGGGGAGATGTCTATTTAGATCCTTTACACATTTAAAGATGGGTTGTCTTTTTATTGTAGAGCTTGTGTGTGTGTGTGTGTGTGTGTGTGTTTGTGTGTGTGTGTGTGTGTTACAGTACATTTCTCTCATTCTCCCCACCCCCTACTGCCCCCCAGTCTTACTATGTAGTCTAGGCTATCCTGGAACTCACTATGTAGACCAGGCTGGCCATGACCTCAGGAGATCACCAGTTTGTTTCTGCCTCTGGAGTACTGGGTTTAAATGTATGTACATATTAGCATACCTGGCTTCTTTCCTTTTTTTAAAAGATAAAGTCTCAATCTTATACCCTAGGCTGGAGGTCATTATGTGGTCCTGACTGCCAGGACTAACATGCCTGGCAAATTTTTTTTCAGTCCTAGTCACAGAACCTCATACATGTTACAAAAGCAACCCACCACAGAGCTGCAAGCCCTAGAGAGTCGCTCTTTTAATACAGAAAAGTTTGATACTGTGAAGTTTATTTCCTTTTGTTGTGTGTGACACACTTTCTTGCTTGTTTTTTTGTGGTGCTGGGCTTCAAACTCAAGAGCCCTGTCCACGCTAGGTTCTGCTAAAACAAAACTTGCAACCCTGAAAGTACAGAGATTTCAGAGTGTGACAGGGTCTCCTTTGAGAAGGATTTCTTCCATGTTTGGGGATGATGTCCGGTCGGCAGCAGCAAGCCATGGCTCCTACTCAAAGCCAGGAATACAGCTCCAGGGGATCTATCTTCTGAGTTTACATCCCTCCCTTTCCTGAAGTTCACAATAGAGCAGCTGAAATGACAATTTGGAAATGTCCTTTATTGTGAAAACTCAGTGGCCTTGGTGTCTGGGATTTGAAACTTTCATGCAAGGGTTGGTAGCAGGCTTTCAGGAGGGAAGGCATGAGAAACCCTGCGTTGGTTCCCGTGAGTCATCTTGACTCTGGTTGTTTGGTTTTCTCCCCCATAAACTAGGGAGAACACCTCCATTCTCCCTTCCAAGTGGAGGGGCTGTGAAGATGAATTAATTTGTATTTGTTAGACACTCTGAGACCTCAGATTAAAGGCATTACTGAGACTCAGGGTGTTATTATAATAATAAATGATTTAATAGCAGGGCGAGGCCGCTCGCTGAAGCAAGAACTGGTGGGAAGGCAGAAAGGCTCCAAGGTGAGAGGGGGCAGCAGCTTGAGACCCTGGTCCAGACACTGACTCTTGGAGGCAGGATCTGACTTTTCAGAAACCCTTGGTTGCTTCATCTGGCTTCAGCACGGCCTCATCGAATGCTTCCTATCAAGTTCTGCATAGTGAGATTACAATCTTTTCAGGAAACGGGCATATGAATTAAAGCAATTAGAAACAGCTTTGGAATCACGTTCAGGATGGACTCTAACATAAGTGTCTAGAAGGAAGTGGAGAAAGCTGGCTGGCTAAGTGTAGTTTTCCCTGTGGGTAGACTCCCAGGGCTACCACCCACCAGCTGTATGACCAAGCCTCAGTTTCTCCTTCCGTAACCACAACTGTTCTTGTAAAACTCTCAAAGGCTGACACAGTAAACACTCCAGTGTCGCCCCCTCAGACTACACCTTGAGGTGATGGATCTTGGCCAGACTGCTCTGTCCCCAGATCCTCAGTATTCTTCCTACAAAATGGAGTTGTGTATTCCTGCCTTAGTGGTTATAACGTGCCATGCACTTGGTAGCCATTCCCTAAACTATCATCCACATCTTTTTTTTTTTTTTTTTTTCTGTCGTGGCTAAGGAGCAAGGTGTGCATTCAAAAGTTTAAGTCTCGGGGTGGGGCTTCGGGGGGAGGGGATATCTTTGGAAGTTGAGAGTTTAAGATCAGTAGGAAAGAACTGGTAAGATTTAACAGATGAAAGAAGAAATCGGAGACCCAGAAAGTACAAGGTGGGAAGGAGTGGGACTTATCTCCTGCTCATCCCACCCGGTAGTTTTATCTCTGCGGTCCCTTCCCGGTAATCTCAGTTCTCACCGGTGCTGTCCTCCGGCCTGCGGCTCTTCAGGCCTTACCTGCGGACTAAGTTATGTGGGCCTTACTTTTTGGCCCTCCAGGAGAGACGTCTCCCGCAGTCAGGAGCAAGGACTGCTTTAATCTTTACCCTTCCCAGGGATCCCGTTTCAAAGTCACCTGAAAGCCATTTCCTCTCTCTCTGCCCCGCCCCTCCCGTAAATCACTAGGTGCTTGTTTTTCCTCGGAGCAGCTTTTTTTTTAAGGGTACTGGTGGAGGAGGGGATTTAGGATTTTCACTACTTCTTCTGACAGCATCTACCACTACTTCCCCTCAGATCTTTACCAACGAAAGATTTAGGCTTAGTGAGGTGTAGTAGCGCGCACACCTATAATTCCAGCATTCTGGAGGATCACCCAGAGTTCTGGGCTAACTTGGCTACACAGTGTGGGCCTGTCTCAAATCAAAAAAATAAAAACAATGATTAGGACGTGGTGGTGCACACCAGTAATCCCAACATTCGGGAGATAGAGGCTGAAGAATCATTACGCTCAAGATCACAGCGCCCTCCCCCCACCCCCGCCAGTCTCAGCTAATTGAAATCCTGCTTCCAAGAAAAAAAAAACGCCAAACCAAATCTTAACTTGTCTGTAGTCTAAGTTCTTGTGATACAACACTTCCCTCCCATCCCCCAATTTTCTCATCCCCTAATTTCCCAGTGCATGCCTTTTGTTGGTAGCCAAAATGGGGTCCACTGCCTTTCAGGTTCCTCAATCTGTTTTTCTCACCAACAGTCCCGCTGAGCGCCCCACCCCGCCCCGAGTTATGCGCTTCTTATCTCTTTCTCGTTAGAAGGTAAGATTTTACAACTGTAAAGAGCCCTAGTTTCGGTGAGGAATTCGAGACGTGCCTTTCTGACTCAGCGGTCGTGGTGACCTGTTCCAGCAGGACTAGGACGTCCTTGCTATCTAGACCAGTGCTTCTCCCGGGAAGTCTAGGGGTCTGGGCTCGGAGTCCTCTCTAGTCAGAAGGAACCCAGTCTAGAGGTTTTGACTGCCCTCTCGGCGTGAGATCAGGGCGGTGACACTAGAGTAACCCTCCACGTGCGTCTTGGGATCCTAGAGTTCCAGGTGGCAAGGGACCCACACGCCGGGCCACGCGGGTTAATCATTAGCCACGGCGGCCGCTGCCTACAACCCGAGACCCAGCCTGCTCGCTCCGCCGCGAAGGTTCCCCGGTCCCCCCAGAGCCGCCAATTGCTGGATCTCAGCCGCGAGCGCAGTCTCCACCCACTGGAAACATTCCTGGTCCGCCCCTCCCTGGCTCCCTCCCTCCTTCCCTCCTCCCGCCGCAGCCTGGACCCGGTTCGGCCGCAACTTCCTGCCGTGTGCTGGGGAACCGTGCGCATTCCGGGGGTCCCCCGGAGTCTGGGTGCTCGCAGCGGGCGGAGGCTGGGACCGCGGGGCGGCCAGCCGTGGGCGGGAGCAGCCGGCGGCCACTGCGGCTTCCGAGAGCGACTTTCAAATTCCAACCCGCTTCGCCGCGCCACCTGGGCAGCCCCGCGCGCCTGGCGCGTCGCGAGCCGGCGGGGCGGCCACGGCTTGGTGAGTGTCCCCTCTCCCTTTGCCCGTGCTGGTTTGGCTGAGTGGCGGCGCTCTGCGGGGACCCCGGGCTAGCCCTCTGTGGGATGAGGAACTGGCCCAGGGCTGCTTCGGACGCACTCAGAGGAGGTTGGAGCGCGCGGGAAGGTCGTAAGGGGAGTCATATTTTATCCCCACCCCGGAAACCAAAGCAGCATAAGCTTTACAGAGTTTGAAATCCGGGCAGCTCTCGACGTTGCCACCACCTCTTGTGTTCACTGACCCCCGTGAGCTCGTGCTTGCCTGAGTCTGTGGCCCCTTCTAGAAGGACTCCCCTCTGGTCCTGCCAGCCCTGGAGTGCGCAGGCACTCAGCCTGTTCCGGGTTGATGCCACACCGTGCTTCTGGGAATCTCAGCTGCCTGTCCTGGCGGATTAGAGTGGGTGTCAGAAGCCGAGTGTACAGAAGCTGCAAACTTAGAACCCCTTCATGCCGCTCCTAACAGCCTCTCCCTCCCCTCCATCTGGTTTGGCCATTTGCACCCCTCTCTCAGTTCTTCGATTTGGGAAGCGAAAAGGCTTGCAAGCTTCACTTGTTCAAGATGCTCCTTCGTGGCAACGTTTTATTCTGGAGCTACTTTTGAAAACAAAGAGGAGGGAAAAAAAAAAAAAAAAAACCGGAGCAAGCGGCGTGGTGGTTGGAGGGTGGAGAAAAGCGGCTTTGAGAGGTGGTGCTAAAAGTGTTAGAGTATCACCTAGAGTCACTAAACTCTTGGTAGATTAAGGGCTGTTAAGGTCGCTGATCCCCCACTCTCACCCCCAACCCCCCCAGCAACCGATCACCACCGAAGCACTTTACAGAGAACCCTAGTCTTGGGGTTCCAAAGCTGTGCCTGTTCAAGAATGCATTCCAGTCACAATTAACCTTCAGAAATAATTAGTGTGGAGTATAATGACAGCCTGAGAGGCAGTCCAGTGCTGTGCCTGGCCTTCCCAAGAGTTCCTTTCCAGCCTCTCTGCTGAACTGGAATCTCGTGCCTAACTGTGGTGCTACTGCTATTCCTTTACGGTTCTGCTCACTGGATGGCTCACAGACCCGTCTCTCATTTGTAGACATACTCCTAACATGGCCTGCTTGCCTCCGCTGGCCCCCCTTTCTATACTTTTCCCACATGGTGTTGGGAATCAGGAATGAAACAGGGCCTGCTTTCACCCCTCCACTTAGTCTGGGCTGATAAGGGTGGGCAGTGTTTTAGAGCGGCCTTGGGGCGTCTCTATTGACTTTTATCAGAGGTAGCCTGGCTAGGAGAGATGGGAAGACCACTGGACAGGATTTTTTTGCTAGAGATTTAATGCTGGCCCTATTGCACCACATCAAAGGTTGACTGGCTGTTTGAGTTTTCCATAAACTCCTATCAAAAAAAAAAAAAAAAAAAAAAAAAGAGCTGTGTGTTGTGTAGTGGTTGCAAGGGGCCCTTAAGTGTTTGCTGGATATGCCCCATGTGCGACACAGGACATGGTGGACACCAGGAGCTAATTGTAGCAGTTTACTCTCTGGCTTGTAATATCTTAGTCCCAGAGTAAACATTGGCTTTACCAAACCCACTGCTATCTCAGGGTCACCGTGTTTACACTAGAACAGGCCAAAGGTCATGGCCTGAGAGATGACCAGACCTGAAGGGGGGTGGGGGAAGGTGTGGGTCTCAGATGTAAGGTCTGCCACTCCCACCCACTCACAACCCTGTACAGGCTCTGGTCCTGAGACTGAGAGGTTGCCACAAGCTGCCACGGGCCCTGAAGGGTTAACTGTGAAGCGGCTCTCTGTTGTGTTGTGGGTGGAGAGGACTGTGGTGATGGGAGGTGTTGTCTTTGCAGCTGCACGGAGGGCTGACTTCAGTCCAGCCATCCCAGGCTGTTCTCTGGCCCTGGCCACTGTCCTGTCCTGCTTCTCTGGCCAGCTGCGAGTCCACAGGCCTTTGTTCGAGTGCTGTAGCCCTCCCTCCCCATTACCCTCCCTCCTCAGTTTCTAGAGTCAGGACATGGTTTGGCATTACTACAGTAGGAAGCTCTTCTGGAGGCCTGGGTCCGACAGACCTGGAGGCTCATCCTGGGGCCTCCAATGCTTCCCCAGTACACACTGGGTCTCTTTTCTCATCTTTCCCTCCTTCCTATATCCACGCATCTTAGATCTATTATTCATCCATTTTTATTTAGCATCTTCTATGTATGATTACTGGGCATTGGGGGTGGGGTGGGGGCCCAGCAGTGACTGAAATGAGGTTTTTAGCAATTATTGACCTGGTGGAGCAGAATTCTACTTGAGGGGAAGTGAGCAGAAAACGAAATGGATCATGGAAAGAGCGTTTAAAGTTACAGGAAGGTATGTCGGAAAGGTCAATGTGAATTGTTGAGGAAGGGAGGAGGTGACAGCTATCCTCTAAGGAAGGGACTTTGGAGTTGACCATGAGGTATTTTCTTTGAGCCCCAGATGGCTATCCCTTGAAACCCAGGTCAGCATCCTGATGTGACATTTAGGAGCAGGGTTTGGAGTAGCACAGACCCAGGTTTAAATCTCCAACCTGACAACTTCCCAGCCCTGCAGCCCTGTGTTGACTAAACCCCTTTAGGTCTGTTTCTCACCTGTACAGTGGAGTTTGTCATCCAGCCGCCCGCATGCAGCATTGTGAGAGTGAACAGAGAGATAACGCATCTGCAGTGCTTAGCAAGCCCTACAGAACCGCGCACAGTGATTTATTTCTCCCACCAAATTCTACAGAGGCAGCAGCAATGTTTCCAGCCAGTGCTAGCTGGGACTCTGGACGAGAAGCATTTGAAGTATTGGGAAGGAGCAGGGAAATCAAAAGGAGGGCCACTGGAAGGCTTCTGGTTGAGGAGTGAGGGAACCTCTCTAAGCTACCCTGGAGTGCAGTTGGCTGGGGATGCGGGACTCCTAGATGTGTGCCGGCCATTGTCCCTCAGATAGGAAGGGTAGCCTAGGGCAGCTCTGGCCTGCCTGGCTTTGGAATTCCCCCTGCTTCCAGTCAGTTGATGAATCACACCTTGGTGTCGTCCACTGTCTTCACCCTCATCCTCCATGTGGGTTTGTTTTACTAGGCGGGGATGGGGATGGGGAACATATTGAGAATAAGGGCTAAGGGCATGAGGGGAGAGGGGTACAGGGCAAGCAGGCTGTTCAGGAAGAGTCCAATAGAGGTTCCGAGGAACCCTGCAAAGACTTTTGATAGCAACTCATTCACCAGGGACCAGAATGAGTTAAAAATGTGGGTCAGCTTGTGGGAGTCCTTTTCCCAAGGGGGCTCCTGAGGATCAAACTTAGGCCATCAGGCTTGGTGGTGACCACTGAGCCATTTGGTTGGTGCAGAAATTTGTAGAGTCTTGCTGTGTTGTCCAGGCCGGCTTCTCTTTCCTGAGCTTTAAAAATCTCTACTCAGGATTGCAACTGGCTGGATTATGGACAGTCATAGGCACTTTGAGAGTTCAGGGTCAGGAATACTCAAATCCAAGCGGTCTCTGCCCAACCGTGTGATGGGCCTGTCCCCTCCCATCTCTGCTAGAACGGTCAGCCTCCTCCAGAGCAGTTTAATCTAAAACGTTGTTGTCAAAGTTTGTGGTCAGTGGTTTCCTGGGGGCCCTCCTGCTCAGGAAGTGAAATATGCACAGTGGAGGGCCAGGCCTGGGGAAGTGGTCATCAGCCAGGCCACGCCCACAAGGCCGCTCCAGGCGCATGCGCGTACAGGCAGGGTAGCGGGATCTACCCTGTGATGAAGGAACTTTTGGAGACTGTCAGTTGGTATATAGCCAGATAGAATCAGGCCTCAAAGGAAGTTAGGAAGAGGGTCCTGTGTAGCCTTGAACATGTTTGTGACATTGGTATCCTAAAGGAAGAAAACTGGGCCCTTGGTCAGCAAGAGGCTGGTCTAGAATTGCTAGCTGCTCTTCTGGTGTCAGCCATCTGGGGACCAGGATATCTTGTTCACTGGATCTGAGATTCGCTGGTTTCTCTTCCCTCCTTTGAAATAGGGTTTGGCTGGACAAAGAGCTCTGTTTTTTTGGTTTTTTTTTCCCCAGACCATTTTCACCTTACACTTGCAGTGTGATCTACTTGTCTTTGCTTCCAAGCGCTGAGATTTGTGCCGCCATGATTGGCTCTGCTGGCTTCATTTCATTTAGAAGCTCTCTGAGGGTGGGAATGGGGCTTTGCTCATTCTTGTTCTCTTGCAGAGCTGGGAATGGTACAAAGTGTGATCTACAGGGCATGGCGGGCTGGTGCAGAGGCTGCACTCGGGAGGAATCCCAGTGTGGTGGGCTTACCCGCCCTGGAACTGGGAAGAATGCATGGGTGGAGTCTACACTCGGTGGGCTGTTGCCGCCTGAGAAAACTAAAGGATAGCAGTATCTCGATGGTGCTTTTGGCTGTCATTCGGAGAGGATGCTTGTATTTAATGTCAAGGATTAGAACGACTCCTACTCCATGTGCTGAACAGCTTCAAGAGCTGAACATAGAGACTGGACAAGGTTCTAGAAGGTGCCAGTTACATGTAGCCCTGTTAGAGACATAGTGAGGATCCTAGGAATTTCTCTAATTGTTGCTAGAGTCTGAGTTGAGACGGGAGAGAGGAATCTAAGAAGATTCTTTTAAAAGTCGTTTTCTCTTGTGTATTTTGTGTGTGTGTGTGCGCTGTACACATGTATGTATGCATATACATGCACATGTGTATGTGTGTGTTTTCAAAGAGCAGCTTACTTCTACCATGTAGGACCCAGGAGTTGAACTGAAGTCATCAGGTGTGGTGACAGGTACCTTTACCCACTGATGCATCTCTCTCTCTCTCTCTCTCTCTCTCTCTCTCTCTCTCTCTCTCTCTCTCTCTCTCTCTCTGTGTGTGTGTGTGTGTGTGTGTGTATGTGTGTGAGTGTATTTTACTTTTGAACCCAGTGGTATCTTTGCAGTTGAAGTGGGCTCCAGAATCTCTTTAAAATTCACATATTTTAAAGTTGATTTTGTTGTTTTTAGCCCAGGCTAACATGAGACCTCTACGTATGACTGAGGATAACCTTGAGCCTCAGGCCCTTCTCTGTTTCCAGAGTGTTGATTGTAGGCACTCACCATGAGACTGGTATATGCAGTGCTGGGGATAGAAACCCTTGGCTTCATGTATGCTAGGCAAGCACTCTACTGGCTGAGCTACAACTCTGGCTCTCCTAGCTTTGTTGTTGATTTTTGAGAGGGAATGTTTCTATGTAGCCACGCTGGCTTATTTTGTTTTGTTTTTAAAGGCTAAACTTTTAACCTGGCTCAGTAGCTAAGAGCACTGACTGCTCTTCCAGAGGACCCAGGTTCAATTCCCAGCCCTCACATGGCAGTTTACAGCTGCCTGTAACTCTTGTTCTAGGGGATCTGACACACTTATAGCAACGTACATAAAGCATACAATTAAATAAATTTTTTAAAAAAAGGAGCTGGACAACAATGCCAAGCAACCAGAGCTTCAGGGACTAAGCCACTACCTAAAGACTATACATGGACTGACCCTGGACTCTGACCTCATAGGTAGCAATGAATATCCTAGTAAGAGCACCAGTGGAAGGGGAAGCCCTGGGTCCTGCTAAGACTGAACCCCCAGTGAACTAGACTGTTGGGGGGGGCGGCAATGGGGGAGGGGTGGGGAGGAACACCCATAAGGAAGGGGGGGGGGGGGGATGTTTGCCCGGAAACCGGGAAAGGGAATAACACTCGAAATGTATATAAGAAATATTCAAGTTAATAAAAAAAAAAAAGAAAAAAAAAAAAAAAAAAAAAGGAGCTGGAGAGGTGGCTCAGTGGTTAAGAGCACTGGCTGTTCTTCCAGAGGACCAGGGTCTGACTGGGTGGCTCACAACTGTACATAACTTCAGTTCCATGGGATCTGACACCCTCTTCAGCCTCCACAGGCACTGCACACACGTGATGCACAGGTGTACACGCAGGCAGAACGCCATACACACAGGACAAAAGTAAATAAATCTGCTTTTAAAAGCTCATAACTTGGGCTGGAGAGGTGGCTCAATGGTTAAGAATGCTGACTGTTCTTCCAGAGGTCCTGAGTTCAATTCCCAGCAACCACATGATGGCTCACAACCATCTGTAATGAGATCTGATGCCCTCTTCGGTGTGTATGAAGACAGCTACAGTGTATTCACATACATAAAATAAATAAATACATAAAAGCTCATAGCTTTTACTGTAAGGCTTTAGAGACAATCTCTCTCTCTCTCTCTCTCTCTCTCTCTCTCTCTGTGTGTGTGTGTGTGTGTGTGTGTGTGTGTGTGTGTGTAAGACACAGACTTGAGCAACAGGTGACAAATCTTTTTTGTAGGGAAAGAGGAACAGGTGTCCTTGCAAACCCTATCTAGGTCATCGCTACAGCCCCAGTACCTGTTGTATGGTAGGATTACAATAAGTATTTGTCAAATAAGGGTCTTACTACCTTATTTGTAGTAATAAACTTTAGGAGTGGAGTTTTCTTGTTCCTTTTTGTTTCTGTTTCTCTGGTCTCCAGTCTGGCCTTGAACTCACAATCTTCTGGACATAGCCACCAAGTGCTGGGATTATAAATGTGAGCCACCAAGCCTGATTTACAAATGATCTATTCTTGTCATCAAAGTAAAAGACCAGGATATAAGATTCCACTTTGTATCTGCACCGGCGAGGTAGTGATGCAGGCAGCCTGGTATTCTTGCAGCTTGCAAAGTGTAAGGGAACCTGGAGTTTCTGATATCCATATTCCCAGGCTGGCTGCAATGTCTATCACCATGCAAATGAGGCCAAAAGAGGACATTAGGGTGTGCTTATAGATTTGAATATATGTCCCATAATATCCTATAACACCACTCCCAGCTGTTGGCAGCCTCCCTAACAATATTACTCATCTGCACATCACCATGAAGGATGATGGGTTGAAATGCCTATGAAATATCCACAGCCCCCTCCCCCCATCCTGTTTAACATCTCTACATAACCTGTGTCTTACGGCGAGCCCATTGCAGATGGGTAGCGGTAAGTGAGAAAGCCGGGACAGAAAGGGAGAACGATCTGTGGAGCGGTAAGTTGGCAGTGAAAACAGGCTGAAACAGAAACACCGGAAAAGCCAGTCCTAGCGGAAGGACCCGGGGTCATTTGTTTGCAGGGAATGGCTTGACACACCTTCCTTCCACCTGGGTTGTGGATGATGGATGCCTGGCCAGCAGCCGTGGCCCTGACTCATGAAGAGTAGGCTAAATTACTCTCTCTTAGCTGGGTTGAGGGAAGCAAGGAAGTGTAAAACATAATTTTAAAGATTCCCAGTCAGATTGGCTGGAATCATGAGAGATGTTGATTGTGGCCTAGTGAGCTCACAGATCTCCCCAAGTCCTTTCAAGGTCTGGTAAATTGCCCAGTGTCTCTGTGCTGACACTTAGCAAAGATAACATTTGAACTTCCCTTACCCTTTAAAAAAATCTTTTCTTTTCTTTTCTTTTTTTTTTTTTTTGGGGTGGGACTGGAAATGAGCCCAGGGTCTTCTGCACTGTGATAGCTCCCCACCTCAGCCACACCCTTACTCAGGATTTGAACTTCCTAATGACTCCAGAGCTTGTGTTCTCAGCCCTCCCTCTCCCTCATGTTTGGAACTGCAAGCATGGATTGTTCTCTGTGGTGTCCTGGTGGGGCTCCGGTCGGCTCCTCACTTAATTCAGTTCTGTGAAAACTGATTGCCAGGTACCCCAGGGGTGCTTACCTCTCTGAACAAGAGTGCTTCTTAATGCATGTTTTTCACCAGCTGGTAGTTTTCGGAGGCCAGAAAATGACAGGGAGGAACTGCCATCTCAACACCCCGCAGGAATTCGCCTCTTTGTTCAGCTTCTGGGCGCTGCGGAAGATGCTGAACTGTGTGGTCTCGGTGTCTAGTGATCCAGAATGCTGTTTTCAGGCCTGTTTCTCTCTCCTGTTTCTGATGGAAGGAAAATGTTCTGATTTTTTTTTCCCCCTCTGTTATATTTCCATTTTAAACTTACCTGGAATGTGCTTTCTGGTTGCTGGGTTTTGACCCTGGCAGTCCACGAAAGAGCTTTAACATGTGTATGGATGCTCCAGCCTCACTCTGGGTCACAGTCGTGGTCACAGAATGCTTCAGGAGCCCTGTATGTAAACCCATGCCTGAACATGTAAGATGGAGAGGATTTAATTTTTCTTCCAGAACACTGGCCAGTTTCCCCCACTGCTTATTGAGTGGTCTCTGCTTCCCCACTAGCTTGTCTTTAATGTTTCTCTTTCCTTATTATTTTGTTTTATTGAGAAAGATTGCAAATATAAATTACAAGTCACTCATGCATGGTGTATCGTTCATTGGTTTATCAATATTTACAGTTGCAGAGTTGTGTAACCCCTGCTATCTTTTTTTATTAAACCCCCCCCCCCCAAGAAAAGCCAGTTCCCATTAGCGGTCAATTCTCATTTCCCCAGCTCCCAGCTCCAGGTAGCCACTGAAGTACTTCCTGTTTCCCTAGGACACCTACTGTGGACATGTGCAAATGGATTTATGTACGCTGTTTCTGATTGGCTTCCTTTCTGCCCACAACCTCTGGTTTCCAGTTCATCAGGGTCTCCTAAGATGTTCCGTGTTGTAGAAAGCAATTCATTTTTTATTGCGGACTAATTCGGCACCATGCAGATATATTACGTTTTGCTCACTTGTCCACCAGCTGATGGACATTTCTGTTTGAGCTGTTTAGTATTGTGAGTAATGCTGTTGGATGGGGCCATAGTTCAGTGGTAAAATACTTGTTTAGATGCACTGGGTTTGAGCCCCCAGCATTTGCCAATAAGTAAATACATTTAAAAAGTGAATATTGCCACTGTGAATGTTAGATTATATAATGTATAAACATCTTGTGTGGACATATGTGAATGATTTACTTAAGAATAGGATGGTTGGATCATGTGGTAATCCTGTGTTTAATATTTTTTTTAAAGATTTACTTATGTTTTTATTTATTTATATGTATGTGGGTACACTGCTGCTGTCTTCAGACAACACCAGAAGAGGGCATAGGATCCCATTACAGATGGTTGTGAGCCACCATGTGGTTGCTGGGATTTGAACTCAGGACCTCTGGAAGAGCGGTTGGTGCTCTAACCACTGAGCCGTCCCTCCAGCCCCTGTGTTTAATTAAAAAAGAGTCTTTGTGTATAAATGTGTGTGTGTGTGTGTATCTCTGTGTGTCTGTATATGTATATGTGTGTGTGCATGCATGTTCATGTGTGTGAGTGTGTGGAGGTCAGAGAACAACCTTGGATGTGGGTCCCTGTCTTTGTCCTTGCTTGGGAAAGGGTCCCTTAGTCACTGCTGTGCACGATGAGCTAGCTGGCTGGCCTGTAAGTTCCTAGAGATTCACTGACTCTAAAGGTGGTTTTATTTCTGTGCTCTCAGTTCTGTACTCTCGAGAGGCTGTGTGTTCTTATGGGAGCCAGCACAGTGCAGTCCTGACGCTGCTGCTTTCGAGGCGGGCAGGGACAGGGAGAGCTAAATCTACACACACAGGAGTTGCCAGACAGGAGGATTGCCATTTTAAACAGTGCTAAATGCTCAATATGGATAGACTCGGAATGACTATCTGTTCATTTGACGATCCTTCATTTCTTTCAACAGTATCTTAGTTTCTATTAGTATAGCAGCCTTGTGCTTTTTTTTCTTTTTCTTTTTTGTATTTTTATTATTTATTTTTGAGACAGGGTCTCTCCACATAGCTCTGGCTGCCCTAGAACTTACTATGTGGACCAAGATGGCATTGAACTCAGGGATTTTTCAAAGGTGTGCACCCATACCTAGCCTTTCTTGCTTGCCTTAAAAAAACAAAAAAAGGGCTGGAGAGATGGCTCAGCGGTTTAGAGCACTCGACTACTCTTCCAGAGGTCCTGAGTTCAATTCCCAGCAACCACATGGTGGCTCACAACCATCTGTAAAGAGATCCGATGCCCTCTTCTGGTGTGTCTGAAGACAGCTACAGTGTACTTATATATAATAAGCGAATATATCTTTAAAAAAAAAAAAAAAAAAAAAAAACAAAATCCCAAAAAAAACCAAACAAACAAAAAACCCAAAAACCCCATTTATTTATGGGACCGGAAAGTTGGCTCAGTGGTTAAGAGCCCGGCTGCTCTTCCAGAGTCCTGAGTTCAAATCCCCACACTTACATGGCAGCTCACACTAGTCCTGTGGGATCCTATGCCCTCTTCTAGTGTTCATACATGTAGATACAGCACCATACACATAAAGCACATACATTAATAAATCTAGAGAGAACTATTTATTAATTTATTTATTATTCGGTGTGCCTAAGACCAGAGGCCGACCTGCAGTTTACTCCTTCCACTGCAGGGTGCAGGGTACTGAACACAGATGCTCTGGGGCATACAGCGGGCAAGTGATTTACCTGCTGAGCTGTCTCAGGTCTCTCTCTGGGTTGTCTTCTTAATTATTTTCAGATTTTTCATCATCATCATTATCATCGTCATCATCATCACCACTACCACCACCACCACCACCATCATCATCATCATTACTATTATTGTATAGGAACAGATCTCACTATTTTTTAAGGATTGTGTGTGTGTGTGTGTGTGTGTGTGTGTGTGTGTGTGTGTGTGTGTATGCGTGT
Organism: Rattus rattus; assembly: GCF_011064425.1. Taxonomy (NCBI): domain Eukaryota; kingdom Metazoa; phylum Chordata; class Mammalia; order Rodentia; family Muridae; genus Rattus; species Rattus rattus. Next base: position 90,702,503 of record NC_046160.1, read on the forward strand.
ATGTTGGGGGTGGGGTATGCTCATGCTGTGGCCTGCATGTGGAGGTCAGAACATTACCTCTGGGAGTTGGTTCTTCTGGAACTATGTGGGTCCCAGAGATAAGCTCAGGTCAACAGGTTTGGCAGAAAAATGCATGCGTCATCTCGCTGGCCTCTTGCAATTTTTTTTTGCTTTGAGCTTTTTCTCTTCGTGGGGTGCTTCAAAGCAAGACATTTTGTAAATCTGTGCTTCCTTGTGATGCGTAGGTCTGGGCTTGCCGTGGATGGAGGTGGATGTGGAGGAGGAGGTGGGGTAGAGAAGAAGGTTGGAAGGCTTTGGCTGTTGGCCTGCGTTTTATAGTGTATGTCTCACCTCCTGGGCATCTCAACCCTGCCCTCTTCTACCTAACAAAGATTCCATCCCCCTTGCACACCATTTTTCCCCTTTTTTTCTTCTTCTGCATGGCATCTAGCACTATCCTGAAATATACTGTTTATTTACTGGTGTGGCCGTCTTCCCGCTGTCACCTAAGTTCGGTGAGAAGCAGCACAGTCTCATTCATGCTGGTTGTTATGTCCCCAGCACCTAGCTTATGATCAAACGCGAGTGATCTTCTGCCTTTCCTGGGTGGTGTGCATTGGGGGAATGGGGACAGGGACTGGTTCCTAGGCCTCACACATACCTGGTAAGCATTCACCACCGGGAAGTTATTTCAGCTTTGGTTCTGTAGTACCAGCTACGGCCAGGCAGTGGGCAGGTAAGCTGTACCCCTGTTCCCCGATTCCCAAGCCTACATCAGTGCCTCTGCCAGGAGGACACCTCTTTCCTCAACACAGTCACCCATAAAATACCATCTGTGTCCGCATCACCTACACACTTATTTACATCAGCCTTCTTCTGGCAAGTCCTCACACAGCTGCCAGCACAATTAGCAGGACCTGGAGAACACTAAGGGCAAACCTCTGGAAGCCCCAGACTTGCCGTCTGAGGTTGTAAGCGGGGTATACTGTCCAGACACTCACAGAAGCAGTTCGGAATTCTTCTGCCTCACCGAGTGCTGTGTGCCCTACAACCTCTGGAGTGTGTGGGCAGAAGACCACTGTGAGTTTGCTCCCAGGTTTCTTCTGCTGGTCTCACAAGCGATTTCTTTCTGGAAGCATCAATGGGTGAGTTATGGGTTCCCAGATGACTCTGTTTGGGCCTCTTTCTGAGGTTATCACACTGTGTGGGAACTTGTCCCCAGCAAAAATGTTAACTTCTAAAAAGAGCAGAAAAAAAGGAGGTATCCCATGAGGGAGTGTGGATTCCTCTCAGGCTCCGTCGAGTCTCCTGGGTCCTGTGTGTGAGGAGGGGGAGGCGTGTGTTGCTTGTGAATGAGTTGCTCAGGGATCCTGGATTCCAGCAAACCCTGTCTTCCCACTTCCCTAGCTGCGTGGCCTTGAGTGGGGGAGTGTTGAGAAACTACATAGCGAATGTGTCAGATGTGTCAGAGCGGTGGCTGGTACATTACACCCTCGTAAAAGGTTGCCTGAGATTTTAGTTTGCTCTCTGGGAACAGCTTGTGCCTCAGTTTTCCTGACCAGAGAAGCAGGGGTAATTTTGCTGTCCACCTGTCCCACCCTGTGACTTGCAGCCTTGAGGACGGAAGGGTTAAAAGCCTCAGGCTTAGAGGGCCCGAGTGGGGGAAGGTGTCCCATAAATGGAGTATTGTTGTGCTGTTGACTGATCTGGCTTTGTTTGAGTCTTCAGTGTTTGACTTCCTGCACTTCGGACCCCAAGTGCTTAATCTCTGGAGATATTTGTGGTCCTCAGCTGCAAGGTGCTTACCTCCTGGGGCTGTGGCCCGGGTCCTCATCCCTTCTGGGGCGTGCTACGTTGTGCTGGGAGGCTTCATTTTCATGGTTAGGCCCCCCAGCAATCAGGAATGAGAGAAATGCAGCAAGTATGACCCACACGCGGAACTGGTTCTGAATAGGACGTTTATTGAAGAGGTTTCAGCAGGAGGCAGCGGGCGCTTTAATTCCCGAGGTTGTTGGTGGCAGTTGTTGCTTGCCCAGCAGCCAGAGCTTGTTAACCGCTGGGCTGCCGAACGCCGGAGAGAATGCAGCTCCCCAGCCCCTGGCCACCTTCCCAGGGCTGCTCTCTGTGCTGGGATGGGAGCCCTTTTGAGGAAAGCGGTAGGTAGCCTTGGGGGCCTGGCCAAGGGTGTCTTGAGTTGGGTGCAGGTGGGACTCTGTGAATTGTGGGACTCCAAACCTTGCCTGGTAACCTCTGGGGAGCGTGAGCAGCCCCAGGCTTGTGACACAAGGCTTCAGAGTCTCCCCTGGAGGTTCAGAAATGGAGGGCCACACCTGGTTCAGTGTAGAAAAGTGACTTCTATTTACCTAGCCTGCCTGCTCCCAGTAGGTTTGGCCATGTGACTGGCAGACAGTCCTGTGGCTTTTGGAGCGCTTGGCTTGGGGACTTCAGAGGTCTTCCTGCAACATTTACTGATGGGTGTGGCTAGGGAGGGTCCTGGGTGATCACACCGTCCCCATACCCACATACATACATGCGTGGTGGGAAAACACAATCTATCACTTCTTCCCAAAGTGTCCTTGTCCCAGAATCCACAGCGGGTGATGATGGTGCTTGTATTATATGAAATCAAGTGGCACCGTTAGTAGGGAAGGTGAAAAGTGGGTCCTGGATACCCTAATGGGTGCCAGGCCAGGTGGAGCCAGCACCTACCATTTGTGTAGGGCAGCAGGTGCAGATCCTTGTTTGGACTTCACTGGTTCTTTCTCTTGTGTATCAAGGCCTTCCTCTTCATGGAGTAGACTGCCACCGGAACGGCCATGCCCTGTGTACTGTGTAGCCTCGGGGGTTTGGTAACAGGTGAGGGAACTGTGGAAATTCTGGTCTTTGTGTGCTCTTAACTGAGGGAGTTTCCTCTCTGCTGGAAACTGGTTGGATGAGTTTCCTTAGGCCTGTCTGGCTGAGGCCTCTTAGCTGGGGTGTGTGGGACTGGGGTAGGGGTGGGGGTGGGACTGGGGTGGGGGTGGGGGTGGGGTGGGGGTGGTGGGAGCAGGTGCTGTGGGTGGAGTGGCTTTCAGAGCTGCAGCACTGCGGGGTGAGGTGCTGGATTTGAGAGCTGGCTGTCTGTGAGGATCTACACATGTGTGCAAATCCCTAAGGTCTGTTTGGAAAAGCCACTCCCCTAACTTCTGGGCTAGGATCCTAAGGCCCTGGTGGAAGCCTGGGCAGAAGCAGGGCTGGGTTGCGGAGAGGCCACGGATGAGGAAGTTGGTTTAGCTACGTCGGTCCAGGAGGGAGCGTCTCTTGTACGATTGTTACTGCCCCTGGAGGCTCATGCTTAGAATTAGGAAGGAGCCAAGACTAGGGGCGATTCCATGCTGCCAGCTCACCCCACTTCCTTACACGTGTGGGAAAGGAAGGTAAAATATGGGGGGGGGCTTTGATGTTAAGATTCATGTGGACCCTTCTCCAGTTCAGATGAGAGCTATGGGCCCCTGCTCCTAAAGGAAGATTCCCCTCCAGCTAAGACTGGAACCTCAGTGGTCCCTGTTGGATAATAGCCTCAGGTCATGAGGAATTGCGTTAGGCTGTTTGGGTGATGATAGCTCTTAGCGTCCCTTTCCACCCTACCCCTCACCCATAGAAAAAGGTCACATATAGCCCAGACTGGACACACATTCCCTATGTAGCTAAGGATAGCTTTGAAAGTCCCGTCTTTTGTTCCCGCCTCTGGTTTTATGTGTTACTCAGTATCAAACCCAGGCTTTCCTTCCAGGCAAGCATTTTAGCAGCTGGGCTACATCCCAACCCTTCTTCCTGCTTTTCTGAAACACCTGATTTACACGTTGCTTCGCATCACCTTGATTTTTGGGTCACGCCTCTTCCCTCTGCCCATGAGTAGGTCTTACTTCTTTCTAACCAGTAATCTCTGGGTTACTTCCCCCAATCCCCATCCGATTTCCTTTATTTTAGAAATCTGCTGTGGAAAGTCTGCAGATCCTGGGTCTCTCTGCCTTCTTTTCAAACACTTCTTGGCTCCCTGAACACCTGGAACTATAGTCTGATTCTCAAGTGGTGCCTTTTTAGGGCATTCTCTCCCACCTCATCTCCTGGAGCCTGTTTCCACCTGTCTCCATTGCTTGATCTTCCAGACCAGTTGTCCTTTCCCACAATGCAATTCAGGTGGCCCCAGGCCTTGCTGCTCCGACTGTCCGGGATGCTCTCCCTTTAGAGGGAGTCCGGCTTTGCTGACCCCTTTGGATCTCTTCTTCACCTGGCTTTCTCCTCATTTGTGAGTCAACCAAAATATCCTCTCCTCTTACAAAGCTTGCAGGTCTCGGCATCCTTACGCCTCTGTTAGCCTCTTTTGTCAATTCGTTATTGACTTACGTGCTAGTACTCAAGGCATTGTTACATAGATAATCTGCCCACAAGCTCTTTTCTTGAACTCCTTCTAGAGTTCAAGTTCCTCAAAGACAGAGACTGTGTGTCACTGGTTTTAGTGTCCCCAGGGCCTAGCATCATGCTCCGAAGTGTTACATCCCTAAGCTGGAGGCTTTCCGGAGCTCTCGTGGGTCTCATGACTCCACTCTCTGGATAGTTTGTGTTTTATCTTCACAGAATAAGGTCTCTTCGAACCCAAGACCTGAAACCTGCTAGCAAGCACCCTCCCAGCCACGTCCCCCAGCCCCTGCTGCCACTTAACCCCCTTTTGTGATTGCCGCACTTGTTTCTCCTAATAGAAGAAGCTCTTGTGAGTCCGGCCTGTGTGCGATTCATTGTTATGTCTCCCACATGGCTGCCACAGTGTCTTTGTGCAAAGTAGGCGCTGAATAAATGCTTGTTGAGTGAGTGGATTCCCAAGCTCGCCGCTTAGGGATGGCAGCTAGTGTTGTCTCCAAGTGAGAGCACTGCATGGAGGCGCCTGCAGTGAGCAGAGATAGCCCCTTCAGAGGAATGCTGGGCTCTTACTCACTGGTCTATTGCTGTGACCAAGGCAGCTCACAGTAGAAAACAGTTAGTTGGGGGCTTGCTTATGCTTTCAGAGGGTGAGCCCATGGCCACATGACAGGGAGCAAGCAAGCAGGCAGGCATGGGACTATAGTAATAGCTGAGAGCTTACATCTGATTCATAAGTTGGAGGGAAGGACGGAGGGGGTAGGGAAGGGAGAGGAAGGCCAGGTCTGCTGTGGGTTTTGAAGCCTCAAAGTCCATCTCCAGGAACAGACCTCTTCCAACAAGGCCACACCTCAATCCTTTCTAAACAGACCCACCAACTGGGAATGCTTGCACTCAGTTACCTGAGCCTATGGGGTCATTCTCATCAAACCCAGGCCAGCAGACTGCAGTCCTGGGCGATTGTATTCTTCCGTTTCCGGTTTGATACTCCCTGTGACTTAGCACAGGGCCCTTCCTTGCTGCTGTGACCATCTGAAGCTGCTCTCAAAACCCAGGGACTAGTGTGAAGGATGGAGTTTGTTGCTCTCTTATTTGTGCTTTTGCTCCCACAGTGCTTTGACTTCTTTTCCCTTTGGGCTCATGGTTCCCCACAGTTCTTCCCCTGCCCTAGGGGATGCTGAGGAATGTGTCCTGCTGTGCTCACAGTGGGGCTCTTACCGACCTGTGCTTTTCTGGTGTGAGTTTCAGTTGAATTGCTCTTGTGAGATTGTGAGATCACGGACTGAACTGTGTTGGAACCCTAGGATACACACTGGTTTAGTGGGAAGGGCTGGGACACGCTGGTCCACCAAGTTTGACTTGAGCCATTATTAATTATTATTATTGTTGTTGTTATTTTACATTTACTTATTGTATGCACGTGTGCTTGTGTGCTTGTGTATGTGTCTGTCCGTGTGTGTGTGTGTGTGTGTGTGTGTGTGTGTGTGTGTGTGTGTGTGTGTATGTGTGTCTGGGTGTGTGAATGCTAGCTACATCATGAGGTGGTCAGAGGGCAACTTGAGGAAGCTGGTTCTCTCCCCCACCACATTAGTTCGTCTGGCTTGGTGGCAAAGCCTTTATCTGCTGAATTATGATCTGAGATATGGGTGAATACAAATTTAGGTCGAAGTGAGAAGAATATTTCATCCGGGTGCTTGTGGAGCAAGTATTCTCTTTCTGGTTCTCTGTCAGCTTCCTGTATGTTGATGTGCAGGTTACTTGTGTCCTCCAGTCTTGGGGACAGTCCATGAGGTTATTGTGACCACTTATCTGATGGAGAACTTGAAGCTTAAGGCCACATACAGTTTCAGGAAAGGAAAGGTCTACCTGCTTCCAAGCCTGTGGTATGATCTAGTGCATTTTAACTTCTGTTGTATGGCCGCAGTCTCTTCTCTGCTGAGAGCTCTGCAGGCCTTAATAGATTCCCACTGTGCTTCTCCGGGCCTTTGAAGCTTTTTCAGTGACACATGCTATAGCTGTGGTTCCCTTTCTCCTTATGCAGCTAGATCCAAAGCATTTGAGGCCTCCAGAGGCCGCAAAGCAAGCAGCTCTCCAGATGGGGGTGAGGCTAATATGAGAATTTCAGCTGGGGCTTGGGGCCCTAACCTTGATGTTTGCTATTAACTAGTAGTGGTTGTGACTAAGTGTGTGTGTGTGTGTGTGTGTGTGTGTGTGTGTGTGTGTGTGTGTGTGTGTAAATGCTAGAGATTGAACCCAGGAACAAGTGCACGTTAGGTAAGTACCACTTAGCTATATTCCCTGCACCCACACCCCCTCATCCCTGACCCCTTTAAACCTGAGATGAGGGGCTAAAGAGAGAGCTCAGAAGTTAAAAGCACTGACTCGGGTTCAGTTCCCAGCACCCACATGACAGCTCACAACCATCTGTAACCCAAGTTCCAGAGGATCCAATGCCGCCTTCTGGACTCCATGGGCACCAGACACAAAAATAGTGCACAGATATATATGCAGGCAAAGCACCCATACACATAAAATCAACTAAAAAGAAAAAGCTGTTTCAAACCTGTGGAGGAGAGGCCCCTTCAGTAGGCGTGCAGTTGCCCCTAGCACAGTCTTCTTGAATCTTTACTGTTTCCAAGGCCTTGGCGCCTTCCTCTTCTGATACTTTGTATCTTTCTCTGCTTGGTGACAAGGTTTGCCAGAAGCCATATAGACTTAGTCCAGCTGTGAGCAAAAGTAATCCATGTGAAACTTCTTGCTAGGCTGCTTTCTTTGGAATACTTAGCGGGAGACCTTATCACTGCGGTCCCATGTCTAGACTTGGCTGCTTGCCCTCTCCTCCAGCCTTTTTATGACTGATCGCTGAGTCTGTGGCATGGCAGGGCTGCCTCTGTGGGGCCAAGTCTGACGAGATTGCTGGGGTGAATGATCAGTCACTGATGCTGGGGACGTCTGGGCTCCTGCGACTCTCTCTGGCTGTGACTCATGTGAGCACTTCCAGGAGGAACTCGCTTAGGTCCTGGTCTCAACAACTGCGGAGCCTTTCCCTGACTATGGAACCGCAGTTCTTCCCGTGGGTGTTTATTGAGCACCTACTGGTGCTTTGGCCTGTTCAGACCCAGCTTGCTGGGTTTCTACAGATTTAGGCCTGGAGAAACATTTGCTTGTAATCAACTTCCTGAACCAATTGATGTGTCAGGTGATACTCAGGATCATTAGAGCAGAAGGAAGCATAACAGCAGTTTCCTACTTCCTCCCCCCCCCCCACTTTTTAAAGCATTAAACTTTTAGATTTTTTTTTTTTATGTGTATAAGAGTTTTGCCTGAATGTATGTATGAGGTCACCACAAAGATGCTGGGAGTTGAACCTGGTTCCTCTGTATGAGCAAGTGCTCTGAACCACCGAGCTAGCTTTTCCCTCCCGCCCTCCTCCCCCGAAATCTTCAAGGTAGGGGAGGGGGTCAAACTATATTCTGGTCTCATGGGGGCTGTGTGTTCCTTTCTCTTTATGGCGTCCAGAGGCTGCTGTATGCCCTTTGACTTGTGATCTTCCTCTGCGGTCAAAGGCAATAGCGTACCATCTCCCAATCTGCCTCGGCCTTCCTCATCCTGAAGACGTCTGACTCAGGCTTCTGCTAGTGCCTTTTATGACATGTTGGGCTTACTCAGATAATCCAAGATCATTTCTGCTTCTCAATATTCTTTATTTCAGTGGTTTTCGGTCTTGACCCCTTTCGAGGTCGAACAACCCTTTCCTGGGTCACACATTAGATAGATATCCTGCCTATCAGATAATTTACATTACGATTCATAACAGTAGCAAAATTATAGTTATGAAGTAACAATGGAAATAATTTTACGGTTGGGGGCCACCACGCCGTGAGGAACTGTTTAAAGGAGCGCAGCGTTTGGAAGGTTGGGAACCACTGCTTTATTTGATCACATTGTGAAGAGAAGGTGCTGTAGGTGCCAAGGATTGGGGTGCACATGTCTTCGTGGGGGGCACCATTTGGTCAGCACGAGTATATTGGGAGGGTTTATGAATAGTTGAAGCAGAGTAGGTTCTGAAAGTGGCGATTGGGCGGGTGTGGAGAGGGAATGGGGACTTTCAGGTGTGAGAGCGAGAGCTGTGAGAGGAAGGAGCAGTGGGAAGTAGGAGGGTGTCCTCCCTCTGAAGCCAGGGGCTTTCCTCCTCTTCGGAGGCCAAGCCGAGTTTTTTGGACATCAGTCTGTAGGCTCCGTCTTCCCCTGGAATTCAGGTGGGAGGACCCCACTGACGTGGTCGTTCTTATCCTTTTGGGTAACCTCCGTCTTGCTGCCTTCCCTCCAGCCAGGGCTCCTGCTGCTCCTGGGTGGTGGGAAAATGGATTCTCTAGACAAAATGAGTCCCAGTCAGCTGGGCTGGGTTTGGGTGGCCCTGAAACCCCGGTCACACTGTTCACACAACCTCTCCAGAACACATTGCTCACATTGAACAGTCGCTCCCCAGGGACCGTCTCGGGGCTCAGGGCCCTTGAATCTCTAGGAGGCGTGGAATGGGTGGAATGGCCGTGTGAGTGACACACTGGGGACAGTGACCACACCCGCTGAGAGCCCTCCCTCCCCTGAGAACCTCTGAGGGGTCTGCGTACCTTTAAGAACACACTGGCAAAAGCGGGGCTTCTGGGAACACTTAGGAAGTAAGTATGGTGGTGTGGGTGTGGGCCTAACCGTGGGGAGAACACGGTCCAGTACAGGTTTGTGGCGCTTGCTTGAGATCTCTAAGGAAGTTTGCATTTCTCCTCAGCCTGTTTCAGGGGAAAAGTTGCAGCTGTCCTCTTGCTTCCTTCAGGCACCCTCTCTAGGGAGGTTTTGAAAGTTGAGTTGGGGATTACTCTGGGGAAGGTCAGAGGTCCTTTGGCTGCTCTGATCTCCAGAGTTTGGGATGGGAAGCCGGGAAGGCCGGGGGTGGAGGCTGTACTGTCTCTGAGGAAGGACTGCTGCTTGCGAAGGGGCTGGATGATGTCTTCCCCCACAGGGACCTATGGACTTTGGATCAATTACCTTTGGGGCCCCCTACCCCCACCCCCACTCCTTTGTGTTTCAGAGGTGGGTGTGGCACGTGGGGCTTCCTGTGTAGGGTGAAGGGTGATAGGTGAAAGAATGATTGGAACCCCAATATTTACAGGGAGTCTTCAACCTCCACCTGCCAGACTCATCCCAAGCCTGCTCCTCCCTCCTCCCCTTACCGTCCAGAGAGGGACGGTTAGAGGAAGTGCAGACAATTCTCAGGGGTCTCCCCAGGATCAGCAACAAGTTCTAGAAAGCTCCAGTGGGTTCCTCTGTGGGAGGTTCTTTTTTGAAGGGAAGGGTGTTTGAGTGACAAGAGACCCGAGGACAGTACAGAGCCTCTGTGGATTTGGGGGTATCCCCCTTTTGGGTCAAATTGAGGGCACACTACTGAGACATAGTTGGAAGGGAAAGGTGTGGACCTGGCTCCAGTCTCCGGCTAGGAATCCAAGGGGCCTGTTGCAGCCTGCCTGCCTGCCTCTGCCTGGGGAGGCTCAGGGAAGGTCCTTGGTGGGTGGAGTCATACACTTTAGATGGGTGTGGGTGGAGGAAGGCAGTAGATATATTTTAATTTAGATATGGAAGGGGAGAGGGAAGGGGAGGGAAGGAAAGCAGGAGAGAAGGAAGGATGGGTGGGTTTCTCTTCCCTAGATTCTTTGGGGCACTTCTCAAAGAGGGCTTCATAGGGTGGGATGTGAGATTCAGTTCTCCAGAAGGCTGACTTATGGATTGATTACTGGCTGGTTGACTGGTGCTGAAAGATGAACTCGGTCAGTCTCTGCAGGAGAGAGCTGGAGACTTGGCTGTGGTGGGATAGATAGGGGGCCTTGAGTCTTGGCTGCTGCTGCTTCTCTTTCCGTAGGAGACAGGTCTTAAAAGACTTAAAAGACAAGCTTGAGCCTGGCAGTGGTGGCCCATGCCTTTAATCCCAGCACTTGAGAGGCAGAGGGAGGGGGAATCTCAGAGTTCAAGGCCAGCCTGGTCTACAGAGCAAGTTCCAGGACATAGGAAACACGGGTCTCAAAAAAATGCAAACAAAGTTTGAGGAACTAAATTCTGGCCCTGGTTTAGGGTGAATCTTCCATGGTGGGTGCTGTTCAGATAGAAAGGACATGTAGCTCTGGCCTCGGGAGCATTTGGGTAGGATTTGGCTTAGGGGACTACACTGTGCACCTGGCATTGACTCAGGGCAGCCTCTTCAATAGGATATATCTTCCATCACCCTGTGGCCTAACCGTTCACTCTTGAATCCTGCTCCACCATGCTCACTGCCACTCCCATTCTTTGGACCTTCCTTTCTTGACCTCCAGGAGAGAGACCCTGGTGATCATAGGTAGGACCCCCAGGTCACTGCAAGTCTGAATATGTCATCTGAGAAATTGGAAGTCTGACTTTGGGAATCCTCTGCTTCCCCATGGCCCAGGATCCCAGAGTCTGTAATTTCTATTTTGTTCCAGTGCTTGAGTAAGTCTTCAGAGGCCGGCTGTATGGTACAGACCCAGAAGTAGCCGTCTCAGTCCTTTGGATGATCATATAGTTCTCAGGCTTTCAAGTTTACGTGTGTCCTTGTAACTTATCCTAATTCAAAGCAGTGGCACCCAGGGATCGTGACTAATACCTTGCTGCTGGTATGAGGTCTTTTAGTGTGGTAGTGGCTGTGGGGACTGGAGTCCCAAAATAGCATCCACTGCAAGGCATTGCCAGGGCTAGGTGAGACTTACCGCCCTACAGCACTCAGACCATTGAGCACGTTGGTCCTCTGTTTTGTTTCAGCCCCCGGGGATGCAGATAGGTAGGCACCCTGCTTTCAACAGGACTGCTGGGTTTGCAATTAGAAAGCTGTATGTAACTGAAGAGTGACTCTCAGAAGGTACCTTTCAGAGACCAATCCCCTGATGTGTGTGTGTGTGTGTGTGTGTGTGTGTGTGTGTGTGTGTGTGTGTGTGAGAGAGAGAGAGAGAGAGAGAGAGAGAGAGAGAGAGAGAGAGAATCTGCGGTGACTCTCACTGTAAGGCTAATGATCTGGCTGGCCGGGAAATCCATTTGGGACTTGGGTCTTTTCCATTTAGCCTTCCCTCTGGAGCTGACCTGACCCAGGGGCTAATCTGAGAAAGGTCTCAGGCCATAAGTCCTTTGCCTGGTTGTTTTCTGGCTGGGTCTGATCTGGGTGGAGGTCAAGGGCAGGGTTGAGAAAGTGTGAGCTGATTAACCTAAAGGCTCTTGGAGGGAGGGAGGGGGGAGCGGCGTACAAGCAGTATACTTCTCTGGAGTGTTCTCCCTAAGGTTAGCTCCCTATGCTGTAGGCAGAAGTAAACACCGACACCAATGCTAGAACTGCCATTGGGCGCTCTCACCTGTCACATGATGGGCTTATAGAGAGTACCCAACAGGGCTCTGTATAATCCCTTAGCTGAAACACGGTGACCAAGTGCTGACCCTTCCAAGGGCCTGGCTGAGTTATTGTTGGCCACAAGTGGGTCTGAGCATGCTCAACTTTTAGCTTAATAAAGCAGCAGCCTAGGGATTTGGTCCCCTTGGTTAAAGTCCTTGCCTAGCACTTATAAAACCCCGGGATTGAGCCCCAGCACCCCTTAAATTGGGTGTGGTGGCAAGTGCCTGTAATCCCAGGAACCAGGAGGTGTAGGAAGAAGGATCAGAATTCAGGGTCATCCTTGGGAGCTAGCTGGAGGCCAGCCTTGGCTATTGGAGACCCTGTCACAAAAAGAGGGGGGAAGATCTAGTTAAAAACCATCAACTGGTTTACCATTACTCGTCCCCAGACTGCTCCTAATGATCCCTGGTGATGTAACCGGTAGCCCCAGGCAGAGGGTCTCAAGCTAATCTCAGTTTCACGAAGTGAGATAGTAGGAGACTGGAGGCAACAGAGTACACAGCAGAGGCCTCCAGGGTCGCTGCCTCTGGGCAGGATCCTGGAGAGAGGACTTCTAGCCTGAGACTGGAAGGTTGGAGGCAACATCTGCCAAAGACCCTGGTTTCTAGGTAAGAGCAGAGTCACAAGAAAACGCACTGAAGTGACAGCGGTTTATGGACGGGTCCTCTGGTATAGCTCAGGTCCTTGCCTGTGGCCCAGCTCTAGTCTGGTAGCTTCTGAGTCTCAGGCTGGATAGGAACACTTGGGAGAGTAGAGGAGAGAAAAGTGCCTGAAGTTCCTCCTCCCTCCTCCTCTCCCCTCCTCCTCTTCCCTCCCCCTTCCTCTCTCCCCTCCCCTTTCCCCCTCTTTCTCTATTCCTCCTCCCCTGAGGAAAAGCAACCAAGAGAGCATCCTGGCAGCTCTGGTCCCACGGGTGGGCGTGAGGTGTTCTCTGTCTCTGGGCTCTGAGCTGTAGTACCATCTGCTCAGGGAATAAAGTCCATCTGTGGCCCTGTTTGCCTCACCTGGGTGCAGCTTCCTGCCTGCTGAGCAATTCTGCCCAGCTGTGCTAAGACTCAGCTGTGCCTCAGCCCTGGGGAATTTCCTGCTGTGGCTGAGTCAAGGGCCTGCCTACACCAGGTACCTGGGAGTGGGGCAAGGAGCAACTGTTGGCTCAGATTTTATCACCCTTTCCCTTCCCTCTGAGTAGAGAGGAAGCTTCAGGACAGGTGGAGACACTGGCGCCCTGAGACTTTGCAGTCCTGAGAGCATTACCTGCTGGTTGTAAGAAATCAGGAACCTGGGCTGGTGAGGCGGGTCAGTGGGTACAGGCGCTAAACCTGGTGATGACATGAAATTAATGGCAGAAGGAGAGAGCGACATACAGACATTTGCCACATATGTACATATATGGTATATATATACATACATACATACGTACATTGTGTACATACACAAACATAAACACATAAATGCGATTTTTTAAAAAAGAGCCAATTTTTTGGTCGACCCCATACCGTGACGCTTAGCATGGGCCCAGAGGGGCAGGCACGTGAGCTACACACTGTGATAGCCACCATTATCATCATGCACGGATGGTTTGTGGAACATTCACCCTGCCGTGTACCGTGCTCAGAGGGCAGGCAGTGGGTTACGTCACCTGTGAGGTCATAGCTCTGGGGCACGCTCTGTTACACAGGTAAAACCCGGGAGGCTAAGCACTTTGCTTAAGTGGCTGTTTGTCTAGTTTTCTTTCTTCCTTTTTTTTAAAATAATAGTTTTTTGATGGGGTTCTCCTGAAGCCCCAGGCTAGCCTGGAACTCACCATATGGCTGAGGATAACCATCGAGCTTCTGATGCTCTTGCCTCTAGTTCCCAGGCCGCCATGCCTGGCTGTGTACAGTGCTAAGACAGCCTTGTGCGTGCCGGGCAAGCACTTTACCCACCTATCTTCTCAGCCCCGAGACCCGGGCTTTGAGTTCTTCCGAAGAAGAGCTAGGCTATTGTGTTAGCTGAGGTAGCTTCTGTTTCTGAGAACCTAACTGTCTCCTGGTGAGGCCTTGCGGTCTCCGCCCTGGGAAGAGAGGATCCCTGAGCTGCTGGGATCCAGAAGGAACGGAACTCGAGCGTCCTCACCAGTGTTTGTAGTCTGAGGGAACGGTCTTCCCTGGGGTTTAGTTTTGTGTTTGTGTTTTTAATTTATTTATTACACTTATTTATTTGGGAGGTGGCTGCACGGGCTGCGGCACACGTGGGAAGGTCAGAGGACAGCACTCGGGAGTCAGTTCTCTCTCTTCACCATGCAGGTCTCAGAGACAGCGCTCAGGTTAGCCGGTGTGGTGACAAGAGCCTTTACCTGCTGAGCGTCTCGGTGGCCTTGTTTTTAAAATTGTGGTTAAAATATGCAAACGTGAAAATTCATTGTCTTAACCACTTGTAAATGTAGTCCAGTGACTTTGAGTGCACCTGTGCCGTTGCCACAGGACTGTCCATTCTGAGGCCGTTTCCATCTTCTTACTCTGAACTTTGCACCCACTCAACAGTGACTTCCCATTCTGCCTCCTCCCTGTCTCTGGCAACCTCCCCTTCCGCTTTCTGATTCTGCAGGTCCTCAGAACTTGACCCTCCCTCTGTCTGTTTTGCTCCAGAATCTCCCCGAGGTGACAGTCCCAGGCAGCGATGCCAGGATGCCCGTCTCTACTGCCCTCCACCAAGATGGCAGCCAGGAGCGGCCACCGAGCCTAATGTCTACCACATCCTCATCTGGCTCCTCCCGTGACAGCCACAGTGCCATGGAGGAGCCGACTGGCTCCGAGGCTGCAGCCCAGAACGGGACAGGCTCCCCTTGGGGCCGGCATGTTCCCAACAGCAACAACAACTCCAGCGGCTGGCTGAACATGAAGGGCCCTCTCTCCCCATTCAACGGCCGTGCAGGGACAGGCCCTGCCTATCACAAGCTCAGCTATCTGGGCCGGGTGGTGCGAGAGATCGTGGAGACAGAGCGCATGTATGTGCAGGACCTGCGGAGCATTGTGGAGGTGAGTGCTGAGGCCCGGAGGGGCTGGCCATGTCTTCAAGAGACCAAGGATGCTGGCCTCCAGTCGCCCATCTCTTCAGTACAACCTGTCTCTATAAACCTATAAACCTGCCTCCCATAAGGCCATGCGGAAGCCTTGGGGACCTGCCTGGTGGGGCTCTTGTCTTCTCATGCTTCCTTATGACACCAGGCCACATCAGTGGGATTGTAGCATTTCCTGTAGGTGCTTGGGGAGTGGGCACTGTGGTAGCACAGGGAGGGGCTTTAGCCTGACCTAAGTGTTCTGTAGGGATTGAACCTGGGTAGGGACGGCATCCAGATTCCCCACTCTGCTATTTCATGGCTGTGGAACCTTAGGCATGTGCACAATGTCTGGAGCCTCGGGCTCTTTGCCTGAAAAATGGAATAGGAATGGCAGATGAAAAATGTCTCATACTGTAGGTCACTCGGGGAAAGGTGACATGTGCCCTTCATTGAGGGACCTTCTGCCCCGTGAGTCTGTGAGGGCTAGGCACAAACCTGTTGACTTCAAGTACCACAAATGAATTCTCTTTTAGACTGTTTGTTTTGATTAAGAAAAAGTGTGGCTCAGTGGTTGAGAGCACTTGGCTGCTTTTCCGGAGGACCTGAGTTCAATTCCCAGCAGCCACATGGTGGCTCACAACCATCGGTAATGGGGTCTGATTCCCTTTTTTGGGGTGTCTGAAGACAAAGCACTCATACGTTAATATATGTGAATAAATAAATCTAAAAAGCTGGACTAGTGGGGCGCACAGGCCTCTAATCCCACCCAGCACGCTGGAGGCAGAGGCAGGCAGATCTCTTGTGAATTTAAGGATAGCCAGGGCTGTTTACAGAGAAAAACCCTGTCTCAAAAAACAAAACAAAACAAAACAAAAAACAAAAAGGAAAAGAGTAAGTACATGTTTATGTGAGCGTGTAAGCATGTGTGTATATTTGTGCATGTGTGTATGTTTGTGCATGTGTGTGTGTTCCATTTCTAAGTGTATGTTTGTGCATGTGTGTGTGTTCCATTTTTAAGTGGGTCTAAGGATTGAACTCAGGTCATTAGGCAAGCATCTTTACCTGGTGAGCCATTGCACCAGCCTCTTGGCCTGATTTTTTTAAGATAGGATTTTGCTGTGTAGCTCCGGCTTGGCCTTTACTCAAGGCCGTTCTCATGGTTCTGCCTCCCAAGTACTGGGATTACAAACTGTCATAGTTCATTTTCTCTAGTGTCCTGTGGCTGCATTGGCCTGGCTTCCAACCATCACCTGCTTTCTGGCTGTGTCCTTTTCTCTGAGAAGGACACCGGCAATTAGACTTCGAGCCTCCCTAAATATTAAATGATGTCATTTTGAGCAATTTAACTAATGACAAAGACCCTGTCTCCAAATAAGGTTGCATTCCGAGTCAAAGTGTGTTTCTGGGTAAACACCCACAGCTCGGTACAGTGGCACTGCCTGCAGGATTACGTCCCAGCAGAGTGGGGTGTGATTAGAGGTGATCAAGCCAAGGGGTGCAGGGTCTTCACACCTCTCTCCACGCAGGACTACCTCTTGAAGATCATCGACACCCCCGGGCTCCTGAAGCCGGAGCAAGTCAGCGCCCTCTTTGGGAACATAGAGAGCATATATGCACTGAACAGGTATGTGCTAGACCTGTTTTGCCTTGGGGCACGCCTGGAGGCCTAGGGAGAATCCTTAGATGTCTGGACACATAGGCCTGACTGTGGAGATGGGGAATTGAAGTCTACCCTTGCATAAGATCTTAGCGCTAGGCTTGGAGAAGATACCGGCTGGCCTTTCTAGGAGTTTATAAATGGAGGTCACAGGCTTGCAGGTGCCAGCATCTGGGCCGGTGTTAGGCCTTGCATGGTTGTGTGTTTCCTGTGGGTAGCTCTTTTTCTACATCATCTTGCACGTCTTATAGTTTATTCCTCTCCCTTCCCACAGATACCAAGGGAAGTGAGGACTCTCTGAAAGTCTGACCTGTTACAGCGGGTTCTCAGCTTGTGGGTTGTGACCCCTTTGACAAATCAAAAATACTTACATTACAATTCATAATACCAGCAAAATTGCAGTTATGAAGTAGCAGCGAAAAAGTTTTTGTAGTCGAGGTTGGGGGTCACCACAACATGAGGCACCGTATTAAAGGGCCGCAGCATTAGGAAGGTTGAGAGCACTGTATTAGAATATCACACAGGCCCTGCAAAAAAGACTTACTGAACCCATGAAGATTCAAGCTGCTGTTCTGGGACCAGACACTCAGACGAGGGTATTGTCAAGAAAAACAGTTTAGTGGGCAGCAGTAGACAGGGCAGGACTCTTCCTCCGGTCCCTTACAGCTGGAGGAGTCCACACAGTGTGTGGTTAGGAGGGTAGGGTACGCACAAGACCGAGGAAGGCATAGAGCTGGGAAGAGGAGGGAAGCAGATGGAGGGGCAGAGGCACAGTCTCCAGTTATCTCAAGTGCCCCCACCCAAGATCAGAGCACTGAGTCTCCTCCTGTCGCTGCTTCCTGCCATCTGGGAGTGGTCTTTGCTGGTTTCCTCTCTTCCTTTAATCTCTGCTTTTGTGTGTTTGACTCCTGCTTACACAGGAGCTGTGTCCCCTCCCAAGGTGGGTGCTGGTGTTCCGTCTTCCTCTGCCGCTTGTCGAGCATGAGCATGTGGGATTCTGGTTTTTTGCGGTGTTCTGAATACTTTATGTGGTATTCCCTGGGGCAGGGTTTACTCCGGGTAGAAGCCATGACCCACAGCATGACACCAAGGATGGCCATGTTCTGTGTCTGAGGAGGTGGGCAGGGGGTCTGTGGGGGGGGGGTCTAATGATCTCTCTCCCCTCCCCCAGCCAGCTTCTCAGAGACCTGGACAGCTGCAATAGTGACCCCGTGGCAGTTGCCAGCTGCTTCGTGGAAAGGGTGAGAGTGACCGGGTTCTCCCTCTGTGTTTCTGGGATAGGAGAGCCCAGTATAAGAGGACATTTAAGTACTGGGCATCCCTGTCCAAGGCTGGTGGGTGGATGGGATGCCAAGATGGCTCTGTAGGCTCTCAGGGATGGGAAGACAGTGTTCCCAGGAGTCCTTTGCCGCCCCCCCACCCCCGCCCCCACGTCTAATCCTGTGAGAATCTCCCTGAAATTATTTCCTTTATTTGGTCTTTCCTTAGAGCCAAGAGTTTGATATATACACTCAGTATTGCAACAACTACCCCAAGTGAGTATCTTGGATAGAGAGGGACATCTGGGCCATTTGATGAATATGGGGTTCCTGCCACCTCACCAGATCTTCCCCAGATGGTAACACCCATCCCTACCCTTCCCAGCTCAGTGGCAGCCCTCACGGAGTGCATGCAAGACAAGCAGCAAGCCAAGTTCTTCCGGGACCGGCAGGAGCTGCTGCAGCACTCCCTGCCCCTGGGCTCCTACCTGCTGAAGCCGGTCCAACGCATCCTCAAGTACCACCTGCTGCTCCAGGTAGCTCAGGCCTCCCCCCAGGCAGAAGATTTGTGCCAGACTCAGGGCAGAGCCTTGGAATGGGTTTTGCTCAGACACCTGTCTTTTGTCTAGGAAATTGCCAAACATTTTGATGAAGAAGAGGATGGCTTCGAGGTGGTAGAAGACGCCATTGACACCATGACGTGTGTGGCCTGGTACATCAATGACATGAAGAGGAGGCACGAGCACGCAGTTCGGCTACAGGTAGGTGCTCTGGGCTGGGAGGAGACAGGGCCTGAAAGACGGAATAATGATTGCCGGCCGCTGTGCTCAGCTGAGTTGGGGCATAGTACCTGAGGAAGCCTTTGAGGTGGTGTCTGTGCGAGCTTCCTGGGAACGGTGAGGCCTGACTCTGGGTGTCACTGGGGTCTCTGCTGCAGGAGATCCAGTCACTGCTCATTAACTGGAAGGGACCAGACCTGACCACCTACGGGGAACTGGTCCTGGAAGCCACCTTTCGCGTGCACCGTGTGCGCAATGAGAGAACTTTCTTCCTCTTTGACAAGATACTGCTCATTACCAAGAAGCGAGGCGATCACTTTGTCTACAAGGGCCACATTCCGGTAACTATGCTGCCCTCTCCTCTGCTGCCTGCTCCTTCTCCCTGTGGCCCCAGCTTCCTTCCGGCTTCACTGGGCTCCGGTGCCATCTTCTGAGACTTGCCTCAGGGGTTGGGTTCCCCTTGTCTCCTGGTTAATTATCTTGTTCTCTGTCCCCAGTGTTCCTCACTGATGCTGATCGAAAGCACCAGGGACTCTCTGTGCTTCACCGTCACCCACTATAAGCACAGCAAACAACAATACAGTATCCAGGTGAGGAGTGGCTTAGGTGAGGGGCTGGGGACCAAGACTTCCAAGCACACTTGCGTGTGACTCCCTGTTCCCTGGCTGTCCCATGCCGTAGTGTCTCCATCCGTAAAGTGGGATCATCTGGGGCACCTCTCGGAGGTCTAGAGAGAAATCTTAGCACAGTCCCTCCTACCCTCTATGCCCCTTGGTAGAAGTACTGTGTGTGTTTTGACCTGAAATAATAAACCCAGTTCCTTCCCCTTGGGCCCTCCTAGGCCAAGACAGTCGAGGAGAAACGGAGCTGGACTCACCACATCAAGAGGCTCATCCTGGAGAATCACCATGCTACTATACCCCAGAAGGTTGGCTCCTAGGGCACTCTCAGATGGGCTTCAGGGAGAGTATGTCCCAGAGTCAGCGGGAGCCCTTCTTCCTGGCTCCAGTGCACAGCAGGTGTTGGTACTGCAGATACACAAGTCATGGCATGAAACTGTGGGAGTCCTCTGGGCAGGCAAGGTACAGTCAGGTAATTACTAAATGGGTTTCCTTTTCTTCTAGGCCAAGGAAGCCATCTTGGAAATGGACTCCTATTGTAAGTTACCCTTTTCTGCCTGTTTTGCCCCTAACTGTGTACATTGTTAAGTCAGGCCATATCATGGGAAAAATCTTGTCTACTACGTTTGTCTAGAAGCAAGAAGGGTAGGGCTTCTTTCTGTCAAGGGCAGGGGATCAGTTGTGTAATTAGTGACATGGTCTGACTAAATGGCTGGGCTCCCAGTGCTTGAAGCAACCAATTGTAAGAAGATGGAAGAGGGGGACCTCCAGAGAGCCATCTAGGACCATCTGGAGCTGGTGTGGGTGAAGAATATGTTGTCCATTATGGGCAGCTTCTAGTTAGGCCTTTAGGGGACCAGAGGCCTGATGATTTCTCTCCTGGCTACAGATCCCAGTAGGTATCGCTGCAGCCCGGAGCGGATGAAAAAGGCTTGGTCCTCACAGGATGAGGTGTCTGCCCATGTGCGCCAGGGACGTCGGCAGTCTGGTAAGGTCTGGTGCTATATGGACAAGAACCTTCTTTATAGGATGCTGGCCCGGGGCTGGGATCATCTGCAGCAGTATAGTGTGACATCTCTCTCCTCAGAAGACTGGAGAGGATAGCAGGGTGGGTTGGTGGACGTCTGTGGACCATTTCCTCTTGCCCATGTTTCCCTCCACCAGTCCCTTCCTGTGCCTGCTGCTCACGCTGTCCACCTGCTCGAGGGCCTGGGAAATTTGTTGTTCAGGAGTCGGCATCTGTTCTAGCCGTTTAGACCTTGGCTTGCTGCTCAGCCAGAGTCGCACTTGGAGACACCTCATGGATAGTTTCTCAGTTCTGTCTAAAGTGACAGCAGAGGCTGGGTGGGAGGGAAAACGCTTAGACCGAGTGGCACCAAATCCAGACAGGAAATATTTATTTTGGGTCATGCAATTTTCCTCTCCCGGGTTTTCTTCCATGACGGGATTTGCTAATGCACTCGTGGAGTTATTAGAATGGAGCGTCTGTTTAGAAAGAGAAAACCTTCCTCTTTTAGTCTTCGCTCTGCCGTGATGGGGTGGGGTGGGGATGCTTCTGGTGATTGATTTTACCGTTCTGTGCTCGATTTTTCTCTGACTTAATAAGTCTGAGCCCCAGGAGCAGATCTGGATTAAGCTGTGCTGGGTCTGGAATTGAGATCCATGCTGCAGTAGCTCGGAACAAATGCTTTTATTGAGAGTATTGTTTGGGTGGGAGCGTTTGGGTCTTGATTGGCCACCATCTGCAGCATCCTTGAACACTTGGGATTGATAACTGAACTTTGACCTCTGAGAAGGTGGAGCTGGGTGGTCTCCTGGTTTTCCTGTTTCTTTTCTGGTACTATGATAAAACACTCTCCCCAAAAGCACCTTAGGAGGAAAGGATGCATTCAGCTCGTACCCCATTGAGGGAATTCAAGGCAGGAACTTAAGGCAGACCCACTATTCTACATATTACCTGTGACCAAGGAACTTACTTCACAGTTGAGAAGTCCAACAGGAACCATGGAGGAGTATGCTGACTCTAGGCTCATGCTCATATAGCTTCTTTGTACAGCCTAGGGAATGGTGCCTCCCACAATGAGCTGGGTCTTCCAACACCAAATAACTTAAGAGAATCCCTCATAGACATGCCCACAGACCAACCTGATAAAGGTGGTTACTCATTTGAGACTTTCAGGTGGTTCTAGGCCGTGACAAGTAGACAGATAATGCTGACTTGGACAGCTGTAGTATTAATACCATGGTCTGTCATGACACCCACATCAGAACTTTTGCTCTAAGAGATAGGGCTAGAGCTCAGTGGTAGAGCACTTGGCTAGTGTGCCAAGGCTCTAGGTTCAAGTCCTCAGTACCACAAAAGACAAAAAGTGCCTCCCAGCCAGGTGTGGGGGTGGAGCATATCTTTAATCTCAGTACTCAGGAGGTAGAGAGAGGTGGTTCTCAGAGTTCAAGGCCAGTTCTGGTCTACAGAGTTCTAGGACCAGCCAGGATTAGACAGAGAAAATGTGTCCTGAAAAAAAAAATTTAAATAAATAAATAAAAAAGTCCCCTAACTAGAAAAGCACCTCTTGACACACACACACACACACACACACACACACACACACACACACACACACACACACACACACACACACACACACACCAGCTCTGAGACACCGCTCTGTGAATGTACTTAAAGCCATTGAAGTGTGTACTTTACACAGGTTGGCGTATATAGTGTGTGAATTCCAGCTCAGTAAAACTGTTGCCTCTGTCTCAAGGCTGTAGCTGTCCAGGATGGTGGGGAAATGAGCAGATACACAAGACTGAAAATTCCACGAGGCTGGGATCTTAGCCTGTGACTGCTAAGAGAGTTGGCTTTTTAAAGTCTTGTTAGTTTTTCTGAGACGTGCTTTGTCCTCTGGAGCCTTCTAGAAGACCACACTTGCACTTTTCTGGAGCTGGTGATGCAATGCTACTGATGGTGTATGAGCGGCCAGATGTGATGGTAGCAGTACCGTGGGTTGCCATGGTGATGGCCTGAATTTGAGGTTCATGTTCCTTGTGGCATTTCTCCCACAACGCTGAGGAGTGTCCTTCCTCTTGCTCCTAGCATGTTCCCTATGGTGGCTCGTCTTTCTCGTGTGCGGTAGAGATCAGGTGATGGATTTGGAGGGATTATGAGTAAAAGCAGAACTTGGAGTTGCAGAGAGGAAGGACTTAGACGCGTGCTACAGCTTAGGTGCCCAGCCTCAGGGTCTTTGGTGTCTCCTCCTGCTTCTCCTTCTCCTGCCCCTGCCCTGCCCCCCCCCCTCCTCCTCCTCCTCCTCCTCCTCCTCCTCCTCCTCCTCCTCCTCCTCCTCCCTCCTCCTCCTCCTCCTCCTCCTCCTCCTCCTCCTCCTCCTTCTCCTCCAAAGCTGTATCAGGTGGACAAAGTCGCTGTGGAATAAGTAAGATCTGTTGTGTCTTTTAAACTCTTAAATATTCTTTTTATAAGGTTTCAACAGAAAGAACTGAACATTTCTATTTCCCACTTTGTTACCTTTTTAAATCTTTAATTTTAATTTAATCCAACATGTATTTCTCTCTGTGAGTAATGTGTGTGTGTATTCAAGTGCTTTGGCATTTGAGTCGTTTCTTTCCTTCCACCATGTAAGTTCTGGGGACCAGACTCAAGCCATCTGACTTGGTAGCAAGTGCCTATCCCGATGAGCCCTCTTTCTCATTTTAAAATCAAGTGAGGGTGGTTGTCAAGATAAAGTGACAAAGCTGATAAAGTGCTCGGCACATAAGAATGTGGCCCTGAGGGGCTGGAGAGATGGCTCAGAGGGTAAGAGGTCTTCCAGAGGTCCTGAGTTCAAATCCCAGCAACCATATGGTGGCTCACAACCATCTGTAATGGGATCCGATGCCCTCTTCTGGCATGCAGGTGTCCATACAGATAGAGCACTCATATACATAAAATAAATGGAAAAAACCTGTTATGGTTCTGTTTATTTCAAATTGGGGTTTCTACCCTACCTTAGACCATTCAGTTCCAAAATAAAAGATACATAACCTTTATAATAAGCCTTAATCAGCACTAAGGCTGGGCAGATACCTGCCCTCTAGGCTATTATGTTTACTTCCCTATCAATGACCCCAGGTTATGACTTGCTATATTCCATTTGGGCCTCTCTTAACTCCAATTGGCCAGCCCTCACGGCCATGTTTTCATAACTCACCTATCCCAGGGCATCTCTCTTCTTCCACATTCTCTCTCTCCTCCCATAGTCCTTGCTTCTGACCCCAAGCCTGGGCACCAAAAAACCCGACTGTCTCCTGCCCAGCTATAGTCTGTAAGCAATTTCAAAACCAATCAGAGATAACTTGGGGGCAAGGTTACACAGCGTCACTTGGGTCTACCTGCAGATTCTCTCGTCCCTGGGGGCAACCAGGCCTTGGGGGCCAGTATTTAGCATTATAACACCTAGCAAAAGAGCAAACCTTTTTTTTTTTTTTTTTTCGGAGCTGGGGACCGAACCCAGGGCCTTGCGCTTCCTAGGCAAGCGCTCTACCACTGAGCTAAATCCCCAACCCCAAAAGAGCAAACCTTAACAAGGACCTGAAGTGGGTTCCCCAGTACGCACATTAAAAGTCGGGGACAGCCTCTGACTCCAGTGTTGGGGAAATGGAGGCAAGAAGGATCCTGGGCATTCTGGATAGTCAGTCTAGCTGGTTGGTGAGCTCTGGGTTCCATGACAGACCCTACCTCAAGAAATAAGGTGGGGGCTCCTGAGGAAGTCATCTGACACTGACCTCTGGTCCTTCACACACATATGAATACAGGTCCATACAGGCGTGAGCACAACACAGCAGAAATGCAAGCGAGAGGCAGAGGATGTAGTCAGTAGAAGAGTGGTGATCTAGGATGCATGAATCCCTGGATTCAACCCCAGCACCGCATAAAGCAGGTGTGGTGGGGTACTCCGTCCTAGCACTTAGGAGGTGGAGACACTAGGGCCAGAGGTTCAAGGTACACTTGGCTACCTTTCAAATTTCAGGCCAGCTACGTGAGACCTTGTCTTTTCAAAAAGCAATTAGGAGTTTACTTATGTGGATATAGATAGGAAATATGCCTATTGTCTTGGTCTCAGTGTGTCCCCTTGAGGAGCAGCTAAAAGACCTCTGTAGACTTTGCTGTGACTCTAAATCTGTAGGAAATCGGGGACATTCCTAAGCCAGCACAGGGTAGAGGTGTGCTGAGGGCTCTGTAGAGAAGTCTTTTGAGACGGGAGTCTCTTATCCTTCCCCTCCTGTTTCACGTCTGTTCCCAGAAAGGCTGGGTACAAAGTAATGACACCATTATTAGCCTAATAGTTGTGTTTTGTGTCCCCAGAGCCTGGCCGTACCCTGTTCAGCAGGGCAACACTTCCCAGCAGGCAGCAAGGATTCGAGATGCCAGGCCTTAAGGGCCGTAGAAAGTCGGGTGCGACCTCTGCTTCCCGGCCTGCATGCTCTGAGGGGCTTGGTGTGGGGCATAGCTACTGTGCTGATGTGCTGCCTGTAACGGAGGTAGAAACGCTTGAGATAGAAGCGTGGTTAGTGGCTAGTCGGTCTGAAGCGGGTAGCATGGGGCCCATCCTTTCCAGATGGCTCTTTAACTAAGGCCTTGGCTGGCATGCTAACACTAGGACTGAGCAGTTCACAGTGTGCTGCAGAGAGGCAGAGGTGGCTCAGGCCCCTACCCGGGGGCCTCGGTAACACGGTGGGGGAGGGCTGGGGGCCAGCTAGAGTGGACCTTGGGCTGGTGTGGGCTGGTGATGCGTTGAGCTTGGGACCCGGATTACGTGCAGCTGTTTCTTGGCCTGTGCTAACGACCCGACCCTTTCGTGTTCTTCAGAGCCCACCAGGCACCTGCTCAGGCAGCTGAGTGAGAAAGGTGAGTGTGGGAAGAACAGGCAGGTCTCCCCGGGGATCCTCGGTGGGCTGGGAGGGTGAAAGCAGCTAGGAACCTCGCTAGGGATGGTGGAGAACACACTAGAGGGAATTTGACTTTAGTTCTTCACCCCTGCTGACTGTAGAGCAGTGGCTCCCCTGTCTATCCGCCGTGCCCTTTCTTCCCTTGTGATAGGAAGCTGGCAGCCTGTACAGACCAGCACTGGTTCTGTGCTGGGCTCCTGAGCTGTCACTCATCCCTTTGAAAGCCAGGACTAGGTGAGGGGCTTGGAGTGTAGGAGCCCATATGAGGCTTCTCCAGGGACCCTGGTTTCTCTAAAGAGGCTCTTTCTTTCTCCTCTTCTTCCCTGCCCCTCCCACCATGTGCTTGGACCCTGTGGTGGTGTCAGCAGCCAGAGCAGCAGGAATGAAGGTGAGTGCCAGGGCTCCAGGGGCTGGAATTAGGAACTGTGGGTGGCACTGCCCAGGGTGGGGACCCTTTCATATCCTCTTCCTTACAGCAGCACCCCGTGGTGCCCTGCTTGGCCTGCATCCTCTCATTTTTCCCTCCTGGGGTACATAGGCTTCTTTTGGGGAACTTTATTCCCAACCAGATCCCAGTCTTCCCACCACAAAATGCCTCACTCCAGAGAAGGCCAGGATTGGGCATTTAGGAGTAGATTTTTCTATGAAGCCATTTCTAGCCGCCTACAGGAGGGGGCTGCCCACCAGGCTGGTGACATGGACTCTTATGCTCTGAACAGCACGCAGGGAGTGCCGGAGCCCTCTTGGACTTTGGGCAGCTACCCCATGCACAGGACCGGCAGCCAGAGGCTGAGGGGGCTGCCAGGGAGGAGCTTGAGGAAGAGGAGGAGATAGTGGAGGAGGAAGAGCAGCAGCAGCAGCAGGCCTTTCCGGTCTCCCTGGAGGACCTGGCAGGGCATGGTGGCAACGAGAAGGTGCCTGGGCCAGAGCCCCCGGGCTCGGAGGAGGAGGAAGAGGAGGAAGAGAGTCTAGCAGTGGCGGAGCAGGTAGCTGACTTTGCCAGCTCCCTGCTGGCCGCCCTCCACTGCTGGCACTATCGAGCCAACGCTTTACTTTTCTCCCGGGGTGCTATGGTGAGGTGTCTCTTTGATCTCCCTTCCTCCTTGCATGTTGCCCGGCATGTGCATGTCCTTCCCGTGTCCTCCACTGTCCCTCCTTCTGCTGTCAATACTTAACTCACTCACTGTCACGCCCTGGTGAACCCCTGGCATGCACTGTTCTAGGACTGGGTACCTACCCAATGGTACACTACTCCCCGACCAGGACTAACGGAGTGGGGGCGGGAGGGGAAAGCCAGCATCCATCAAGTGTGAAGGTCAACTGACTGTGGCCGAAAGGGGAGGTGGGTTGGGCTTTTGTAAAAACTGCACGCATTGCAAGGATTTCTGTGGCCCCGGGTCAGGTTGTTTGGAAGGCCTAGGGCGTAGGACTGGCTCAATCCTGGAGGTGCTGCCTGTACCTCCTTGGGGTATGCAAGGCACTGTCCATGTTGGAGTGGAATACAGAGAGGACCAGTTCTCAGTTGTAAGCTGACTTCTGCTTGCTGCAGGGGAAGAGACATGGGGAGTCTGAAGGCTCTAAAAGCTGCAGAAGGCCCAGTGACCGGTCTCCAACCAGTGTGGAGAAACGCATGAGCTTTGAGTCTGTTTCTTCTATGCCAGAGGAGAGCAGTGAGCAGGTAAGAGGGGGAGGTGTAGTACATGGTAGCTGGAGTCCAGAGCTCTAGGTCTACAGGCAGGCCTTTGGGACACAGGCTATCTCGCTGGTCCATGGAACTGGGATTCCCACTTCCTGGACCTACCAGAGGCCTGGGCAGCCAAGAGGTGTGTGGTTTGGCAAACAGCCAACCTGTTTCTGTGAGTTACAAATAGGCGACCGTTTCTGGGCCTCCTCAGACAACTGCCTGTGTTGGACATGGCTGCACATGGTGTTAGTTGCCTAAGGAGCGCCTGGGGCCGCCTGGGTGAAGGGATAGAATGTGCGTATCCATTGCGGGTATCTCTTGCTATTCTCTTCTGTTCCCCACAACCAATCCAGAAGGAAAAGTGGCACGGAGAGACTGCTTGGCAGGCTGCACAGCGGGCAGCATCTGAGGGGGCCTGACTCCTTCACTTTCTCAAAGTTACAAGAGCTAGACCCCAGGTTGAGCCTCAGCCAGGACAGGACTGTGGACCCAGGTGATGCTAGATAAAAATATAGCTGTCTACTTAAGCTGCTGTAACAGCATATGATCAAGTGAAGTGTTTATAAACACAGGAATGTATCGTCCAGAGTGGAGAGCCGGCCAAGTCTAAGATCAAGGCACCTCTATCTGGTTCGTTGTCTGGCGAGGATTCCCTCTCTGCTTCAGTCTCGTCCTTGCTGTGCCCTCACAGCAAGGAACTTCCTTTAGCCTCTTTTATGAGGCTCAAGCATGGAGCGCTTATGGGGTAGTTAGTCACTTCCTAAAATCCCTGCTTGTTCATGTTACCACGATGGACAACAGGTTCCAAGATGAATTTTCTGGAATCCCATTAATGGTTCAGACCTTGACAGTTGTACCGTCAGGAATGACTGTCGTATGTGGTTTTCTAGGATCTACTCACGGTTTACCCGCTGTGCCACTAGCCCACTAGACTTTCTAGTAACCATGTTAAGAAACACAAAGGAGCTGGGTGTGGTGGTACAAGCTTATAATCTTAGTACCCAGGAGGCAGAGACAGGAGAATTTGATATGCTAAGGCCAACTTCAGACACATAGCAAATCCGGATGTATCTTATGTCTCTAACGGATTTTGATTTGGACTAGCATCATGTCAGATGCTCAGGGAGAATGACTGGTGGCCACCATGGTGGGCAGCACTGGTCTAGAACATAAGTGCCGATGGGAGTCGAGTCTGATGCTTCCAACATTTGCGTCTTCTCCCAGGAGACTGCTCTTGGAAGATAACCTGTGTCGGCCAGCTTACTAAGGCTCAGGTGATCACGTGGTCAGCGAAGGCTTCTGTTGGATTTCTCCTTGCCCATCTGTTGGGCATATGCAGCGAGGCTGGGCACACAGGTGCTATGGCAGATTGGCTGGCAGGAGCTGAATCCCTTGCCCTCACCTAGAGAGAGACAGACAGACAGAGACAGATAGAGACAGAGAAACAGAGAGAGAGTGTGTGTGTGTGTGCTTTACAAGTGTGTAAGTGCAGGTGTGGGTATATGGGGGGTCAGTTCTCTGTATCCCCAGTACCATGGGATCTGGGCATTGAGCTGACCTCCATTGGTGATTGGAGTTGAATCACCCTCTGGCCCCTGAACTAATGGAATCTTTGCTCTCTTGGGGAAGTTGCGATATGATTTCATAGTTGCTCAGTCCTGGGTTGAAATTGTAGAACCTGAGCTGCCTTGACATCAGACAGTGGCTATATGTGGGGACCGTGGGAAACTGGATTAGTGTCTAGCTACGTCTTATGTGTTTCCTTACTGCCTGTAGTTCCCAAGCAGGTTGCCACTGAGAGATATTACAACCCTTGCTCATTTCTAGTGTTTTCCTTGGAGTATGGAACGTGGGTCTATCATCCAGCTGCGGGGTAACTAAAGGAATAAATGGACTTGGTACCCTGCGTTTGAGTCATGTGCATTCTGATTGCCTCTGTCCTAAGCTGCAGACCCTCTACCTAGCCTGAGAGCAGGCCACGCCATCTTGTCCCCAAGCCTCAGGAAGGAGCCCCAGCTCCACCCATAACATGTTCTCTGTTGCCTTCCAGGTTGAGACAGATCCTGAGCCCGGGGCTGAGCAGGAGGCCTTTACTGCCTTGGAAGGTCCCAGCCCTGAGGAGATGCCTTCAGACCCAGAATTTCCAGAAGCCCTGGAGACACAGCTTCATGACCCCAAGGGGCTGCTAGGAGTGGACAAGCCCGCTGGTGAGGTAGATTTTGTGGAGCCTGAGGGGTCTGAAGACCTTAAGACCCTGAGTAGTGAGGAGGAAGAAGAGGAGGAGATGGGAGCCACCCAGGAACCCGAGAGCCTCCTGCCACCCTCTGTGCTGGACCAGGCCAGCGTCATTGCCGAGAGGTTCGCCAGTAGCTTCTCTCGGCGGAGCAGCCTGGCAGCGGAGGACGGCAAGTGCAGTGGCCTCGGGACACCACGGCTCATCAGCAGGAGCAGCAGCGTGCTCAGCCTGGAGGGCAGCGAGAAGGGCCTGGCCCGATGGAGCAGCACTGGAGACTCCCTCAGCAACCCGCCCGCCCCAGAAGTGATCATCGGTACAGACACAGTCACGGACACTGGCCCTTCTGTCAATGGGACAGAATCTCTAGGTGCAGGCTCAGGCTGCCCCACGGAACTGGATAGATCTTCCTGCAAGAAAAAGGAATCAGCATTGTCTACCCGAGACCGACAGTTGCTGGACAGAATTAAGAACTACTATGAAAACGCAGAGCACCACGATGCCAGCTTCAGCATCCGTCGGCGGGAGAGCCTCTCCTACATCCCTAAAGGACTGGTGCGCAACTCCGTGTCCAGGTTCAACAGCCTTCCCAAACCAGATCCAGAGCCAGCAGCTCCTGTTGGGTACAAGAGGCCGGGGAGTTCTCGGCCAGCTTCATGGACCTTGTTTGACCTCCCAGGTCCCAGCCGGGCAGACGAAGGGGACCCAGCTCCTATCACAGATGCGGAGTTCCGTCCATCTTCAGAAATTGCCAAGATATGGGAAAGAATGGAGTCTTCGCAGAGAAGTCCCCGGACAGGGTCTGGCCAGAGCCAGGCCAATGGCTTTGAGCTACAAGAGCCACTGTTCATCTTGGAGGAGCATGAGCTGGGGGCCATCACTGAGGAGTCTGCTGTCGCCTCTCCAGAAAGTGCCTCTCCCACTGAGCATCCCAGCCCAGCCCACCTGGCCCGGGAGCTGAAAGAGCTGGTGAAGGAGCTGAGCAGTGGTGTCCAGGGGGAGCTGGTTACCCCACTGCACCCCCGTATTATGCAGCTCTCCCATGTGATGGACAGCCATGTGAGTGAGCGTGTCAAAAACAAGGTCTACCAGTTGGCCCGCCAGTATAGCCTCCGAATTAAGAACATCAAGGCAGCTAGGCCACCTCTACACTGGGAAAAAGCCACTCCTGATGGGGATGAGCCCATCCCTTCCATTTCTGGCCTGCCTGTGGAAGCTGGAGAGCTGTCAGGGGGCAAAGGTATGATGTGGGTAGGGGACTTGGGGTAGAAAAACCAATTAGATCCAGTGCTTTGGGGGGAAACAACCTCTAAAGAGGCTATACCACGAGAGGGCTAGACCGCAAGGACCGCGTCGTATGCAGTGAGCCTTGGCACTGGAGGGCCATTCTAAGCTCCTGATCAAAGCCTCAGTCTGTCCCCTCCTCCCTCTTCCCAGCTCTTCCGGTTGAGCAGAGGGAGTTTGGAGAGCAGGCCTTGGGGCTCATTCCAAACCAAGAAGAGAGCAGACGGTTCCCATTTTACCCTTTCTCTCTCGAATCTTCCTTCACTGGTTCATGTAGCTTGCTCTCTTTCTTCCCAGCCAGGAGGAAGCCTGTGCTATCCCTCCTCAGCTATGAGCAGCTGGTGGCTCAGGAGCATGGCACCTCCAAGTCTTCCTCTGCTGTGGAGACCTCTCCACGCCGTTTCTCCTTCAGCCCTTCTGCTGTCAGCCCAAGAACCACCTCACCTGGGTCTCGGTCCTCCGCTCGGAGCCCCCTCAGCCCCTTTGACACTGAGACCTTCAACTGGCCCGATGTCCGAGAGCTCTGCTCCAAGTATACCTCCCACGACAAGACTGCTCAGGCCGAGAGCAGCTGGCCCCGTAGCCTGCTGGTCAACAGGAGCCGCTCCTTGCCTGAGAACATTATAGAACCTCCTGTGTCTGGCAAGGCGGACCACTGCTGCAGCCTGAACACCAATGGGCGCCAGGGAGATGGGGAGGCCAGCCAGCCTCCACCTCCTGAGTCTCCTCCCCAAAGCCAGCTGAATGGAGGTGAAGCCCTGTATGTCACCGCAGACCTTACCCTAGAGAACAACCGGCGAGTGATCATCATGGAGAAGGGGTCCCATCCTAGCTCTACCATGGGACTGGAGGAAGACAGTGGGAAGGAACCAAGTGCCTCAGTGGTTTTGAAGGGACAGGGCCAAGGTTTCCAGGAGTCTGCAGAGCACCAGCCCAAAGAAGACAGTCCTAGGGACTCAGCGGACACAAACAAACAGGGTAGAGTGAGAAACCTGAGGGAGAAGTTCCAGGCCTTGAACTCTGTGGGTTGACTGACTCCTGAAGGAGAGAACGTGTGGCGGCGGAAAGGACCTGGCGTGCTTTCCCCCAGGCCTGGCACACCAGGCTGTTCTCCATTCTTCTGGAAGAGTGGTTTGGGAAACGTGAACTCACCTGCTACCCGTGCTGGCACCTCCCCTCCCTGGGGAGGTCCCATGATGACTTTCCTTAGGTCCAGATGAGCCACTTACCTTTTCTGTAAATACTTCCCTGATAAGAAGCCAACGATTTTATTTAAACTTATTCTGCCCAGGGAGAGCAAGCACTGTCCTGGCTTCCCTTACTGGCTGGCCACTGCCCAGCTGAGAACCAAGGCGAGACCTAGGAAGCAGTCTGGGCAGGCTTTGCCCTTTAACTGCCTTGTCATAGGACCCAGGCAGGAATGAGGCCAATAATTTATTGCTTTCCATCCTGTGGTGTGTGTGTGTGAGTGAGTGTGTGTGTGTTGTAAAGACTGTAATGGACCTAATTCAGGTACTCTGGCAGGCTGTCTTGCTGGCCCTGTGGTCCTTGCTAATGTTAATGTACACACATTTCATTATTTACCTATGGTGCAATAAGCACTATGACCAACCAACCTGTGTGTGGCCTCCTTCCTGGGGACATGGATGCTCACTCAATGTCCAGGCACAGCCAACAGAAGACATCAGGGTGTTCACATTGTTCTCTGCCACATCTGCCTCTCTGCATTGCTCTGTCCACCCACAGCCTAAAGTCCTGTCTGGGGTGAGAGTCCCACATGAGAGCCGTTAGCTCTTTTCCTAAAGACAAAGTTGTTCTAAAAAGCTGGAGACACCAGGGGCAAGTGGAACACTTTAGATAAATGGGTTTCTAGTGTCCAGGGCCTTTTACTCATCTCTCCCTCTCCGGTTCCCAGGAGCTGGGGTCCTAAGGTTGAGGCTTGGCAATGTCCTAAGTGATCTGCAAAGTGTATTTTATTAGAAATGGTTCCTATTCTCACAGTACCCGCAGAAGTGTCTGGTCGCAAATGGCCAGGAATGCCCCATTTCTGAGTGGGCTCTCTTCTCCATGGAAGACCAGCTTTACTTTGTCTGGTTTCTTCTGTCTGGGGCTAGAAAGGAGGGGACTGTAGGGCCTTGGTGGTGGAGAGGTCAGTCTCTCTGGTGTACCTGCAGGTCTGCAGGGAGCAAGACCTGGGGATCTTCCAACCTAGGAGGATGGACTGGATCTGAACATAGGACCATCAACCCCCACCCCACCCTGATACCAGGCGAGTGGTGATCTCCTGGGCAGGAACAGAGCAGGACTGCAGTAGCCCATGTCCTGTCTGTCCTCTGCAGCCACTGTCAGTCACTGTGAAGACAGCTACTGTTTCTCTGAGCAGACCTGTCCCAGGATATGACACCTGATAGCGGCCATAAAAGCATCGGATAGGTGACTCAAAGTCTTGTCCCAACCTTGCTGCCAACCAGCTGGGTCATCCAACTGTGTTCTTTCCTCCTCTATACATTGAAGGCCAGATGAGTCACTGTTTCTCAAACTGCACGATGGCACCCAGGGGTGGCGCCTGGGCAGTTGTAGCTAATGTCTTTCCGATGAGCCTCATAGTCCACGTGTAGGGACAGGGACAGTTGCATTCACTGACTTCTATTAGAATTATCTATCTGAAGCCTGGCAGGCCTGTGTCCCACCCAAATCAAACAAAACTGCCCCCCGAAAATGGATCCCAGGACAGATAGAGCATCAGGTTTCGGCTCCCAGCAGCAAACAACCTGAACAGATTGCTTGGAGACAACTTTGCCCTAGAGCTGATTGAACTCATGAATGAGCAAGCTTCCTCAAGGCCCCTGATGGGACCTAGGGCCTGGATACCAGCAGCGTCATCCCACGATACTCTCAGGAACAAAGTAAACCCTAGCCGTATCTGTTTGCATGGTGTCTTCCCTCTGACGACCAAGTTTAAAGGGACAAGAGGCTGGTCAAATAAACAGAAACAAGCACGGAGTATTATTGATTTATTAGAAAAACTAGTAAATGGGATTCCTCTGGTTGGTGGAAGCACATTTGAGCGGGTGGAGGACAAGGCCCAGCCAGCCCCAGATGGCATGATCTCTGCCCAACGGGGTTTCTTTTCTCTACCTTCATTTCACCTTGTGCCCTCCCTGAGCTTGCTTGTCCAAGGGACCAAGCTGTGCGGCCTGCTGGTATCTTCTTTCTCTGGATCTCTGCCTCCTCTCGTTGATGGAAGGAGATCCAGAACCAGCCTAGGGGACCTGTTGCCCTCCAGTAGGCAGGAAGGAGAAGATGGGGAAGGGGAGGGAGCCGAGCCTACACAGACTTCTGTTAGTACCAGTAGAGGTGGGGTGGGAGGGTCCCAGGAACCGCTGCACCTCTTCAGCCTGTCTGCCCAGGCCCAGGACAAAGGCAACGGGGAGGGAAGGAGAGCTGCCTGGCTGTGCCCAGAGAGCTTCCTCCAACCGCCCGGGGAGGAAGCCTGTTATGCTGGTGTGGACTGGAGCTGTGTTAACCCAGTTTGGGAATACTGTCAGGGAAGACTGCAAAGTAGAAAATACCAGGAGAAAAACCAGCCTTGCCAGGGCATCAGGAGAGCCTGGCCCTGGAGTGCACAGGGTTCCCGCGAAGTCAGTCCAGTATGTTGAGTGCCTTGGGGCCTGGGTGACTGGTGAGAAGTGTGGGGATCTGGCTGTGATGGTAGGTCACTTGTAGCTTACTACCCTTGTATAATGCTTTGCAGTGAAATCCTAGCTCTTCCATTAGAGCCTTTTTTCTGTCTTGGCTCTGGAGTTACTGGAAAGGTCTCACTTCAGGCGCTACTTGGGTACATGTAGAAGGGAAATGTAGACCCTCATCCTTTGGTCCCCCAAAGACTAGGCCAGGGAAAGTGCCTGAGGGAGCTGCTTGCCACCTAATGCTTCATCGAGGAGCCCACTTCCTGTCCCAGAGATAGACATGCCTTTCGGTGTACCAAGGCCATTCTTATTGTCAGGGGTGCAGATGCCTCCCTGTCTACTGCTTTGGTTTCTCCAGCTGTACAAAGAGGCTGATGAGTGGTGCCCACTGTGTTCCCTGTAGAAGGAGAGAGTTACAGGGTCCTATACCCTGAGGCCAAGTTTCAGACCGGCTGTGGAGATGAAGAAATCAGGCCCCACTGGCGAAGGGGGTTGTCATCCACTGGAGTTGAGTTCATACTCAGGTCATGTTGGGGGGAGGGGGTCACTGGGTGCAACTGATCTCTGAGCTGTACCTGCCTGGTCAACAGTGAGGGATTCTGGGAAGGCCTAGTAACTGTATGCCTACCATTGAGCCTTACCCATGGGGAAGGCAGTAGAAACTGGCTGTGGGCCCTAGGGACACAGATGGTCTCCTGGGTGAAAAGGCCCCTTGCCCTCACCTCAACCATCTTTTGGACCTAACTCCAGCTGCCATGTTGGGCTGAAGCTGTGTTGCTTCCAGTTGTGAAGCAGAGCATGTCTGTAGGACCAGTGGTCTTAGTCTTCCACGGGCATGGGAAAGCACCCCAGGGACAGGCTGCAGAGCCCCTTTTGATGCTTGGTGATCTCTATACCAGGCGACCCCAAAATCTAGGTCTGCAGAAACCAACCAAGAAGAGCCACACCTTCACAAAATAACCTCAACACGCATCCCTATGTTCCGGGGTAACTGTGTCACAAGCCTACGTTTGTCACCCCTAGGTAATAAACAGCTCTGTGTCCAGCCACTGGCCTGGCTGGTGCTAGCTGCCAGGACAGCGGATGATAGGAGGGCGTGTAGCTTTGAGATACTTGACTGTAGGATCTGGGTATTCAGCTTGTCTCTGGCACCAGCCCTCGCCACGTACTGTTGGTTTGGCTGCAACTGGGAATGGGAGAGAGAGCTGCACTATAGGCAGAAGCTTCAGAAGTGTGGACCTGTCTGCCCCTCCTGTGACAGAGGTCTGAACCCTAAGCGGTACCAGGGCTTCCAAGAGAATGGTGTGAGGGCTTCTGGCCCTAACACTGTTGATGCCAGGATTAAAGGGTGTCTGTCATAGGAAGGAGGAGGCTCATTCACTCGGCACTCACCAAAACTCTTAGGGGTGTGAGAAGAGGAAAGAAGGGACGTACTAGCCCTGAGGAGAGAGTCCTGTTGCTGAAGGAGAGGAGGAGACTGGCAGTACTCACAGCTTGACATCCGTATTGTCCCCTTGGTACCCCACCAGCCCCTTGCCCAGAGCTGGTTCTGAAGGCCCTTCCTCCCGCCCCTAAGGAACAGGGCAACTATCATCATATTCATTTTCCTTTCCCTGGCTGACATGATCAGTGACCCCAAAGGGGATTTGCTGTGGTAGTGGGCAGTGCTGGAGGGAACCCATCAGGCATCCCAGCCTGTAGGCAGGAAGAGGAGAGTATATGCCTTACAGAACTCTTTTCCAGCCCCAAAGGAGCTGGACCTCCAGTCCCTGGAGCCCAGCCAGCTGCATGGGGTAGGAGGAGTGGAGGGCTGTTGGCAGGCATTGGGAAGACCAGGGAGGCCAGGCAGGCAAGGCAGCTATTGCAGTGCAGTGTGGGGCCCTGGGGCTGGCCCAGCAAGTTGAGCAGGCAGGCTGCAGGCAGTGAGTGGCAGGCGGGAGGAGGACTGGCCACTGCAGAGGTCGAGGCCATGGGCTCCTTGTCCTTGCATGTCCCAGTGCACACTGCAGTGCTGCCTGGCTGGCCCCGCCCATGGGGGCCCCCAGCTGCTACTTCTTTTTGGGGAAGAAGCTAAACCTCTTCTCCTTGTCCTTCTTGCCTACGCTGGCATCAGGACCAGCCAGGGAAGGCAGGGGCAGACTCTGTGCCTTGACACGGATGCTCTGGGACTCGTTGATGGCCGTGCTCATGCCCTGTAGCCACAACAGCATCTCCTCCTGTAGGGTGGAAAGGTCAAGGAGTCTAGGGGTACATAGCCCTCCTAGGGCCAGGAAGGGCTGGGTATGTTTCTCTGAGGAAGCCCTGAGATCAAGCATCAGGTTTCCACCCACCCTGTTGTTAGTCCATCTGAGTTAGACTTCCTGTGCTTACCTCATCCTTGCCATGGAAAAGCCATTCGCTGCCGTTGCTTAACCTAGAAAGACAGAGGGTTTTGGGTCATGGTACCATCTCCAGAAATCTTAACCTGGGCAGAGAGTTAGCCACTATCCTACAGCCTAGTATTCGTGCCCCGCTAGGGCAGCAGACCACCCAAGAAAGCTAAGACCATCAATCTTTTAAATTAAAAACACCCAAGGAAGAGCC
Organism: Rattus rattus; assembly: GCF_011064425.1. NCBI lineage: Eukaryota > Metazoa > Chordata > Mammalia > Rodentia > Muridae > Rattus > Rattus rattus. The sequence goes on from NC_046160.1 coordinate 90,739,113, forward strand.
CCAGCTGGGAGCTGCTCTCCAGTGCATCTCCACTCGGCCATTAATGCTCAATCAAGCCATTGGCATAAAGATTCAAAAGGCCCAGGGCTCAGGGAGATGTGCCGGGCAGCAAAGCTCACCTCAGCTTAAACACATGCTTCTTCTTCTTATAGTTGACAGCAATCTCACAGATGGCGTGCCTCAGGGCCAGGGGCTCCTCTCCATGGTAGGGCACCCCAAGGGCCAGGTTCTTAGTGTCCTTGTAGAAGGTCAGCTGGCTGTTCCTGAGCACACAGTACAGGTTGTTCCAGGACCTGCAACAACGCAGACAGGCATGTCACCTGTGGTCCTGATGCAGCACCGCACAACCAGCTCCCATAGCCTTGCTGCTTGTTTTTGCTTCTTTGTGTTGTTTTTGGTTTTGAGATACGATGTCATTCTGGCTAACCTGGAACTCGCTCTATAGACCAGGCTGGCCTCAAACTTACAGAGATCCACCTGCCTCTGCCTTCCGAGTGCTGGGATTAAAGGTGTATGCTGCTGCTGCCGCTACCACCACTGCTGTTATTTTTCCTAATTAATTAATTAATTGCTTGTTTCTGTTGCACCATTTTTACCTGGATAAATAGTAGCAGAGTCTGTTGTTTAAAAAAGAGAAGATTAAAAACCATCTACATGTGATTTCACGACTAGAAGTTAGCCATTGTTCACGTATTGTGCGTCCTCCTAGTCTCAGTTCTGTTCCCATTTTCCTACTCAGAGATAACTAAAATTAGATTGTATTGTATACCGTTCAGTCTCCTCACACACTCACTGGGAATCGAACCCAAAGTCCAGAACATCTATCACTGAGCTACATGCCCACCCTTCTGTATTCCATTTTGTATTCAGGTTAATTCTGAACATAAAATTATGCCTTAAGTATTTCCTCATAACATCAATAAGATTTCAAAGTAGTTATGCATACTTTTATGAAAAATTTATGGTATCCTATCATTAGTGGATCTTATGATAGTGAAAACATTATAATTTAATAACAATGTGATATATATTGAATAATGTGATATATATATATATATATATATATATATATACACACACACACACATATATATATCTTGAAGCCTAAGAAACTGTATTTGCTGAGAATGCTCCTTATCACAATGGGCACTTGCTTTGGTTTTCGGTGGTGTTGGGGATAGAACCAGAGGCCACAGCCATGCTAGGCAAGTGCACTGCTATTGAGCCATACCCCCATCCTCTGGCTTGAACATTCCTATGCACAAATTTTTGCTAATAATTCTAGGTTTTTTATTTTTTGAGGCAGATTGGCATGGAACTCAGTGTGTAGACCAGGCTTTCCTCAACTCACAGAGATACACTACCTTTGCCTTAAAGGCAAGCGCCACTCCTGTGTGTGTTTGTAGAGTGTGGTGTGTGTTCATGAGTGCAGGTGCCCTTGGAGGTCAGAAGAGGGCATCAGACCCCCAGAGTGGAGTTAGGTGGTTGTGAGCCATCTGATGTAGGTGATAGGAAACGACGTTGAGTCGCTCCCTGTTTTTGATACTGGAGTTAGAACTCAGGGCCTCGAACATGCTAGACAAATGTCTTAGTTATGCGTTACACCCCTAGCCACTGTTTGTTTAGTTATTTAAATTTTGCAGTGCTGGGGACTGAACCCAGGGCCCTTCACATGCTAGGCAAATGCTACCATTCTGATCTGACCTTGGAATGTGTTGCTTGAAGTAGAATTTCAAGCTTTCTTTATCCTTTGCATATTAGATGCATCAGAATTGAACTAGGACGTGTGTGTGTATTTTACTTGGTATACCTTCTTTTCTTTTATTTTGTGTTTGTTTTTTGAGCCAGGGTTTCAAGTTTTAGTCTAAACTTGTCTTGAAGTTGGTATTAGAGACATGTTTAACTCTGTCCTATCATTTAAGAAAAAAAGAAAGAAAAGAAACAAACAAAAACCCTCAGACTAGATTTCTGCAAGTCTGGGCTTGTTTCTATGGTTGTGTTTGGAGAATGCTGAGCTCCCAAGCTCATGGTGACTTGCTGGGGTTCCCGAGCTCATGGTGGCCTTGTCCGGAGCACACAGCAGAGTGTCCAAGCTCCTGTGCTGACAATGGGAGGTGCTGCTGCTGCATTTTTATGATAAGGAACACTCAGCCTTCTTCTTCCCGTCTTCCTCCATCTGTCTGTTCGTCCATCTGTCCATCTGTCCATCCATCCGTCCGTCTGTATGTCTTTTGAAGGCAGGCGAGGAGATAGGAGGGTGTAGAGAGAAGCACCATCTGACCAGAGAACTTGATTGAATGAAGCGTTTGCAGCGCCCTTTTCACAGAGCCCAGGGTTCCTAACTGAGCTCAGGTCCTTCCTCCTGCAGTAAGGCAGCGGCTCTGGAGGTCTTTGGTGTACAGGCCTGCCTTGAGCAAGTGACTTAACCTCTGAGGTGCTGCTTCCCCATCTGGAGAGTGTACACGTGAGTAGTGATCGCAGCTGTAAATATCTGACCAGTCCTACTAGATTGCCAAGCCCACAGGAGATGCCCGGTAGAAGCTAATTAGCTCCCTTCCCGGAGGCTCTGCACTTACAGTGAATCTCTTCAGGACCACTGTCTCCGAATGGTTGTCCCCTTTTAAAACTGGAAGTCGCTTCGTTGACTCCCCTAGGCCAGAAGCTGTAGAGGTAACACTGGCTTCCCAGTGCTGGCCATTTTTTTTTTTTTTTTGACGCTCCCCACCTGAGCCTACTTCTCTTCTGCCACAAGCCGTTGGCCCAGTCCCCATAATGCTGCTAAAAGGAAAGGGCCCCAGGGACCCCAGACGCGCAGCACGTGACTAGCGCTCAGTGACATGGAAGGATACCTGCTATCTTCCCATCAGCACTGGAAGGGACCTGCAGAAGGCAGGCATATAGGTCACTAATGTTCCTAGTCACCTCCCACTTTACAGCAAGGTAAGTGAAGTCCAGATGGCTAAAAGCGAGGCTTGGTTAAGACCATGTCAGCGCTGAGGCTTCCTGTTGCCCACCCCTGTGATAACTGGCCCACGCTCATCATGAACTTGCTGTTTACCAGGCACAGCTTCCATTCCGAAAAGACCTGCTACTGTCATCATCTAACCTTGTTCCTTTTTTTTTTTTCGGAGCTGGGGACCGAACCCAGGGCCTTGCGCTTCCTAGGCAAGCGCTCTACCACTGAGCTAAATCCCAACCCCAACCTTGTTCCTTTTATTATTGTTTTTTGAGGGGGAAAGGTAGAGACAGAGTCTCACTATGTAGCTCTGGCTGTCCTGGAACTATGTAGACCAGGCTGGACTCGAACTCACAGAGATGTGCCTGCATATGCCTCCTGAATGCTGGACTGATGTGCCATGACATCCGGCTCTATCCTCATTCCGTTTTACAAATGGGGAACATAACTTGAGGGATTTGGGTAATGTCTGATGACGTCATAGTATTTTAACAAAATCAAGATGGGCTTCTCCCGTCATGCCAAGAAACACACCGGCATAGCCTAAGGCTCAGGACCACTCTCCCCAGTGCACACCTCTGCCATCAAAGCACTGCTGGTGGGGTGACCCCTGGAGCTGCTCGGCCTCCCCAGGGGCCCTTCCCCCACACACCTGTTCGAGGCCTTCTTGTTGGGCCCCTCTAGGTCGTGCTTTCTGCCCAAGTAGCCCTCCATCTGCACAGTATGCCCGAGGTCTCGCTGGGCTGGCAGCGTTGTGGGTTCGTCACCCTCACTCAGGGGCGTGTCCAGGACCTTAAAGAGGGGCTCTGTGGCAGGCCTCTCATCCCCAACGGATTTCTCCTGCTCGTCCTTGTGGTGTCCTGGCAGGGGTGGTGGCTGCAGGTCCTGAGGCCATGGCCCTCTTTCTTCCCCCTGCTCAGGGTCACAAGAGAGGAGCATGCCTTCATGAAGCTTCCGACCAAGGAGAGCTTTCTTTGGCCCTTTCCACCTGAGCCTGGTTCTCTTCCGCCACAAGCTGCTGCCCACTCTGCCTCTCCTATAACTTGGGATGTATTCCCTGGTCTCTGGCTCCATTTCCCCTGACTCCACCGTTGGGTAACCCCACCTTCATCTTAATTAGCAAAAGAGGGTCCTTAGAGGGAGATGAAGGGGTCTGGTGGTGAACACACCCAGAGGGACTTTCAGGGCTATGGCCAAGCTCTCTAAAGCCTGCTCCAGGATCCAATCCTCCTTCCTCCAAGTATTTTCAATGTTGAGACACACACTGTGGGGCTCTGAAAATACTTTGCAGGAAGGGCCTGCTGCACGGAGCAGTGTTGCAAGCTACCTGGATGAGGGTGTTGATCGAATACTCTTCTGTAACCTTCAAATTGTAACAGAAGCCATAAGTCTCCCTCATCTTTAACTGAACAACTTGAGAAGTGATCCCCTGACTATATAAAACAAATCGAGTCTCTTCAGGTTCTGACAAGCCCTCTCCTGTTACCTGGTGGGAAGTTGTTAGATAGGGCGGGATTCCGGTATCACTGGTTGCTTGTCTTGTGGAAATGCTGTGCTGTTTACCTCTGCGTGGGCTCCCTGCAGACCAGGCCAAGTGAGGGAAGGGGCTCCTGGCTGTCAGTATTAGGGGCCGATGAAAAGAGAAGGGACACCCCATTTCCTAGCTGGATATCCCTTTGAGGCAAGAACAATAGGAGGGGTCTTCCAATTGGGTACCAAAGAAGGCAGTTTCACTTGGGCCATGGGGCTAGAGTATCATCCCTGTGCTGACTGCTGGTAACCTCGGGATGAGTTGGGAAGGCATCCCCAACAGGCATACAGGATGCTCAGAACATTGAGGAGGAGCATGGAGTAACTGGGAAAGGGCAGGCCCTGTTCTTTTCATTGGGAGCTTAGCCGAGGGTCTGAGCCCAACTGGACATAAAACTGAAGCTGTAAGATGAAACTGAGTACTTTCAACAGTTGCATGACTGGGCTCTGCCGGAGGAGGCACTACGAGATGCCAAGTGGGTGAAGTTCAAAGGTAGTGGTCAGAAGACAGGAGAGCTGTGTGTGTCCCCACCAGGTACTGTTCAATAAACAAGCTCTCAAGTACTGGGGCCCCAGTAAGATTTCATTCAAAGAGAAGGAAACCTGGCTGGAAGTATTTGGAAATCACTGACCAAACATTTCTATATTTAATGAGAAAAACGATGCTCAGAGGTTAATGGCTTTTGGGATGATATATCTATATCTGTCTGTCTGTCCGCCCATCCACCTATCTATCTATCTATCTATCTATCTATCTATCTATCTATCTATCTATCTATCATCTATCTATCTAGTCAGTGGGTATACAAAGTAATTAGGAGAATGTACTCTAGAATTGGGCAGGCCTGCCTTGCATGCTACTCTCATTCCTTAGAATCCTTTGAGGGTTGTATCTCAGAGTGTCTGCCATGAGCAAGCATTGTCCCCAAGGCTCCAAAGGCCCTGAGATGCCTGCACTGTGATTTCCTATCCCCCAGGAGAGGGAACTCTGTCCAGAGGGCAGAAGTGTGAGCGCAATGCCTCTCCTAGAGATGAGCCAGTAGGAAGCTGATGTCTGGAAGAAGATGCCACACGGGTGCAGGGCAGGAAGCCACCAGCCGGTTATAACCTGCCTTCAACTGCGCCTCTCCCAGCCTCTGCCCTTCTGCATTTGCTTCCTATGCCTTTAATTCTTTGAGAAAGTGGCCTTTAAAAATCAAGATACATTCAGCTAGGGCTGACTTCTTGCTGCTGCATACCAGGCAGAGACCTAGCCTAGGCTGGAGCCAGGGTGTTCTGAGCAGACTTGGCTGTGTTACAAGTTAGCTTTGAAACACGGGGCTTTCCAGTAATTGCAAAGATTTCTTCTCTGGTCTTGGTTTTGGAGTGGATTTCAGTGCATCCTGCTTCCAACCCCACACAAAAGTCAAGACCCTAGAGGGAGGAGCCAAAAATGAGGGTGCTGGTGGAGGGCTTTGGCTTTGGAAGTCCTCAGTTCTCTCCTGGACTGGGGAGACACACAGAAAATCTGCTGGGAGGGAGGTGGATGCAGGAGAGGGTGGAGAGGCTCCCAGAGTTTGTCTTTTCTTCAGCTCCCAAAGAAATCTAGCCAACTTCTGGAGGAGAGGGGGATGGAAAAAGGAAAGAAACACCCTTCCATAGTAGCCCACCCCTTCACCATAGAACTGTGCCCCACTGTACCCTTTCTAACGCCCAAAGCCCAGATGTTGGGTCAGACAGGCCTGGAATGAAATCTCTGGACCTCCATCTTGAGAACAGAGAACCCAGCAAGTCAGTAACCCTTCCTGATACTATCTACTCGTAAGGTGATACCTGTGACTTGCTGGGTGATTTGAAGTCTTTCAGAGTAAGATAGTAATGTTGGCTGTTATGATCCTAATCCTGCCAAACCCATCTGTCTCCCGGCTCTTCTGAGCTGTTATGGCCAGTGCCTGTGTCGCCAGCATGACCATCTCAAATACTCTTTTCCCTAGAGCATGGGGTTCTCAGGATGCCTCAGTGACCCTTCATGGGGAATCGTAGCTGCTTGCTGGCAGGCAAGGTCCCACCTGCTACTTCCTCTGCTGTTTCAGTAGGACTATCCCAAGGCTCCAGACAGAACAGGGGAACTGTGGTGAATGTGGAGAGTCCTTCAGGGCAGCTTGGACTCAATCATGAAGCTCACAGATACTGAAAAGGAACACGAGGTGTCTTCAAAGTCACTAGCTAGGGCTGAGGTCAACAAATGTTCTGTAAGGGAAGATCCTGGTAACTCATGTTAGGAGTTTCACAAAGATCTCACAACTTTGTGAAGACTCTCAAGAAGACTTTACCTATGCTCAGTCGGCAGAAACAAAGCAGAAAGGGGGTTCACAAAGCAAAGTTGACAGAACAGTAGGGAAGTGAGAGAGAGAGAGCAGCCTCCTAGCTTAAGGTCAGCACTGCACACTGTGTCAGAAGCATGGGCGTGGGCAGAGGTCTTTGGAATTCAGTTGAGATAAGGAATGTCCCCTAGGGCCTTTTACCAGCAGTTGGTGTCTCAAGGAGGAGGCGGATGGAGTTGGCCTTATTAGGAAAGTAGGTCCTACCAGAGAAGGCTGGAGGTAGCAAGGACAGATGGAGTCCCTGCAAAGGGAGCCAAGAGGACAATTCTTAGACTTTTGGAGACTGTGAAGAGGTCTTGGGAACCACCGAATCAGCCAGTCCTACCAGAGATTAGAAAATTGGGCTCCAGAAAGTCCAGGGAGGATCTGGGATCACACAGTAGGTTAGCAGATTCGGGGCAAGAGTCCACAGCATTATTTCTCTGACCCAAAAAGGTCTTGCAAATTTGAAAGGGAGGCAACACAAGTCCCTGAGGGTAGGCCTAGGCATGGCATGCAGGTGGTCAGGAAGCCAAAGAAGCCAAGTGGTTGACCAAAGACACAGCCATTCCCCCGGCTGCCTGGGCCTAGCTCTAAATCTACCACGGATGAATCTGAGGCCTGCAGTATTGCTGAAAGAGTTACTGCCTCCTTCTAGGTTAGATGCAACGAAGAGTTCCCAGCAAACAGCTAGCTGAACGATGACCAATCCAACATGATCATGTGGGTGGATGTCTGGGACAGAAGTCTTGCCTGGTGGTGGTGGCACAGGCCTTTAATCCCAGTACTCAGGAAGCAGAAGCAGACTGTGTGAGTTTGAGGCCAGCCTGGTCTACAGAACAAGTTCTAGGACATCCAGGGCTACACACAGACATCCTGTCTTAACAACAACAACAATAAGAAAAAGAAAAAAACAGGTTCCAAGGTTAAATAAACTAGGGAAGGGAAAGAAGAGGTGGCAGTTCCCTTATTCTCCCTGGAAGCATGCAGCAGACCGAGGAAGCGGTCCACTGCACTGTCAGGCAGAGGACTGTGGTAGAAGGTCAGGAGGAGTAGCCTCTGGTCGGGGCTCACAGTTGCTTAGCCAGCAGAGGTGCATGTTACAGACAGACAGGCTTCGCACAGACACTGGGATGAGGAAGTGGTCAGAGCCCTGTGTCCTCTATGCACTCAGCCAGAAGGCTTTGATCATCAGGAACACTCAGGTTCTGCACCATTGAGGGGTGTCATTGCAGGACATCACCCAAGGAGCTCGGGATAGCCTGGAAGAGAATGTGGGAGAACCTGGAAGAAATTCTGGGGTCAGGCGGGCAGGGTAGGCCTACAGCAGGAGGAGACACTGCCTGAAGTAGAGGTTGGCTTGCTGATTTGTTAAACAGATAAGAACAGGTATCTGCTAGGAAGATGTGTGTACCAGCTGCTGGCACCATGTCTGAGAAGGGAATTGGTTGCTGATTGAGGGAAATTATGAAAAGAAAGACCCCCTGAGATTGAGGCTGAACAAGGAAAGACCCCTGGCTCCTGGGAGGATAGCCATCTGAGTCTTGGTGGAATCTTGGCAGAGCCTTGCAAAGTCTAGTAAGTCACATAAGCACTGGGGCCAGGAAACTGGGTTTGTGGGAGAAGTGAACAAGAAAGTGGGGACCTTCCTCACAGATACTGAGAGGTGGGAAAGTGGACAGAACAGGTTAAGTTTCTTCTGGGGACTAACTTAAAGATGCATTTCCAGCTTACCCCACCTGGGGATCCAGCCCATATACATACAGTCACCAAACCCAGACAATATTGCTGATGCCAAGAAGTGCAAGCCGACAGGAGCCTGATGTAGCTGTCGCCTGAGAGGCTCTGCCAGAGCCTGACAAACACAGAGGCAAATGCTCATAGCCAACCACTGAACTGAGAACGGGGTCCCCATTGGAGGAGTTAGAGAAAGGATTGTAGGAGCTGAAGGGGTTTGCAACCCCATAAGAACAATACCAACCAACCAGAGCTCCCAGGGACTAAACTACCAAAGAGTACACATGGACTGACCCAGGCCTCCAGCTGCATATGTAGCAGAGGATGGCCTTGTTGGGCACCAATGGGAGAAGAAGCCCTTGGTCCTGCCAAGGTTGGATACCCCACCCCCACCCCGTGTAGGGAAATGTCAGGGTAGGGAGGCGGGAAGGGGTAGGTGAACACCCTCATAGAAGAAGAGGGAGGGGAGATGGGATAGGGGGTTTATGGATGGTAAACCAGGAAAGGGGATGACATTTGAAATGCAAATAAAAAAATATCCAAAAAAAAAAAAAAGGGGGGGGGCTGGAGAGATGGCTCAGTGGTTAAGAGCACCGACTGCTCTTCCTGAGGTCCTGAGTTCAAATCCCAGCAACCACATGGTGGCTCACAACCATCTGTAATGAGATCTGATGCCCTCTTCTGGTGTGTCTGAAGGCAGGTACAGTGTACTCATACAATAAAATAAAATCTTAAAAAATAAATTTATAAAAAAAAAAAAAAAAGAAAAGAAAAAAAAAAAAAAATGCATTTCCAGGATCGGCCAGCAGGTGGTGTGGGGGACTGCAGACAGACCATTAATTCCACAGGCCAAAATATCCTGACTCAGGACCACAGTGATGCTCAGTGAATTAAGATGTACCCGTAAGCAAGAGGACCCTGCTGACAGAGTTTTCTCCTCTACTGTTAATGTTGGTGAGAGCCAGGGGGCATGGGTGGACCTCAGAATAGACTGCTCCACGTTAGCAGTGACATAAGTTCTGGAACACTAGCCTAGAACAGACATAGAGGGAGAGTCAAGGATGGAGGTCTCCAGGCTGGTTAGTGTCTACAACCTTGGTAATGTTAGGGTCTACATGGGGGGAGGTTCTTCTAAAAAATGAAGGGTCCGGGTGAGGATGACGGGACCTAAATGACCATGTGCTAAGTGCCAAGCTCTCTACACACATTCTGTCTTGCAAGCCTTTCAGCCTGTTGTACAGACTAGGGGGAACAAGAAACCTGCCCACAGTCACATATCTAGCAAAGGTGGGAAATAGGTCTGCCTAGCTCCAAACACAATGCTCTTTCTATTCAGTCTAGGTGTGTTTGTGTGTATAGGAGTTCCATGGCTCCTGAAGAAAACATCACCCGATGAGGTTCTCAGTCTAAAGATGTGCCAGCTTACGTGAGGCATGTGGCCAACTTGTTAAGGTGGTGCGATCACATCCAAGCTACACTGGAAGGAGCTGGAAATGGGGTTTGCACCACAAAAGACACAGTGCTAGATGCCTTAGGCAACCGAACAGTACCAGGTGAGAGCGGGGTGAGCAGAGCCAGTTCAGGATGTTTATTCTCCCCAGTGTCTGATGTCTTGGCTCCCGGGCTCTGAGGGAGAAGGGATGTGTAGACAGTTTGTAAAGGCTGCTTGAAGACAGCTGTTCTCAAGAGAAGAAAGAGACTCGGTTTGCCACGTTGAAAAGCAGCCAAAGACAGGGACACATGAAGACTTGGGGTAGACGGAGACCCCAAAGGAGAAAGGAGAGGCTATGCTGAACCAGAAGTGTGGGGGTGGGGAAGGAAAGGCAAACTGTGGCAGATGGCAAGCAGCCCTGCAGATGGCAGGCCAAGAGATGGTGAGGGGCTCCCAGAAGTGGGGTCTGGAAGCAGAGAGGCTCAATTCTACACCCCAATGGCCAGCTGTCATCTGATATGTCTACTGGGGCGCTTGGGCGAGATGGAGGGAGGATGGCACTGGCCCCGGAACAAAGCAAAAGGAAGGGGGGAATCAGTCTGTAGGTTTCTCTTGGACACAGGAGATCTGGTCCACTGTCCCCAGAGGAGAGCGAGGGAGGTGTCTTCAGAGTGGTTTTCAATGCGCATGACCTGTGTGCTGACTTTAGAGGAGCTGGTAGCGGCTGGGTTTCTTAGTGACCTGGATCTTGGCCACCCAAGTGGTTCCCCATCCACTTCTGAGGTCCTTCCAAATGTTAGCAAGCTGAGTCTCATGCTGAGTCCGTCAGTATCGGGGAACAGGAGGACGCACAGCTTGAAACAAGGAACTTGGGGGAGATTTTACAGCAGAAGGACCAGACATTAGCATCTGGCATAACGAAGAGAGAGCTGGGCACACCCTGCTGTGGGTAATGTCCAGAAAGAGAGCAGGTTTCTCCAGGGAGCCAGGGCGCAGTGCCAGACTGCAGGCGGACACACCCTTGCCACGCTGACTCAGGCATCCTGGGGAGACAGAAACACGCCCAAGTTTGGGGCAAAGCTGACGTCTGTTCTGGGCTGAGACTGCCCATTTGGAACAAAGAGGATTTGCATTTGAGGCAAAATGTCTGAAAAAGCTGCTCTTCATGGGTGGGGAGGGGCAAGGACTGGGAAGGCTCTTCAGGCAAGAAGAAACACAGCTGCTGCCCCCCACCCACAGCATCCACCGTCAGAGCCCTACTGCCAGCTGCTGAGTAAAGCTCTGGGCTGCTGGGGGCAACTGGCTGGAGCTAGCAAGGCCTGCCACAAAGGTGGCCTAGACCCCGATCCCAGTGCCTGCACAGTCCCTGGGATTGCCCCTCACTCACAAGTGCTGGCTGTTCTCCCAAAGCCTGAGACAGGAAGGGAGATCAGCAAGGTTCAGATCACCCCACAGCCCTACTCTGACGCTCAGCCTGTCCCAAGGGAAGTCGGCTGTGTGGCCATTCATGGAGGCTCACACTTAAGGTGCAGTGTCTGTGAACCATCCTTGAGTAAGACTGTTCCTGCTCAAGGCTGACCATGAAGAGCACCCACTCGGATACCGTTTGGAGTAGTCTTGTTCCCAGGGTCCCCCTGCACTGCACACCAGGTCTAGCCTGGGGACCTGGAGTCAGGAAGGGTATGTTGGTTCCAAACTGAGATTGTTTCTTGTTACAGTGCCCCCCAACCCCCACTCAGCATCCATGTCTTTAAGGGGTGTCACTCCTGTAATCCCAGCACCCCTGCAGGGACCCTGAAACAGCAGTGTGTGGGAAGAGGTCTTGAGCTTGGAGGGAGCTCCCAGTCTTTAACACCATGAGAGCTCAAGCTCCTCCCTCCTAGGAGAAAACACCTTCCCACAAATAAGACACTGGGGAGTCTGAGTCAGCAAGGCCTGGGCGATGAAGAACACTTAGGGGAGCCCAGAGACCCTTTCCCAGGGGGAAGGGAAGGCACATAAGGCAGAGAGGGTGCCGGCCCCTTGTCAGAACGTCCTCTCGAGTTACACTCTGGCTGAAGGCACAAAGAAACAATCAGGACCCCCCAGGGCCCCACTGCTGGCACTATGCAGGTTTGACCTCAGCTCTTCCCTCACACAGGGACATGGCCAAATGCCCTAGGCTGTCCCCTCTCCTTCCCCATCCTGCTTCACAGTATCTGCTGGGGGTCTCAGAGTTAGGAGCAGGAGGGAGGAAAACAGGAAAGTCATTTCCCCCAGCTTTTCCCTTGAAAGGCTGCATCACTGACACATGGGAATGTGGACTTTCTGTAGCCCTACGGAAAGACCGTTATAAGGCAAGAGACTTGGGGATGGGATGGGGAGGTTCCAAAGCCACACAAGTTAAACAGAACCAGAGACCAGACCCCAAACACTCCGACTTCTTTCCGAGTGTTGCTTCTTGTGATGCCTTGTCTCTCTGGCTTGGCCTCACACTTACCTGTGGGAAGTGACTGATTTTTACCGGATGCCCTCTAACATGCAGAGGCAGGGGCAGTAGTGGCATTGCACAGTGATGGTTTGGCAGCTCAGTCATTGCATGTGCACACACGGGAAGGGGAAGGTTGGATCAAGGCCCACAGGGTGCTGCCTGTGGGATGCACTATGCAGGCAGGGGAAGGGTGCTTGGTCCACTCCCATTCGTAACTCCAGCAGGAAGCGACATGCATTAGTAAGGGCTTTTACAAGAAGCGATGTGGCATGTGTCTATACTACAGGACCCGACACCAGACTGCACAGACAGGAGAGCCACAGCACCCCGGCCAATCCATGAGAAGGCGCAGCAGACAACTGAACCTTCCTGAGATGGGAAGAGGCTGTCAAGGGCAGTCAAAGGGGGCTGCAGTGAGCTTAGGAGGACCTCTCCAAAACGAGGTTGGGCTTTCTGTCTGCATGGGCTCCATCCTCTTTCTCACATCAAAGGTGATTTGGAGTTACGTCCTCCCCCCTGCATCTTTAAGGCTTGGGAAGAAGCTGCAGCAGGAAGAAGGTTGTCTCCAGGAGGCCCTGGGCCTGGTGTTCATTTGATTAGCCATCTGGTTGCTTTCTGGTACAGACATGGGCTGCTTTTCCAATCTGGTGAGTGGCTGGCTGCTCAGCAAGGATCTCCCATAGGGGCTCACTCCTCCCCCAGAGAAACACTCGGATTTAAGCAAATTTTATTCCTCCCAACCCAGTTGATATTCAAGTGTTGGATGGAGGTGGCTCAGGGGCGCATGTAGTTCCATTTGCACAAACGTACACGTACACGACAGACAATGGTGTCGAGATGCTCAGGTGGTCATGAAGCCCGCACACCGGGGACACCACGGCATGCAGACACACAGGGATGCAGGGCAGAAGCGCGGGTGGAGGCAGGAGGCAGGGACAGCTCCAGCCCTGTTCACAGTCCATAGGCCCTGGAGTTCTCTCTCCCTCTGGTGGGAGTGGGGTTAGGGACGGGCTCAGGGGAGTTGGTGCTGGGAAAGGGAGCTGGAAGACAGTCTACCACAGCCGGGATGGGTAGGCAGCAGGATCTTCTGAGAAAGGTCTTCCAGCAGAGCCCAACAGTACCCTCTGCTGAGCATGATGGGTCGGTACAGCTCAGAAAACGGCACCGAAGAAACCTGTGTGTGTGTGTGTGTGTGTGTGTGTGTGTGTGTGTGTGTGTGTGTGTGTGTGTGTGCGCGCGCGCGCGCGCGCGCATGCGCGTGTGCAGGGATTCTGCAGAGGGAGGGGTGTGCATCTTTCTTGGGGTAGCTGATGTAGCATAAATTCCCACCAAGGATGCTAGTCCTAAATCCCTACTCAGGTTACTCCACTCACCTGGGCTCTGAGACAGAGGGAGTACATGAAGTTCTCTGCTGCTTCTGGTACCCAAAGCCACATGCCACAGGGATTCATGCAGTGGTGCGAACCACATGCAGACCGCGTTCTTCTCACCGGCTAGTCCTAATAGCATCTCCCCAATCTGAGTCACAGCTGTCCAGGCTCCCTGAACAGACTCTCGGGACCCAAAGGACCCTGCTCCAGGTACGGCCCCATGGCTGTACGTCCCAGGTCTCTAGAGGCTTTTTCTTTAAACCCCTCAGATAAGGTTTGCTGTTCTAGTCTATAAACTGGGGGCTTCCTCACAGTACTAAAACTCGGGGGATCTCCTTCACCCTCACGTCTAATCTTGCCTTAGAACCATCTCTATAGTCAAACTCTATGACCAACAGCCATAGAGGGATGGTGGAAATCTACACTTTGCTGCATGAGGTGTCTGTGGGTGGCTTGGGCAGCACGAGGCAGTCTGTCGATTCAGATGCTTGTGGAAATATACGTGCCAGCATGTATAAAGAGAGGGCACTGTGCTAAGGACGAGGTGTGAGGGTAGTGGGAAGAGAGACCGTGTACCCAATGGAACCAACTCCGAGTAAAGTGTTTCCCCTGTGCTGATGGTGATGTATTTATCCCATAGAATTTATTAAACTAGAGAAAACCAAACTTGTAGAGTCATGTTGGTGGGCTGGCTTCTGGGTTGGAAGGAGCGGAATTATTTAAGAATTAAAATCTAAGTAGAAAAAGTAGATGAATCTGAAGGAGGCTCCTAGAGTGGCCTGTGGGCAGGATGAGGGTAGGGACCAGGAAGCACGCCCTGCCCTCTGTCCTCGCCTTCCTTCTGCCCTGGCTGAGCCTAGAAGGGGTGAGCAGGCTCTGGCAGCAGTGACTCCCAGGAGCTAGACAAGCGGGACATGAAACTGACCGGGGATGTTCTCTCGGTGGCCGCATGGTGGACCTGGGGAGCCTCGCCAGCTGTCTCGCCCTCCTCCTCTTGAGGCCTAAAGGAGACACAATCTCTCTTTAGCGACAGGTGCCTCTCTTCAAGGCCTGGCTCTTCCTGGCTTTCCACCCACTGGGAGCACAGAACGTGCACAGGACATAATCGTTGGCTCTCCTTCCCAGAGGTGCTCAGACACGTCAGAAATGGATGAATTCCATATGAGGCAGTCTAAGGGCAGCGTCTGGGAGTTCCGAAGGGAAAGGTTGACTTAGCAACAGGCACTGTTAGCTAACCCTTCCTTCCTGTATTGGGCTTCAGGCTTCTGTGTCTGGTGCAACAGAGCTCTGTACATTCTGGGTTGTGCTGACAGGGCACCCAGGAGAGGCCAAAGGTTCTTTTGTTCACAGGACAGGTGTTGATTAGCGGCTTCCTTTCCCTCCTCCCCAATCACCCTTTACAACATGCTTGGCTCCTGTACATGGGATGCAGGGCTGACACTCACCCAGGTTCCTCTGTGGGTCTGTCTGGAGTCTGGCGTTCCTTAAGCTCAAGCTGGGGAGGAAAAGGTCAGGGGTCAGAGCCACATAGAGGAGCTAACTCTCAGATGACCTAAGCTTGGCCCTGCACCGTAATACACCAAATGTTTGAGTCACATCGTCTGTCTTTAATGTCTCCTGTACCCGTCCGCCCTCTTACCAGCCTGAGAACATGACGTGAGAGTTAGCACCACACCCTTCCAATAGCTGCGGCCCTCTTGTCCCCCAGACGGCCTCAGCTTACCGTGGTGGGCTTCTCCAGGGCAGCGAAGCGCTCTGCCCAGCTGGCTGTGGACTTCTCAAAAGCCTCGTGCCTCTTGATGAGCTTCTCCACGCTGTCCACCGTATGTCCAAAGTCCCGGCTGGCCAGGTAGGGCTCCTGGGCAATCAGCCATGCCTCGGCCACAGAAGCGTCCCTCGAGAACTGGCACACCTCCAGCACTGCCACGAGAACAAGCCACGAACCCACCCACAAGGCCCAAGGGCCAGTCAGCATCCAGGTATCCCTCAACTATATGAGTGCCTTTTTCCGCTGTGAGTTTCTGCCGAAAGCCACTTCACCCCACACTAGAGAACCACCCCATCTCTACCAATGGTTCCACAGCTACACAAAACTTTACATGTATAATCCACCCGCCTCTAGCAATGGTTACATAAACAAAGTCTTACATGTATATACATTTACTTACATATATATGTCCAATTTTATAAATGTATACTGTTTTACTTTTATTTGTGCCATGCTGGGTATCAAACTCAGGCCTCTGTTCATGCTAGGTACTCTATCATTGGGCTTCATCAATACCCCTTAGCCTTTGAGACAGGCCTCAGAGTTTAGCACAGGCTAGCCGCCTCAGACTCTCAGTCCTCTCTCCTCCACTTCCTAAGTGCCAAATTAATGGTGTATGCCACCATGCACAGCAGGACTCATATTTTTAAAGCAACCAACTTCACTTATATTGCCTTGCTTTAGGAAGCAATCCCCTGCCTCAAATTCTTTCCCTTATCTAGCTCACAAACAAGCATGGAGACTCGCTGGTCCTGGCTTTAACCTTGCTCACAGCTTACCTGAGGTAAGATATTCTTCCTCTTGCCTCAGCCTCAGGCTGCTGGAGGACAGAGCTCCTGACCTCCACACAATAACCTGAAGGCCAGACACTCAGGAGAAACTAGAACTTCCCTGACCTCTCCCAACCCACAACTCCACATGGGAACCAAGCTGGGCACAGGAGGGCGGGAGAGGATGAGGAGGAGAGTGGGCAGGGGTAAGAGGGTGGAACACTCATCTGTACAGACCTCCTGCCTCAGGCCAGTGGCCCAGAGCTTCCTCACTGAGTACTGCCATGAAGTTTCTTCTACGCATGGTGTGGTACCTTGTACTTCTAGTAGGGGTCTGCTAGGCCCTGCCCTCAGGTTCCCCAGCCCTGAGCTATACTCACGCATGTGGAGCCTGTCAGAGCGGGCCTCCCACTTGTCATTCATTTCCTGCCTCCTGGATATCACTTGCTGTAATTTCTCCCGGATCTGTGGAGAGGAAAGGGGAGAAGCCCAGGCTATGGTGATGCTCCCTGATGTCTGCAGCAGTCCTAGACGGCTGCAAAGAGCAAGTGGGGTCACACGGTCCTGGATTCAAGTCTTCACTCTGCTACCTTCATCTTTCTGAGGTACCTTTAGGTGTCTCACCTGAGAAGTGGAGTCAACAACTCCAAAGGACAGGCAGGCACATGTGGGTGCCGGGCAGGCGTGAGCCTCCTCTCCTTTAGGGAGCACCCACCTCCTTAAGGCAGGGGATGGGCTTGAGGTGCCTCCGACTTCTGGCTTGTAGGCACCTCAGCTCCTTGGATGTATCTTCTCCTCCCTGTTCCCTGAAGCTGCTTGGCCAGCCAGGCTGGGCGGCACAGTGACATGGAGAGACTCACCTCGTCTGAGGCCTGGTGTTGCCTCTGTAGCAGGGACTCCCCAAGTTCTAGGCAGGTGCTGAAGTTCTTGGCCCTGGTATTGATCTCTGCCTTGATGCCCTGGTGATACTTCAAGAGCAATTCCACCGAGGAGACATCCCTGGGGACAGGACGGCCAGGGCAGACAGGCAGTTTGAGAGACAGAATCGGGCCACTTAGACCTGCCTTGAGGAGTCTTGTCTCTATCCTTTCTTCTCTCTGGATAGCCAGGAATTCCTCTCTGTCCCAGCCCCAGCAGTAACACTAACATGTTAGCGTCTTCACTGGTCAGTGGGTCAGCAAGGAGAACAGGGACCCTAAAAAAATCTGGGAATATTACTGGACAATAAAAAGGAATGAATTACTGAATCACGCTATGTGGATGAAATCTTTGAAACAGGCTGAGGGAAAGAAACCAATTACGGGAGACAATACACTGTGCGACGCTGTTTATACAAAACGGAGAGACAGGTCAGTAGACAGGGAGTTACAAAAACAGTTGCTCAGGACCCAGAGGCAGCGAGCACGGAGAGTGCTGTGCATGGCAATGGTTTGTTTTTGTTTTGTTTTTCCCCCCAGGCAGGGTTTCTCTGTGTAGCCCTGACTTTCCTTGAATTTGCTCTGTAGACCAGGCTGGCTTTGAACTAACAGAGACCTGCCTGCCTCTGCTTCTTGAGTGCTGGGATTAAAGACCTGTGCTGCCACAGGTAGACCAGAACTTTTTTCGTGTGTGTATGTGTGGTAATGATGAAATATACTAACTTAGATTGGGAGGGAATGATTGGATCAGGGGAAGTATATGAATACCACAGATGATACACTTTAAGAAGGACAAGGAGAGCACGTGAATTATATCTCAATAAAGTGTCAAAGTGCCTTGGGGCAGAGGGACAGAGACAGGTCACCAACACTTGCTGAGGTAGAGGTCCAGCCCCGCTGGGTTTCAAATGCTGAGAGCCGGACTCTGCCTCTTACAGACAGTCAACTTTACAGTTAGTTTTAGGCATAGGATCATCTAGTGCTGGAGAAGAGAGGCCTCGAGCCTACCCAGATATATGACACATGTACCTTCACTGACAATAGTGGACATGGTTCCCTTGGAGATTCACAGTGATCGACACCCTCACCCTATCACTTTCAGTCGGTTCTCTCAGTAGAAGATGAACCACTGTTTCCACCTGAACCCAGATCAGGTCTCTGGTACCCCTCAGGGATTTCCATGCACTGGGCAGTCTGGGATCACTCCCCTGGAGGAGCCTCGGCTCTCCTAGGACGCACTAGAGCATCCCCGAGGACGCCCCTCACCTGGGTCTCTCCTGGGTCTCGATCTGCCGGATGATGCTCTCCATCCAGGAGAGGAGGTCTCGCACCATGCTGAAGAAGCGGAACTTGTCTGCCGTGTCTACCAGCTGAGCTCGGCGCCCAGCACACGCGTCCAGCAGTGCCTGCCAGGCCGCGGACACCTCCTGCTCCTTGCTCTGGATAGCATCTGCCTTCTCCCCAGCATACGCTGTCTGCAGTCGGGTGGCCACGTCCTGGAACTGCTGCACCTGTGATGAGGTGTAAGGCTGGAAGGCCGTCTGTCTCTTGAGTCCTCCCCAGGGCACCTCTGCCTGCTCAGGGCGTGTGCTGGGCTCTGGCCCGGGGTTTGAGAGTGAAAGGGTCTCCAGTCCTTTTGGCCTCCTCAGGAGTGCAGTACTGAGTAACTACTGACCTGAGCACAGCCCTAGAAACGTAATTAACTCTCTTCATCTTTACTGCCGTCTATCAAAGACATATGATTATATCTGTTTCTGCGATGGGGAACCAAGGCACGGGTTCCTCCCCTTAACCAATGGAACAACTGCGGTTGGAACGATATACCCAGGTCCCTGGTCTTAATCACTCTGCATGCTGCCTCTTCCGGGATGGGCCTATACCAAACCCTTTGACTGGGGCCAACTCAGGGACAATGATGCCTCACTCCTGTCACCTCAATGGAGCTCTACCTGTCTCAGTAGCTCTGACACCCCAGATATGACAGTTACAATACCAGGTGCCACCTTCAGTTGGAGGACAGATCCCTAAGATGAACTAAGGGGTCCAATCTACCTCAGTGTTCTCTCCCTGAACCCCGTGGAGTGGGCTGTACTGCCAGTCTAACTCTCCCCACTCCACTGGAAGCCAAGGGAGCCTCTGGCAGCTGGCGTCCCTCACTGATCCTGCCAGTGAGCTCTGAGGAATCCAGAGAGTCTGCAGGGGTCCCTCAGGGCATGCTCCAGTGATCAGAGGGGCGTGGGGTTAAGTAGATTTTAGAGACTCTAGCATCTCATGAAAGGCAGACAGACCTATCTGGTAGCTAACTAAGCCTGAGAGGCCTAGAGCCAGGCCCCTGCGGCCTGGGTTGTGGCTCCACCTTCTCTCTACTTACCCTAGGCAACACTCTACACTATACTGTCCTCATCTGCAAACCTACTGTGAGTGCCTAGAGATACCTGGGAAGATCCAGCAACTACACACGTCCCTTAAACTAATACCCAGTACTGAAAGAGCACTCTGTGTTAGCTGGTAAGCTATACACAGCCAGGAAACTATAGCTTGAAGAACTACTCCTGAAGCTAACAAGAGTCTGAGAGCAGCTGTGCTCTCTGTCCTGAGCTATTGGCTGTCTAAGGAAGAAAAATCTGATTCCCAGTCTAGAGGTTCCCCCTTAGGAGCCAAGTGGGGCTCCGACACCAACACCGGGGGAGGGTGGTTGCAGGCAGGAAGTGGGTGGACGGTACCTGCACACCCAGGAGGTGGAGCTCCCGCTCGAAGGCAGTGTGGACCCGGTGGAAGGACTCAGCTGTGCTGGCGTCCAGCCCCACGTCCTCTGGCAACTCTCTGTGCTTCTCATCTATGAGGCCCAGGATCTCGGTGCCGGTGTAGAAATAGCGGTGCAGGTCGTAGGAGGCAGCCAGCAGCTGCATGCGGGTGTCAATGAGCTCCAGCAGATCTGCCCACATGTCATTCAGCCCATCCTTCCACTCTGCAATGGTGGCTGCCTCGCTGTGGCCCGCATCGATGAGACGCTCAATGATAGAATTCACATTGTCTACTCGCTCCTGCCCGATAGCCCCGGTCTCCCGGGCAAAGTCTCGGAACTTGTCACGGAGCATCTGGATGCGGGGTAGATAGAATGCGGTTAGGGGTCCCTTGGCCAGGTTGTCACTGTGGCCGTCACTTTCTCCAGGGCAGACTGTCTTTCAGCTATTCTCCACTTGTGTGACTACATCTTGGTGACATTTCTCCCAGCTGGCAGGGGAGTCATACGGGCCTGGAGTGACAGTCGCCTGTGACTACTGTCTTAGAGGAAGATAACGAAAGTAAACGCTGTGGGTACTCACAGTCACGTGGTCAAAGTCCTGCCCCATTTCTTGGGATGAGGCCACCATCTCTTTCTCCGTAATCCACTGCTCCAAGTCGTCAGCCTCTCTCTTCAGCTGGAACAGGTGGTACATGTTCTCTAGCTTCCGCCTCCGCTCCTCAGCCATGTCCTTCAGCCCGGCATACTGCTTATCCACTTGCCCCTGAAGTCTGATGATCTGCTCCCTGGAATCCAAATTCAAGGAAGGGGATCAAGGCCCAGAGCAAGGGGGTTGAGGATTTAGCTCAGTGGTAGAGCGCTTGCCTAGCAGGTGTGAGGTCACAGGCGCCATCTTTCTTACAACGAAACTAACCAAGACAAAACAGAAGAACCCGGAGTAGCTGGCCCCAGAAATTACAGGGGTTTTTCCAGGAAAAGAATTGGGGAGAAAAGGAATCCCTGCTCCCCTCGGGCCGTGATGCCTCTGGTGACGGGACTGTGCTGGAGTTCTGTCCCGACATGGGGCCTCTCTGGGGAGGTCACAGTCAAGCACAAAGGGTGAATCTTCTTCACCGTCCTTCAGCAGGAGTGACCCCAATTAGCTCTCCAGAAAAGGACAGAACCAGAGACTCAGTTCTTGGGGTTCCCAGGGAGATGTGTGGGATGGCCAAATAGAGAGAGAGAGAGAGAGAGAGAGAGAGAGAGAGAGAGAGAGTGTGTGTGTGTGTGTGTGTGTGTGTGTGTGTGTGTGTGTGTGTGTGTGGCAGCTAAATGGTGGTTGAGGACAGAGTCATGGCGGGAGCAGCCTGTGAAGTCTGAAGTCTGGCCAATATCCACCTGACTCCTACCTCAAGGTCCTGAAGTTCTTTTTTGGAACCATTAAAATAAAATAAAATAAAATAAAATAAAATAAAATACCAGGTGGTGGTAGTGCGTGGCTTTAATCCCAGCCATTAGGAGGCAGGGGCAGGTGGGTTTCTTTGAGTTAGAGGACTGTGTAGTCTATAGAGAGCTGCAGGGCAGCCAGGGCTACATGGAGAAACCCTGTCTCAAAAAACCAAAACCAAAGCCAGATTTGGTCTTCAGGATCCCTCAGTGCAGGGTAACTCTCGGAAAGACTGGCGTTCTCAGCTCCCCAGGGACATTCTGACGCTGACCTTCATACAAGCGCAGTCTCGGTGGCCTGTCTTGTAGGACTTCTTGACACAACCCAAGGAGCAAGACAGAGCAGGGACAACGGTAGTCTAGAAACCTCTAGTTCTGGGGAAACATGCCAGCCCAGGAGGCACACGTACCCCTCCGGGTGGCCTGCAGACAGCAGGCTCTGGGCGCGGCCAGCCAGCTGTTTGATATTCCTTCCGTATTCCTCCACTGTGCGCTGCTGCCGCAGGTGCCGCTTGAGCATCACGATGGCGCCCTCTTCGTCCTGTGAGGCAGCAGGCAGCGGTGAGCACCAGAGCCCTTCCCCACCACACTCCTTTCTTTGAAAAGTTATGACTAAGCTCTGGGGAGCCAGGCTGAGAGGGAAAGCCACAGACTTCCCCTCCTGCTCCCACCTCCTAGAAGAGCTGTCCCCAGCCCCTCTCTCAGTCTTAGTTTGTTTCTTTTCAAGCCCAACTCCAAAAGTCTGTCCCCAGGAAAACTTCCTAGGTCCAGCATTAGCTGGCCTGGAGGAGGTAACCTATTCCTCTCCAGTTCCCCAAAGTGGGTTTTCCAAGGGAATGATAGAGTCACTGAAGTCCTGAGAGATCCCCTCATGTCCTTTGTCACTCCATCTCACAGCAGGGCCACAATAGAATATGAAGCGCCTTTGCGTGGGACACCCCCTAGTGGCAAGTCAGAAAACTGCAGGGATACTCTTAATGAGGTGGGATGCCCTCAGGAGGTATCATGGAAGAGCAGGATTCTGTGGGCTCCTCACACACCCGTACCTTGCCCTTACCTTCTCACACACCCGATTTCCAGGCTCTCCAAGAGCTTGCCCACCCCAGCTCTGCCTATCTGCTCAGCCGGCTCGCAGACTGCCCCAGGGTACCTTAGGGGGTTCATCAGAGAACACGTAGAGCTCCTGCTCGCTGATCCACGCTTCAGCCTCGCCCGCATCCAGGTAGTACTGCTGTGCCTCGTGAGCATCCCGCAGGCGCTGCAGCCGGCCAGCTGCCGCCTCCCGCAGCGTGTCCCACGAGCTCTGCAGATGCCCCAGGCGCTCCTCGATGTCTTGGCAGTCGATCTCGGCCGCCTTCACTAGCTCCTGCCCTCGATGTAGCACATCCTCCACCCGTGGTGCGTGGCCTAGGATCTCATTCTGCAGGGTCTGTGGCCAGAGGAAGGACTCAGAGGCAGAGCCTTGCCACTGAAGAGGAGGCTGGGCCCACAGCAGGAGACCCTCTCCCCGTCCGGTCAGAGAGCAAGTGATAGCCTTAATACTACTCGTGGCAGGATGCTAAGCACTCCACGTACACACGCCAAAGGTGTTCTTCCCAGACAAGTCCCGGGCAGCTGGCGCAGGGCAGCGAACGCAGCTGTAGCAGATTCCAAAGTCTTGGTGTTTTTAAGAAGACTTTTAGCGTGGCTGGAGAGATGGCTCAGTGGTTAAGGGCACTGGCAGCTCTTCCAGAGGACCTGAGTTTAAATCCCAGCAGCCACATGATGGCTCACAACCATTTGTAACGGGATCCGATGCCCTCTTCTGGTGTGTCTGAAGACACTTTACTTACAGTATACTTATATATAATAAATAAATCTTTAAAAAGGACGTATTTATTAACTTATCTTTCTACTTATGTGTCTGAGTGTATGCTGCATGTATGCAGGTACCCATGGAGGCCAGAAGGGGGCACTAGAGCCCCTTGAATGGGAGTTACAGACAGTTGTAAGTTGTCTGATGGAAGTGCTGGGAACTGAACTTAGAATTTTAGAAGAGCAATTAAGTGCTCTTAACGGGCGATCCATCCCTCCCTCAAGTATGCCCCCCCTCAACCCTACCACTACCCTTTTTGAAGTAGGGTCTTTTGTAGCTCTGGGCTGGCCTTGAACTTGTGATCCTTCTGCCTCCACCATGCCCAGAAACGGGAGCTACAGGTGCTCACCATGTGCCCAGTGTATGTGGATCTGGCCCATGGCTTTGGGCATGGCAGGCAAGGCTCTACCATGTAAGCTACACTCACGGGCCAAACCCATGCTCCTGACTATGTATACCCCAGAGTCTGATTTTACGTGCCTGTTATAGAGGAAAGGAAAACAACTTCAGAAGCTGCAACCGCCATCTTATGTCAGCGTCTTTGTTCCAGGTGAAAGAACACGCGGATGGCTTGTCCCCTTGTGGGATGCTTCAGCTCGTGTTTGTCTCCATCCCTACAGCTCAGATCTGAACTGCATGTCCGTATTTCTTGTTTGGGCCTTTCCCTCCCACTCTAGTGACTGGGTTGCCTTTTCTTCAAGGGGTCCTGATACTTGATCCCCTTTCTGGGGGTCAAAAAGCTTTCTAGGGATAGTATGTTCTCTTGGGTTCCTCGTACCTCCTCCATCTTGACAATTCCCTCCAAGCCTTTAAAACATTTTGAAGGCAGGAGCAAGGGCAGGGAGTGGGCATAGCACTGACTTCCAGCACTTAAAGCTTACATGAATGACGATATGCACAAGCACGGCCCCGCTGAAGTGTTACTGTGTTTCACACTCAGAATCTTGATTTCTAGGGAAAGGCCTGAGGCCAGGCCCAGGCCGGGCAGGAAACCACTGCAGCCCCACCACTGACTTTCCGAGGACTCGGGCTCCCTCTGCAGCCTTGACAAGAAAAGTGCTCCATATCTGCTAGTTTTGGGATTCCAGCCACAAGTACCTAATCCGTTCTAAAGGAGTGTTCAGTAGATGCTTGCTTCTGGGACTCGGAGTCCAAACTCAGTGGCTTTCTAATGGGGCTGAGCCTCACAGGGATGGTCATGTGTCTGGAGGAACAGGATCTATATGCCCGAAGGACATTGCATAAGCCAAGCTTAGCCCCAGAAGAGGACAAGGGAATGCTGTGCTGCTGGTGGCCTCCAAAAATAGGACTATGACAGCATGCTGGACACCTCCTCCAAACCCTCCACCCCACCCCAAGCCAGGTACTCATTTGAGCTTGGTAGAGTCTGGTAGTTCCGAGTCCCTAAGTAGCATGAGGTTCAGCCTCACTGCAGCCACGAAAGCCCTTTCTGCATCGAAACATGAATTTAGGAGACTGAAAAGCTGCCATCAGGAGCAATAATCTGCTGCCAGCAGTCGTTTGCACATCACCGCTAGGCCAGAGCCCCTGGGGCCAGGCTGGACCAAGCAGGGGCAGATGCGCTGGTGAGGTGAGACTCACCTGGTTCTTCTTCATGAACAGCTGCACGGTTTGCAGATTAGTGCCATAGTCAGCTGACTGAGCCAACGGCAGCCTCTCTTCCACCCAGAGCTGCAGAGACCAGAAGGCAGGGGGATTGCTGATAATAATCACAGACAACCATCCTTTCCCGGACACCCACAGAGAGCCAGACGAGGTGCTGCCTGATTCTTCCCGGCACCCCCTCGGATTTTGCCCCCATTTTCCAGACAGGTATGTCAAACTAAGGTTCCAAATAACCTGTTCCTGATCCCAAAGCGGAAGCTTGTTCCCAGAGTCTCCCCATCAGTACTAATGAGTGACTTGTAAGTTCCCACTCACAAAGTACCTGCCCTGATTTTCTATTTAATGCAATCTCTAGAGCAGCCCTACGAGATAAGGGGCAAGATGATCAGTCATCTGCTGCCAAGATTGCTCTGGGCAGCAGCCAGCTACCCCCGTGGCAGCTGGCACCTCAGTCCTGGGGGTAGAGAGGCTGCAGCCCACGCACCGTCTCATCCTCTAAGTCCCGGCTGATCTGTAGCTTGGCTTTGGATAATTCCAGCTGCTTCTTCCTCCTCCCCAGAGGTTCTAGAAGGTCTAGGAACCTCTTTTCGATGCTCATGTCAGTGTCTCCTGCCTCTGCTCCCAGCGGGGGTGCCTCTGCAAAAAGTTCCTCCAGCTCCTCCTTCCGCAAATTCACTTGTTCCTCCACTCGCTGGGAAACAAGAAATGGTGTCAGTGCTGTCAGTGATACCTGGAGGGTGCGCCTCCAGCCCTGCCCATCTTCCACCCATCCTTAAGACCCATGTAAAGTGCGGCCTCCCCCAAGAAGGTTCCCTGGATGCTCCTCCTCAGTCTTCTCTCCTGTCTTTCTCATGAGCCTAGTAAAAACTAGGTTCCTGTCCTACCATTGAGAAGGGGTAGGAGAAGGCTTCTGAATCACGAGGCACTTTAAGGTTTCGGGTTGGCTCCCTAAGACCCCTTCTACTCCAACACTCCGAGTGTACACAGCCTGCTCACATGCCTTCAACTTAGCCAACATCCGGTTGACAGTGGTCAGATCCTTGCCCAGGTCGTCGGATCGCAGCTGGTCCTCCATGGCGCTGATCCATTTGCTAAGGTCGGCGTGGGTTTGCAAGCGCAGGTCAGAGCTCCGGGCAGCGGAGAGTTGCTCTGTCTTCGCCTTTGTGGTGGTCTGCAGCTCATCCCAGAGCTTGTGCAAGGCTTCCAGCCTTCCTGACACCACATCCGTGAACTGGGGCTTCTCTGCCATCAGCTGCCTTCCCTCCTGTGGGGGAAGGAGCAGAGCTCACTCTGGGCTTCAGCGGCCTCGGAGGGGCCCTACTCCAGGTGGCAGGAACTGACACAGACCTTGAGTAAGGCCACATTCAGAGATCCCAGCATGGGGCAGATACGGAAAGAAAAATTCAAGACTCATTCAGGAGCCAGGGCTGGTAGCACAGGCCTTTGACACCAGCACTGGAAGCTGAGGCAGGAAGATAGGGAGCTGAAGGCTATCCTGACGTACAAAATAAACTAAAGACGAACCTCAACGACTTATCAAAACATGAGAAGAGGGGTCGGGTGGGGACCTGGCTGAATGGTAGAGGCTTAATCCCCCAGTTACCCTCTCCTAGGAAATAAATAAAGAGAAGGATTAAAGTCTATCAGGAGCCAGGTACAGCGGTAATCTCTGAACGCAGGAGGCGAAGCAAGAAGATCATGAGTTTGAGACCAGCCTGGGCTACAGAGCAAAATCCTGCCTCATAAAAAAATTAATAATGAATAAACTAATAAACAAATCAGATCTAGGTACTCATAGCATGAGGACCCCTTACAAATTCTGGAAGTAGTGTTTTCTCCTCAGAGATGGGTTGGTCACTAAGGCTGCCTGACCTGGTTTCGCCTGTATAAATGTCTGTGTTTTGGGTATGGACAGTGTAGTAGGACTTGGCTCTAGGCATATACTCTATTAACAGTGGTCAGTATCATCAATGGCTTCCCAGTTGTCAAACACTATCCCGAGTGCTTTTTTCTGTCGGTGAGCACGAACAGCTATTGTCCTGGTTTCAGAGAGGAAGAGCTGAGAGCAGGGAAGAGAACTCAGTCTGGTTCCCGGAGCGATGCCCTAACCACCATTAGGCTTGGCTTCGTGTGGACACTGAGCCTACTTCTTCCTAGAAAGCCACAGCAGGGAAAGCAAAGGAATAAGACCCCTAGTGGAACCCCTGCCATGTTTGACCTGGGCCGATGGCGACAGGTGGGCTCCGTGCCTTCATCTACAGGGGCTTTGAATGGCTGCTTCCTGCTAGGCTTGCCCATCCAAACAATTGCGAGCACAATACCGGAAGGCTAACAGAAACGACTGCCCTCTGGGTACTGGCTGCTGGACCCTACTTGTTCTGACCAGGTTTAATGAGTCTAGCTACAGCAGGAATACTAACGGTTTCATTTTCACTGCCAAGCTCAATACGGCCCAGAGGGATTCAGGGCAGTGTCTCAGGTGAAGCCTAAGCCACGGGAGCGCATCTGAGCCACCTCTCACCCGACTGTGTACTTACCGCGTCGATGTTCTCAAGCCACCCTTGGTGTGAAGCCAGCTCTGCCATAAATGCCTGGTGTTTCATCCATTTGTTGTGAAGGTTGCGGGCTTCGTCATAGGAGACGTCTGGAGACGTCAGCAGCTTGTCATTGATCCAGAGAGTGAGCTGTGGGCAGAAAGAGTGAGCCCTGTGGTTTCCTGAGATACCTCTAGAAGGTCAAGGGGTTATCCGTGTCTCCCTTACTAGAGCGCCTGCCGTGCGAGATAGTTTGTTCTTTCCACAGTTCCAGGGCCTAGGACAAGGCCTGAGACATTGTAGCGACTCAGTACATTCTTTGTAGATAGGTAGATGGGTAAATCCATCCTGATAGTGGGGTGATAAGTGATTGATAAACACCAGGAAAGTGTTACATGAGGAAGAGGTTAAAGGTAACGATAATTAATAAGGGGAAGGGGGAGTTGTGTGTCCCACAGTTCCAAGTCTGGCTTGTACGAGATAGGACAAGATAGATGGAAACAAAGTGTTATGGGCTGAGAGGAAGCCCTGAGGGGAGAGCAAGTCAGAGAAAGCCCCACTGCATGTGGGAAGCCCCATCAGCAGACTCTCTCCTTAAGGTTCCTATCCATCTGCCCCCAGGGGCCTATCGATCTGTTTGCACCAGGACCAAGGCTTGCTCCCTAATTCCAGGGCCCAGTACAAAATGAAGGTGCTCAAGAAAGCATTCCAGATTTCGAGTCAGCACCCACAGGGTACTGCACAAGAGCCCTGTGTGTGGGTGTGTGGATGAATGCGCAGACCCCACAGCCTTGCACGTAGCCCTGCACAGGTTCTAGGTGATTCCAACCAGGAATGTGCTCAGACCGCTCTTGGAGAAGCCGTGTCCTAGGCTGAGCGAATCAGGGATGACTTCAGACTTAGAGGTAGAGGGTAGAAAAGAACTGTGAAACAGAAAGACTTCAAGGAGTACCGAGCTAAGTACCCCAATCCCCCAGCTCCTGTAATGCCACCATTCCTGAGACAGGGGTCCTTTGGCCTCCTACCTCTGAGTGCTTCGGACTGAAATCTTAGAAGCACCCCGTCTGTGGGCCTCACCTCCTTGCAGTTCTGGAGGAAGTTCTGCAACTCCAGGTTGTCTTTCAGGAGAGCTGTAACCTCCTGGGCTTTCTCATTGTTCTTCATGTGCCTGGGAAGTCAAAGGAAGTCGCACTAGCACCAAGCCTGAGGTTCTTGCCCTCCAGTGTGGCACAGGGCCTCATGGACCGGGGTAGGGTACCTGTCTTCAATCAGCTGCACCTTCTCTTTGATCTTGTTCGAGTACAGGTTGCCCTCAGACACCAGCGTGTTTCCGGAGTCCACAGGACTCAGGACCTTATCTCGGTTGTTTTCCATAGACATTAAGAAATCCTCAAACTTTCGGATGCCGGCCTCTGCAGCTGCTAGGGAGTCTGGAGGCTCCAAGTGAGCCAGAGTGTACTCCTGTTAAAGCAAAGTTTCCAGAGGAGGCCTGAGGGCGAGCTGAGCAAGGGTGCCGCAGGCAGCTGTGCAGGTTACAGAGCAATGCAAGGCGAGGCTCTGCTCCCCAGGCCTGGCCTCCTGCTCCCTCCTGGGGCGGTAAGCATGGGCGGTGGTGAAAGCTACAAGAGAGGGTAGTAGTGCAGGGCGAGGCTCACTTCTTTAGCTTCCCAAGGACCCTAGAGCAAGACAGCTTGGGACATGGGCCCAGAGGCACAGGATGGGGAAAGTACACAGAGAGTCCTTTAATTGAGACTATGAAGAGCTCACCACTAGTAAGTCTCCCGAGGGACACCTGACCCAGCCCTGTATGCTTCTTCCTACCTGGTTGCTGAGGATGGCTTCAGCCTGCTTGGCATCTTTCTGGAACTCCTGGAAGCCCAGGCACTGGGTGAGGGTGTTCCCTCGGCTCTCCCACATCCGCCACAGAGCATCCCAGTCAGTATCTAGGCCCTCCAGCCGCTGGCCCAGAAGCTGGTAATCTGGGTCAGTTTGGCCTTCGATCACTTTCTCTCCAGAGGCCTTGACCCGGTGGTAATCGTCTTTGTGAGCATCAATCTCCTCCTTAATGGCCGCATGCTGCTGTAGGAGTTGCTCAGCCTCTGGGAGTGACTCAGGCATGTCCTCAGAGGCCACCGCCTTTTGGGCCATCGACAGCCAGGCCTTGAAGTCATCCAGGTCTTGCAGGAAAGCCTGCAGCTTGCTGGCCTCACCTAAGGAGAGCTCCTGACCTTGCAAGGCATCTTGCAGGCCCTTCCACAGCTTCTCGACATCTGCTTGCCTCTGGCCAATGTCCTCTTTCTGCTCAGGGTGTGACTCCATCAAGTACTGCGACTCCCGTTCCAAGGCGCTCACACGATCCCGGATGGCCAATACGTCCCTCTCCAACCCTGACAACTTCCGCTGGATGGCAATGACTCCTGCTAGGTCCTGCCCCAAGTCCTTGGTAGACTCCACAACCTTCGTCTTGTCCATGATCCACTTGCTGGTTTCCTCACAGTCTACACAGTAATTGTTCACTCGGAGAGCTGAGTCCACAGCCTCTCTCTGCTCTGACACCACTGCCTGGAAGGCCTGCCACCTGCCAGAGGAGACACAGGCCGAGGGGAAACAAACATACCACGCTGTTCCTCTTCTCACCGAGTTCCCTTTCCCTATTTCCCACCAGTCTTCCCCCACAGACCTCGTAGGTTACAAAATAAACAAAATGTAAAAAATATCTACTTAAGTGCAGATAAACAAAAATTAACTTGCCCCATTTTACTCAAGATCTATCTAACAGAGAACGAGATGTTCTTGATTCTCAGGAGTCCAGCAACAATGTGGTCCTAGCTATATGTAATGTTCAACTGAACTTCAGGTAACTACGAACAGTCTTGGATCTGGAGAGTTTGGCTTCTGGCTAGTGTGGAGGTAATAAATATTTAGTAGAAACTGTGCTGTGGGTTTTGCCCTTTGCCAGAGCTGGAAGCATCAGGTGGTACTGTCTGAGGGAGTTCTAGAACCTCTGAGAGGCAGAGCCTTGTTTGAGGAAGTACACCACGTTGGACAGACTTCCGAGTGCTTACAGTCTCGCCTCACTTCCTGTTCACTCTTCCTGCCTTGAGCTTAGGGTTTAGAATATGAGCTCTCGTCTCCTGGTCCTGGTCCATGCCTCCGGCTTCCTACTAAACCCAATAAGCACTTCCTTTGGCCACAGTGTTTCATCTGTGCAGAAAAGGCACAGATACTGAGGTTGGGAGCGGAAATTGGCTGCTGCTCTGAAGAACCTAACAGTGGTGGGTTTTTTGGAGAAACACAGAAGACTTTGGGATTTTGGACTAGAAAAGCAGTTGAATGTTATTAGTGCTTAAGACGCCATTCTAGTAGGAGCTGGAAGAGAGTGGTGCTGAGAGCCATGCGGGCTATAGAAGTCCAGCTCAAGAGGCTTCAGAGGAGAGCAAGGCCGGCAACAGCATCCGCCTTAGAGACCATTCCTGTATTATTCTGGCAAATGCCCAAGTCGTGAGAACTTCCCTGAGGCTAAATTTGAAAGTAATGACCTAATTTCTTCAGTGAAGGAAATTTCAAGACTAGATGTCTGTTCAGTCTGTAGCCTAGACATTACTGGTAATGCCTAGGCCTAGGCCGGTCTACAACGAAACAGAGCAAGTGGGGCAGAAAGAAATACAAAATGTATGGTTTAGAGAGCAAAGGAGCACCAGAAGCTTAATGTTCTAGACAGGGCAGTGCTGGAAGAGGTTGCTAAGGGGATCAGTGCCACAGAGTAGAGGCTTTTTCTGCACTGGGATAAAGGAAAGGATGCCCTCGGGGCAAGAGCCACCCAGCTAAATTCCCAACTAGTGAAAGAGAGCATAAAAAATTGTGTGTGTGTGTGTGTGTGTGTGTGTGTGTGTGTGTGTGTGTGTGTGTGTGTGTGGTGTCTGTTTGTTTGTTTTTGGCCCCTAGAAAGCCACTGCTAAACTGGGCACTCAGCACTCAGAAAGCAGAGGCAGGCAGATCTTTGAATTCGAGGCCAACCTGGTCTGCAGAGTTCAGGAACAGCAAGGGCTACACAAAGAAATCCTGTCTCAAGAACCCCCCCCCCACAGAAGCCAAAGTAATGTTTAAACAGTTCCAGAGGTCAGGGCCAATCCAAGCTGGTACCTAACTTGTCAGTGTCATCCACATGGCACTGACTTTAGAGACAAGAAGAAGGTAAGAATGAAGGATTCATGGATTCTTCCTCCATTGTATCAATGAGCAGCTGACTGCAGGCAGCCTATGACAGGGAAACTCTAAATGGCACCCCTGAGAAGACAAGTGTAAGAAGTCATTATATGAAGCTAAGAAATGAGGCCTGGGTTGCAGTGGGAACCCCAAGATGGTGGAGATGTCAAGAGCTACACACAGGAAGTGGAACCAGCCTATGGGAGAGAAGCAAGCTGCAGGAAGCAGACCTAGGGGAATGGTGCCTGAAAGCCCTAAGCTCTTGGAGAATGGACAGCATCGAGCTGTAGGATTTGGAGTCTGCCCTGCCGAGTTTTGCTGTGGCCCAGTGTTTCTTCACTGTGTCCTTTTGGGATAGAGATTAGTATTCTGTGCCATTACATGATGGAATTATGTAGTTTGACTTCTGTTTTTTCTGGGGTTACAGTTAAGAGACTGTCTTGAGTCTCAGAAGAGACTTTGAACTTTAAAACAGTGTCGAGACTCAGGGGCGATGCAAATGCATTTTGTGCTAGGATGAGGTCATGGAGTGGGATGTGGTGGTTTGAGTGAGAAATGTCCCCCTTCTGCTTGGGCATCTGAACACTTGGTCCCCAGATGGTGGCACTGCTCGGGGGGGGACTATGGAACCACTGGGGGTCTTGTTCCCCTTCCCGCTGCTCCCCTGTGCTGTGCTCGGTCATGATGAGTGACGATACTCCTGGTTTATGTATTCGCTACACCGTGCTCCTCACTATGGGGATTCACGGAGTGCTTTTCTGTGAACAGTAGGCTGTGTCCACCAGTCCCAGCCTCATGGACTTGTGTTTATCGTCATCTCACGGCAGCACTTTCCTGGGGATTGAACCCAGATCCTTGTGGATGCAAAATACATTTTAACCTGCAGTCCCAACCTCATTTCATGCTGCTCTGCTCACTGTGGCCCTGAAGCAAGAGAATATGCACCACATGTGTTATGCCCCTGAGGTTACGTCAGAGCACTCTGTGATGTTCACAGCGACTGCCCAAACACATTTCCATTAAGGTGTTCCTGGTGTTAAGCTTTCAGAATTATAAATAAGGTAGGAGGGGCTGGAGACATGCATGAGAAGTTGGGAACACTTGCTGCCATTGCAGAGGACCTGGGTTCAGTTCCCAGCACCCACATGGCGGCTCTAATCCCCTCTTCCGGCCTCTGAGGATACAGGTGTAAATATGGTGTACACACACACACACAGACACAGACACATACACAGACACACACAGACACACACACACACACACACAGGCTCATACACACAAAAAATAATACATCTTTTAAAAAATAAATGTGAGGTAGGATGCAAAACTCAGAGCCAATACAAAGAAAGGAAGGAGGGGCATTTCAACAGGCAGATGAGCCTGTCTGGGCTAAGCACGGCCAGGTTTCGGAATACATAGTTGAAAGAAAAAGCACACTGACAGTGAAAAAGCACACTGACAGATAGGAACGGAGGCAGGGGAGTGGACCTGAAGTGGAGGTACAGAATGAGTGTGAGATGAATCGGGCAAGGCTTGCTATCTCTGCAGAGCTGAGCCAATCAGAGGCAGACCTCCATCCTTTAAGATCAGCCCAAACATTCGAAACCCAAGAGCTGCTTCAAATGGGGTGAGCCACATGGAGGAGAAGTGGCCTCCCCTTCTCTGCTGGACTGGATTCCAGCCCTCCCTCAAGTCTTAGACTTAGCAGGAGGTAAATCATCACCCCATGCCTCAGCTCTTCTTGAACCCGAGAACGAGAACGGCAACTACCTTCAGGCTTTTCACTTGAGGT
The DNA here is from genome assembly GCF_011064425.1 of Rattus rattus. Classification (NCBI taxonomy): domain Eukaryota; kingdom Metazoa; phylum Chordata; class Mammalia; order Rodentia; family Muridae; genus Rattus; species Rattus rattus. The sequence continues at coordinate 90,772,589 of NC_046160.1, forward strand.
GGGGCATGGCTGAGCCATTGTAAGTGTCAGCATGCCATGACGCTCCTGGAAGTTTCCCATCTGATCGCTTCACTTCAACAGCGGCTCCTGCCTCCCCGCCCCTTCTCCTCCTCTCCTGCTCTTACATAAGGTAGTGCTCAGGAGCCTGGAGAACAGGCTCCCCTCTCAGTCTAAACACCACACTTGCAAGGGAGCCTCCAGACGTGCGGGCCCCATCTTTGGATGGTGAGATGGTCAGCCCTCTTCCAGTGGCTCTAGAACATTCTGCTCAGCTTGGGGTTCCCTACAGGCTCCCAGCAGTCCCCAGAGTGCCAGCCTATTTCTTCACAGCTGACTCTTCCCTACGTGAACTGCTGTAGGCGGTATGTGGGAGGGGCCAGGGTTAGGAAGACAGAGTGACCGTGTGGCAGTGTGTGTGCAGAGAATGCAGGCATTTGCTCTGTCCTCAAAGATCCTCCAGGAACCGACGAGCAATTACGCCCTGCTCTGAAAGCAGCCCCTCTTTAAAGGCTCCTCAGGGCCTGCTTTTTGTCCCAACCATGACGCTTGCTCAAGGCTCCCTGCTAATTCTCTTCATTCCAGCCAGTCTTATTATCGGTGCGGCATTTTGGCACAGGCAGGGACGTTCTTTTATGGACAGTACTTAAGAACTCTCAGAAAGCAATTTCCCATGTCCAGGAATGTCTGGGGAAATATGGCACAAGTGCACGTGACCTACCCTAATTTGTGCACGCTCAGAATGTCCCTTTTATCATACGTGCATAGACACAAGCCTTCATCCCCAGACACAGTTTTCAAAGCTCCACTAACGATCTCTCCTCCCTGATGCTCACAATGGCATAGACTTCCCCTTGCTGCTGGAGCCCCAGTGCTAGCAACCAGGTTGGTAGAGAAAGACTGGAATGTTTACAGCTCAGGCCATTTCCCTACGAGTGTGTCAGGTGCCGGGAGAAACCCCCAGACCCATGCCCTGCCCACTCCCACCTCTTGTTCAGGCGGTCCTGATACTGTTTCACCTCCCCACTGCGTGGGTGGCCGCTCTCTACCAGGTTGTTGGCTGCAAGGTTCACGCCATCAATCTGCGCCATCAAGGTCTTCATCTCCTGGTCCAGGATGTCAAACCTGGGATGGACAGAGGGAGAACACGAGGCGTGGTGAGCAGCAGCAGAGCCTCTGGTGCCCGGTGTCTCCTACTCTCCAGTTTTGGCTTCCTCCCTCTACATCCTGAATGCTTTGTCTCCAGGAGGAAGAGTGGAGGCAGATATGCTGGCATACACCGATTTTTAGTTCAAGGGTTCAATTTTATGCCTTAGTATTTCTGAACCAAGCGAGGAGACAGTTCCTTACTATACGGACAACAGCTCCACAGAAAGGTGTGAAGCAGCGGGGCTGTAAAGGGCTTATACTGTTGGGGTTACGAAGGAGTCAGTCACCTCCAGGGCCATCTGCCATACCTGCATTGTCTTGGTTGCTATCCTACCCTAGTTCTACTACAAGAAATGTTGGCCCAAAGGCTCCCCTCCCTAGTCAGAAGCTCTGCTCCTGAGAAGGATAAGAGAGAGCTGCTGAGGAAACAAGGCCAACTTTCCCTGACAAGAGTCTAGCACCCTCTACACAGTGTTGGCTCTCAATCCCTTTTTGGGGGTCAAATGACCCTTTCACAGAGGTTACCTAAGACCCCCTGAAAACACAGATATTTTCATTACGATTCCTAACAGTAGCAAAATTACAATTATGAAGTAGCAAAAAATAAAATGAATTTTATGTTCGTGATTGCTACAATACGAGGAACTGGATTAAAGGGTACAGCACCAAGAGGGTTGAGAACCACTGCTCCAGCATCAGAGTAGGACCACGCTGGCACTACTTCAGGGAGCGGCGCCTCCTGCACTGCGATGCTCGGATTCTGTTCTAGGCTGCTGAGATGCTGCAAAGTCTGAGCTCCCCACCCCCATCCCACCCCACCCACAGCTGGAACACGCCTCCTCCACCATCTCCTCACCACTCCTCCCTCCTCAGGCCCTTCCATAGCCTGAGCACCCCATTCACCTACAGTCTGAGCATGTCCCCTAACCACAGCTGGAGCACCCCCACCCACGGCCTTAGCACCACCTCAGCCTGTGTAAGCCACCACTCCCCAGCAAGGGTCACGCCCTCCACAGCATGAACATGCCCCCAGACCATATCCAGGGTGCTGATGGACTCGGAATACCAGAGGGGCCTTGGAAACCTGTGGTTTATAAACTGGTCTCTGAGGCTCCTTGTGGTCCTCTGGGTTAGGGACTAGCATAGAGAGTTAATGACAGAATCCCAGCCTCTCAGCCCCCAGTCCATAGCACGTTTCCTGTCTTCCAATGCTCAGAATTCATCTGAGCAAAGACTCCTGTAGCTGAGAACCGATTAATTTATTTTTTTAAATCCCCTATGTCTCCAGAACTATGGCAGTCCCAGTGGGTGAAGAATCAGAGCCCTGGAGTCAGACCAGAACTCAACTCCTGATGCCTGAACTGTGTAACGAAGGAGGGATTAGAGGCAGGAGGTGACACCCAGCCCTCGGGTGGGAAGATGAGCAAAGGCTGAGCCTGACTGACCTGTGCTGCACAACCTCCAGATCCTCCAGCGTGTTTGGGATATCCATCTGGTCCAGCCACTTCCCCTTCTCAGTCATCCACAGCTCACAGGCGTCTGACTCTCCAAACACAGTGTACAAGTCCAGGGCTTCCTGCAGCTTGTGTCCACGCAATTCTGCCTGGGCCATCACCTGCTCGTAGAGCTTCCTGAGTGCCTGTAGACGGTTTGTCACATCTGGGGAATCTCGAAACTCCTCGGGGAAGCCCTGGGCTTGGTTCTCTAAGTGCTCCATCACCCCGCGGCTCTCCTCCAGCTCCTCTAGAAACTCCTTGTGCTTCTTTCCCAGGGCCCTCGTGGCTCCTTCATCTTGCCCCACATCTTCACCGGAAAGCAGTCGGTGAGCGTCTTGCAGCCAAGCCTTCAGGTCGTCTGCATCACCCTGGAACTGGAAGAAGTTTTCCGAATCCTGCAGGTCTTTCTTACGAAAGGCAGCCAGCTCTTTCAAGTGGTCCCACTGAGCCGATACTTCTTTGACACGGGTCTCGATCTGTGGATGTCCAAACTGCTTTTGTGCAACCATGTCCTCAGCCTCCTGGAAGATCTGCTTCAGATGGGCATCGAGCCCACGGAGCTCGTCCTCGAAGGCCTTGTGCTTGCGCTGTAAGATGAGCACACTCGTCAGGTCCTTGCCGTAGTCCAGGGAGGAGTAGATCTGCTCCTTTTCCTTGATCCAGCTTTCGGCCTCGTCCATCTCCCAGAAGAACTTCCAGAGTCGCTTAGACTGCTCCAGCTGAGCCTTCCGTCCCGCTGCCATGTTGCTCAGTTCACTGAAGCACTGCTCTAGGTGGCTGACACGGTCCTGGATGACCTGGGGGTCACAAGGCTGATACCCTGTAGGAATAGGAGGAGGAAGACAAAGAAAGGGAAGGATTCGTTTATAGGCAAGTTTCAGGACCACGCAATCCCAAAACTTCCATTTTTCATGGTCTTGGAGACCTTGTATGTGGCAGGCAAATGCTCTACCCCTGAGCTATGTCTCCAGCACTTCGAGGTCCTGTGGGGATTCATGGATTCTCAGTTACTCAAAGGACAGGCCAGAGTCATAACTGGTTCCCACCGCACTTCAGAAATGAGACTGAGTTGAGTCGGTTCTTGTAGACATGCATAACGTGACGTGAGACTGGAAACAGCTCAGCTACAGATTTCCAGGAAGTAAAGAACTCTCTTATTTAAGACAAGAACCTAGAAACACAGTCTCAGTAGCAAAAAGAACAGAAGACAGATGGCACCTTAGGATGTCTCTCTGGTTATGGGCTGCCGAAACAGCCTGCCCTCGGGAGAGCGCTGTTACCCCTCAAGCTCTGCACACCATCATCTGACAGAAGAGGCAGGATTCTCAAGATGGCTCCAGATTTACCCAAGGTGGGCAAGGGGCCAGAGGATGGGTTCCGGCATCAGAGGCCTCAACAGAGTGAACACCCTTTGCCTCACCTTTCCCCTCAGTGAACTGCAGGGTGGCCGCGGTGATGGCCTTCACTTTGTCCCCTTGGATAGCAATGTCGGCTTCCATTAGCTTGTGCTTCTGTAGCAGGTCTTCAACCTCTAACAAGTGCTTCCCAAATTCAGCAGACAAGATGTGCGCCTGGTGACGAAGGGACAAGGGCAAGTGAAGAGAGAGGCCACCTCCTTAGGGTGTGTGCATGCATCTTAGCCAGGGAGACGCCGATACAGTAGGAAGGTCACTGCTGCTTGCGACCAGAGATGCTACAGAGTAGGGTTTCCTACAAAAGGGTGCCCTCTGGAATCTTCCATGCCATGTCCTACAAAGCCTCAAACTTCAACTCATCTGCATCATCCGTTTCAAGGTCTAGCGCCTGGGCATGTTTATTTTTAGAAAGCTTGTGGTCAATTTTACGCTTATTTTCACCCAAGACCTCCTGCAGCAGAGGGAGAGGATCCAGACTTCTCTGGTTTCCCCATGCAGAAGGGTCTAGATTCTAACCAGAGTCAAAGCCCAATTACTCAGTCCCTGATCCTGTGGGATTCTATCCCTTTCTAATCCCTGCAGGTTGATGCTTGGGTGACCCCTACCCAAGATTCCTGGGTTACTGGGAACATTGTGAACATGGGCTAGTGATATTTTTGGCGTTTCTCCATTGTGATTTAGAGACGTGACTGGAGGCGGGTGTTTAAGGAAGCACGTGCTGACTACAGAGTGGGGTGTGGGGTGGGCAGCCTCGGGGCCCACCTTGATCTCATCCATCCAGTCGATACTGTGCAGCATGTCCTGGAAGAGCTTCTGCAGTGCCAGGGTGGCCTCGAGCCTCTGTCGCCGGGATCGCAGCAGCTCCTGCAGGTAGCTCCACAGACGGAGGATATTGTTCTTCCTGGCACTGATGCGCTTCTGGTCATGGTAATTCTCCTTCTCCAGCTCCTGGGCCAGGTCCTCCAGTGCCTTCACCCGCTCCTCATAGGCAGCCGTGTCGGTCTCAATGGCTTCGTGCTTCTTCTTGGCGGCCTCCACAGCTGCCAGGTCATACCCGAAGTTATCCTGCCCCCAAGGACAGGGAAAAACAGTGAACAAAATAGCAGCTCAGTCAGACTCTCCTGGCTCGGAAGTGGTGGATCCCTGAAACAGGGCTGCCAGATGGGAAAAGTACATTTCTACAAAGGAGATGTCTCAGCTGCCTTTCTCCTCAGAGAAGAGTTTCTCAATGTCTCACAAGTACCTCTAAACACCCCCAATTACTCTCTGCAACACACATGCAGGTGTGTCGTTACAGACTCCTCTGGGGGTCTGCTGAGTCCTCCCACTGTGCCTTGAGAGGATCTGTCCATTCTGGGCAGGAGGGGCTGCCTACACCAGGATAACACATCACTGCAAACAGATGGTTTACCCCCACACTATCTGGGGCACACGCACGCTCTCCAATGCTCTTAGAGCACTCGCTACCCCCTTAACAGACAGAATTTAATTTGATTCTAAGCTCTAAGTGGGAGGGAACAGATGCTCTGATGGAGAATCAGCCCTGGGGTTCACTGTTAGCCAGTGAAATATGTCCCAGGCCTGGGGGGCCAAGAAACCAAAAGGTGTTACCTCTGCTGTCCCCTGCTGCCTCTAGCCCAAGGCGGAGTTTCTGAATGTCTCACCAGTACCTCTGATTTAACCGTTTCCAGAGAAGAACCATAATGTCGACTCTGACTCTTGGGTCTATTGATGCTACAGCCAACACAAGATACTTGGGAGCCCTGTTCTAGTATGTGAGACTCTAAAAGAGGAGACTTCGTATGGGCTGGGAGTGTAACTCAGTGGTGGGACACTTGCTTTGTGTGTTTCAAGGTCCGGGGTTAGACCTCCAATGAGAGCATGAGGTAGAAAGAGAGGCAGAGAGAGACTTAAATCCTGAGGTTTTCTCTTCAGGTGTAGCTTTGATCCAGATGGGCACCGCAAGGCTGAGAAGAGGTTGATTTAGCTGCTGCTGAGACTGGCTTGGGCTCCGATTCCATCAAGAGCAGTGGTCTACAGCACTTCCCCCCTTTGCCAAGCTGTGCCCCTTACCTGGGTCACCAGGCGCTGGTTTTCGTTGAGCCACGTCTCTCTCATGGCTGCCTTACGGTCGAAGCGCCGCGCCAGCTGCTCCAGTTTCTCCTGCCGAATAAGCTCGCTCCTCAGGGCCAGCTCCCTTTGGTATTCTGCCTCCTCCAGGCTCTCCCAGGCCTGCGTGAGGCAGAGAATTCTTGGGGAACAGGAAGAGTATGTGGTCTTGGGGTTGTCTCTCTTTACCTGACACTGGATGTATGAATCTAGGGAGGTCCTGCCACTATGGGGTAAGGAGGTGGCAGATTCAAGTTTAGTATCAGTCCTTTGGTATTTGTCTGGGCCAGACCAGCCAAAGACCTCCCAGGTCCACTTCCCTAAGCCTGCCTCAGACATTGGCTTAATAATATAATGGTTTCCACCTCTGTAGGTGCTCAGCAAATCCTTGGCGGCTAAATAGCCACCTCTGTTCTATTAGAGCTTCCAGATGGTGCTACAGCTCCAAACCTCTGAAACACCACACAGCACTTCCCTTGTCACAAGAAATTAACATTCTAGACTCAAAGACAAACTCAAGGTTTCGTAGAGGACATGCTACCGAAAACGGCCCCAAAGAATGATTTTGAGCGCTTAAAGAGACCAAAATGTGAAGGGCAGGGGGTAGCGTCTGACCTCTTTAGAGATGTTCAGATGACTCCCCTAAATAGCCAGCATGTAATTAATGCCAAATAAAGTGACCAGGTCTGGCCCTGCTCAGTGGCCACCCCATCTCCCCATCTCAGATGGGCCATTGAAACTGTCACAGTACCCTGTTGATGTCAGACACTAGCTTCCCATCGTGGGGCGTGTACACTTTCTGATTGTTGGCTCTCATTCGGGATTGGATAGTGAACAGGAGGACTTCCAGATTCCCCTTCTCTTGAAACCTGTAGGGAAGAGAATTTGGGATACTGGTACTGAGGTCCCCACAGACAAACTCTTTGCTGAAGTCAACATGGAGACCCTGACCTCGTGGGTCTTGGAAAGCAAAGCACGTGTCCTTAAAGACAAGGACAGGGACAAGATAGGCCCACTTTCCTGCTAAGACATCTGACACTCACTGGCAGGGGTTGGTAGGAATCTGCACCTTTACAACTCAATTCAGAGAAAATGCAATGGCTACCAGAGCATTCATTTGCTTCCATAGGGATTTGCTAACCGGAATGTTCTGGTAACTCCAACCCACATGAAGAAAACCCTTTCTGTCCTACAAAGGAAGGCTTGTCAGACACATTGATTTAGTCCATAAAACCTTAGAAGAGGCAGGATCTACACAAGAACATACTGCATGGAAAGCAATTTTTGCCCAAGTCTCAAAGAGCTGATTCTTCAAGTCCTACAGACCAAATGTGCTCAAGGGCCAGATAGGGTCTAGAGGACATGGTCCAAGTAATGGTAACTTTCACATTTCTTCATGTACCAAGAGTCCATTCACTTCTACCCTTGAGCACAGCACCGAGGAATCAGCTGTGTGCCCAGTCTAACATACCTCAGTGCTTGAAGCCCTCCAGGGGCCTTAGGCACTGTATCGGTACAGCCAAGAGCTAACACCTTTGTATACTGGGCTTGATGGTATCAGTTTTGAATTTAGGACTTTAAAAGTGGGTTAGTGTCAGACCAGAAACCCAATCCAGGGTTACAGAACATCCTGGGCTAGGTGTCTCATGTTTCCCTGTTTGAGAGACTTGAATAGAGACAGAGAGAGAGACGAGTAGGGTAGAAAGAAACAGAGGGCTCACTGATGAACTAGAAGCCTCTTTTCAGAAGTAGACAGCTAACAGCAGAGAGACTGGAATTCCTGGTTATATATTCATGTGTGCATATTTGCGAATGCATGCGTATGTGTGCCTGCATTTCTATGTGCACATACATGCATGTGTTCATGTACATGTGTTGCATAGTTGTGAATATTTGTGAGAGCATTTATGCATGGCTGTATCCATACATGCCTGTATAACTATGTGTGGTTGTACATGTATGTGCTTATGTTCATTATACATGTATGCACAAGTGTGTGGATGGTTGCATGTGCACATGTGCATGTGTGGTGGGGCCAGGCAGAGCTCCTGAGAAGCAGGCTTAGTGCTTTGCTAAGTGACAGGTGGGATGGAGAAAGATGGATATACTTGATGATCACAAGGCCCCATGTAGGGCACTCGGGGGCTAATAATACAGAGGCTGTGCTCTGAAATGGGGTCAGACTTACTAGGAGGAGTTATCCAGTACTGGCTCTCCAAAGAAGCCTGAGATGGCTCCCCAGTTGGACTTGGGAGCCTAGAAAAGCATTTTCTTTCTCTATGAGCAAAGTTACTCATCAGTGTCAGTAAGCTGGATGGCATGGAAGTGGGGTGGCCAAGTAGGACATGAAGCAGGTGACAGATGTCCTGCTATAGAACTCAGGGCTGTGCCTCATAGATACACCTCACAGGACACAACCCTCAGCTCTTGACTTTTTCAGCCCCCAAGGACTGACTGCACTCCTGAGTGCCAGAGCCTTACTTGGGTGGCTTCTCCACAGTGCGGTAGGTGCTGAAGGCCTGTAGCTGCTGCTGGACGCCACTCAACGAGTTGGCAAACTTGCGGCTGTTCAGGACGCTAATGGTTTGCTCAATCCAGGTGAGCAGGTCTGAGGCTAGCCCACTGTACTTTTCAATCATCTTCTCAGTCTCAATGGCATGGTCAATGACCTAGGGAATAGTCTTGTTACTCATTTTCATCAGAAGGGAAATGTCACCAACGATGTTACCAATGAGACCTACACTGGGGCTCCTGCTTCTCTCTCAAGTCCTAGGTTGGGTTTGTTCCCTGAGACCCCACATTGCTAAAGGAATGGAGGAGACATGGGTGCGGCCCTCTCCTGCACTGTGGTGATGAGTTTCGGTGGTAGCATCCCCCTCCTTCAATCCTATAGAAGATCAGTAAGTTTGCAGAGCCCTAGAGGGGCCAGTGCTGCATCTCAAACTTCATTAGGAATCAAGGTTATCTGGGCAGCTTTTGCAAAACACAAGCGAGGCATGCAGAGATGGACGGAAGCCTCTCTACTCTTGAGAAGCAGCGGGGGAAATATAAATCAGACTTGCACAGAGGGGCGTGCTCTTGGTATACTGTGGGAGCCTTCAGGGTCTGATGTCACAATCAACAAAACAAATTAAGAGCGTGTGGTGCTTGGGTGTGTGTGTGTGTTTTGGAGACACAGGCCTCTAGACACATGCTCAGACATGGGACTGTAGCCCGTCAGGACAGACAACAACATCCTTTGGAGTCAGCTCAGGCGTTTCCCAGGGAACTTTGGAGGAACTGAGGAGCAGGTGTCCTGGACACCAAACTGCAGCTGGGGGCCCAGACCCAAAGCTTCCAGGATGGACAGGGAGACCACACTCAGGGCCTAGGGCTGACAACAGAGAAGAGTACTGGTGTGCGGACTGCATAGCTCGGTACCTTGCCGACTCGCTTGCCCTCCACCGCCAGCACCTTCATCTTGGAGAAGTAGTGGTAAAACGCCACCACGTAGGTGATGATGGACTTCTCATCTGGGTTTTCTGTGAAGACATCTGTAAGAGGGAGACAGGACATTCTGAGCACCAAAACCAGAGCCTAGGAAGGTCAGGTTTTAAGCATTTAGCCCCACTTTCTCTGTCATGAAGTTCAACCTGCATGTCAAACAACAACTTCTAACGGTATGAAATAAAGGAGTAGCTAGGTGTAGGAGCAGAGGCCGGATGGTCAGGAGTTCAAGGACAGCTTCTGCTACATAGCAAGGAGAAAACTGCGTGGAGGCCTCTGATTTCAGACAGTGCCGGAATCCACGTCAGAACAATAATCTACAAACACAGAATGAAGGTTAGCCAAACCCTCAAGGATCCTCCCCACAAGTCAGGTGTCTGCAGAAAACCTACCACCACCAAGGAGAAGAGCAGGGCCCTGGCCTAACCCCAATGTCTCTGTCCCCGTAGCTTGCCAGGCGCCTGGACCAGCCCTGGGAAGGAGTCCACTTGACTGCTCTGGAATGGTAAAGCGAGTGTGGCTCACCTTCAGGGTCAAGGAGTGGGATGATGCCCAGCTGACGCTCGGCCACATCAAATGCATGCTCCAAGTTATGCCGGGCATTGGAGTCCTTTAGCTTGTCAAAGTCAATGAGGTCAGGCCTGAGGACAAGAGCTGACTGTTAAGATGGCGTGGCCATGAGGTCCTAGGCACGGACAGTTGCAGCGTAAAGCAAGGATGCTAGACAGACGTAGGGAGTTGGGAAGGCGAAAGAAACGAGACACAAGAGCAAGAGGCAGGGGAGCTGTGAGCTTGGAAGAGGGCAGCAGCATGACTGGAAATCGAGGGAAGCCGGAGGACCCAGGGTAACAGGAGAGTCAGCAGAGGCACACCTCTTGCCCTCTAGTAACATGCAAGGTCTCAAATCTTTCCCCGGCCCCAGGGGTCCCCTTACCGGTGTTTATGAATTAGGGCATTGAAGGCCAGGCCGTCCTTCCAGCTGGAGGTGAAGTTGGTTACGTTGACTTGGGGGTAGCTGCATTAAGAGAAACATTAAGACTAAGAAACAAATTCTTTTGAGGCCCCAAACAAGCGGGCGTCTGAGCTGAGGTTCCAAATGCTAGTAGAGGAACAGGCCTGCCCCACTGGAGCTGCTTCAACGTAAGAGCACATTGATAAGTCACACAAAGATACTCTCATAAACTGTGGCTCATAACTCAACAGGTTCCAGAGTCCGACCACAGTGACTTTGGAAAGGAACCCTGAATTTCAGGCCTAAGAATCAGGTCAAGACAGACTTGAATTAGCTGCACTAAGCCTGCAATAGTTCTGGGGTACTGGTGTCTGATGTCCCGTTGGGGATGGCAGTCTCTATGGCAGGGGTTCTCAACCTGTGGGTCGTGACGCCCTACCAGGAATGAACAACCCTTTCCCAGGGGTCGAATATCAGAGTTTTTGCATATGAGACATTTACACTGTGATTCATAACAGTAGCAAAATTACAGTTATGAAGTAGCAATGAAAATAATTTATGATTGGGGGTCACCACAACATGACTGGGTATTAAAGGGTCACGGCATCAGGATTGTTGAGAACACTGTCCTAGGGGAAGCAAGGAGCCAATGGGAAACAGGGTATGGCGGGTTTCCAGGGCATACACACCCGGCTGTCTTCATCTGGCACCACAGAAGCAGAGCGTCCTTGGCTGAGCGTGTCTCCCGACCTTCTTGAGTTTGGACAACAATGTCTTGAATCTGCGAGTGGCAAAGGAAGAAAGAGAAGAGCAGATCTGTATCCGGCTCTATGCCTCCCTGCTTTCCTGCACGGGGGTTGGGATCTCCCTGTGTCCTCCATATATCTGTAGCACTCATCTCCCTGGCATCCCCACACCCTACGGTCTCGGGTCCCAGTTGCCTACTTCTCTGCCTCAGTCAACCAGAATGGCATAGAGATGCACCCAGTATCAGAGGGAACGATGTTAATCAGATACCTGTGCAGGGGTTTGAGACCTGACCGTAAGACATCCTGACGTCTTCCTCTGATGGTATGTGCTCTTAGGGTGGGACAACAGCACGAATGCTGGTATTGCTCACTTGATTGTACTGAGCCGTGGCTATCAGACTGGGAAAGCACACTCTACTGGGTATGTCTGTGCGGGTGTATCCAAATATAGTTAACTATGGGAAGAAGACATCCCTTGAACGTGGACAGTATCGCTTCCTACGGTCGAGGGGAAGGGTGAAGGAGAGAGTCTTGAATCTCAGAGGAGAAAACGTTTCTGGCTTAAAAAGTATAAAGGGAGATTCTTTTTTCTGCACATTTTTTGCAATTTCTGAATCAGATTATTTCATACACTAAGGAGTTACACACAGAGGGCCAGGAGACAAAACGCAGGCCCTGCAGCAGACGGTATCCTAGCTACAAGTCAAGGTCCCGCCCCCCCAATTTCTCCTACACACAGGACCCACCTGGAATCGGAGGATGATCGTCCAGATGAGGCCCAGGACCAGGCGGTGGTTGCCATCCACGATGTCGTGGGAGCCCATGTTTTCCAGGTGCACGCGCTGCTCCTTGAGGAACTGCAGGGCTTTGTCCACGTTCTCCAGGCAGTGGATGCGCATCTTGCCCTTGGTCGGCCTTGGCTAAGGGACAGCATGGCATCATGGGCATGAAGGGACTTCACAGTCACACCAGAGGTGGCTGTACCCTGTTCCAGCTGATACCATCAGCTCTAGCCTTCACCCTCCTGGCCAAGTTCCAGATTCCACAGTCACTCCTGACACTTTTCTTTTTTACATTTATTTATTTTCAATGTTATGTTTATGGGTGCATTGCATATACAACAGCGCACCATGTGCATGCAGTGGCCATGGAGGCCAGGGAAGGACATCCCCTGGAACTGGTGCTATAGGCTGCCATCTGGGCACTGGAATTGAATCCAGGTCCTCTCAAAGGGTAGCTGATCCCTAACTTCTCAGACATCCCTCCAGCAACGCCTCCCTTTTAGCAAAATTCAGGTGGTTTCTGTACCAAGCATTCAGCCAGGCTTCATGAGAGCCCTTCTGGATCTGACGCAGCTTCTGTGGGTGCTAAGTGACAGTCACACTCAGTAACCCAGTAACAGACAGTGAACTGAGTACTTGCTGTGAACCAGGCATGGTTCTGCTAGTGAGTGGTAGGAATGGCTTTTAGATTGGTGATTAACAGTGGTCCCATCCCTAACAAACCTTCCACCCCTGAATGCCCCAGCCAGAATCCAAGGGGCTTACTATTAGTGCTAGTGCGTGCGTGCGTGCGTGCGTGCGTGCGTGCGTGCATGCGTGTGTGCAGATATGTAGGTGTGTGTCTGAGGACCACCTCGGGTGTCCTTCAGTCACTGCTCACAACTTTGTTTGAGTTTGGATTTTTTTTTTCTTCTTTCTTTTTTTTCTTTTTTTCGGGGCTGGGGACCGAACCCAGGACCTTGCGCTTCCTAGGCAAGCGCTCTACCGCTGAGCCAAATCCCCAACCCCGAGTTTGGATTTTTTAAGACTGGCTCTAACTGGTCTGGAACCTGCCAAAGAGGCTAGACAGGCTGGACAGGGAGTCCCCAGATTCCTATATCCTCCTCCTCCTCAGTGCCAGGGTTATGAAAGCACACATCCCACCTTGCTTTATGTGCATTCTGAGGGCTGGACTCAGGTCATCAGGCGCTTTACCTGTGTCCCCTAACTATCTACAGAAGGGATCCCCAGGGCAACTCTTTCAAGTGGAGTTTCAGTGTGGGCTAAAAGGCAGGAACTGCAGCCTAGAACTGAAAAGGCAGAAGCAGAACACTTTTCATTCAAACCCCAAGAATCTCACAATGCCTCAGTCTATACACGGAGGAAGTGGAGGGCAAAGAAGACCCTGCCTCATAGACCCAAGGCCACAAAGCAAGTGGCAGAGCAAAGCATACACCCTCGCCTACCACAGTGCTGAGCAGGGACAACCGAGAGCCCCCCTTGGGCTCCACCTGGACCTGTGGCAAAGCACACAGCAAACTTTCTCCCCCCCTCCTCTCCGTTCTAAGAGGAATGCAAATTTCTCTAACAGCTTCATATATCTAGGCCCACGCATCCCAGCTCCAGAAACCCAGACTCCAGTGAGAAAGGCAGAGCTCTGCATAGCCTCTGGAATGAGCCTGAAGGGGTGGGAGTGGTCAGAAGGGGCGAGAAGTTCTGGGAAGAAGTCAGAGACCCCAGTCAGCCACCCAGACCCTTGAAAAGAACATGGAGAAACTCTGGCAAGTCAAGGGAACCCACTCTGCTCCAGAAAAGGCCTTTCCTCAAGAGGTGTTGACGGCACCAGCCACAGGCTGGGAGGGGCCTGGCGCAGATGAGGGCCTTACCAGCATCTCTCCGGAGAGCACCTCCAGCAGCTTGATGAGCATGCGTCCATCCCGCAGGTCCTTGTAGAGATCGCTGATGCGGCAGGACACTCGAGCCAGGTGGGAGTTCACCCATTTCGTAAAGGTTTTCTTCTGAACCACTTCCCGCTCATCTGGGTGAGAGAAGCGCTGGGGTGAGCACCCGGGCTGGGAAGGCTGGTGCACCATGGAGCTGCAGGGCTTCTCTGCAATTCTAGAGTCACCTTGGCCTGGCAGAGGAGGCTGTTGTAGCCACACACACCCCCCCCATTTCTGGGAGTATGTGCCAACCTTGCAAGTCTGTCTCATTTGCCTTCCCACTCTCGGGGACCACAGGCCATCAGAACTAAGGAAGTGATGTGGCCATCACCTCTACCTCCACCACCACCACCTCCTCCACCTCCACCTCCACCCTCCACCTCCCTCCACCACCACCTCCTCCCCTCCACCTCCACCTCCACCACCACCACAACAACAACCACCTCAACCTCACTCACCTCCAGCAACACCACCACCTCCACTTGCCCCCACCCCCGCCACCACCACCCCCACCACCCCCACCTCCACCACCACCTCCACCACCACCACCACCACCACCACCACCACCACCACCACCACCACCACCACCACCACCACCACCACCACCACCACCACCACCACCACCACCACCACCACCACCACCACCACCACCACCACCACCACCACCACCACCACCACCACCACCACCACCACCACCACCACCACCCCACCACCACCACCCCCACCACCACCACCACCACCACCACCCCCCCCACCACCACCTCCACCACCACCACACCCACCTCCCCACCACCCACCACCCCACCACCTACCACCACCTTCACCTCCCCACCCACCCCTCCCACCCTCCCTCCTCCCACCTCCCCTCCACCTCCCACCTCCCACCTCCACCTCCCTCCCCACCTCCCACACCCTCCCCACCTCCCCCACCACCACCCACCACCACCACCTCCACCACCACCACCTCCCACCACCACCACCACCACCACCACCACCACCACCACCACCACCACCAACCCCCCCACCAACACCCCACCCCCACCCCACCACCCCACCACCCCACCACCACCACCCACCCACCACCACCACTCCCACCACCACCACCACCCCCACTACCCCACCCACCCCACCCACCCCACCACCACCACCTCCCTCCCACCACCACCACCTCACCACCTCCCCTCCCTCCACCTCCACCCCTCCCCTCCTCCACCTCCTCCACCTCCACCACCTCCACCTCCACCTCCTCCACCTCCCACCACCACCTCCACCTCCCCACCTCCCTTCCACCTCCCCACCACCTCCTCCCACCTCCACCACCACCTCCACCACCACCTCTGCATTGTAGTAAGACACCCTGATCGGCCACCTGTTTCAAAATGTCAGGCAGAACAGTCTGTACTATTCTGTTAAATCTATTAAATTCAGATTTTAATACCAGCTCCATCTATCTCTCCATCAACCATCCATCCATTCATCCCTCCCTGCCTCCATCCACCCATCCATTCCCTCTGCCTAGACTGCTCTTAGCATTCTCCCACAAGCCCTTCACTTAATTCCTATTTGTCCTTTAAAATCAGGGCAAATGGAATCTCAGGAGGGCCTTTCCTGACCCCCTGGGCTCCTCCTGTGTGCTCCTGCATTCTCATTGTCACTGATTAGTTGAATATACGTCTTTCCTACAAGACCATGGGCTCGTGGCGCCCGGAGAAGCCTGTCACGTTTGCCTCTCCATTCTCAGCTCTGAAGCTCAATGCCCGGTAGGCACTTTGTAGCTGTATTGCAGGTGACTAGTGAAGCATTTATTCGGTTCTGTCACAGGCCAGCCTATGCTAGTCCTAATGACACACTGCATGCTCTCAAGCAGTCCTTGCTGTGGAAAAAAACAAGCCAGAGAGGAGTTGGGCTGTGCAGCGCCTGGCCCATACTAAAGCAGCTTAGATGGGTACCTACTTGTACCTCTGTGCAAGTCAATACTGGTGGGGAATTCAGGCTAGGGCTTGAGAGTGGACAGAAACTGTAAAAATGAAGGGTAGAGAACGGCAAGGAAGAAGAGGAAAAAGTAAGAAACAACAGGACAGAAGAAGACAGCAAAGCCCTCGTCATTTGGGTTTGTGAACTGTGTGACCACTGGCTCCCAGGCCCTTGAGTTTGAAGACTGAGGCCAGGAACTGACCCCACAGTATGTCTGGGTCTGGGGGCCTGCAGATCCCCGGACAAAGAATGTGTAGGTGGGTCACAGGCAGAGTGAATACAGGAGGGAATTGTTAGCACAGGGAGAGGAGGATAGCTATGCCTTCTACTGAGTACAAACCATGGAAGGGCTGGCTTTCTAAATTATTAAATATCAGGCTTAACACAGCAAAAAGAGGAGCTAAGCCAGGGCTGCCCCTGGGGCACGATGCTGGCAGCTTGCATCAGATTCCTTCCTACCTCGTGGCTATTTTAGTGTTAAGAACTCAGCGTCTTTATTCATCTGTTCAGCCATTCAACAAATGCTTACGTTACAGCCATGAAGTGCTCAGCACTGGGTGGAGGTGGCTTCAAGGACAAGCCAGAGGGGCCCTATCCTGAGAAGACAGACTCTATAAGGAATTCAATGGGTGCATGTGTCACACATAAACACTTCTAAGGTAGTATTTTAATAAACCCGCCATGAAGAGGAGGAGTGCGGTGCTCCTCTGATTTTAAATGAATGTAAATCATGTCATTCATTCATTCCAGGCCTCAGGGCCAAGGAAATCCCCGCGTACCCTTCTGTCAACAGCAAATTAGAAGGTTTTCTTGATTCAGGGCTGTTATAGCAAAAAAAAAAAAAAAAAAAAAGTTTTGATGCGATGCTGGACAGAATGCAACTGTCTTTATTCTAGGGTATGCTGGGCTGGGATTGCTCAATCCGTACCCCAAGGCCTTCCCTAGACCTCTTTCTTTCTTTTTTAAATTTTATTTTATGTATATGAGTAGCCTGGCTTTATGAATACTAGAAGAGGGTATTGGATCCCGTTACAGATAGTTATAAGCCACCATGTGGTTCTTGGGAATTGAACTCAGGACCTCTGGAAGAGCAGTCAGTGCTTTTAACTGCTGAGCCATCTCTCCAGCCCCTAAACCTGTTTCTTAAGTCAAAGGTAGAAGGGACCTTTGACCAAGGGACTGAAGGTTTTAGCCACTATAGAGGTGAGTACCCTCAAAAGCTAACGTCTCTCTTTTTTTCTTCTAATTTTCCTGTTCATAAGATTCTAAAGATTTCACTACCTGGTGCTAAACTCTGTTTAATTTGTGCCTGGAAAAGAAAACGGACATGCTCCTACTAGAGACACAGAATATAACTCCAGGGTGCTAGGCTGGCACAAACACTGGCATCTCATAAAGCATCCTGAGCCCTCCTCAGTTTCCAATACGCAATGATGCTGGAGTTGCAGGCTTGGAGCACGGCAGATGGCCTCTTGGCTGCCTTAATTTAAAGGGGAGGGGGGAGATTACCCAGAATCCCTAGCATTGTGAAACACTTTGCAGTGTTGAGGCACGGGAAAGATTCCGAGAGGCTAATGATGATCAGAAGCAGAGTAAGGGCCCAGGGGTGGGGATTAATTTCCATTAGCTGTTCATTCGGCTGCACATTGGCACGCTCAGCACATTCCTCCCTCAAGACCTAGACACTACTCAGGAGCCATCTGAGTGCAGGAGAGGCCGGTGGCCGTGAGCCAGCTGCACTGGAAACCATGGTAGAACGAGCAGGGAGAGAGCAGACTGGTGCAGGAGGCCTGCTGTTCCCAAGGGACCCAACGATCCTAGCATCTACCCTGAAGAAGGCTTCGGCAAGGCCCTGCAGGAGTTAATGCTTATTTCTAGAGCCCTGCCCTTGCCCATGTAGGAATGGGGCGGGGAGGTGACCATGGATGGGTCCATGCCTCCGTGGCTTTGGAGCTTGGTCTCTGCATTCTCTGCTTCTCTTTCTTTCTCACTTCTCAAGTGGGGCCACACGCATCCCCTCACATGTTAGGGCTGCCCCAGAAAACGCATCTTCTTCCCCAATCAGCTCTGACCTAGAATTACTGTGAGGGTGTTGTGACAGGTGATCTCCTTACAACTCCTTTATAAAAGTGTAGCTTGAAGTCAAATGTACCCACGATATTGAAACCCCCAAACATCCACCCGCTGACAAGCAGGGCTATATAAGAAAAGTGCCGGCACACAGAAAGGTGTCATTCTTCCATGACAGTCACCACCTCTAGGAGACTGTCCCAGAGGCCATTGGGACATAAGACACATGGTTCACACTCCCTCAGTAAGGATCTATCTCAAGCAAACAGACACAAACTCACTAAAAGCTAGTTTTGCAGCCATCTAAGAGATAAAGTGCATTCTGGCAGACTAATCGTGGCGATTGGCTTGACTACATCTGCCATCAACCCAGCAGCTGCATGTGCCTGGGAGGGATTCTCTTGACTGGCTCTTTTGAGGTTGGGGACTCTAAATCTGGGCCACACCCTCTGATGGCAGTCTACCCAGAAGGACATGGAAGAAGGAAACACTGCTTTTTGCCTGTTTGCCCTCACTCTCCCTGGCAAAAATAATCTATTCTGTTGGCGAGGCATTCCTTTGCTGGTGGCGAAGACACTTCAGAGTTCAGTGAAGACTGATGGCTAGAAGCTGCCTAGGCTCCAAGCACCCGCACAGATGGGGACTGCTGACCCATCTCATGGACTGAACAACTACTGAATCATTGGCCCTCTGATTGGGAGACAGCCTCTGTTGGACTACCCAGATAGACTTCAGCCTGTAAGCCACTCTGATGAAAACTGCACACGCACACACACACACACACACACACACACACACACACACACACACACACACACACTTTGTTCTATCAGTTCCCTTCCCTAAGATATCGGTGAACCTTGACTGATACATACAGGAATGCCGCATAAAGTAATACTGGATTAGTTACTGGATGAATCACACTAACACCTATGGGGTCAATGCAGAGAGAGGTCTGTGACAACAGGAGTTGTTAAAAAGGTCTTCAAGAAGAAAAGCACTTTGGAAGGGCCAGAGGAAGACAAATGACTCAAGCAGACATGGGTGGAAGGTTGTTCGTGGGATACTGGGGAGCTACAGGTTTGGAGACATAGAAAATAGGCTTTCAGTTAGACATGAAGATCTCTGGGATGAGAGGCTTGGAAACATAGACTGAAAGGCCCTGGGTTCAATTCCCAGCTATCAAGAAGTCAAGGACAAGAGCTAGGGCATGAGTGGGAACAGGAAGGACTATTTAATGTTTAGATTTAATTCTAGAGACAAAGGGAACCAGGGAAAATGTGGCAGAGTCAACCCAGAATTTTAATTCTCAAGGCCTCTAATGATGATAAAGAGACAAAATGGTTCAGGCTGCACCTTCGGGTAAGTCTTTAAAGTCTACACAGATACTACCTTAAAAGACCCTCAAGGCCTACTACAAAAGAAATTCTGAGCAAATGGAAAACTCAAAATCACACAAACGTCAAGTATAGTCTTGTGATAAAACCATGTGGCATTATCATATGAAAGGCAGACTCGGCAATGAGGAAGAAATAGTCCTAGCTACATACAGACATCTAACAGCTGATAAAAGTGCATTTCAAATATGTGAGAAAAAGAAAAATGGATTATTCAGTAAAAGTTTCTGCAAAAGTAGGTGACAGCTCATACTTCAAATTCCAGGAAGGCCTTTATTGGGCCAAAAGCTGGAGTGCACAAAATGAAACTAACAAAATACAGTAATCAACCATGGTAGAAGAGTTGTTTAATAAAAGGCCAGGGGAGGTTCCGTAGGGCACAGAATCCAGAGCCAGAAGACGAAACATTGAAAACTCAAATGTGTTAAAAAGTTTTGAGTGGAGGATAGAACTCTGTGAGATGGGGAGAACTAATGAGGGGGAAATGCCACCGAGGGGTCCACAGAGGTTGCTTCACGTGTGAAAAAAACACTGCTCTAGTTTGGATCTGGAATGGTCCTCAAATGTCCCATGCAAAAGAGTCTCCATCTGGTCTACAGCTTGCTGCTACTCGAAGGCAGTGGAAACTTTAAGATGTGGGGCCTGGTGGGAGGCCTTCATGTAACTGAGGCTTGGGGTGGGTTGAATGAGGATGGCCTCCATATTGGAACTCTTGATTCCTAGTTGGTGGCTCTTTGGAAAGCATTAAGAGGTACAGCCCTGTTAAAGGAGGTGTGCCATAAGCTTTGAGGTTTCGAAAGCCCAAGGCATTCCCAGTTAGCTCTCTCTGCCTCCCTGTGGATGAGGATGTAAACTCCGCTGATGGTCCAGCACCATGCCTGCTAGCCTGCAGCCTCGCTCCCTGCCATGATGGTCATGGACTCACCCTCCCCAGTAAACTCTTTCTTCTCTAAGTTGCCTTGTTACAGTGTGTTAACATAGCAATAGAAACCTAAGACACGGCATGTTCTCAAAGGACTCAGAGGACCCAGGATTCTGTCTCCCTCCTTGTCCTTCCTGTCCACTTGCGTGTGCACCTAAATCTTGGCTGTGAGGTCACCAGCTCCGATCTTCTATGTGCTTCCACTGAGACATGCTGCCTCACCAAAGGCAAAGTTAAACAGGCTATACATTTGTAGCTTCAAAACCTGTGAGCCAAAATAGACCTTCGCTCCTAATAAGCTGACAAACTTGAGAGTTAGTTTGTTACAGCAAAAGAACCTGGTTAGCACAAATGATTGTAAGTTAAAAGGAGGACAATTAACAATGCAAACGAAGGGGTTGGGGATTTAGCTCAGTGGTAGAGCGATTGCCTAGCAAGCACAAGGCCCTGGGTTCGGTCCTCAGCTCCGGGGAGGGGGGGGGGGACACAATGCAAACGAAGAGCTAACAATAAAGACTATCAAAATCCTTCAATATAAAAAGCCACCCAAGACGCTTGGAGAGGCCTCTTGGAGAGGCAGATTACAAGCACACTCATGAGGTTGAGGCATGACTTGTTAGTTAACAGCACTCCTTGCTCTTGCAAAGATGTGATTTTGATTCCCAGCCTCTCCATGGTGGCCCAAACTCTCTTTTATTCCAGCTCCAGGCAATCCAATGCTCTCTTCTGACCTACATGGGCACCAGGCACACATGTGGTGTACATACATGCGTGCAGGCAGGATATTTATAAACACAAAACAAATCTAGAAATAAATTAAAGCACATACCTGTACACACAAATATAAAAACAAATTGTCCTTATTGGAAAAGACAGCTGGGAAAATGTTTCTCTCAGATTTTGATTATTGGGAAATGGTTATTAATTGTCAGCTACAAGAGTGGTATTAGGTTTAAGTGGGAAATGTTCTTGTCTTTCAGAAACACAGAGAAAGGTAATTAGGGGAAACATGATTATCTTTAATTTACTTCAAAATAATTCAGCCCCAAACATGCAGACATATCAGTAACACTAATCCCACCAAACGAAGACATATTAGCAATACTAAATGACCTCAAACATGCAGACACGTCAATAATACTAAATATGGATGGTGGCCTCTTTTACCTTCACCTCTGCTATTTTCGTGTTTGGAATTTCTCTTACTAACAGTAAAAAAGCAAAAGGGAAGAACATGAAGACACACGTGCTTCACTTCTCAGATGGAAAAGCGATCAGAAAGTCTGATGAAGTAGAACTCTGGCAAGACTGTGGGGAGCACATCTGTGGGGTAGCACATCTGTGGGGGAGCACATCTGTGGGGAGTGGGGGAGCACATCTGTGGGTAGCACATCTGTGGGGAGCACATCTGTGGGGAGCACATCTGTGGGGAGCACAGCACTCGTGTGTCCTGGAAAGAGTTTAACGGGGCCAGCCTCTATGAAAAGCATGTGGCAAAGATGATCTCAGATGCACAGCCTTTCCCCCTAGTGATTCCATTTCTAGGAATTTGTCCTACAGCCACACTCAGACATGTATACTCAGGTTCACTCATTGTAGTTTTGGAAACAGTCAAAGATTAAAAGTTACCTAAGTATACACAGTTAGGGGACTTGTTGCATCGAGATATGTTCTTACAATGGAAAATTACTTAACTATAAATAGAATGAAGACCCTCGTGTAGTGATATAAAATAATTTCAAGATATACTGGGTGAAACACATAGAACTGTGCAAAACTTAAAAAACAAAGCTCTGAAAAAACCAATAGAGACTACATGTTTAAATATGCATAAACTATTCAAGGAAAGATACATAAGATGTGGTTAACACTGTGACCCAGCTATTGATTCCTCCTGGTGCCTGTAAAATTCCTTAAGTGCTTCATGCCCCTCTCCCTTTTCTCCATTCAAAATGTCTCAAAATAAAGACTTGTGGGCTGGGGTGGGGGCGGGGGCAGGGCCGGGCAGGGGGAGCCCAGGAGGAGAGCACTTGTCTAACATACAGGAGCCCCAAGGTCCAAACTCTAGTTCCAGAACAAATGGAAAGCAGAGAATGGCAGTGTGCATAACCAACAGTGCAGCTCTTTATATTCTGGTTCCATTAAAGAGGATACCAAGGAGGTTACATAAGGAGTTTCGGCAACAAAAGAGGTAAGATATCTTTTGAGGCAAAATTTGGGCTCAAGCCATATGTATGCATAATATGACTTTATAAATAAAAATAAATAAATCTGGGTGGTAAGACTATGTATGGGTGGTATTTGTTTTCTTCTTAATTGGCCATATAAATAGTTTCTACAATGACAAAAAAATTAAAAAAAAAGAAAACTCTACAATTAGCATATAATACTTTTAATAAGAAACAAAAGATGTCATAGAGACTCGAGTAAAAGCTCATAAGCCCCAAGGAATAAACGATAAAAATTTTAAAAGGGCAGCCTTTTTTTTAAAAGGGCAGTCTGCATTTTAACCAGTTCAGAGCCTGATGCTCTGGGCAAAATCAGCAGGAAAGACAAGTGGGATAAGAGAGGGTGAGAGGCAGGAGGAGGCCTGTGATTGCCCCGTGGAGCATGCGCCTGGGCCAGACTTGAAAAGCAGATTCCCAACTCGAGCTTTCTCTCCAGTTCTCTCCCGGAAGCCAAGGCTTAGTGACACAGAAGCCAATCTCTTATACAGAGAAGCATAGGTGCAGACCCTTGGGGACACATCCTCAGTGGTGTTGGTGACATGAACTCTATTCTTGTTTAAGAGAGGATTTTCCCTTTCAACAGTTCACTCCCAGTCCACTGGTTCTGTGAACAGCGGAAGGCTGTTCCCCTGCCCCGCAGAACTGATAGTCCAGTTAGAGTGGATCTCACGGAAGAGCTTTACGACGTGACTGCAAACCTGAACAAGCACATAGGAATGATAAAAGCTGAACACGGTAAAGTCAGCTAATTAGCTAGGAGTAAATTAATGTAAAGGAAGACAGGAAAGCCATTAAAGCGATAATCTACATACTTGCTAATGAGAACAGACAGCGTATTTTGTGGAAAATATTTAGAACTATAACCAACATTGTAATACTTATATAATCATACCTCTATCAGCATTAAAATAGCTTTATAAAGACATTAACGATGTCTTTTTTTTTTGGTTCTTTTTTTCAGAGCTGGGGACCGAACCCAGGGCCTTGCGCTTCCTAGGCAAGCGCTGTACCACTGAGCTAAATCCCCAACCCCATAACGATGTCTTTAGTCTTTTATTTTTCATCTTTTCTATGTTAAAATAGTGCATGCGCTATTCTTGGTTTCAACTTGACTACATCTGGAATTAACTAAAACCCAAATGGGTGGGCACACCTTTGAGAGATTTTTCTCTTAATTAAATCATTTGAAGTGGGAAGACCCACCTTTAGTCTAGGCCACGCCTCCTGCTGGCAACCTAACTAAGGACGTGGAAGAGGAATCTTTCTGCCTGCTTGCCTTCACTAAGTCCATTTCCTCACTGGTACTGGAGCCTGCTTCTTGGGGATCTGATGTAGACTACCTGAGACATCCAGCCTCACGGAGAACCTGAGAGAAAGCTACTGGATTCTTGGACCTTCTGTTGATAGGCGGCCATTGTTAGATTAGCTGGACCACAGCCTGTAAGCCATTCTAGTAAGTCTCATCTATATACAGAGATTCATTCTATAAGGTCTGCTCCTCTAAAGAACGCTGGCTAATCCAGGGGACAACTAGAAGATCCAAAAGAAAACCAGGATGAATGGCTAACTGTGCTGTTTATTAGCAGAACGAAGTGCTTGCTGACCTCTGGGCTCTCTCAGCTCGTCTCACTCCACCCCTACCCTAACTTCTCCGGCCCATGGGCTTCCCTTCCACCAGCCTCTCATTCCTGTACAACCCTGTCACTTCAGCCATGTGCCCTCTTGGCTCTCATGACTTTCTAGGTCCTCTTTCTGGGTCTCCTTCTCTCTCTCTCTCTCTCTCTCTCTCTCTCTCTCTCTCTCTCTCTCTCTCTCTCTCTCTCTCTCTCCTCTTCCCTTCCAGATGCCTTTGGCTGTGCTCTCCCTTATGTCCACAATAAAGCCTTTCTCTTCCACCATACCTTAGAGCAGCCACATCCTCCCGTTATTTGCAACCAGCAAGTTTGTGTCTGTGTGTGTGTGTCTGTGTGTGTGTGTGTGTGTGCGCGCGCGCGCACGCGCGCACACGTCTGGGGGCCAGAATGCAAAGCAGCGAACTGATCAGAGCAAAAGCGAAGGAAGATTTCGAATTTGGGGCTCTGGATGGAGAAGAGCTTGGTGGCTCTGGGATAAATCTATAAATGTGTTGGAGGACAATGATTCTAGTTGTCCTGAGTAGGTGGTATTGGACCCAGAGCAGCTTGGGCATGGAAACCAACTAAGAGTCAGTGACAGACACTTCTACTTGAGGTAACCCAAAAGGACTGGATGTAAAATAACATGGGCTCATCTAGAAGATTCTATGGCTCAGGGGTTTGTTGTCCCTGGCAGGTGACAGTATCCTGAGGCTATAGGCCATCAGTGACTTCAAGGTTTGACCAGAGAGCCTCAAGAGGGTGCAGGTGAGCAGAAAAACAGGAATAAGCATCTGGACTGGGGTATAGAGACGGACTATGGAGGGCTCAGGAATACGTAAGACAACCTGAGGACTCGGTCTAAACAGCACTGTGATCCGTAACGTCACTTCTACCCCGTCTGTACACAGTGAGGGAGGAACTCCATCTGCCCATTTCACAGGGACAACCTGGGTAAGGGTAAAGCACTGCACACAGACTCGTGTCCAGGTGCCAGCTATTGTTAGACTTGGCTGGCACTCATTGGGATGCACAGCTACAGGTCAGGATGGTCCAGGATACAGCCCCAGTCCAGGCAGGAATTCCTGGAGGGCCTAATGATTTGTTAAAAAGGTAAAATTCTCTTTCCCCAAGCCTGGACCCAAAGCTCCATCAGTCATGATAAAGTGGCACTCTGACCTTTGTTGGTGATGTCGATGATAAGTGGCTTCTGAGGTGGGTGAGCTGGGAGAGCCTGGAGCATCATCTAACTCAAGTGGTCTGGTGAGGCATGAGAGCTCCACAGAACAGAAAAGTGGCTGTACCAAGGTCACTTGACTAGAGCATCGGAACAGAGGAATCAGTGTCGGAAGGACATCAGCGACTGCCAGCATGAGTCACTTTCTCCCCACATGTGGTGGCCTTCCCAGCCCAAACAGCCATCTGCCCTTCCTAGACTTCTGCATGGCTTCCTCATACCTCTGTCCCCAGGTCAAAACAACCACCTCTAACCCAAACCTAGCCATACCACTTCCTTGCTAAAATACTCCGATGGGTGGGAGCAACCCTGCTCCCCATTCCTCCTATCCTGGCACATGGAGCTGTCTCAGTTAACAGCTTCTCCCTTTGACCATTCAATCTGCCATTCCTGTTTCAAATACTCCCCTTTGTCACCTTTTTTCTGAGGTTCCTGCTGCTTTCTTCCAGGACTTCTCTATGGCCTCTGAAGCCCTCTGAGAGATGACTCCTACACGCCCCCTCTTCCTCTACCATTAATTTATGCTTGGACTCCAGCAAGCTTAATGGGTGAGCTATAAGCAATGGTTGATGCTATAAATTTATATAGTGTTTCCAGGAAATCTTCCCAGTGTTCAGAATAGTATGTGTGTGTGTGTGTGTGTGTGTGTGTGTGTGCACGTATGTGCACATGTTATGTGTGTATATGTGGTGTGTGTTTATATGTGCTATGTATGTGGGGAGTGTATGTGTGGTGCACATGGTGTTTGTGGTATGTGGGTGTGTGGGGTGTAGTGTGTGTGTATCTGTTATATGTGTATGCATGTTGTATGTGTGTGTATATGTGGTATGTGGTGTGTGTGTCTGTGTGGTGTATGTGTGTATGTGGGGGGTATGCATGGTATGTGTGTATATGTGGTGGAGGGGAATGTGTAGTGTGTGTGGTGTTTGTAGTATGAGGTGATGTGTGGGTGTGTGGTATGTGTGTGTTATATGTATATGCATGGTGTGTGTGTGTGTGGTATGTGTATGTGGGGTCTGTGTGTATGTGTTTTATGTGTATGAGTGGTGTGTGTGTATGTGTTGTATGTGTGTATGTCTCTCTGTGAGTCTGTGTGTTTGTGTGTGTATATGTGGTATATATGTGGAAATGTATGTGTGGTTTGTGTGTGTATGTATGTATGTATGTATGTATGTATGTATGTATGTATGTGCTGTGTGTGGTATGTGTGTGTGTTGTATGTGTGTGTACGGGGCATATGTGTCTATGTTATAGGTATGTGAGTGGTTGTGTGTTGAAGATGTGTGTGTACGTGTTGATGTGTGTATATGTGGTGTATATGTGGGTGTATGTGTGTGGTATGTGTGTTGCTTGTGGTATGTGGGGGGTGTGATGTGTGTGGCGTGTATGTATGTATTATATATGTAGTATGGTGTGTGTATTTATGTGGTGTGTGGTATGTGTATGTGTGTTGTGGTATGTGAATTGTGTGTATGTATTGGGTATGTGTATGATTATTTGATCCTTTCTCACTTGACAGTAAGGTGAGATTTCCAGGCTGATCCAGTTTCTAGCATCTGAAAGCCAAAGTATTGGGATGCAAAGTGCTCCAGACTCTTGCCAGCAGCCTCCCTAGCATCCTCTCGTACTGACATGATAAAAAGAGAAAAATGAACACATTGAACAGATGCTCTGAAAACAACACCCTCGGCACCTCTTCAGTATGCAAGGGAGGCCTCAGGGACCGGGGCTGGGATATGGCTGCTCCTGGGAGGTCTGGCATTGGAGCCTGCCCTTGGGGATGGAGCTGACACTCCGCAGGAATGTCCCAAAGATGGAGGAGGCCACTAATGTGGCTCACTCAGACTGCGCGGCATGGGGAGGGAGCAGAGTCTTATTATTAACCTCGCTGCATTAATATTTGATAAAGCGTCTTCACAATGATAGATAGTAGTCACCCATGTGAAGGGAACAGCCTGGCTCCGCAGAGAGTCTCTGAAAACGATGAATAGCTTTCATCAAGAGAAGAGGAGAGAGGGGAGCTGTTCCGTCGGAGCAGTGCTTGCTGGGTAAATGTGAGCACCCGAGTCAGATCTCTTCACCTATGTAAAGGCAGGGCGGGTGGCACGCACTTGTGTCCCCTTCTGGGAAGGTGGAGAAAGGTGGATTCCTGGGGGCTCACTGGTCAGTCAGCCTAGCTGACCTGGTGAGCTCCAGGCCAATGAGAGACACTGACTCTAAAACGGTGGGAGAATCTACAGTGACGCTCAAGGCAGACCACACAGTCAGGGCAGCACAGTACCCTCTCTCATGGGCTTCCTGCACAGGATACAGGCAGCCTCATCCTCAGAGACACTTGCCTGGGCTGGGGCTCGGTTTCATAACTGCCTACCTCCAAGAGGAAGCTGCTGATCTAACTACTTTTCTTCCTCTGATAGTACATTAAGATGGCCGCCGATGAGTATTTATCTGAATAGTGTGTTATCCAATATATGATTCTAAATGTTTTGAAATCTGAGAAGACAAAGCAAAACAAAACAAAACAAGAAAATCCTAAACCCCCAACACTTTAAAAGCTGTCTTAGTGTCACCACCTCTGGGATCAGCGGTAGCTGGAGGGATGCTGTAACCATGAAGAACTGATGTCTTGGTGGCAGCTGCTTCTTCTGAATCCACCAACGGGCTCTCACGAAGCAGTGGATGCCCACCCACTGAGGTAAAGTCCTGCTCCCTAAGAGAAATCAGACACCCTCTGGACACAAAGCCCTTTCTGGGTCACTAGGAGCAGCAGGATCCTGGCACCAGTGGAGAAAGCAACCTGAGGGGAAGGTCTTAAAGCATCTCTTAAGAAGACTCTGAAGGCCATGGGTAAAGACCAATCCACCCTGAGATTCTGCGGGCATATCTGCTAGTTACTGAACTTAACCTCGGGGCCTGGCACTGTGGGTCAGCAACAGTGCTCATGAGAGCAGGGACGCAGCAGGCGGTGCCCCTCACTCCAGCTTGGATGGCGCTGCTACGTTCTTTAAACTGCCATTGCTCATTCTCACTGCACAGCCTCGTCCCACTGTCAGGGAGGAGAGTACAAGGGGAACACAGAAAGGAAGCCTGCCTCCCTTTTGAAGCATCTTGGATACGCAACCCAAAGGCAAAGTGAGGCCAGCTGCATCATGTCGGGCCTTGTTTCAAAGGAGGGGCTCTGTCAGTGTCTCCCTTAGTAACTGTTTCACTGGGCAACACAGAGAAAGACAGTCAGCCTCTCTTCCTCACAGGTCCCTCGGGAGACTCAGGGCTGCTCTCTGTGCTGCAACCTTCGAGATGCATCTGTGTGCGTGGAAGGGCCATAAATCACGGAAATCATGTAGTGAGCGGCATATGGGGTGCAGGAAGCCAAGCTGTGTGCCTGTAGGACAGGGGGCGTGGCTGGGGGAGGAGGCTGTGGGAAGGCAGAGCAGGGGGCAGTCACCACATAGACTTCCTTTCTGGGGCATCTTTGTGGGCCTTTTTTCTGTCCCTCCTCTTCCGCCCGGGCCACATTTGTCACAGGCATCCTCACTGGGTACATAACTAAGTGCAGGGAAGTGGTGTGCACAGGCAGGGGTGAGGAAGAGTCAGCATGCTGCCTGTTACAAGTCTTTGCAGTCCTCAGCACTTTACCTCCCATTCAGGCGAACAAACATGTTTGTGAGTGGTTCCTAACCCAAACAGTGCGAGAGGAAACAGGATTCCAGTGACAGTGAGGGTTAGCTCTCAGAGACTCTGAGAGTCTGTCACTTGAAACACCAAGGCTGGAGCCTTGGGAAGGACACAGTTTTTGGCTTTCAAGCTGTTCCCTTCCCCTAACCCTTGAGGCAGACCCCAGAGGGAGAAATGTTAACACCACAGACACCCATCAAAGCCTGGTCAGAAGGAAGCCTCCAGGCTGCCCACCACTTAGCCTGGCAAATGCTGCCAGCCAGAGACAAACTTTAAGAAGTTAAAGTATGCTTATAGACCTGAGGGAAATATTCCTTCTGGGCTCCTGCACTGCACGTCCACCTCCCCTCCACCCTACCCCCACCAAGGTCAAACGCATTCCGTCTCCAAGTTCTCTCTCCCATCCCCTACTTACTTTAGTCAGATACCTCAAAAGTCATTCATTCTAGAGCAAGCTCAGGTTTTTATACACAAGGGCAAGGTAACCAGATGGCTTGTTTAATCCGGCCTAGCGGGGGTGGGAGTACCAACATTGAAACAAAACACAGAATAGGGAGTGCATTCTCCAGCACTGACAGAAAGTACACTTAAGAGACTGAGAAGATGGGGTCGATTAACCTGAGGGTCAGGAGATGCAGGAGGACCAAGAGGGTCTGCCATGCTGAGGAGAGCAGCTGGCAAAGCTCACTACAGTCTGGTTCCCTGGGCCCTGAGCGCTGAAGACAAAGCAAAGGTCTTGGAATAGTCAGCCTCCTGAAGAGACACAGGGCCCATGCCCAAGATTTAGGCTAATTTCTGAAGTCCCAAACTACTTAGACACTGGGAGAGGAGACAGGATCCAAGTGACAGTGCGGGTGGCTCTTGGAGACCCTAGGAGCCTGTTTCTTTCCCAGGTAAAGTGTGAGTGTGAGGGAGGGGGTGGATGGGTAATTAAGGAGGAAGAGAAAGTCCCGGAACAGGCCAAGGTAACTGAGCTGGTGATCTTGGGCATTTGAGGTTGAGAAAGGACAGCAAGTATTTATAGAGAGCTTTCTTGAGACCAATAAAATCTACTATTCACTGTTTATTATTATTATTATTATTATTATTATTATTATTATTATTATTATATTCCTTTTTCA
Organism: Rattus rattus; assembly: GCF_011064425.1. Taxonomy (NCBI): domain Eukaryota; kingdom Metazoa; phylum Chordata; class Mammalia; order Rodentia; family Muridae; genus Rattus; species Rattus rattus. Next base: position 90,802,883 of record NC_046160.1, read on the forward strand.
TAAGCTTTAGCTTATTTGCTCTTCATGACCTTGGGACAGTACTGCCACCCACTTTACTGCCTGAGAAGGACAGCTAGGGCTCTTCCATGGAGAGGGCAACAGAGGGAAGATGGGGGTTCCAGTCTGGATCTTGTGACATTTTCCTACACCATAGACCTTCAATAGCAGAAATGAAAATGGTGGTCCACAGCCAGCCCAGCATGTGTACCTGCACATAGAGGCCATGTAAGGACATGTTTACTTGGTAACCAGGCTTCTAGTTAAGGTCCAGGCATGGGATTCTCTACTCTGGGAGGGCAGTGTTCCCTCCTGATGGGGGATTCCTGTCCTTTAGAAGGTGAGATGCTCTTGGTGATGAACAGACCTAACAGGCACAGCCCGCGCTAGGGAAAGCTGTTTCCTGATCACTAGGACTGGCTCTGAGGTTTCCTGTTGGGTGCCTGCTCCTCTTTGTCTCTTTGACCCATCTCTGCCGCTTGCCCATTGGCTTGTCATACCTCACTGCTGAACTTCCCCAGGCCAACTGGAGATCCTCCGAGTACTTCTGAGTTCCCAAATTACACACAGCCTTCAACTCGCAGCTCGTGGCGAATGCCCCCACATTCGGATTCTCTGTGTATCATGTCCTTTGCTTTCTCATTGCTATTTAATTTATGTGCCTTCCCCACAGTTCTTCTCCAGTTCCACTCATGCTAATTAATTGTGAGCACAGTTCATTTTCCCCTAATAGATTACAGTCCTTAGAGACAGATGCTATATTGAATTTATCTCTGCAGTTCCCCACTCTCCTTTCATGTTTAGCTGGGGGGATAGATTTAAACTTTGTGGGCATACAACAAATAATGACTAAAATGAATTTTACCTAGGTTTCCAGTGTGTGCACTCACATGCACACATGGGCTATGAAATGGATCGAGTCCTGTGAAGACACAGGAAAGGAGATGCCACAGTCCCTATCTGCAGTGAGAAGCCATTCCCGGGGGACCCAGGTTCCTGCTCCTGCCTCCAGGTTTCCCAGGAACTAAGGCCTCTGAGAATAGAGAGGAGAGGAAAGGAAGAGGCAACCTAAGCAGGGCCGTAAGACAGAGAGAATCACCCCAGAAAGCGCCTATGGGAAAGCCCGAGACTTTCCTGCCGGGATGGTGTTCAGGTGCAGTCAGGTAAAGGCTAGCTCCGCCCACATACACACACACACCGCCACACAGCCCATATAGCTCAAAGTTTCTTTATTGGCCAAAGATTTAAGACTCCCCTGAGTCAAGTTCCGGGGAGACAACAGAAACAGTTAGTAAAGGGGGGAGGGGTCCTACAGCATCGAATCTCAGCCAGCCAGCAGGAGAGAAGCCACTCTACTAGAGATGTTAAGATATAAGATATCCCCCAACACACACACATGCTCGATCGCGCTCCCCTCCCCCTCTCCCCCCTCCCCCCCCCCTCCCCTTCCATCCCCTCCCTCCTCTCCCCTAGCACCCGGAAGAAGAGCCTCGTGCCATACTAGGGCTCACATGCAGAGGCTCCACCATAGCAAGGGAGGACATGGATCTGTTGGGGGTTGCAACTATAACCTTGTGACCCCCCCATGGCCCCAAGCAGTACCTGCCAAGGCCGAGAACCCTTAAAGAGCCTGGCTGAGCTGTTCATATCCAGCTATGTACAAACTAGTAAGGCACTGTTAAGCACAAATTCAATCCCAGTTCAAGAACGAGAGGCTCCATGCAGCAAACTCTCCTCCCAAGGCACATTGGGAAGGACGCTGTTTTCAATTTCCTATCTTCCTTCGGACCACAGAGGCGGTGATGACAACTGCTCTCTCCATACATATAGGCAGGGCACTAAGTGTACAGGCCACCTCTTGAACTTCTGTCTGTGTAGCCCCTCAGACGCTCCTTTACCCAGACTTTCCTCACACTTTTGACTTTGGTCCCAGGTCACTTGGGACAGAGACAGATGGCAGAACCCACCCTCCTCCAATGCCAGCATTTCCCTGCCTCTCAGAGCAGCCGGGAGGAAGTGGGGGATTCTGGGACAAGCTGCTGAAGCCTGTACTCCCTGGGCAAAGGGTGCTCTCTGAACCTGACAAAGGTTCCCCGTCCCTGCAATACCAGAGTTCACTACAGAAGCTCCAGCACAGCAAGGAGGGCCATGGACCTGATAAGGATTGCGTCTGTGACCTTCTGACCCCAAGGCCCCAAGCAGTACCTGCCAAGGCCTTGATCCGGGACCTCTCAAAGAGCCTGGCTGAGCTGCTGTCGTTGTCCAGTTCGTCATCTGGGGCGTCCCAGCGGGCATTAATCCGGCTGTACGGTGGCTGGTTGCCCACGTTCTCAAACTCCGTGGCTGATGTCATGTCAGCAGGCTCTTCTTAGCAGCTATGCCTGGCTCAGTCTTCATGGAAGGGTCCCTAGGGGACAGCAACACAGTCACACAGTCAAAGGGTCAGCCTCCGAGCCCCCTGGCTCTTTTCCTCAGTGGGAACTTATTAGGGAAATCCAACAGAAGCAGATCCTATGGAAGCCACCCACTGTCAGGACAATTTCTTCCCCTGGGGTCTCAGGGTCCTTCCTGTGTTACAAAATATGGCAGCAGAGAGTAACAGCGGCAGTGGCAGTGGCAGTGGCCTGGACAGAGGCAGAGAGCTGCATGCCGCAGGGCCCGGATGGCCAGCAGGTGGAGACATCAGTCCCAGTGAGCCAGCTTCCTTCAAACCTGCTGCCCAGGCACTCGAGAGACAGTTCTCCTGGGAGCCAGAGGCTGGGGATTGTGGGATTGGAACTCAAGGAAGAGAAACCTCAGACATGGACTAAGATTGGACGTCTGCCTGACAAGAAGAACACACACACACACACACAGGAGAGAGACAAGACAGAGAGAGACACACACACACAGAGAGAGAGAGAGACTGGGTTTGACTTAAAAGGAACCAGTGTGGTGGTGGGTGGGTGGGTGGGGGTGGAGAGTCTATCAGGCGGCCACTGAGACTCCACCCTTAACAACCGGAAAGCCAAACTTCTTTTTCCCCCTTCCTGAAAGTGTGAGCAGTGGCTGGAATAAGGTCTTCTGTTGGATCCCTGACCAGACCAACCAGCCTAGGGTAGCAGTACCAGGCGCTGTGTGCCATGACATGAGGAGAGCTGGGTACGTTAGGGACTGAGTGCCAAGGGAAAGGACGATCCATGTGATTGGCCAATGCTTTCTTTCCAGGGAAGTTTGGAGGCACTCACAGAAGGACGGTAGAATGGCACAAGAATCTAAATGAAAGGAAGAAAGCAGCAGGAGCGACATCAGCACTGAGGCAACAGGGAGCTGGCGAGTACCTGGAGGATGGGAGAGATTGGGGAGAAAAGAGACTCAGGAAGCGGTGGGGGCCATCTTGGTTACCAATGTCCAGGGCCTTGGAAAAATTACTGCCTTCTCTCATCTGTACCTGGGAACTCAAGGGATTCTAAATTCAAGTCTGTATTTCAGAATGCGGGCCCAGAACCTTCACATTCAAGAGAGTAACTGTGCGTGGAAAAGCCAGGGAGGTGGTGAAATAACTACTGTACACCGTCTTCTCACACATGCCGACGTGTGGGCTCACACCCCTCACACGGTCCCCAGGAGCCACACAAGGGCAGGAGAGCAATGCTTGCTCACCACTCTGGGCACGACTTCAGTGCTTGGACCTTACTTTTCAGACTTAGTCACCTCAGACTGGTCTCCCAGTCTGATAAATCAATCCCACCACATCCCTTTGAGGTGAGACAGGAGCCAGAATTATCTACCCTAACTGCACGAGGGAGAAAAGACACAGGATGAGGCCTCCCCAAGGTCGACCACCACTACTGTGGTGGCTTAGACGACAGCCAAACTGTAGCCCTGTTTTCACCTTGACTGGAAAGGTCTTAGGGATAGGGAGGGATTGGGCTATTAGAACAGTGTGCCCCAGCTGCTAGGGCTGTAGGACGGTATTTACAGCTCAGGGCAAAGAGAACGTGCAAAGTGGGAAAGCCAGTCACCATCCTGAACACAGTATCCCACACCATGCCAGGCCCGTGCTCAAGACTACTTTGATCCCTTTGAACAGCCCGTTCTCCATAATGAGCCAGCTGCTTCTCGGGCTGAGCTCTCCCTCTTGATGGTCTGAGCAGAGACAGCTGGAAAAGGTTTCCCTATGCCTCGAGCCTCCTCCATCTCCCTGGAGGAATGCAATGACCACTGGCTTGGAAGTGTGAGTCAGACAGCTGACAGGCTGACCACCACCTGCAGGGCCACAAACTTATCCAGGAGCCCCTGAGAGGGGCCAAGTTGCCAGAGGTGAGGTAAGACGGCCTGAGCCCCAGAGGTAACTAGACCCTGGCTCACTCCCTTCATCCCGGGCTATTTTTAAGAGTAGCTGAGAGAGGCCCAGGCTGCAGGTCTGGGAGTGAGATTACCTTAGCTATGGCTCCGTAAATAAGTCTGCCCCAGAAAGATGAGCCCAAGCAGGCGGACCAGCAGAACCAGTGTGCAAGACAAGATGGATGGCCCTGGGTGCAGGAGATCAGGGACACAACAGCAATTCATCCTGCTTAAAAACGCCATCCTTCCTGAGATCGCAGCTCACAGAAAACAGCAGCCAGACAGTGGCTCTGCCAGGAATGTGGGAAAATACATTTGTGTGTCTGAACAAATGAGTCTAGTGCATTTGTTTGTTTGTTTGTTTGCTTGCTAATGGAAGAACCAGATCCCTGGGGATAGATAGCACAGAAGAAATGAGAATGGGGTCTCTTCCTCCTGACACCTTCCCTAGCCCCTGCCCAGCTGACAGTTTTGTCAGAGTCAAGGGGTGATGAGCTGTGTCCACATGTTCCAGCCAAGATGGTCTCAGAGAGGACGGACCTAAGAGCAGGCAGATTACCTATGGTTATTCCCGAAATGAACAACATCCCTCACCCCAGGCCAACACTGTGAGCCTGAAACCAAATTCAACCCTGGACTCTCTCAGTGTCAGCCACATCCCTTCTATTGCCATCACCATAACCCTTCAAAGGCCTGACTAAAAGAACCGCCTAGGTTGAAGAGAGTAGCATATGATGGGGTCTCTGGGAACATCTACTCACATAAGGAGCCACACAAATGGCACTCACACTGTCACTGAGGGCAACTTAGAAAAGGGATCAAAGCCTCGATGATGTCGGTCATTGATGCACGAAGAGTGGCCTTCCATGACTCGTGGAGGACCCCAATACAGGCCTAACCTTGGACCTCATACCCTTGTCAGCAAAAGGACGGGTGTGTCATAGGGTAGTTCCTTGAGCATTCAAGTCCCATTTCACCCTGATGACTTTCTTAAGCTACCAAACCTCTTATCAGTGAGTAGGTGGTCTCTTTTGTCACATCTCCAGAGTCATCCTTATCCCTTGTCTCCAGGTGACATTGCAGGACAAGCCCTAAGGAGCTTGCCCACACAGCTCAACACACTGAAAAACCCATGCGACTGTAACAGCACAAAGTGCTCAATTGCTGAACGAACCTGCTTTCTCTGAACATACATCCCGGAGCCGCTCACGCCACCTCTCACGCATCCCGGAAACCCGTCTGCTTCTAGAACAGCTCACAATATGAGCCTCAAGTGCTTCGCCCAGCTCATCAGTGAGGACCTGAGGAAGTGCCAGGGGCTACAGTGCTTTCCCTGTAGGTCTGAGTTATGGTTTATGACAGCTTTCCCCATCCCCCAGCAGGGAAAATAGACTTTTCTCCACCCCCAGTCTCCCGACAGTAACCAGTACTCCCTCTTCTTTCCCAGTCCCTCAAAGGCAAGAAGCAAAAAGAAAAAAAAAAAAAAAGTGCAGATCCACTTCAGGGTGGGAAATGGGACCACATCAGGGAATGCTACTTTTCCTCTGTGGGGCCCAGCAGAGGCTGATGCAGCCGCTCACACACTGACTTCCTTATAGGATTAGACACACTTGACATTTGTCTGGTTTGGTCTGCTCTCACCTGTTTTCTAGTGTGTTCTGTCGTTTATGCTGCCCCAACCTGCTTTTAACCGAAACTTTTTATTCGATACTATGGCAACCCAGGTCAGGAGATTACCCTGCAGGTCCCTTGGTCACTTTTCTGCCAGTGCATCTCCAACAAGGGAGTGTGCCTTCCTACCCACTCCTTTCACAAATGGATTGCATATGCACAGACACCTTAAAGAAAAGGCCTATGACACACACAGCCACCAAAACACACTGAGAACCAATGAGATGCCATTCACCCCAGGACCCCCCATGTCTCCTGGACATCGCCACCTTGATAATAAGTTCAGCCTCAATATGGTTACAGCTAGTGAACAGAGCTCTCAGAACAGTAGACCATGGGTGTGTCAGCATCATGGAGCAGGAGGAAAGCCTAGGTAAATGCCACCTGTAAGTGGTCTTTCCAGCAGGTGAAAACCACCAGCATTTCCCCTTCCAGAGTGCCCTGTGCCTTGCCACACTGTGCAGTTCACATGCCAATCCAGCCTGGCCACAGAGACGGGGTGTGGCTTAGAGTCCAGAGCTCTAGGACTGTCTGTAGTTGCCAGCATCAAGGATCCCCATGCCTTTGTGATGTCTTGCTATGTACTGGTTGGTCATTCTCAACTGTTACTGTTTGGTGATGCCTTTTGCAATCCCTGCTACTGCAGTTTCCATTACTGGGCAGGGGCTTCAGACCCACATGTTACAACTTGCCTGCCCTCATCATGGAAAAATCTACTAAGAACCGTCTCTGGTCATCCGGCTGCTGCTGGAGCAGGGGCGGGTGGTGCTAACTGAACGCTGTCATCCTTACAGGGATTAGGTTGGGAACAGGTGCTGCTTAGCTCTGACACAGGGCATGGCTTTAAGAACAGTGTTTATCAGCACTCACATCCTGCTCCACTGGGAGCAACTGGAGGGGGGAGAGAGAGACAAAGTGAGCATCCCCGGACACGACACTCCAAACTCTGAAGCTGATTCAGTTTTGACACGATGTTCCCCAGGTTGGGGATTTAGCTCAGTGGTAGAGCGCTGCCCTGCAAGCGCAAGGCCCTGGGTTCTGTCTTCAGCACCCGGGGTGGGGGTGGGGAGACACATGACATTGCAATCGGAAATTTCCATACCTGACTTCATGTGATGTTAGGGTCACTAAAAAATACTACATAAAGTTACCTAAGGCTATGTATGTAAAATATACATAAAAACATGCATGAATTTTATATGTATGAAGAATTGGGCACCCTTAGGACTCTCATTATATATGTGCAAATATTTCAAAAATCAACAGGAAGATTTTTAAGAATCCAGAGTACTTCAGATCCCATGCCTTTCCGCACACAGTCTTCAAAGATAATGTCTACTTTTCCGGGCTCAACAGCAACAGTTACAGAAAACAGATGCTACGCAGCCCTGCTTCTCCACACTAAGGTTTTTGTCGTTGTTGTTAAGATTAACGCTGATTTATTCTCTGGGTTAAGCAGTAGGTTGAAAAGGTAAACTTCCACTTTTCTTCTGCACTAGGAGGTCCCCAACCAGCCACTTCTCTCTTCTCTGAAGAGAGTGGTAGGAAGTGAGGAAGAAAAGTACTGAAGCCCTAACACTGGGAATGGTCAGGGTAGAGTGAAATGATAAACTTCAAATCATTAAGTATCTCTAATAAAAAGGATCACATGAAAGGACTCCTAGTACCACTGAGAACGGGACAAGGACCTTATGACCCGTGATTTTTCTTGCCAAAATTGGTGAGCCCTAGAATCAAGTCTTCAGAACTAACTTTCCCTTTTCAGGATTTACAGGAAATCAAGAGACAAGAAAGCAAAGAGACAAATCCAGAGCTCTGGGCATCCTGCAGACAACTGATTCAGTCCTCTAGTTCACGTCACTGAAACAAGGCTGAAGAGATGGCTCAATGGTTAAGAGCACTGACTACTCTTCTAGAGGACCCAGGTTCAATTCCCAGCACCCAGATGGTGGCTCACAACTATTTGTAACTTGTGCATACACATACATTTGCAGGCAAAACACCTATACCCATTAAATAAATAAAGTTAAAAAAACAGAGGGGGGGAGGAGGTGGGTTTTGTTTTGTTGTTAAAGAGATAGGAATTAAGGATTATTGTGGATCAAAAGAGACTTAGAAGATGTAACAAGCAAAAATGTGTAAGTCATTTTGTATCTTGGGACAATCAAGGCTCTTTGAATAACAGACTCAGTTTTGGCTGCTAATTAGGAATTATAGTCAATTGTAATAGGTACAATAATGACATTATGATCATGTAAGGAAACTAAACTGGTTTGAAAGAAAATGGCCCCCATAGCTCACAGGGAGTGGCACTGTTAGGAGGTGTGGCTTTGTTGGAGAAAGTGTGTCACTGAGGGTGGACCTTGAGGTTTCAAATGCTCGAGACAGGTCCAGTTTCTCCCTTTCTGATGCTTGCAGATCTAGATGTAGCTCTCAGCTACTCTCCAGCACCATGTCTGCCTGGATACTGCCATGCTCCCCACTATGGTGACAAAGGAATAAACCTCTGAAATGTAAGCCAGCCCCAATGAAATGTTTTACTTTACAAGAGTTGCCGTGGTCACAGTGTCTCGTCACAGCAACAGTGAAACCCTAACTAAGAGATAACTTACTGTACATTTTAACAACACTGAGGAACACACGGAGGAGCAAGACAGGACACCCTGGATTTGCTTAACTCTGTTTTAGGAATGTAGGAAACAAATAACCCAGATGAGAAAGTTCTAGCAACTGACTTGGAGTGAGATACACAAGGGAGTCTGCCATACCATCCCTGAGGCTTCTACAGGAAATTCCTGAAATAATTTTGTTATGATGGCTCATGCTTGGAATTCCAGCATTCAGGAGGCTGAGGCAGGAGGATTGCCATCAACTCACATCTACAGTTAAGTGTCAGGCCAATCTGGGCTATAGAGTGAGACTCTGTCTCACTAAACAAACAAACAAGGCCTCAATAAAATTTATACTTACTGATATACTAAATTTATAAGATATATAAAAATTTCCTCATGAAAGATATGGTCCTAGATTCTCAAGTAGATGCTTATCCTGAACTCTATATAGAGTGTTTTTCTCTACCTACAGATCTATAATAAAGCTTATAAATTAGGCACAGCAGATATAACACAATAACAGAATTATAAAACTATAACTATATAATAAAATTATATTATATATGTGTTGTATAATACATAAATTATTATATATATAATAAAATTGCCAGCATCACTACTCTTGTACACTGGCTCCATTAAGCAGAATAGGAGTTACTTAAATTCTAGCTATGACTCCATGAAGGTCAACCTGACACTAGAAAGGATAGCAAGTGGGTGCTGGGTGGAGAGCATATACAGCATGGATACAGTGAATGCAGGACAACAGGATGATTCACATCTAGACTGCAGGAGGTGCAAGTCTCCATCATGCCACTCAGCAAAGTCTGAAGCTTACAAACTTACTTCTGCAGTTTTCCACTCAATACTTTCAGATTGCCACGACAATCTAGAGGGAAACAGCCGAGCAGTCATAAGCCATTAACGCAAGTGGTGCTTAGAATACAAGCCAGCGCTACTGAGGCCCTAACATCTGGCAAGCTCTGGCTTCTCCTGCCGCCCCCGCCCCCCAGCTTATCTCCCATCTGCATGACATGACATCCAGGCCTTCTTCAAACTTGGCGTGTCTGACCTAACTCTGGGCCCTGTGTATGCTGGGCCAGTGCCAGAGACACCTTCTGGAGCAACCATGCACATCTGTCTCTTTCCCATCTCCCCAGGCTCTTCTTAGAGATCACTCCCTGTGGCAGTCCTCCCTGGGCATGCTACCTAAGTGAAGTCCTCCCCACCATTCTTGGTCTTAGCACTCTGACCCACTATCAGAACTGCACTTACACATCTGTCTATTGCTTCTCCCCACTTTCTCTCTCTGGCCTAGACTGTGGGCTCTGTGTAGGCAGGCCGAGCCATATCCTAGGGCTCAGTGCTACACCTGGGACACCAGTAGGCATTCAATGAATGGCAGCCTCTTAGAGACCGACTCATTCTGTAGCCCCTCGACCTCCACCTCACCATATCATCACCCCATGTTCTCGTGTCCTGGCTCTCCCATTTGTGGGCACTAAGCATTCATTTAGAATCTATAGCACTGAGGCCAGTTATTACACGTCTGTAGAGAGCCTTTCATTGGTCATCCCTTCATGCTCCAAAGCCTTCTCTTTACTTCAGGCTGTTGCCACTTCTTGCCCAGCTTTGGTGAATGTTCCATGTCTTCCTATGCTCAGGCCTTTCAACCTCATAAGAGCACGCCCTGCCTCTGGAAGCTTCCAACAACACAATCTAATCAACTAAGGCATCTAGGGCTGAGCGTATCTCTCCTTGTGCTGACTCTGTTCAGTGTATCCTGTGCCTCCACGTTACGTGTGTCATATCCCACACACAGAAATTCAGTTGTCTCTCTCCCACCCCCCTTTTTCATTTTTACAAGGACACATTTTTTTCCATCTAGAAACACAATATAAAGCAGTCTTTCAGAATGTAGTTGGGGTTACCTTTTCCCTCCCACCCACTCTCCTGGGTCCTCCACCACTTCTAGGCCCAAGTGGAAGGGGCAGTCGAAATGGGATAGGGAACCGGCAGGAGCCTTACTTCTCAGTCTTCCTCCATACCTCACCCTCAGTAGCCATGGGCAGGTCAGTGTAGATCCACACAGCCACCCAGTCCTCTCTACTTCCCATCCCTCAGACCTGGCCTCCATGTTGTATGTACTGCTTCGTTTTTGTCAACTGGATACAAACCAGAGTCACCTGAGAGAGAACCTCGGTTAAGGAATTGCCTCCATCAGACTGGCCTGCAGGCATGTTGGTGGGGCATCCTTTTGACTGACAAGGCAGGGTCCAGCCCACTGCGGACAGACGAAAGACTGACAGGGGAGGGTCCAGCCCACCGTGGAAAGACGGTCCAAGGCTGTACAGGAAAGCAGGCTGCGCGAGCCGTGGAAGCAAGCCAGTAAGCAGCACTCTTCCATGGCCTCCCCTTCAGTTCCTGCCTCCAGGTTCCTGCTTTGAGTTTCTGCCCTGACCTCCCTGAGTGATGGATGATGACCTGGAAGTTGTTGTAAGGCGAGATGAAATAAACTCTCTCCTCCCTGAAAGTTTTGGTCATGGTGTTCAGGGCAGCAACGAAATGGAACTAATGCAAACATCTAGACTTTTCTCCTTCCACCATTGTTTTACAATCAAATCTTTCCATCTTTTTTTTTTTTTTTTCTTTTCGGAGCTGGGGACCGAACCCAGGGCCTTGCGCTTCCTAGGCAAGTGCTCTACCACTGAGCTAAATCCCCAACCCCAAATCTTTCCATCTTAAGCAAAACTCTTCCCAATCCCCTGCCTTCCCCCTTTCATGACCAAACTTCTTAACAAAGTTGCCAAGGATATACACAGGTAATCGACATGAGAGGAAACCCAGGAGGCTAGAGCAAGGCCAAGAGACTGTCAGGCCTTTCAGAACTGAGAAATGCGGATTTCAACAAGGAGGTGAAGGCAATACTTAGCAAGCTAGAGAATGCGGGTGATGAGGGCACTGCTCCCAGCAGAGTAGACTGGCCCGGCATGATGCCAGACACACCAAGGGACCTATAAGCCACTTGCTGAACACATACACAAGACTGGGAAATGGCCTAGGACGAGAAGAGGACTTTTATTGAGGACTTACTATTTGGAGGTCAAGAAGCCTGGGGGCTGGGAACACGGCATGTGCCATCATGCTGAGGATGGGTCATCAATATCCAATGCTGTCACCACTGCTCCTGCCCCTCAGCTACACGTTCCCAGTAGCATCGGGACCCAAGCCCTTATGAATCTCTGTACATCTTAAAGCCTCTGATCCAATCCCTGTCCCAGTGTCCTCATTCACAAGGTGGGGAAGAGCAGTAGCTTCTCTAGATGCTTCCAAAGGGGAAGGCCTTCCCCACTTCATGCAGAAGTCGTTCCTGTCTCCTTCCTCGTGCCACAGGAACGCCAGTCACGGAATGACTTCAACCCCAGGATCTCCGCCACACAAACAAAAGCAGCTATTTAAAAAGATGGACTTTTAAATAATGTATAAGTTATGGGTGCCAATTTATTCATTCATGTTGGAGCTTTTACAATAACTCAATTAAAGCTCATCTTTTAGTTCAGGCCCACAAGGACTCCTGAGGGAACAGGAGCTGGCCAAGGGGTTTTCCCATCCTCGGCCAGGGCACCGAGCCTGACACTGAGCCTGACTTCATGGGGCCATCCTCTGGGGACATTTAGGAGGTCATCTGCAAGAGGCGGCTCCAGACTGAAGCAGAGGTAGCTGCAACTTCTCAAGGCTTGGCATCAGTTCCTGCCCCACCCATTCTTCCCGGCCTTCACAGGAGCACGGTGGCCACTTAGCTCTTCAGCCCTTGCTTGAGCTCTGCTGGAGGGGACACAGCAGCTACCAGGTTAAGAAAGCCACACTGCAGTCCGAACTCCTCAGGAGCAATATCAACCTCGTCAGCTCACTGGATCTCTCTACCCTTGGGGAGAGACCTCGTCGGGGGTCACATATCAGATATAAAGGGTTATAGCATTAGAAATGTTGAGGGCCGCGGCTCTCGATGACTGTGAAGCAGAGCTTGGGCTAGGACTGCCTTAGCTACTACTTGCCGGTTGCTATGACAAGGGCGAGGGTTTATTTTTGGCTCACGGTTAGAATGTATAGGCCATCATTGTGGGGAAGCCATGGCGGCAGCGGATTGAGGCAGCTGGCTTTACTGCATCCATGGTCAGGAGAGAGAGGCAGAGGCAGAGACAGAGAGACAAAGGTAGACAGAGAGAGCCAGCCAGAAACAGATGGATGCTGATGCTCTGCTAACTTTCCCCCTTTTTACTCAGCCCAGGATCCAACCTCAGAAAATGGAGCCACCTACCTTAGTTATTAACCTTACCAAGACAATCCCTCACAGGCACTGCCAGAGGCTAACTAGTGTGGAGGATCCTTCACGTGGGTCCGGAGGCTTGCCTCCCAGGTTGGTCCAGACCCTGATAAGACGATGATCAACACTAACCGTCACAGACGGGAACCCAGAGTAATTAGGATGTACGCATCTTAACGTATACACTTCCTGTGTGCTGACCTGAACAAACTTAAACCACACTGCTGCTACCACAGCTGCTATCACCCCTCTCTGTCAAAAGAAAGGGCCTAGCTTGAAATCCTAACTACTGTACTTAGTAGCTGTGTTCTACAAGGCGTTTAGCCACTCTGTGCCTCAGCTTCCCTGAGCTGCTATGGGACAAGTACTCTGCCCACCCACGTCTTGGTGCTCCACTTTCTGCTCACACGGCTGAGGTGCATTTCCCGGCCAGCTGTCTGCTTAGGTGAGGCAGACGTGGCCTGCATCTCTTCAAGGTCTTAGGCATCAAACCCTTCCCCATTGTTCTCTGATCTCTGCCCCTAAGCTCCTAGAACCAAAGGACAAGGGCCACATGACAAGGAAACTGCCTTCCTGGGTGACTGGGGTGGAAAGCTTCCTTCTGGTGCACATTGCTCTCCACACCTACAAAGTGATGAGGAATAAAAGTTCCTTTTGCACGTTCCTCCACTCTACTCAGCATCCATCGCACAAACGTGCAGAAGAGATTATATGAACTTACACAACCGCGATGTGGAGACCGTATACTGCTACACAGCCCAAGCTGCTATTTACAGAACAACACGCCGTGTACGTTCAACCTTCTGAATTCCATCGGTACGCTCTCATAGTAAAGATAAAGGGATACAGGGAGAAGAGTTTACTGTCAGCCCATTGTTCTCCCTGAGACTTTTCCCTTCACTCTTTCTGCTTGTCCATGCTGTCTAAAAGCTGGGTCCCTCCACGGAGTAGGCCAGCCCTTCCTCCTTCCTCAGACCTACTGACCTTCCCACAGCCAAGCAAGACTGACACTGACAACCTCAGGCCCTATCACTGTAAGCTTCTCAAAGAGAGGGGAGCTATGATCTCTTTACTGGGGAGAGTCAAAGGAGGGAATGACAAAGAAGCAGGATTGGAGCTGAACCAGGCCAATGGGTGAGGAACGGTCGGCCGGACCAAACACTCACCACCTTTAAATAACACAAGGGAGGTAGTGATCCATGGTATCCGCAGAGAAAACCAGCTGCATGCCAGTGTCTGCCCTGGAAAGTAGAGACTCTCACTACGGCTCTGGCTATAACTCTGGTCTAGTTACTTTTCCTGTCGCTATGTTAAAAACAACTTAAGGAAGAAGGGGTTTAGGAGAACGATCTATCATGGTGGGAAGGCAAAAGGCAGCAGGAGCCCCAGGCAGCAGCAGCCCAAAGCAGCTGGTCGCACTGCGTCCTAAGCAGGAAGCCGACTGCGTTAAATTAGCTCGTTTTCTCCTGGGTTTTCAGCCCAGACAGTGGCCCACAGAATGGCACTACCCACACTTAGGGTGAGTCTTCCTACCTCAATTAACCTAATCTGGATAATCTTCAGATGTACCCAGAGAGTTGTTTCCATGATGATTCTAAATTCAATCAAATTGACAATCAAGATAGGGTATTACGGAACTGGAGAGGTTGTTCACTGCTCCTCCAGAGGACCAGGATTCAATTCCCAGCACCTACACAGCCGATCACCACTGTCAGCAACTCCAGTTCCGGGGGATCCACACCCCTCACACAGACATGCGTGCAGGCAAAACACCAATGCATACAGGATAAAAATAAGTTAAAAACAAGACAGTCACACAAAACAAAAAAAAACATGCTTTTATTCCCAGCACTTGGGAGGCGGAGGCAGGCTGTGAGGACAGCCAGGGTTACACAGAGAAACCCTGTCTTAAAAAACAAAAATCAAACCAAACCAAACCAAACAAACAAACAAAAGATTGGCCACCGCCACAGAGAAAGAAGCTGATTAGGGAGTGGGAGTTGTCCAAGGTTTAAAAATGAGGCTGGGAGGGTGCCAGACTGAAGGCCAGAGTGCTGGCTCTGAGGGTTACCTCAGACTTAGCTCCACTGTTCAATTATCACAGTCAAGAGATTGGATGGCTCTCCCAGCCCCACTCCAGCATCTTTTATCTTATCACAGAATTAGGACAGCATTCGCCAGTCATCTGTAACTGTTTATTTATGAGTTCAAGAAGTATCTATGAACGACAGCATTCCCAGATTTTTTACTTAGATCTAAATATACAAAATATGTAACATTTTATGAATAAAAACTATAAAGTGCTGAGGGAATAAATCAAAGAACTAGAGAGAAACACTGGGCTTAGGGATTAGAAGAGTCGACGCTGTGAAGTCTCTAAAAGCTGATCTACACACTCAATGCACTACCAGATGAAATCCTGGCAGGACTTTTTGGTAAAGACCAACAAGCTGGTTATAAAATGAAATGGAAAAGCAGTTTAGAAAAATAACAGTCAAAAACATTTTGAGAGGAAGAAAACTCATACCACTCCATCTCAGACTTACCACAAAGCTACAGTCTTAATATAGTAAAAAAAAAAAAACCCAAAACCAATACCTGGCACGGTGACACAGACCTTTAATCCCAGCACTCAGGAGGCAGAGGCAGGCCGATCTCTGTCTGAGGCTAGCCTGGTCTACAGTGAGTTCCGGGATAGTTAAGCATGGCACAAGGCCAGCCATACATGCCTATGGAAGAGAAAGTCCAGGAGTAGATGGACATGTATGACTGCTTCCATTTCCAGCTTTGTTTATTTTATCTTGAGTCTTTTGCCTGTGTGCATGTCTGTGCACCACAGGCACATCTGGTGCCCTCAGAGGTCAGAAGAAAAAGTTGGCTCAACTGGAACTGGAGCTCTGAGTAATTGTAAGGCACCATGTGGATGCTGGGAGCTGAACCTGGATCAGCTTAATCCAGCTGGGTTGTGTAATCCAAATTAAATTCATCTGTTCTTCAAAAGACACTGCCAGGAGGGGAAAGACAAGCAGGAGAGGAAGAAACATTTGCAAAACACACATCTGATAAGGAACTTCCGTCCAGGAGCATAAAGAACTCTCGAAGCTCATTAATAAAAATAAAAATAAATAAATTAAAAAACTGGATGGGTAGTGATGATATACACCTTTAATCCCAGCACTTGGGAGAGAGACAGTGGCAGGTAGATAGATCCCTGTGACTCGGAGGCCAGCCTGGTCTACAGAGTGAGTTCTAGGACAGCTAGGGCTACACAGAGAAACAACAAGCAGAGGAAGGAATTTTAAAAAAACAAAACAAACTCTTAGCTGAAAAACAAAACAAAACAAAGGTTTCTAAAGATGCTTTACCAGAAAAAGTATGTGGATGGTCAATCAAGCACACGGGAAAGGTGGATGCCGTCATAGGGAGATGCAGATTAAAGCCACAAGACAGCAGCATATACTCATACACTTACTCAAATGGCTTATTTTAAACGAACAAGCAAACAGACAAGCAAGGCCCTGGACTGATCAGGATGCCTACTGAGGGTCCCTCGCATCGCCTGTGAGATGCAGAACAGTGCAGTGAAGACAGAAAACAGAGGCAGAGATTAAACACGCATTTACCACGTGACCTAGCAATCCCTCTCCCAGGCACTTACCCAAGAGCAGTGAAAACTTCTGTTCACACAGAACTCCTACGCAAATATTTATAGTGACTTTACCAACCAAAACTCGGAAACAACCTAAATGCTTATCAACTCATCCAGAATGGCTAAGCCAACCGGTAACATCCACGAAGTCGGATATTACTCAGTGATAAAAAAGATGTGATAAAGAGACAACACTGATGAGTCACAAATGCTTTACCTAAGCAAAGAAGGACGGAATCAGAAGGGTTCCTGTTCCCTAATCTGATGTATGTGACACTTTGGAAAAACGCAAAACTATAGGGACAGGAGCCAATCAGTGATGCCAGGGATTAGAGTTGGAATCACAGGCTGCCAACAAGCATGAGGGAATGCCGGGGGATGACTGTGAGTAGTTACACACCATGAATATTTACCTAAGCTATACAAGTGTGATCCAGACTTTAGAAAGTGTGTGTAAATTACACCCGAATAAACCTAAAAATAAAATAATAAAGCTAAAACTATAAATAAACATAAAAGACTAAAACACATTTATGGAATACTTACTACTTGCAGTCACATCGTTATTAACTATTCTGGCAATAATAACTTAGAACAATGATTGTAATTTAGTTTTACATAAAGAAAGGGTTTCTTTAGGAAGATACTGTAATGTGAATATGTATAGAGAAGGATCCTGGGCGAGGGAGGAATGGCTCAGGGGTTAAGAGCACTTACTGCTTTTGCAAAGGACCAGGGTTTGATTCCCAACACCCACATGGGGTGGGGGTTACTATACTTTCTTGATCTGATCTGCAGAGGATCTAGGCCCTTATCAGGGACGTATACATGCATGCACATACACACAAGCACACATTAAAACAATAAATCTTAAATCTCCCTATGACCAAATTATCTTAAATATCGTATAAATAATGACAGTATACATAGTGGCAATAAGCAAAGTGGGATTTCAGAGGCAGGAAAGACTATTTGAAGCTAGAAAAGTCTTTAGGAGAAACAGCTGAGAACACAGAGTAGTAATTTTTATTGTCCAATGTAAATGATATTTGTTAGAAAGTTTTCTCAAGCCATCTCTCCCTGATGATCTTCATAAGTCTGTAATACAGATGAGAGACACATTATTAATCTCAGGGCGGCTAGACAAACCGGGAGTTGGAAATCAAATTCTCTTCAGCTAGGAGCCATCTCTCCAGTCGGAAAATCAAATTCCCTACATTAGACTTGGGATGGTGGAGCCAATGTCTAAACTTAGGACTTCAGAAAGAGCATGGTTCGTTTTCTGTCCTTAGCATCCTGAGCAAGAACTCTTCTTTTTTTCTTAAGATAGGCAGGACTGTTGATGGGCCCTTCATGAGGGGCAGATGTCCCTTGCTTTTCTGGTACTGTCCCTCAAGCCCAGCATGCTTGTTTTCGTCTTTATCAAGTATGAATGAGAGAGCCAACAGAGTGAAAGGTGTGTGTGTGTGTGTGTGTGTGTGTGTGTGTGTGTGTGTGTGTGAAGGGTGTGTGTGTGTGTGTGTGTGTACAGGCTAGAGGTTGGTATCAGGTGTTCTCAACCACTTTCATTAGTGGTGTCGGTCTTCTTGTGTGTGTATGTGTCTTATGGGCCACCTTGTGCATGTGGAGGTTAGAGGACAACGTTTGGAAAGTGGGTCTTTCTTTATGTTGTGGGTTCTGAGAAGTGAACTCAGGCGGTCAGGATTCATCAGGCTCTCCCTACCAGGTATCCTGTCTTCTTTTCCACCTTATCTTTTGAGACTTAAGTTTCTCTCTGAACCCAGTGCTTCCCAATTCTTCTAATCTGGCTAGCCAGCAAGCACCAGGGCCCTCCCTCGACACCCTCAACCCAGTGCTCTGGGATTGCAGGCATGCCTGGCTCTTATGTGGGTGTCGGAGATGGAATTTAGGAACTCAGGCTTATGAAGCAAGCACTTTACAGACAGAGCCAGCTCCTCAACCCAGAGCAGAGGCTTTTTGAGGTAAATGGTTATATTTATGGTTTAGATGTCTCAAATCATCTTTTATAAATACAAAAAGAAAAAAGAAAAAGCCTTAAAAGTCACATGGATCATACCGCCTGCCTCAAACGCAAGGTAACAGGCTCATCCTACAGTTGTTTACATCCTACCTAGACTCTGGTGCAAGTTCAGAAAGCTGTTTACTTTTCGGAGAGGTCAGTTCCCTTGTGACTGAGGGCAGCACATGCTCCCAGGGCGCGCCTTACTGAGCTGTACCCGGTATAGCTCTTGGTACCATTCCTGTACACACTGGACGCTCACACACTGAGCTCTCTACTTCTGGAGCCTGTCCTTACGCCTAACTCTGAGCAGAGGGGAGGGCAGATGCAGAGCAGGTCTGCTGATGTATAAACCACAGCACCAGAGAAGTAACACCTATAACCTAGACATTTTGCTGTGACAGCTTTTGTTTGTTTGTGTGGCCACCACTAACAAAATGACACAGGGCAGTACTGTGATGAATACCAACTATTTCCTGAGTGGATACTAACTAGATGCCCATAAGCAGGTGGCTCCCCGAGCTACAATCAGGCAGGTGACTAAGACAGAGCTGGAGAACACGCCTCCCCTCTCTGCTGCAGTTGTCTTACCTGGCCAACAGGGAGCCAAAGTCCCCTGCTATGAAGCTGTTACCATCAAATATTTATTGGCAATTTGCCGTGTGCCAGGCCTGGGGTTTTGTAAACACCATCACATGTAAAACTCAGAACAGCCCTGAGAGGCAACCATTCCCTTAGTCCCCACTTGACAGGTCAGGAAATGGGGGTGGGGGAGCTCAGAGGATCAGCAACTTGCTCCAGTCAGCCAACCACTGTGGGACAGAGCTGGGAGCCAAACCCTGGCAGTCTGGCTCAGAGCCTCCTCCCTTAGCCACTTGGTCACCTCTCCACTGGCCCAGTCTGACCCCAGCCCTGTGCGGGAAGGAATATGGAGATCAAAGGGGCACAGAAAGTACAAACAGTTTTAAAAGCATCAGAGATGAACTTTTCCACATCCAACTCAACACCAGGCAACAGGAACTTCCGGAGAGGCCACAGGAAAGAAAGGTGATCTTCACAGGGAGATCCAAGAGGCCTCTTAGGGTCACAGCTAATCCATCCTGGTATTTAAGAACACAGACGAGACAGGCCTCTAGCCTGCACCAGATCCACGTCTTACAAGGGCCACCATCTACTTTTACCCCCTACTCACTAAAGGCAAGGTGGGAGCGTTCTGGGACAGAAAAGAAACTGAGGCAGAAGAGAACTGCCTGCAGCCAGGCCCTTGGCTCCCGTCTGAAGTCCCGCCTTATGTTTTCATGGGCTTTCTTTAACATGAAACACAGCCACCTATTTGCAGGCGGGAAAGCCCAGTGTGTAGCAGGCAAGAGGGCTTCTAGCAGGAGGTTCCACAAGGTGCTGTGGTTTGATACCGCTTTCCTCCATATCTGTTAAAGAACGCGGCAAATGTTATCATCTGGAAGCAGCCAGAGACTACCCCTAATTCTGAGCACTGTACATGGGCTCCCCAGAAACTCCCACACTGGATTTAACATAAGTACCTCTTCCATCGCATAATCAGGCCAAGCTGCTGCCAAGCACTCAAGACCACATTCTTAACTTAAAATGGCCTGATTCCAGGTAGCTCCTGTGGAGCAATGGCTGTGAGACTGCGGAGGGCCACCTGGTCCTGGGAGGCACGTGGGTGTAGCAGTGTGGCGGACACAGAAGCCAGGAGAGCTCATCGGCAAAGTGCGAGAAATGAACCCGTCCTGCGAAAACAGTGTCTAGCAACCCCAAAACGCCAGCCAAGCCCCAGTGTCCACCCACCCAAGGCAACTGGAGTCTTCCACTCAGGAGTGGCTTGAGCTAGAGCCAGAGAACCACATGTGAGGGATCCAGGACCAGAGAGACTAGGCTGGGGTGACTCTGATCTGGTGTTCTGAGCCAGGCAGTATTCCATGGGGTTAGGGACGTCTGAACATAAAGACTGCCTGAGGCTAACTGGACACAGTCGCTTACTAACCAAGTAGCCTTGGGCTGCTTCGACTCTGTAAATCTCTATGTCTTCATCTATAAAGTGGAGTTAATAACAGGTATCATCTCCCAGCACTGCTGCCTGGATCAAGGGAGACGATGTGTTAAAGTTCTTGATGGAGGGCCTGGGTGCCTGGCATGCTGCTCCTTCTCAGACAAGTGTCAGCCCCTCTTGTATCCCACTTTCTCCAGCTATTAACTGCTCTTCGCTCTGTTCATGGCTCTTAAACGAGTACAGTCTTTTTGTTTGTTTGGTTGTTGTTTTTAATCCTGTTAGGCAGGCTGTATATTCTTTGCATTCCTTGTGGATTTGTGAGGCTGGGAACAGGCAGGGGCAGCAGCATCTTCTATCCGGATATCTGAGGTGAGTCCCTAAAAGCAATACTGGGGAAGGTGCAGAGGGTCCTGTAGTTAACGCAGGCTTAAAGGCTTGCCAAGCAATTCTTTAGATTTGTTGCTGACCCTTTTTCCCATTTTACAGAAGAAAACACGGTTTTAGGACACTAGAGGAGAAAGGAACGCTATCCAGATGCTTGCCACAATTCTTCACAATAAAGTCCTGTCTTCCTACCCTTTTCCTGTCTATGTCGTCTCAGCACCACCACAGTACTGCTCCCACCCCAGTGCCAGCCTCTGATGTTGGGGAAGGCCTGGCTGTGACATCCTGTTCAGTTAGTGCAGGCTTCAGGCTTGGCTTAGTGACTCCCTTCACACAAAGCCCACCATAAGAGCTGGGCTCCGAGGGAGGACAGGATTTTCAGGGGGGTGCTGCCTGGTTCACCTCAGCAACACGCCCACCAAACAGCTGACAGACCTAGAGAAACCATTATTATTCTTGGCATTAACTTATGGGCTTTGACCCAAACCACTGCATGCTCACCATTATAGCTAAGAAGTGGCCCGTTCTTACCCACAAATTCAATACTTTGGAGGACAGGCAGGAGGACCATGAGAAGGAAGCTAACCTGGACTACATGCTGAGCCCTTGTCTCAAACAAAACAAAACAAACAAACAAAAACTGCATAGACTTCCCAGTCTTCGTTAGGACTCCATACACAGCTACCACCACCAGGCCACCATTCCAGAACAGAACTGTGTTTAGCCTGTGTTTATACAGAAACCGTTAATTTGATGTATCTCCTTCCTGCCAAACCTAATATATTTTATTAGATTGTTTTTAATTATAGATGTTGATGCATGCCAAGCCCTTAGAGAACCCCAACCAAAAAGGGCTGCAATTGAGAAAGAATCAAGGCTAACAATAGTGGATTCTGTCCACCCTAAGAATGGTACCAGTTGAGGAGAGACACAAGGGATGGACAGCAAGGGATAGCCTTTCTCTCCGAGTACTGCTTGGCCATGGTCATGGCATAAACACGACCGGCCGGAACCCACCTCTCTGTCTTTATATCTATACTTGACTACCAATGAATGGACGAATATCTGTTATAAACCATCCACATATGCACACCAACGCTCCACAGGAAGTAGGTTTCTAATAACAGACAGCTATAGGACACCATCACTGAAAGCAATACTATTCATATTTAGTTTAGGGGTGAAACAGCCTGAGGAGCCTACTACATTGTCTTTTAGTCCACTCCTATGAGCGACTTCTGTCTGCTTTTGAGACCGGGTCTCATGCATCCTGGGCTCATCTCAAACTCAGTAAGTAGCTGAAACTGACCATAAACTTCTGACCGTCCTGCCTTACTTCCTGGGTACTGAGAATACAGATGTATACACAGCACGACCGCCCCTAGCTCATGTCAGTCTAGGGATCAACTCCAGGTTCTTCACAGCACACACACTACCAACTGAGTCCCGTCCCAGCCCCTATAAGCACCTCTCACCTGCTCTATTCCATACATTTAGAAACTGAGGCTTACAGAAGTCGCCCAAGGCCACACAAGCGGAAGAAGGAAGGTGACCTCCACCTGCCTGCTGCTGGTCTCACAGAACCATCTTGGGACTCTATGGATAGATTTCAGTTTTCTTAACAGCCTAATAATTCACACTAACACTTAGGAGGGCTTTAATGGACAAGAAATGCTAAGGGGCTGCTGGTGCCTGCTGTAAATTCCTCCTAGTGTAAAAGTCACACTTACTCTTCTCCTCCCCTGCCCCCACGGTATTTCTATTAAAAAATAACCAAATGTTTCTAAAATACATCCAAACCATGCCCAAGGGCTACACCTGATCTCTGCAGTGGGAAAGGTGCCCAGTTCCATTGGTGGCCACAGGATGCCACTTCAGAAACAAAGAGGAAGCCGCTGTTCCTAAAAGCCCTGGGTGATTTATGTCACTAGTCCAACAGAAATAAGACCGAGTCTACGCCCTTGAACTGATGCTCTCTAACCACTTGCTTCTTGTTAAAGGGACAAAGGGTCGCAGAAAACCAGGAACCCAAAGGTTGGAGTAATGGCTACCCAAGGCAGGCTGGGGCAGCCCGCATGCAGCCGGCTCCTCCTGAGCCCCTGCATTATCTAGATATGGCAGAACCGGTCGACTCCTCTCGCTTATCTTTGTGCCTCACACGGGTGGCTACACCCAGTGCGTGTAGGACGTCCTTATCGGGAGAGTTCTGCAGGACTAGCTTGTGCTTTTGTGTACACGCAGTTATTCCGCCTGCCAAAAAGATTGATAATTCTGTGTCTGCCCATTGGCACATACATTATGAACACACACAGCTGGTGGATACAGACAGGGGAGACACTGACTGCAGAGCATGTGGCCTCGGAAGTCGCAAACCTACCCACAACGCTATCTCATCACCCTTTCCCTGGAATGCCTGCCACTGTCCTTATGCCCAACAGCTAGTAAACAAAAACAAAGCCCGCTAGGCTTTGAATGATACTAATCCATTCCATAAATACCCTCTAAGCTCTGTGCTGGATTCCCGCTTAGCAAGTTTTTACCAAACTGCAGGATTCTAGAGAGGAGACCAAAGGCATCCTCTACCCTTTTGTGGCACTAGTGTTGGGAGACAGCAGGATCACTGAGCTTAAAGGCTTGCCAAAGGGCAGCAGCCTTAGACAATGTGAAATGACGTCTGGGCCTTCAAAGTCCTCCTGTACGTTTCTGACGCTGTGAAATAATACGCTTGCCCCAGGCTCATCTGCTTTCTTCGTTTTTGAGTATTTTTTAAATTATCATTTACGTTTCTAAAGCATGAAAATTATTTATTAGATATGGGCAGACACTGGGCCAATAGTGATTTTTTAAAAATGCTTTTTACATTTTATGCGTAAAGTAAGTAAACCAACAAATGTAAATAAGACATGCAGCGCCTTCCTGGTCATTAAAAGATTGAAAACCACCACTGTAACGCCTGGTTGCGAGAAAGGTCTCTCATGAAACAGAAGATGCCTCGCCCCTGTATCACCTGTAATCAGAATGAAAGCAGAGAGCTGTTACTCCTGCCTTGTGGTAAGTAACTTGACTACAACGCATGGGCTGACTGGAATTCCCTTCTCCCTACACAGAGAAGCCTGATCTCCACCACAGGACAAAGGCTACACAGTAATTAAACACCCTGGCCCAGAAGTGGAGCCGGGAGTGAACCTCACGCTCTGATCACCCTTTGAAAGAATCAGTAAACATCAGGGCGGGAGAGGAAGGAGAAGTGGGAAAGACCTCAAAGTCTAGCCTATCTGTACGAGACAAAGGGGAGCTGGTACTTTGCAGGGGACAACACACGCCTGCATAAACTGCACAGTTTCGAACAGAGGCGGGATCCAGGCTCCTGCAAGGTGCAGCCTGTCGGTATTTGTAACTGGATAAAAAGCGCAAAGCTGAGGAACGTGTGGACCTGGGCTGTCGCAGATGATTAGTTCAATTAATATTTACTGAGTGACTGGGAAGTTCGGGGCTGAATGCGGTGGGCAAAGGTAGGCAGTATCCTGTGCCCTCCTAAACTCACAGCTTCATTGTAAAAGGACAATGGCAGAAAAGGCTGCCTGAGCCCATTCAGGTCTTGTGTGACCACATTCAGAGTCCTTCCGACTGGGTCTGAACCTAAGTCCGAGATAGGCTTGGTTTCCCTGACCCTTCACATTCTTGCACAATGGCAACACAAAGAAGTCAGCTCAACCAGCAGATTCCAATCTGGCCTACAGTTTTGCTGATAAGGTGAAAGGGACATCAGGGGCTCCCCGACAGCCCCCCGAGCAGAGGGGGTAGTGCCCCAGCAAGCAGCATGCATGGTAAGGCAGAGAGTGATCTGCAGCCACCCACTGAGCTATCAGGAGTCAAGCTCCCATCTGTACACCTCCAGCCTTTAGTTCTTCTATTTTGATATGTGTTGGTATGTTTTGAGACAGGGCCTTGCCATGTAGTCTGGGCTTCCTAAGAAGTTTCTATGTAATAGTCCAGGCTATTCTAGAACTTACTCTCTGTCTGTCTCAGTTTCCCAAGTTCTGGGATTACAGATGCATCCATGCCCCCACTATCTTCACAGTTCTTTCTCTTTTAAAAATATTTCTAATTATGTGTGTGTGTGCACGTCACATGCATGCATGTGTCTTTGGAGGCCAGAAACATCAGATCCTAGATTTACAGGCAGTTAGGAGCCATATGAAGTCGGTGCCGAGACACCCCACCCCCCACTCCCCACCCCGACTCAGGTCCTCTGTAAGAGCAGCAAACAGTTTTAATCACTGAGCCATCCCTCCAGTCAGTCTCCTTAATGTTTCTCAACAATTATAAAATCATATAGTCACTTCAGGATGTGACTTCTCCCACGTCTCCCAAATCTGGCATCATAAAGCCTAATCAGGTTTGGGTTGAGTATCTAATCCTCGAAGCCCCCAGAAAACTAAAATGGAATTTCAGTAGGAAACAGTAGGGCCGTCACTATCTGCAAACGTTCTCCCCAAGCACAGTGTAGACAGACTCTCAGGCTAAGAGGAGCCCAGTAGGAGACTAAGAAAAAAGTCTATTCATCCATCCTTCTGCACCGTCCCAGGCTGGCTGCAACTCCTTGCGGGCCACAGTGGCCTTGTCTGGGACCATCTATCCTGATGTAGAATTCAGAGGGGCCCTGGGAGGAAACCACTGAACTGCCAAGCCCTAACAGCAAGCAAACCTCTGAGCCTGGAGCATTTACCGACACGAGACACCACGCCAGCTGGTGGGAAATGCTGACTTGCTCTATTCCCTTCCTTTTCCGGACAGATTTTAAATAAACCACTGGAAACTCACACTGCAGAGTCCATGCCAAGCAGAACATCACTCCCTCTGCTGTGGTGACAGCCTGCACAGACCAGCTCTTGCCCCCTTTCCTCCATTCCCATCGCCCAGCCCACCCGGCCACACCCACCTCTGCTCCCTCCACAATCCACAGGCGGCCCGAGCCAGGCGATCAACTCTGAAGTGCTTTTCTCCCTCTCGTTCCTCTGCTGATATTTACACTGATCAATCAATCATCCAAGGTCACTTTTAAATATAGTCTGAGAATAGAGGAGACCATGCTTCCCTTTGATAATCTCTTCTAGTGACTCAGAGTCCTCACATTAATGTTTTATATTTGGCTTTCAGTCCTTCCCTGCTATTTAGGAAAAAAAAAAAAAAAAAAAAGCCAGCCAACCGCAGGATGGTTTTTCCTCTTTTACCTTATGCTGGTAAGTATTCATTTCCTCTCTCATATGCCTTTAGAGTTTATTGTGGGTCCCATTACAAAGAAACACATTCATTTTCCCCCTCTCTTCTTCACGCCGGCTCCCAACTCCCCTCCTTTCTAAGGAGACCAGTCTATGTAGAGCGCTGGCCAGATGTTCTGAGAGTGTGACGTCACTGCTCCGCTCCTGCCGGCGGTGTCATTTTCAATACCGCCCGTCACATCACTTGTCATTTGCTGGCTTAAATAAGTAGCTGGGGGGACTCTTCTGATTCTCATTTTCATCAGTATTGCATATTACAATTATAGACCTGGAAAACCACAAGCCACCTCAGCCAGTGAACTGTGACTCCTTCACTCACCAACCCTGTGGGGTCCAACTGCTCTTAACTGGTTTACTATGCTCCAACCTATGATCCATCCAAGCGTCTGTACCTCAACTATACCCTGTAGAGAAGCTCCTTCTTCTTTTTATCAAATGTTATCACATTTATTTATTTTGGGGGTCAGGAGGATTGAACTAAGGTTTTTAGAATTGGCAGCAAGCTGAGCCATCTCTCCAGCGCTTCAACAATATAATGTTTATTTATATAATTATATATAAACACACACTTTTTTTCAATTAAAAAAAAAGGCAAGGTAAATTAGTGCTAGCCATTTAACAGCCATGAATGCATCCTCAGAATAAAGTAATGATGTCTCCTATTTTCAACTGGAAGTTCACTTTTGTACCCGGTACAGATACAGAGGGATGCTGAAGAGGGGCTGTGTTCACCTCAAGTGTATCGAGATGCTCCTGAGCTCCAGAGCTGACCCATGGTGCTGCAGCCTTAAAGCTCTCCCCCAGAGTACTTTCTCTCTCATGCTGCACGTGCCGGGAACTTAGTACTTAACACGGAACTGCAGCACAAACCAAACTGTCTGGAGTCCTTACTGTGCATCCAGTGGAGCTGAGTCCGCAGCTGGAAGGATGATTTTGAACCAACAGTCACCCAATGGCAGTGCCCAGCCTACTTCTGTACAGCCCACAAGCACAGGATAAAGTCTAGGTTTTTGTCTTTATGATGCTTTTATTTCATTTTATTTTATTTTACGTGCATACGTGTTTTGCCCACATGCGTGTGTGTGTTCTACATGCCTTCCTGGTCCTAGATGGAACTGGGGTTAGGGGGTGATTGAGTCCATGTGGGTGCTAGGAACTCAATCTGGGTCCTCTGCAAGAGCAACAAGTGCTAGTAACCATTGAGCCATCTCTCCATCCCCAGATTCTAGATTTTTAAAGGGCTGTAAAGTCAACAAGAATATAGGGCAGACACCATCTGCGACCTGTGCTATCCAGCCCTGTAAGGGAAGATAACGCTCTGCTTCTGCACCTTTCTGAAGTCCATGGAGCATCAGACACTGTGTGACTGCTTACCGGGCTCTTCACCAGTAGTATGGAAAAGAGGGGACATTAAAGGGTAGACAAGTGACGTCCAGGGCAGCGGTAAGAGAAGGACCTCTTCAGACACCCTAGCACACACCCCTGGATCTCAATCACCTAGGAAATCTCCGACCTGACCTCAGAACTGGTTGACTTAACCTTAGAGCTATTTTTAGAACAGCCTACTTTCTCTTACAGAACCTTTCGCCCCATTATGTCAGTACGGAAGCACCTGCAAATATCTTTAAGTTTCAGGCCCTTCGCACGGGCTCTCTCCCAACCCTGAGCTTCCTTTCACAAGCAGAACCTGTGCTGGGACCACGGCTGGAGCTAGGGCCCTAACCCGCCACCCTCCGAAATGAACATCGGGGTTCTTAGAAGAAGCCACAGAAGAAGACAAATAGGAGACTGTCAGCACTTTTTAATTCCCATTTTTAATTAGGAAATATTACTGTGGGGGTATACATGGTATGCGTGAGAGGGAAGGTGTGGGTGTGTGTCAGGACGCATGAGTGAAGTCAGAGGAAAACTTGGTGGAGCTTTTCCTCTCAGTCTTAGACATCAGATCCAGGGCTCAAACTCATGCCTCCAGCCTTATTTGATAAGTGCCTTTATCAGCTGGGACATCTTGCCAGCCCTCCTGCTCTTTAGGGTTTCTGTCAGTGTGGAAATTGTGGAGGAAACGTAGTTATGGTGATAGTGACCTCGGCCCTCCATTTCTTTCCTCCCTCTCCCTCTCCCTCCCTCTTACTAGAGTCTCTACATTACCTTGCCTGGCCTTGAACTCTTGGCCTCAAAGGTGTTTCAACATCTAAAGAGCTAAAAGCCTGCGCCACTGTATCTAGTTTCTTTCTGAAAACAACATGTTATTAATTCATTGAGAATTTCATGCGCTGTATTTTGAATGTTGACCCCACCCCACCTCCTCCTATACCCACCCTATCCACTCTCCGTCCTTCCTGGTGGGTGCTTTTCCTGATGACTCAGTGGGAATTCCTTCTGCTCTCTTCTTTGCATCTTTTCTTCTAACAGACTGGCTTTTGGGATGTCAGGATGACAGTCAATTTGACGTGTTCCCATCCTCATTCAGCAGGGTGACATTTGAAGGACCAGAACACTAAATACGGTTTTTGTGACTTGAGAGCCGACTCCAATCTGGCTTTTACTTCTATCCACCTACATGTCATATTCCTTTTGAACCTGACACAGCTTCCCAGGCAGAGAAAACCAAGAGATACCCACTGTTAGCTCTGGCGGCTGCTTTCAGATTTTTAACTCTTCTAGGGCAAATAATCCAACAAGACCCATGGGCGCAATGGCGTAAGTTCCACGCATATTTTTACAAGTTTGTATGTCGTCTCTAGTCGTGGGAAAACAGCACTAGAGTCAGGGCTTGGGACAGACAGACTGTGGGTTCAAATGCAAGCTGTGCCCCTTAAAAGCTGCAGGAGCTTAGACAAAGGAATTTAATCCCTTTGTGCCTTGGCTGCTTCTAGGAGACTAAAAAGATCACCCACTTTACGGGGCTGCTGTGAAGATTAAAGGCTTCATATATGTAAATGCCGAGTGTAGACTAATGCCTGGGACAAACACCTGCTAATATCAATGGTAGTCATTGTATGTGTCTGTGTCTCGATCCCATGCCTGGGTCATTCACTCATTCTTTAAAAGGCTGATTGCCTGCCCTTTGCTAGGCATTGGGGTTACAAAGATTATCACAACCCAGTCCCTTTTTATCCACAGACGTTGTCTCCCCCTCCCCCCAAAAAAAGTTTTCTTAAAACCACGTTCCTAGCTGGGCAGTGGTGGCACACAACTTTAATCCCAGCACTTGGTGGGCAGAGGCAAGAGGATCTGTGAGTTCGAGGCCAGCCTGGTCTACAAAGGGAGTTCCAGGGCTGCCAGGACTATACAGAAAAACCCTGTCTTGAAAAACCAACCAACAAAAACCATGTTCCTACGTTCGACATAGTTGTAAAAATGTGGTGAGACATAGAGAAATACAGTGTCTGTGCAGCACAGCAGAACAAACGGCACGTCTACAAGGGTGGGTGGGTGGAGATCAGTCTTCGAGAAGGAAGAATGGGAATCACAGATGTAGCCAAGCACTGACCAATCCCCAGCACCACACGAACCAGGTGAGGTGGTACAACTGCAGGTCCAGCTCTCAGGAGGTGGAAGGGGGAGGGATCAGCAGGGCAATGTTATCTCAGATGCACAGTGACTTCGAAGCCACTCTGGGCTACATGAGACTTGTTCTTTAAAAAAAAAAAAAAAAAAAGGAAAGAGGGGAAAGAGGAAGGAAGGGAGGGGAGGAGGGAGGGAAGGAGGGAGGGAGAGAGGAGGAGATGGAGGAGAGAGTTACCTAAGCACACTTGGGAGAAGAGGCAAATAGGTGATGGCATTCCTAGGAAGGGGAGAGGCAAGGCCACAGAACATGGAAGGAAGGAAGACGCAGCTGAGCCACAGAAGCTGGGAGCAGCTCGAAGGGGAGCAAGATGGGGACACAGACAAATAACATGGAGCCAATAGAGGGCTTTAAGTGGAATGGTATGGGTAGGTTGGTTTCTGGTCTACCTTCCAATTGCTTTGGTGAGTACAGACAGGCTGATTTAAAAGGGAAGTAGTTCAGGTGGGGGAATGACTAAGATACTAGTATAGGCCTGGCGTGGTGGCTGATGTCATTACCTCAGCACTCAGGAGGCAGAGGCAGGCAGATCTCTGAGTTGGAGGCTAGCCTGATCTACAAAGTGAGTTCCAGGACAGCCAGGGCTACAGAGAACTCTGTCTTGAAAAACCAACCAAACTAAAAAATATATATGTATTAGTGTGGTCATTGGGATGAGGTGGTATAGGCAAGCCAAGATGGACGGGGCTGTTCAGAAAACTGTAGAGAATATTAGTGGGTGGCTGGAAATAGCAAGTGGGAGTGGGGAGTGATGAATGACTGTTCACTTTGGGTGACTAAGAAGCCAGTGGTTTCTGCCAGTTTGGAGACTACAGGAAAGAAGTTTACTAGAAGGGATAATGAGACTAATGGTTCTATGTGAGGCATGGGCCTGTGTGAGCCATGGTCTGTGTGAGCCATGGCCTGTGTCAACAGTGGGCCTGTGTAAGCCATGGGCCTGTGTGAGGCATGGGCCTGTGTGAGCCATGGTCTGTGTGACCCATGGCTTGTGTGAGCAGTGGGCCTATGTAAGCCATGGGCCTGTGTGAGCCATGGGCCTGTGTGAGCCATGGTCTGTATGACCCATGGCCTGTGTGAGCAGTGGGCCTATGTAAGCCATGGGCCTGTGTGAGCCATGGTCTGTGTGAGCCATGGCCTGTGTCAACAGTGGGCCTGTGTAAGCCATGGGCCTGTGTGAGCCATGGGCCTATGTGAGCCATGGGCCTGTGTGAGCCATGGTCTGTGTGACCCATGGCCTGTGTCAGCAGTGGGCCTGTGTCAGCCATGGGCCTGTGTGAGGGATGGGCCTGTATGAGCCATGGGCCTGTGTGAGCCATGGGCTGTGTCAGCCATGGACCTATGTGAGGCATGGGCCTGTGTGAGCCATGGGCCTGTGTAAGTCACTGGCCTGTGTGAACAATGGGCCTGTGTCAGTCATGGGCTGTGTCAGCCATGGGCTTGTGTGAGCCATGGGCTGTGTCAGCCATGGGCCTGTGTGAGCCATGGGCTATGTCAGCCATGGGCCTGTATGAGGCATGGGCCTGTGTGAAGCATGGAGTTAGGTGCTGGGAATGGAGTACTGAAGCAGAATACAGAAGCTCTTTGGTTTTGTGGTGCTTTCAGTCCAGTGATAGAGAATAACAGACAGTGAATTACCTGAAATAATTGATAATTTACCAATTGTGGAGTGCTGCAGATATGGACAGGTATTAGGGAGAA
Source organism: Rattus rattus (assembly GCF_011064425.1). Classification (NCBI taxonomy): domain Eukaryota; kingdom Metazoa; phylum Chordata; class Mammalia; order Rodentia; family Muridae; genus Rattus; species Rattus rattus. The sequence continues at coordinate 90,834,425 of NC_046160.1, forward strand.
TGCTACCTGAAAATCCTCCTTTCACTTGGGGATAGAGGGGCTTTCCATGGGCCAGTGGCCTTTAAATGCTTACCTGGAATCAGCAAGTGTTGGAAAAGCAAAGGATGGGGAAAGGACATGTTCAAGCTGCACAGCCGTGTCTTGGTCGTTCTGTGGGATGTCCAGAAGTGTTTAGCTATCCAAGTCACAGAGGATGGAGAAATGGCCGAAGACCAGAGAGATTAGAGTTGCCTGTCACTAAATAGATGACAGCAGAAACACCCAAAGTAGACAATATGGGTCCACAAGAGATACAGGATGCCCAGAATGGAAGCTGAGGTAGACCCTGGGAACCCATCCTTGGCTATGCCAAAGAATTCATAGAACAAGGCAAGTCAGGAGAGGACATCATCAAGAAAGAAACCGCCAGCAGTGGGGTGGGGGTTGGGGGGACAATGCTGTCTAATGTCCCAGAGAATCGAATCTATTCCCAGGTGGGACCACAATAAGGGTAGCTTCAGCAGAACCGCGTGGACAAACTGCCGGTGGCTTGAGTAACAGAACTGTGAAGACAGCTCCTTCCTTCAAAAACATTTAATGGAATTACAGAGCTTTGAGGATGGCTAGGCGGTGGTACAGGACCAAGGGATGGTTTCTGCCAGTGGAAAAAACTATCAACGACAAAACTAGCCTTGTCTAAAGACTAGAGGAAATCAGCAAGTCGAAGGGAAAGACTGAAGACCCAAGTCTACATGTCAGACCTGCAGAGTTTGTGGGTGGTTCTAACACCCACTACCCTAGAATCTCACGGAGTGAGTGAGTACTGAGGGAAAGGTAAAGACTGGGCGGAACCATACCAGAGCTGTGCAGAGCCGTCATCCCCACATGGTGCCCTCTCCAGAGGGTACAACTTTGAACTCCCTTCAGTTGGCTTTGTGGAATTAACAAACAAGACATATGGACATGAGAGGTTATCTCCTCAAATTACCTCTCAGCTCAGGATGCTAGGAGGTTCAACCCTACTCCAGCCCAAAGCTTTGTGCTTCAATAAGGGGAAAACTAAGAAATTTGGTACCATTTCCTGGCAAGGAAACAGTAGTGGTATCTCGCCCCACAAACTCTCCCTCGAATGGTCTATGTGCACTGAGGGCAGGCTGAGAGGGCTGCTGCTGTCCCTGGGACAGAGTTGGCCCCTCAACCATCTCTTCCGAAAGCGGCACCTGAATGAGATCATGTTTGGGGCCCTTGCCCTTAACTAGAGGCAACTCTCCAGCAAGCAGGTGCCCTTTACAGCCACTCTGGTCAAATGACAGCAGGGACACCTGGAACCAGTTGGCTCTAGTAAGGAGACAACACTCTACCAAGCAGGTAAAGGGCTTCCAAGTCAGCAGAGGAACAACGCATCAAATGAAAGAGCAGCAAAATCTTAGAAAGGCCAAAGGAGAGGGTAAATAAAAGGGAGAAAGAAGGTCAACAAAGCAAGAAAAATGAAAGATGACTCCAGAGAACACCAGCCGAGACACCAGCCGAGAGATCTTGGCCTAGCACCAGAGGAAAATATGTCCTGTTGTTATTCCTTGTGAAATATGAAACTCTGTGTGTGTGTGTGTGTGTGTGTGTGTGTGTGTGTTTCACTGTTAGGGTGTGAGTGTGTTTCATTGCTAGTGTGTGCCTGTGTGTGTGCATGTGTGTGTGTTTCATAACTAGAGATCAAACCCATAGGGTCATACATGCCAAGCAAGCACTCCACCACCTGGACTTTATCCCTAACCCGCTAACCACCACTGACCAAAAAGTAAGTGTGTGTGTGTGTGTGTGTGTGTGTGTGTGTGTGTGTGTGTGTGTGTGTATTATATAGTCTCCTGAGTTCTGCACAACACAACTGCCTGGAGAAAAATGAGAATTCTTCTTAATGGCCTCCAGACTTGAATTTTTCCACAGTTCTTGGATCTATCTGGCTCACAAAACTCGTGAAACCACATATACAATAGAGGAGGAGGAGTGGAAGGTCTATCTAGTCACCCATAGGAGAGACATGATATTTGCTTCTTCTCCCTGGCTCTAGAGGGACCTCCCGGAGCCCCTCAAGGCTCCTGTAGCAAGCAGTGCAGCAGGAGCTGATCTCGGGGTGCCAGGTCCCCAGTAGGACACCTGCTCAGTGCACTGAGAGAGGCTCACAGGCTGGGACACAGAGCTGCAGGAACACTGGCCACCACCCAGGCCCGTCTGAGGAGGGAGGCCTAGCATATGGTAAGGGCGTACACGGCCCAGCTGGCTTTGCAGCCTCCTTGCCTGGTTCAGGAAAGAAAAGAGAGGGAAAACAGCGAAGGAAAGAATAGATGCTTCCCAAAGGGAGCCTAGGTTCCGAGACTCCCTGCCTTAAGCAGGGTCACTGAGTAAGAGCACCCAGGCACCTCACTGCAAGAGCAGACGAGGGCGCTGCTGCTGTTTCCGAGAGAAGCTCCGCCCTTGAGAAGGAAGCTTCTTGACTCACATTACAAAATCTACAAGACCAAGAGTCCTTCCTGACCCTCCCCCATCAGGACTCTTGGCAGCTGCCTGTCACCCGAGAGGAAACATTCCTGCCCACCCGGAGAGAGGAGCCCGTGGCCAAGTTCCTTCCCTTTCATGAGAATCCAACTTTCACCACACAAGCACTGCACCTTGCTCCCTGGGAAGCCTAGCCAGCCTCTTCAAGGAGGCAAAGCTCCAAGATTCTGAAGGGAAGATTCAGACTAGGCAATACCTTTGGGATCCATCCCCTGGGCGGATCACTCCTCACACTCAAAGAAGCCTTTGTACTACCCTGATGGTTGCCACCAAACAATTAGCAGGAGCAAACTTTGCAAACCATATGCCCTGAGGTTACCAACACCTCCCAGGCAAAATACAGCCTGTTCTCTGGGCAATGACCCAGTCCAGAGATTGTCCACCTTTTTTTTTTTTTAAGATTTATTTATTTATTCTATATAAGTACACTGTCACTGTCCTCAGACACACCAGAAGAGGGCATCAGATCTCATTACAGGTGGTTATGGTTGTGAGCCACCATGTGGTTGCTGGGAATTAAACTCAGATCCTCTGGAAGAGCAGCCAGTGCTCTTAACCACTGAGTCATCTCTCCAGAACCTAGACTGTCCACCTTGATCAGGGGTTCAAGTCACCTCCCTCGGTGAGGGATTGTAGCTCAGTGGTTGAATACTGCTGGCCTAGCAATATTCAAGATTCTGAGTTCAATTCCAACCTTGAGGGAGGTGCAGACTGGCCAATGAGATGGGCTCTGTTAGCAGATGTTCAGGCTGTGAATGTAGCTCAATGCTGAGCTAACAGACACAGTCCCAGGTTTGGTCCCCTAATACCACACAAACTGGTTGTGGTGACTCGGACCTGTGATCGCAGCAATTGGGAGGTGAAGGGAGGAGGGCCACAGGTTCAAAGTCATCATCAGCTCTACAGCAAGTGCCAGGCCAGCATAAACTACATGAGACTGTTTCCAAAAGAGGGCATGCATGGCTGGAGAGACGACTCAGCAGGCAAACTGCTTAGTGTCCAAGAGTGAAAACCCAAGTTCAGATCCCGCCAGTAACCCCAGCAATGTGGGAGAAGGGATGAAGACAGGCAGATCCCAGGCACTGCTGGTAAGGCCATCCCGCTAAAATAGCTCCTCAAATAATATGCAGAGAACGTCAGCCTCTGGCCTCTACACATGCCTGTTCAAGTAAGCATACCGCACACACACACATACTATAAAAAAACCACACACACACAAGCATACACACGTACACGATACACCACACACATACACACATACCACACATGCATACATCACCTTTGCACACACACATACATGCACATACCACACATGCATACATACACCACATACATGTACACATACCACATAAGCACACACATACCACATACATGCACACAGCACATATCACCTTTGCACACACATACATGCACACACCACACATGCACACACCACATTCATGCACACACAACACATATGTGCATACACATGTACATGCACACACATCACATGCACATACCACATACATGAACACACATCACTGATCAAAACATGACATGCAAGCTGCAGCTGCTGTTGACATGTTGACCACTGTGTGTAGGGAACAAAGTTCTTCATTTCCAAAGGCAGTAAACAAACACTGGACCTCCAACCAAGGAACTCAGGTCACCCAGCATGAAACCCCAGCATCCAGCATGATCCCTGCAAGCAACCAGCATACTAATCTATTAGAAATCATGGAGAGAGCAAGCAAGCGAAGTCTTGGCTTAGAAGCTCTGGGGTGCACATTTATGCCCACAGTTAAGTCACAAAGATGTTCTTACAACTGTTGGACTTGAGAAGGAGAAGCAAGAAAACAAACACCAAAAAAGCTAACTCAGATTCTGGGAGCCACTGGGTCTGAAAGGAAAAACTAATGTATCTGTTTTACAAATTACTGTTGGGTGTGGTAGCTCACACCTGTAATTCCAGCACTGTGGAAGCAGAGGCAGCAGGACCACCTTGAATTTGAGGATAGTGTGGATTACATAGTGAATTCCAGACCAAAGGGGGCTACAAGGTAAAACCAAGTATGTGCTATATATGTGTGTGTGCGTGTGTGTGTGTGTGTGTGTGTGTGTATACATACAGATATGCCATATGTGCATATACATGTACATACACCACACACACACACACACACACACACACACACACACACACACACACACACAGGACCTCAGATATCTGAATTCTAGTCCTAAATGTTGTTTTACTAACCATTTGAATTTACTATTGCCATAAATAAGAGAAGCATTCGTTGTTAAAATGTTTATGTTCCAAGGACCTTGGACACACTGAGCTTTTGATCCTTTACAACACAAAAGATGAGCTCAACACTAGCAAATAAAGAAAACCAAGCTTCAGTGACAACAGCAACCAGCAGTTGTGGGTCACTGACAGTGTTGCCAGGCAGGCATCTGCGGCTGACCCTACCTGGCATGCCCCGCCCCCAACCTGGAACTTTCCAGCCCAGGGGCTGGGCCCAGAGGCTCTTCCCTACGTAATCCAGACATTTTGCCATTTTGCATTCTCTCTCTCTCCCTCCCTCCCTTTCCCTTTCCCTCTCTCTCTTCCTCCCGGCCCCTCCCTCTCCCTTCCTCTCTTCTCTCCTCTCCCCTCTTCTGAGACCAACCCCCTTTCTCTTTCTACCTCCCCAAACCCTCCCCCCTCAGGACCAGTGAACTCAACCACTCAAGTGCAACATAAAGCCCCAATAAACCTGCCTTTAATATAATCTGGCTTGAACTGGCTCATTTCACCAGCAGCTCAGAAATAACCTATCAAGGAGGAAAAGGAAACTTTCAAAGATCTCATGGCCTGCAGTAGCCACGCAGCTAGTAAGTGCTGGAACCTGGATTGAAAGTCAGCTAAGACCTTAGCCAATTCATGTACTTTCTCTGCCATGACGCACGGCAGGAGCTTCTACTAGGAATGAAGTCACCTCAGGAAGAATGGAAATGTACTACTCACTGTACCACAGACAGAGGGCAAGAAGTACTGGGTGATGTCAGACAGGGAGGCAGCTCGGGCAGCTGGGTTACTCTGGACGCTTATTTAAATCTTTTAAAAGACAGGCAGGGCAGGTGATGTGGGGAAGCAGTAGGTTTAATGAGTCTCTCTCTCTCCCTCTCTCCTCTCTCCCCTCTCTCTCTCTCTCTCCTCTCTCTCCGTCTCTCCTCTCTCCCTCTCCCTCTCCATAGAGAGTTTCCAGCAGAGGAGACTGCGGGAGAAGCCGCCAGTTTCTAACAAGGGCACCATCTAGAGAAACTAAGAAATACAGGCAGAGGCAGAAAGGAGATGAGATCAGGGGCAGTGGGAGGCCCCACTGGGAGATGGGAAGATAAGCCAAACCCAGACACCCACAGGTGACTCCAGATGAGGGGGGAACTAGAGAGAGGCAATGGGGCACCAAGTCAGTGGGAGAAGGCAGGAGGGAGGGTGGAAGAGCCACGCAAAATGAGGTCATTCAGACTGAACAAGCTTTACAGGAGAAAGCCAGTGCCTGGGCCCTCCCTGCGTGGGAGACAGGCGGGGACCCAGTAAAACATTGTATTAAGCCCCCTTAGCTAAGGCTGACCACACCCATCCCAGTCAATCAAAATCCTACTCTACAGTACTGGTCAAAACTAAACCAAAGCCAAGCAGTGATAGTGCACACCTTTAGTCCCAGTGCTTGAGAGAGAGGCAGGTGGATCTCTGTGAGGTTGAAGCCAGCCTGGTCTAAAGAGTTCTAGAACAGCCAAGGTTACACAGAGAAACCTTGTCTCAAAAAAAAAAAAAAAAAAAAAAAAGGGGGGGGTTGGGGATTTAGCTCAGTGGTAGAGCGCTTGCCTAGGAAGCATGCAAGGCCCTGGGTTCAGTCCCCAGCTCCCAAAAAAAAAAAAGAAAACAATCCAATTAGATATCTCTTCAGCACCGGAATGAATGAAGTATGGCTCTTCTATGGAACAATTTTGTATAAAGTAGATCTACAGCTATATAGGTAAAAAGATGACCTTTATGTACTAATAAATAAACTGATGTGCCAGGCAGTGGTGGTACACACATCTAATCCCAGCACTTGAGAGGCAGAGGCAGGCAGATCTCTCTCTGAGTTCCAGGACAGCCAGAGAAACCTTGTCTCAAAAAACAAGACAAAACAAAACTAAAGTAAAATAAAAATTATGCATTTGATGTAGTGTTAGTTTTTTCTGTAAAAAAGAAAATAAGTAGCAATTGTTTTATAAGTATCTGTTCTAAAGTATTAGAAAAATACCATCAGGGTATAGTTAATACTTTAGGGATAGGGAAGGTAGACAATGCCAATTCTCCTGTGTGCACGAGTGTGTGTGTAGAGGGTGGGGTGTGTTTGTGTGTAGTATTTTATATCAGTAAGACTTTGTATTACATCGGTAGTCAAAACAGTATTCCTGAAAAAGTCACCAAGAACAAATGACTCCTGTTTCATTTTAATGAGGAAAGGATAAAACGGCCTCAAATTAAAGGAATTAATATTAATATTTCCCGCAAAATATTCTCAACTCCTAGAAATTAACACAGTTAAATCAACTATGGGCTGATATCTGGACTCCTCTCCTCCAAAACAGAATTTGGGGTGATCCCTAGAGTTGGGCTTCTTAGCAGAGAAACCCCCCACCAATTCATTAGGCAGGAGGGAAGTCCTCCAATAACAGGCCCAGCAAAGAAAGAGCGTTCACACCCAGAGCGCTCTCTGGGAAACAGAATCCTCTCTTATCTCCATCCTGGAGGCTCATCTTTCACCATCTCCTTGAACGAGCCCCTTTGTTTCCCCTAAAGGATCATCATATATTCATTCGGCTTACGGAACATCGAGAGGCTCAGGATGAGTCCCAGCAAAAACGTACATGTCCTCAGTTCAGCACAAACAGGACTGGAAGAGAGGGACCCTAAAAGGGGAAGGTGGGGCCTAGGTAGATGCAGGTATGTGACAGGAAAGGCGGCTCACCTGTAACCTTGCTTTGAGTCTCACACATTGCCTTTTCATTGCCCTAGAAAGAAAAACAAGACGCCTTCCCCAGCATGCTGAGAACAGCTACTTGAAAACCCACTGGTCTGTTGATAAACACAGCCATTGGCCCTGAAGATCAAACAAGGAACAAAAGGTCCGTGCCCTTGAGTGTGTGTAGATATCTCATAGCCTCATGTAAGTGTACATTGTGCTACCAACCACGGTCCTCAGCACAAGATACTACTTGCTACCTGCCAAGTGGCAGGGGCTTCGTCTACAGCAGAGCTGGATGTAGTGGGAGGATCAGTTTCCTCTGCACTTGATGTTTCCCAGCCCTGAGAGAGCGTTCCATTGTTCACTAACCCTTTCTCTCATCACCAGGAGCTGCTTCATCCCCCACTTGCTCCCCAGGGCTCTTTATCCTTCCCCTCTCCCCAACATGCAGATTCCCTTGACCCATCTCAAGCCATCTTCATCCATCAGGTTTTCAGAAAAGCAGCTGGAAATCACTTTCGCTTTCCTCTGTAATTCCTGGTAATCGAATTCTGATCCTCCTCCACAGCGTTCTCTGGGGTCAGTAAGATCTCTTTTAAAGCTGATGGTCCTTTTATTCTCTTCTGAGGATGATCCTTCACCTGCTTGAGAGACTCCATTTCCTGGAGCTGGCTTTCCACGCTCAGCTTTTCCTGGGTCCCCACCCTTCGTATGTTAGGTCACTGTCACAGTTACTAGCTCTTCTGCTTCAGCTGACATGCTGTGTGGACGCATCACTCAAACCAAGGCCTTGTTCTGCTTCTCACACCATCCTGTCTGGTTTGCCATGCTAAGGGCTGTTAAATTGACACCCTACCCCTTCCCAGCCCCTCCCTGGCTCAAACTCTGTGGAGCAGCTCCCCAGGCACACATGCTGAGACTTCCCACCAAACACCTACACTGAATTCTGTCTCTGACTCCCTTCCCCAGGCCCAAAGTTCCTGCGTCCTTTTAGGCTGAAATCTTCAGAAACTAGCAATGTCAACCTCTTACAGCCAGAGCTAGATGGCTGACCATTCAGTAGCTCTGAGTTCATCCCTGGCACTGTGACAAAACAAGGTTAAGCCTCTTTCAAGACTCACGTCCTCCTCTGATCCCCTCCTAAGGTGATCCTATACTTGCTAAACTGCTTTTACTATTTGGGGCTGAGGAGAAGTCTCTTAGATTGTGTGTGGAGCGACGACTCTCTTGACAGTACACAACGAAAATTTTTTAAAAAATTTTGAAGATCTTTTCTGTACTGGCTGGCTTTGTATGTCAACTTGACACAAGCTAGAGTCATGCGTGAGGAAGGAGCCCCTGTTGAGGAAATCCGTGTGCTACAGCTATGGGCATTTTCTCAACTAGTGATCAATGAGGGAGAGCCCAGCCCATGGTGGGTGGTGCCATCCCTGGGTTAATGACCCTGAGTTCTATGGGAAAGCAGACTGAGCAGGCCATGAGGAGCAAGCCAGTAAGCAGACCCTCCCTGCTCTCTGCATCAGCTCCTGCCTCCAGGTTCCAGCCCCGCTTGAGTTCCTGTCCTATCTTCCACCACTGATGGACCACGATCCGGAACTGTAAGCCAAAGGGTTCTTTCCGCTCCAGCTTGCTTTCAGATCATGGTGTTTCACTGCAGAAATAAAAACCCTAAGACATTTTCCAAAAAAAAAAAAATTGTTTTTGTTGCTTTATTTGGTTTGGGTTATATCCATAAGCCAGCCTTGAACTCCTGATTCTTTTGTTTCTCTTTCCCTCATGCTGGGATTACAAGTGTGTCCTGCTATGCCAGAGTCTCACGAATATTTTTGTGTGCCAAAGCATGTTTGTTTGTTTGTTTATATTTATTTTATTTATGTGAGTACACTGCAGCTGTCTTCAGACACACCAGAAGAGGGCATCGGATCCCATTACAGATGGTTGTGAGCCACCATGTGGTTGCTGGGATTTGAACTCAGGACCTCTGGAGGAGCAGTCAGTGCTCCTAAGCGCTGGGCCATCTCTCCAGCCCACAAAGCATATTTAACTGAAGAGGTTTCTAGCTTGTAAGACCTCTGGTCCTTTATGCAATGGTGCCTATAAAGATGGACACTGGGGCCTCACAACCCCCACAGGATGTCCAGACACTGGCTTCTCGGAAGCTCTTGTGTTCACCTCTTCTGTGCCATTCCTACTGTCCCAGTTTAAGTCTCTTGAGCCCTCACTGTATTTCTCCATGACATCCTAATAGACACCAAGGCCCTGTTCACAACTGCAGTGGATGTGAGGGCGATCTGACTGTGACGTCTGTCACTCCACTGATCATCAGTGTTGATCCGTTGCTCTGGTGTCTCCTTTCTCCCTCCCTCCCAGGTCCAGAGAGGATGACCTCCCTGATAAAGGACGTCCACTCTTTGCTCAAGGGTGCATGAGTAGCTGTGATCTGTTAAAACTTCAAAAACAATCTCTCAAAATTCCCGATGCTACCCTAAGGATCTATGAGCTCTTTAGTGGTCAGTCTCCATGTCAAGGCCTATTACAGTCTAGGCTTGGCATATCTTTAGATATTGGTCAGTCTCAGTGTCAAGGACTGTTATGGTCTAGCCTCGGCATACCTTTGGATTCTCCCATCATAACATCTTCTTACTCAGCCTTTACCTAGGTAACCCCGTATGTACCACAATACCACATTCCATTTGGCCCGTTAAACGCCAGCTCTCCCGCCTGTTTCTCCAGCCAGAGTGGACAGCTGCTCTTTGACGCAGGCTGCCTGCCCTGTGTTTTTGCTTCCGGTTTCGCTTCCTAAAGCCCCTAGAGCAAGCTGCAGCTCAGGACCCGCCTGACTCTGCGTTATGTTCCGCCACAGTGCATCAATCACCTCCGTCCTCCCCACACAGCCTAACACATACCAGAGGATAACGTGCTCAAAGAGCAGCTGGTCACTGTCTCTCACCTCCCTGCACCACATCTGTCTCGGCTCCATCACAACCTAGCTCTCCGTGTCATTGCTGTGTCCGTGGTGACTGCTACCTATGTTTAAAACGACCAGTGCTAAGGAACCTGATTTTAAATGCTGTGTTGTTTACACACCCAGGGGCCTAGCAGTTAACTGACTGTGTGAGCTCAAGTAAATATGGCTTGACTAGCTTCAGCTTCCCCATCAGTAAGATGGGAATGGGATGGTCAGTCTCATCCTCTGACTGCCTTGCAAACTAAAGGAGCGAAGGCACTTGAAGCTCCTAGCAGGCCCCAGGCACATGAGTTAGGAGTAAATGGTAGACACAGATAAAGGCAGTCTCGGAGTTCTCCAACTGGGTGGGTCATGTGACCTTGTCAGAAGTAACGGCCTTGGATACTTCTAAAAGTAGGGATTCTTACTACACCATCATGAATCTAGAACTCGGGTTCTATAGTCCCGCCTTCCGTTCTTGAAATTATCTTGTAGCAAGTGCTATCTACCTGTTAAGAATGAACGTGTAGGGCCAGGAGTGCCGCTTGCCTTTAATCCCAGCACCCAGGAGGCAGAGGCAGGCACATCTCTCTAAGTTCAAGGCCAGCTTGGATACAGAGGGAGTTCTAACCAGCCAGGGCTACGTAGTGAGACCCTGTCTCAACAAAAGAAAAAGAAAAATAAAATAAAACAAACAACAAAAAAGAAAGAAAAAGAACACAAATTCACCTACACAAATATTTGCAAATTGGTAGTAGCTAGGAGCACATGCCTAGCAAGGAAATACAAGGCATTGCTAGTAGAGGTCATTATCAAGTAAACGTCTGCACTACTCTGCACTGCTAGACTTCTTTTTTATCCTGGGTATCTGCTCATGTCACAATTTAAAAAAAATTGTAGGGCTAGTGAGATGGCTCAGCAGTTAAGAGCACTGACTGCTCCTCCAGAGGTCCTGAGTTCAATTCCCAGCAACCACATGGTGGCTCACAACCATCTTTAATGGGATCCAATGCCCTCTTCTGGTATTCTGAATATAGCAGTAGTGCAATTACCTATATAAAAATAAATAAATCTTTAAAAAAAAATTGTGGAGGCAGGGTCCAAGAGACGGATCGTCACGTAAAGGTGCTTACCAAGACTAACCATCCAAGTCCAATTGCTGTAGCCACATGACAGAAAGAGAGAAGCGACCCCCAAAGTTGTCCTCTGACCCCCACATGAGCACAGTGGCACGTGCGGCCCCAGCACACTCAAAAATGAACAAACAGATGTTAGAAACTGTGAAGACAGAGGAGGAAGAGGCCAGGAGAGCAGATGAGTTGGTCGGGCTACACAGAGGTGGTGAATCAGAGGACCTGGGCTGCACACACAGAGTCCTACAGCTACCATACTTTGCAACTTCAGGCAAACTACCTCCCTTCTATGGACCCAAATGGGACCAGAGATGGCTCAGCAGTTAGTACTAGTACTCTAGAGTACTAGCTGCTAGAGTACTAACTGCCTGAGTACTAGCTGATCTAACAGAAAACCCAAGTTCAATTTCTAGCACCCACATGGAAGCTCAAATCATCTGAAACTCCAGGTCCAGCAGAGGTCCATGGGCATGGAGCATACATGTGGTGCACAGACATGCATGTAGGTAAAACACCCATACTTATAAAATTAAAAATAAAAGATCTGTGGGGGAAAAGAGTGTTAGCATTCTGTCTAAGCTTCACCCCACAGTTACCTGCCAGGTATGCCTGACACTATAAAAGGGGCTGCTTGCTCCCTCCTCACTCTCTTGCTCTTTTGCTCCTCTCTAGCTCTTGCCTTCCTGCCCCCACTCTCTCCCCATTCCCTTCCCTCCTTCTCTCTCCACATACTCATGGCCGGCCTCTCCTCCCCCTCCTCCTCTTCCTCCTCCTCCTCTTCCTCTTTTTCCTCTTCTTCCTTTTCCTCCTTCTCTTCCTCTTCCTCCTCTTCTTCTTCCCCTCTCCCTTTCTCTGTCTCTATTACCCTCTCAACAACCCTCCCCATGCCCTGAATAAACTCTACTCTATACTATACCATTGCATGGATGGTCCCTCGGGGAGAAGGGATGCCTCAACATGGGCCCATTGGGGCACCCCCTTCCCCCATACCTCACCATACCTCCATAGAACATATTCCCCCTCTCTTTATCTTTTTATAAACACATCAAAGAGAAAAAAACAAAAGAGTGGGATCAGGTGTTTTCTAGGGATGGGTCTATGGGTACTGCTAAGTATGCAAGGTGCTTTTTAGTACATTTTATCTATAGACCATCTTTCTCAATGTGTTTCCCGATGTGTTCTCAAGCATCGGGTTTTGGGGAGAGGAAATGTAGCCGCAACTTCATCTCCATCCTGGTCCCAATTCAATGAGAAAGCATCCCTGCTGTTTTATAGGCAGAGAAAGCAAGTGTAGTCTGAAATGATCACTTGCCAACCAAACGCACTGCTCACTAGACGCGCTGTTTGCAAAGACTTTTGACTGCCAGAAGTTTTTAGCTCCCGATTCATTCTGTCCCTCCTGCAGAGGAGGCGCTAGGCATATGCAAAACAAGCAGAAGGCTCTCTTTGCTGGTGAAGACCGGGTGATTTGTAAAACGACTTCCTCAGGGCCACAGTATAAACAAAGCTGGCTCCCGGCAGAGGCAGTAAGTACCCAACCCTCTGGAGCCAGTCTGCGTCTCTCCCCAACCTGGGCGCCTCACCTTGAAGATGAGCGATTCACTGCAGTCATTTCCTGAGTGTTTTCTGGGTCAAAAGCAGTGAGAGCAGCGGAGCTCAGGCTGCCAGTGAATTGCTACATTGAGAGTGCAGAACCGTGTTAACCTCTCTACTATGCTCACCCCTGCGCTCAGGCAGCCTGGGTGAGAGGAGCCCAGCTGGACTACAGCAGCTGAGTACTTTTCCAGTCTCTGGGCAAAGTGACTTCACCCAGTTTTGCAATGCAAATGACCTGGTTTGTCCTCTTAGGTGTGGGTTTCTGTCTTGGAGAAGGATACTCACTTCCTCTCCCAGAGTTCCTGGCTTGTATTCTAGCTTGACACCTCTGTCCCTGCACCTGTAAACACCTCCATTCTTCTCAAAACTCCACACAATGAAGGCCCCCTCTTCCATCCCTGAAGTCCCAGTCAGCACACACTGAATTTGATCTACTAAGTTTGTATGTAGGACCCTACAATTTAAACGAGAAGGGAGACCAGAGAGCAGGCAGGACACTACAATGGAAACCATCTCCCAACGTGAGGAGGCTCGCTCCCTCAAAAGGCACACCCAGACAAGCCACTGGCAGCAGGACTGCTACCAGTGACCTCTGCTGTGGCACCTAGTATCTTGCAACAGGATCGTTACTGGTTTTCATGGCTTCCTAAGACTGTCTAGAAGCTCCTCTGTGTTTAGTCGACTCTCACCCAGTCAAGTGTTGGTTGCTATATCTGCTTATCGCTGGCCTCACTATTCCACCCCTCAGAACACACTGAGATCCTTAGACGACAACCCTGGCTGAGTTCTTTCCTGCCCTCAGGATTCATCACACAGGCTTCTGTTTATCGGTTCATCTCAACCCTACACACATATTTATGGAGGCCTCCTAGCCCCACTCACTGACTTTGGCAATCAAACACCAGCTCCTATCTATCCCGAGGCACAGAATGGGGCAAGAGTGGGAGGGTGTCCATGACAAAGAGTTTTGTTGAAGGATACAAAACACACTCAAAGGCCTGAGCAAGCAGAATGCTAGTGAGTCCAGCCATCGGTGAAACTCGCTTTGTGTATGGGTAAGGCAGCAATGAAAGCAGAATCAACCGACCAATGACTACACAGCCTTATACAATATGGCTTCCACGTCGTATGTCCACAGAAAAGCAAAAAGACACCCAGGAAGTCAAAACTTCTCTACAGGAAGGGGGGTTTTTTTCCTTGAAATGTCCTTAACTCTTCCCCCTTATAAAACAAATCTTACATAGATGCGCCTGGGATTAAAGAGTCTTTCATCACTGCATTCTGAGGGTCAGCATCAAACAGCCACTGGAAAATGAGGTGGGAGGGACTGTATGCCGGGTGCATAAACAGCAGCCGTTGACATGTTCTGATGGTGCCTGTTAAAACCAGCTCTTATGGTTCCTCCGAGGCGGGAAGAGCCCCTCTCACCTCTGAAGCAGTCCTCACCTCTTAGCTTCACTCATGAACAGCAATAATTCCACCAGCCCTCCTGTAGGCGCCTACTCTGTTTTAGCACAGTGTTTAACATTCCAGAAATTACCCAGTTCAGTCAGCATTTCTAGACTATCACCCATGAGCCAGGGAGTGAGCTGGGCACCAGAGTCTCCATGGGAACAAGACACTGTTCTTCAAGGAACTCATAACCTAGCAGAATCCTACATATGACCAAGCAGCGTCAGAAACAACAGAGGAGAAAAACCGTGTCTCCTCGGGTTAGGGAGAAATATTCACGGTGGAGTTTTATTTGAATGGGGCGTTCGGGTACACAACACACAGAGCACGTGGCAGACAAAAGACACACTTCAGGCCTAGACAACAGTAGAAACACAGGCACAGAGGCAGGAGAATGTATCTTGGGTTGAGCAAATCACAGGCACGCAGAGTGGGTAAAGGGACAGGGGATGAAGCCGGGAAGGGCAGCCGCAGGCTGCGAAGGTCCCTGCTGGTCCTTGTTATTTCCTCATCGGGAGTTGAACTCAGACACACACTCATGCTAGGTAAATCTCCATCATTGAGTTGTGTCCACAGCCTGTCCTCTTTAAACTGTATGTGGGGGCAATGGAGAACCTAATGGGGTTTTGTTTGTTTGTCAGGTTTTGTTTTTTTCGAGACAGGGTTCTCCTTGTAGGCTTGGCTGTCCCGGAACTCACACTGTAGACCAAGCTGGCCTCCAATTCACAGAGATCCACCTGCCTCTCGAGTGCTGGGATGAAGGTGTGTGCCACCACTGCCTCCCGAACTTTGACCATTAAATGACTTGGTCAGGCTCATATTTTTAAAAAATAACTCCAAGGTCAGGGTATGACACTGATTGAAAAGTTATAGACAGAAAGCCAGTCATTCAAATATAACATACCAGCGGACGCTGCAACACACACACACACACACACACACACACACACACACACACACACACACACACACACACACACACACACAAAATAAATAAAAATAAAAAAAATCAGGAAATTCGAGAAGAAAAAAACCAAACAGAAGTCAGCAGCCATGTGGATGCTAGAGCTTGAAAGAAGAAATTCGCAGAATGTTGCTGAGGTTTTCATTTAGGGAGATTGAAAGCAAGGGGCTCTCAAAGGGCAGGAGAACAGGGCGGAAGCGGAGGGCACCACCGCGACGGGGAGAGTGAGACATTTTCATACAAGCAAATGATAGCAGCCAGGAGAAGGCCATGGCGCACAGACAAGGAGGGAAACTGAGGCTAGAGATCAGGCTGTAGATGCACTGGAGACCCCAGTGATTAATACTCATAGAAAGAAATGGACCGAAAAATGTTAAGGTAAGGATGGTAAGAGAGGGCCAGGGAGCCCAGTGGTGGGGTAAAGGCGGAACATAGCTTCAGACACTGCACCAACAGTGTTTCTGACTTTTTCTAAGACCGCTTCAGTGCACGTGCCTCATAGCCACGGGTATGCGGTGCAGTACTAATCAACACTTATCTCCACCCTCAAATGTCAAAGAACCATGTCGGAAGTAGGTCTTGGAATGCCAATTATTTATTAAAAGCTAATAAAGGGATTTGAGCCTATCAGGTTAAAGCCTTACAAATATAAAAAGGCATATGGAAGTATGCAATTAATTACCTATCTCATTTCAGACTAATTTCAGACTATTAAAAATTCAGGATTTTAAAGAAAAGAATCATTAAACTGAGAGTCATGTAATGTCAGCCTCCACCCAAGTACGGGTGGGCACTGGTTCAAAGCAAGCGCTTGGAATAAATACATGTGGGTTCAAGACTGGCTTTAATCTTTGTGGGTAGTGGACTGGGTGAGTTAACTTCTCTAAGCTTGATTTTTTTTTTTAAATTCACTTACATCCTGTCCCTCTTTCCTGACCCCACCCCCTTGATTTTTTTTAAAAAAATCTTTAAAATTGGAGTAATAATAGAACATATATGATATTATAAATACACATGAAAGCTTTTAGCATGGTGCCTAGACTAGCATGTAAGTTCTCAATAAATGCTGACTTGTTACTATAAACATATTTCCAAGTTAAAATATGTATTAACTTGGAGCTGGAGAGATAGCTCAAAGTACTGGCTGCTGTTCCAGAGGGCCCAGATTCAATTCCTAGCATCCACATAGGCGCTCACAACTGTCTGTAACTTCCTGAGATCTGTACCCTTTTCTAACCTCCACGAGCAACGGGCACACAGGAAATACACCAATATGCATTCAGTGAAAACACATATACATAAAACTTATTTTTTTTTTTTCGGAGCTGGGGACCGAACCCAGGGCCTTGCGCGTGCTAGGCAAGCGCTCTACCGCTGAGCTAAATCCCCAACCCTACATAAAACTTATATACACACACATACACACACAGAGGTACATATAATGTCAAACATTCAGGCTTCCTTTTAGCCAATAAAAGTTTTTGAACCACTCCTTTCTGTGTGCCAAGCATGGCTTTAGGTGCTAAGAAAGTACACATACTTAGGTGCTAAGAAAAATGTATACACACACACACACACACACACACACACACACACACATACACACATGCACACACGCACATGTGTATATAAGTATACATATACACATATTTAGGTTCTAATAAAAAAGTATACATGTATATATCTATATACATATACATATATATACATATAAGCATACCAAGTATGTACATATATATATATACTTTTTTTTTAAGAATAAAGCTCAGTTTCTTATTACAAGAAACTTGGCCCGATAGTATAGAAGACGAGTTGACAATTAAATTACAAGTGGTTTATCCTGTAGCTAAGCAATGAGAAAAGTACCCTGAAAATAAAGAGGAAGCACGCGGTGGCGCCCAAGGCCCCAGTGAGGGAAGGGGCCACCAGCAAGGGGAGGCAATTCGTAAGCTTTAAAAGAATCTATATGGAAAAATGTAAGGATAATTGACATTAAGGCGACAAACTCATACCCCTTGGGAAAGTCAGAGAAAGAGGGAGCTCTTGCCCAAGGGCAAACAGAGAGAAGAGAAGGAGCTGGAAGCTGCCCAATCGCTCATCATTCACCCAAGGAGACTCTTGGCCGACGACTACTTCTTCCTATAATGTTTACACCTTCCCTACCTGAGTTTGGCTGCAGAGCTACAGAGCAAAGCAAACACGTTTCTGTCCTCTAAGTGTCTTCCACCTAAAAATAGACAAACTGATCGACGGACACATTCGGGAGCTTGGATGACAACTTATTCCCCAAAGATACTGATCTCAAATAATATTTAGGTTCAGTGTGGTCCCCAGAGTGATGATATTAATACACTTCTCTCTTCCCTTCGGAGATATTAAACAGGGGAGGGGAATATTACGACTGACGGATGGGTTCCTTAAAAACAGACTGTATGATGATCCAGCAATTCTGCCTCTAGATATTTATCCAAAAGGAAGAGCGGGATCTCGGAAAGATACAGGCATTTTTCACAGTGATATCTTGTTCACGGCAGCATAATTTACAACAGGCAAAGGCTGGAAGCGACCCAGGCGCCTATCCGTGGATGGGGAGGAGAGAGAATGGGAGTTAGCATTCGGCGGATACAGAGTTTGAGTTTGGGAGGACGAGAAAAGCTCTGGAGATGGATGATGATGATGGCTAGAGAGCAATGTAGACACGATTTTGCCACTGAACTGGATACTTAAAAGCCGTTTAAATAACAAACTTTGCATCAGGCATATTTATCACCACGCAGGAAGAAAAACATTGTAATTGCATGGCTGCCATGCCCATGAAGTAACTATTCTTCATCATCTAGGGGTGAATAAGACAAAAACAAAACTTTGTTCCTGACAAGCAGATATAGCATCTTGGAGGTGTGGCTAAGGGGTGCAATGCTCTCCCTAACAGGGATGAGGTGCTGGGCTCCATCCTCAGCCACATGAACAGATAAAGAGCACGCACGATGCAAGGTATATCAGAGAGTTCTTTATCTAAAGCAGTGGTTCTCAGCCTCCCTAATGCTGTGACCTTTAATACAGTTCCTCATGTTTT
Organism: Rattus rattus; assembly: GCF_011064425.1. Lineage (NCBI taxonomy): Eukaryota > Metazoa > Chordata > Mammalia > Rodentia > Muridae > Rattus > Rattus rattus. The sequence goes on from NC_046160.1 coordinate 90,853,107, forward strand.
GGTGACACCCCCCCAACCATAAAATTATTTCATTTACTTCATAACTGTAATTTTGCTGCTGTTATGAATCGTAATGTAAATACCTGATATTGCAGGACATCTGGTATGCTACCCTATGAAAGAGTCGTTTCGACACCCCGACCCTACCCCCACCCCCCACCCCCCCCCACCAAAGGGGCAGTGACCCCACAGGTTGAAGACAACTGATCTTAAAGAACAATATCCAGTTGCCATTCCCTGGGAAGGGACACCTTTGCTACCCACTAGCAAGACAGCATTGTGGGTAGCTATCACCTGGAAACTTTCAATTAATCTAACCATGTGTGCCAGCACCATCTATGAAGAATTACTAATAAGCAGTTGACTGTAGCCCTGTGTGCCTATAACCCCAGTACACAGGAGGCAAAGGAGAAAAGATCTTAAGTCTGAGGCATGCTGGGTTACGTAAGATTGTGTCTCAAAGCCACAAACAAAACACGACTGGTCGGTATGAAGCTTAGATCGATTACAAATCTTGTAAAGTAAAAATAAAATATTTCTTTAAGCTACTAATGGAACTTCTACTTCCAAAAGCATTAGTCGGATCTTTATGTAAGACCCAGGACTGTGATCCATGTTAGTTACTTCCATTAAGAGTTTATTATCAGCCAAGTACGGTGGGGCAAATCTCCAGTTCTAGCAACGGAGAAGCTGAGGTAGAAGGACCACAAATTCAGATCATCTTGCATAACAAGATCCTGTCTTAAAGAAACAAGGCTCTGTGGGTAAAGCCACTTGCCACCAAGACTGACAACCTGAGTCCAATCCCCAGGACCTTGGTGCTGAACTGAGGTCCCAACAGTTGTCCTCTGACCTCCACACTCATGCCATGGCATACTGTCTGCCCCTCCGCTACACACACCCAAAACAGTTGGAAAATAAAAACAAAACAAAACCCAAATAAACGAATGAGCACATTGCTTAGTGGAGCAAGATTAAACAGTAAGGATAAAAGAAGTCTGTAGTTACGGTCAAATCAGACACACATGTACCAAGTGTGGGGAGGGGGGGTCATTATGGGATAGGAAGCATGAGGCAAACTAACCAGCCTTGAACCCAGGTCCTCTGTAAACTACTCCAACTCTGGGAGATCTGTTTAGGACTTAGTGACAGACAGAAGAGGCAGCCACTGAGGGTCTGCGGTAGGAAAGGTTGAGAGGTACGGGTAGAAAATCAGACTGTGGCCAGGTTGCAAGGATTCTTGGTGAGTACAGCTTTCCATTCCTCTCTAACTGGACGCTCTAGAGGGGATGCTGTCTGGTGAACAGTTCTCAGTGTAGAGAGGCTGGCAGGACCCCAGGTCACTTGGGGATCTATCTGGGAGTCAGTCACTCAGTGGCAAAGCCTCCCAAGCCATAAAGAGAAGCTTGATCTAGATTTTCACTAGACTTAATCTATCACTCTAGAATGGGCCAGGCTGATGCTTAGATGTGCACGGTACCTTTCTGAAAGAATACTCTGGAAATTGTTGCCAGGGTGTTGCTTCCTAAAAGTAAGACTGAAGGGGCTGGAGAGGTGGCTCAGCAGTTGAGAGCATGCACTGTTCTTACAGGGTTCAGTTCCCAGCACCCAAGTCAGGTGGCTCACAATGGCCTGTGACTTCAGCGCTCCAGGAACTCCAACGCTCTTCCGGCCTGCACAGGAACGTGACACACACAGGCATACGCGCACACACACACACACACACACACACACACACACACACACACACACACACACACTCACACACACTCACACACACACACACACACTCACACTCACAAAGACATGAATATACTCTCCTGAGCCAGGCACTAATAGCGAACACCTTTAATCCGAACACTCAGTCGGCGGAGAGGTAGGTGGATCTCTGAATTCGAGGCTAGCCTGGTCTACAGAGCAAGATCTAGGATAGGCAGAGCTACATAGAGAAACCCTGTCTGGAGAAATGAAACAAACAAACAAATCTCTAAAAAGTAAAGACTGAACATAGCAAAGACTTTCATTTTTCATTGTAAAAACCTTGTATATTGTGGATATGCATTTTAAGTACATAAATGAATTAATTTTTTATAAATTTAAAAGGTCTTCTTTATGGTAAAATAAACCCTGAAAACATCACAAAATGTTTGCACTTTAGCCAGCAAATGAAAAATGTTCGTAATCAGCAAATGAAATACTTTTCAATTTTGTCTCTACCCTGTTTCAAAGAGATGTGCCAATGATCTAAAAGAAACAGTAGCAGATTCACAGTCTCCCACCCCCACCACACCCCGCCTCCCAAGCCTTCACTTCAAAGCAAACAGATCATGAACCATATACAACAAAATGTCTCTCTCTTTTGGTATGTTTAAATGAAAAGTCTGCCTGACAGGATCCCAAATCCACTGCTCAGTGAAACAAGAAATTCAAAATAATAGACTAACTAGCATATTTGATAAAATGTGTCACCATCTCAATAAATGGTCTTTTATTTTGACCTTTGTTGGAGCCCAAAACAATCACTCTATCCTTGACTCTTTCTTTCTCCTCTTACCCTTCCTATCCAAATCCCACCAATCCTACCTTCCAAATATACCCAGAATCCAACTGTATAGTACCACCTCCCTCACCCCTGTGCCTCGTCTGTCCCCTGGACTGCAGTCATTTTCACCGAGAACCCTGCTTCTGGTTCTCCACAATCAATCCTCAAGACACTAGATAGATCCTCTTTAAAATCAAACCTGAACAGGTCTTTTCTCTGTCCATGATGCCCAGTGACTTCCTATTGCGCTTGGACTAAAGCTCGAACCTGAATCTCCTGAGGACCCCATGGCCTCCTGACTCCTTTTATTTAGATCTTTGCTAGGTCAAAACCTCCTCAGAGTTGAACCTTCTCGTGTTCCCTTCATGCTGCCCATTCTTTCTCTATAATACTTGATATTATGATCTACCCATTTGCTGCCTTTTGGTGCGATTCATACTCATCTCTCCCAATGAAGATGTGTGCTCCATGATATCAGACCGTTTTTCTCCAGTGTTCACTTACTGCACCCTATGAGCCTAGGGCAGTGGTTCGAAACCTGTGGGTCACGACCCTGCTGGAGGTCACATATCAGATATCCCGCATATCAGATGTTTACATTATTATTCATAACTGTAGCAAAATTACGCTTATGAAGTAGCAATGAAATAATTTTATGGTTGGGGGGTCATTGTAACATGAGGAACTGTATTAAAAGGCCATAGCATTAGGAAGGTTGAGAACCACTGGCCTAGAATATATTTGGTAAGTAAATGAGAACTCAATAAATATTTTTTGGAGATCGAGAGAGGTACAAGTCAAAAGCAGGTAGCATCACTGGGAAAAACAGAAAATGTTGAGGTCCCAAATGAGGCGGACAGGACAAGGCATTGGAAAAGCCAAAACATCAATAGATAAGCATAGAAACCCACCGTTTATCTACCTGTGGTATCTGCCGGTAATCCATTAATTTGTACCTTGCCTGTTGTTATGGTATATTCTGTAGGGCCATTCTTGAGGATTTGTGGGCATGCTAGTGTGCAAATACTGCCACCAACGTCCCCGTGCCTCTCTCCAAAACCAATCAACTTAGATGGAAAGTTCTACTGAAGGATGAAAGCGATTACTGTCTTGGCCAGCGAGTCCAGAATATTCATTCCTCCTATGGAGAAAACCTAGACAAAGTCTTCTGTGATGGAACTAGGCAACTGGGTGATGGACAGGTTCTGCTGGCTACCACTGCCTGGGGGACAGTTCTAGTGCAGCCCCCCAATGCTAAAAGAAGGATAATGAGATATTCTTGAGTGCTCATTATAAAATAAAATGAAATTACACAAAGACCTCCTGAAAACTGAAGGGACTCAACATTGTCTGAGCGCTCACCCACTTGACGTCTGGGACAAGCCTCTAATTCCCTTTCTCTTCTCACAGATGAGGAACTTTGTCGCATCAAGAACCTGACTTGATCCCTCCACACACATCTCCACTTGCTGGTTTCAACATGAACTTCTAACCGTCTTCAGTGTGTGGTCGCTCTCCAGCCACATGGAACCTACTGACTCTGGAATGTAGTCAAGCTCTGCTGCCCATCTAGGTGGCACCACACCCTTCCCAGCCTCCCATCTAATAGCTCTTGACACTTTCTGAAGCCCCCCTGAACAGCCCGACCTTCATCAGACCTTCCTGCCTTGGCTGGAAGCACCATTTCCCCTCAAGCATTCTATCACGCCAGCGCTTGTTTGAGGGTCTGCCTCTTTTCTGTGTCCTGATCATACGCCAGTGTGAGCTACATAGTAGACGCCCTATGTTTGCTCTCTTTCACTACATCTCGATTGCTTTCTCAGGCCTTTTCAGTGGAGTGTTCATGACTTGTGCCTCAGAGCCAGGCTTTGGAAAGGCCTGGCCTTGTCTTCCTAAGGAAACATGCCTGACAGTGAAGTTGATTCTCCACTCAAGGGTCTTCTGGAAAGAGTGAAGAGTTAAGCATGAGGATGGGATGAGGTTTCAGATCTCTTTCCCATCCCTGTCACTTAAGACTGTGGATGCATTTCTTTTGTCTGAAACGCTATGAATCCTCACACGAGACACACCTGTACTCATCTGGTACAAATAGAAAAGATTTTCAACTTACTCATTTGCAAAACCACCCAAGTTTCTGCTTCTTTCACAATAGTGGAAACTTCGGAATTGACTATAATTCAAAGCAATTATTGTTCTTTGACTGTCAAGGTGCCCTGTTCCTCTTTTCATAAATATCCTGCAGGATCCCAGCCCAGTTCAATACAAAGTCTCTTTTTTTTTTCTTACCCTAGCCCCATTCCTATTCGTTTGCTAAATTTACAGCATTCAAATGAAAGAAAGGAGACCTGCTTTTGCCCCCACTGTTAACATGATATATGTCTGAGTTTTAATTGCCCTTTAATTATACCCTCAGCCAGGTCTGCACAGATATAATAGAAATATAGCAAAGCTCCAGAGGGCCTTGCTGAGGTAGTAAGAAGACGGCTTTGTTACAGTTCCTGTAACCAGAAGGAAAGAACAAAATGAGAGGTGGTCTGGGGATGTCAGAAGCTGGCTAAACAATTACCAGGAAAGCACTCAGCCTTTAAACTCTGTGAGCTGCAAGGCTGGTGATCCCCTGGTGATTTGATGCTCGGCTGAGGCTGGCTGAAAATGGAAGAACTCAGACTGCCTGGCTGTGAACTAAGAAATAAGCAACAAAAGGAAACCATACTATGACATTTTCTAAATATTTACTACCGGGAGTTGACTATTCAGTCAGAGGAGCCAGGTCTGACAGTGAAGTCCCCTGACTATCTCCTATGCTCTCCTTTGATCTCTATCTCCACCTTCCATGCCAAGAGACCTTTACCTCCCGGGACTGTCAGAGGAGAGATGCTTGTCTGATAACCCCAGCAACTGCAGAGAGATGAGCTAGTTCTCGTACAGACCAACACATGCACACTTCCTCCCAGACCCCATCCCTACAATACAGTAACCGGTAAAGACCAGATGAGTCAGTGCAAACTACCCTATAGACAGAACACCCTTTCCCAAGTATCCTCTGCCCTGTATTTTTGTCCTAACCACATCTGTTAGGCTTCACAGTCCACTATCCATGGACTTCCCAGCCGAGCATCATTATAAAATCCAACTCCTCAGCAGCCTACACAGCTCCGACTTTCTTTCCTTATGGTTGCCGATCAGTTGATAAGGTTAATCTGAAGGTCAGGGGTGGTGGAAACCATCATAGGCAGTAAACAAATGCACTGATAGTACTTCAAACTTCCCACTGGTCATGTTTTCTGCCCTTTCATGTCTGGGGCAGAGTTTGACTTTGGACAGAGTGCTTGACTTTGAAACAATATTCTTCAAGAACAACTTAGTGACTAGGTTCAGATTAAACTAGGTATCTGGGGACTGGAGAGATGGCCCAGCAATTAAGAATGTGTACTGTTCTTGCAAAGGACACAGGTTCTGTTCCCAGCACCCACAAAGAGACTCACAACCATCTGTAACTTCAGCTTAAGGGCATCCAATGCACCCTTCTGGCTCTCTATAGCACCAGGCACACATGTGGTACACATGCATACATATATTCAAGTTAAACATCCATTTACATAAAAAATTTTTTACAAACAAACAAACAAACAAACAAACAAAAACCAGGTATCTGGCAACCCTATGTTTCTCTCTCATCTCCCAGAAATGCTACAGAAAAATAGTTGCCTTGAAATATATACTGCCTGTGGATAGCAAAGTGCATACCTTTTTATGGGACAATGTATGCATATATAGTTAACAAGCAACAGGGGAATTACAGAACAGGTTAGCATTTCATTATGGAAACCATATTCTCTTCCTCCTATACCCTCACCTTTCCATTTCTGTTTCCTGGTTTTGAACTTCACTAAGCTGAAACTATCGGACATTAATGTTCTTGCCTCATCTCTCCCAAAGAAAAGGAAACCTGAGCTTTCTTGAATGGACGCACTACAGGAAACCAGCCTCACTGGCCATGGAAGAGAAAGAGATACAGAGAAGACATGGATTAGAGTGACAGGAAGTAAGGGAGCATTATAAATGACAGGTGAACTGCCACTAGGTCTCACCTTTAAGCAAGTGATCATATAAACAGAAGGCTAAAACCAGTGACCTCCAAGGTCCCTTCCAACTCCAATCCTACTTGCCTCATGAATTTTTTATAATCATCCTCTGTCCTATCACACGGTCCCTTTGCATCACCAAGCCCTTCTGGTCACTTCTAGGACTGAAAGGAAAATCTTTTTGTTTTTAAATCTGTGTTTGACTATTGCCAAAATTATAATTCTGTCCTTGAAACAATGACCTGAAAATAAGAGGCCGCCGAGCTAAAAAACTTTTGAGCAAATAAATGCTCGGTGCTGCCTTGAGGTAATATATTTTAAGCTTCTCTGATATAGGCAAAATTATGATCCGAGGTCCAAGGACTGGAGTGTGATAAGCCAATGCTGTGAGCAAACCTTCCCAACCTATTCTACAGCCCCTGCTGAGCCTCTGATCTTAAAAGGACAACAGAGCAAGCGATGGAGCTTGAATCCTGGCCTCATCTCTCATCAGCTGTGTGAGATGAACGAGTTATTTAATTCCCTGAACCGATTACCTCGCTTAAAAAATGTATTATTATTATTATGGTGTGTGTGTGTTGTGTGTCTGTGTGTGTACAGGACACTTGTGGAGGTCAAAACACAACTTTGTGAAGTCCATCACAAGGCTTGACCAGCAAGCGCCTTTACCCACTGAGCCATCTCACCAGCCATTTCTTTGCTTTTTAAAATGGGATAATATGCGTGACCTTGCAGAACTGACAGATACCCTATAAAGCAACCCTGATCATTCATTCTCTCATTCAGTCAACACTCACCTGCCAGCCACAAGTACATAAAAGACAGGGTAAATAGAAGCTCTTGTTCTTTTTATTTATCAAAAACCTACTACTTTTCCAAAATTGTGGCAGACTGACATTAGTTCAAAGCTTTTGCTCGCACCTAGTTTGCCAAAAATAGCCATATTTATTTTGTCGAGCATGACTGCAGGCGGGAGTCAGCCCCCTGGGATGCCCTTATATTCCCTTTACCCCCAAGCAAACGATCCAACAGGTGTGTTGGTTCCACCGGACACCTTCAGAACACTTAAGACGAAGCAAGGGCCAGAGCAAAAAGTGGCATCCCAGCTCTCCACCGGGCAAGTCGCTGGGGAAAACCTGATATGCCTGTGCTGCAAGGCCCAGCCTGAATGCCTGGGAGTTTTTGGGTGCTTTCAATTCCTTAAGTGGACTCTATGTCTTCAGAGAACTCAAGATTAACAGGACTGGCTCATCCCCAGCCACTACCACCGGGCCACTGATAAAGGGAGGCGCACTAGCAAAGGGTGCCTCTCCTTTCAACTGTGCTTTAGTCAAGGCTAGAATTTGATAACAGTATAAACGGCTGGTCTCATCTCAAGGTTGGTGGGCTCTCCTCTGTTCTAAGTTTACTGTTCCTTTTGTTAGCTAGTCCCCAAGCCTCGGGTGGTGGGCATTCAGTACACAATTAACAAACAGTTTGTACTTGTAAGAGTTTCCCATAACATTCTGGAAAGCAGGGCTCATTGGAAAAGCATATGAAGTCTGATCCTGGAACAGGAGATGACCACCCTGGGCCATGGTCATAGAGCAGTTAAAAAGGGAATTCTAGATTACAATTCTGAGTGACCTGTGAAGCTAGCCTAAGAGAACATCTTAAATGTGCCTCGGTTTTCTTTTCCCCTGAAGGCTCCTCTCATTCAGGAGCTATCTGAATCACCTCCCTTGGAAACTGAACTATATACATCCATTGCACAGGCAGGGGTTTTGCGTGGCTGCCTCATAGCGTGGAGGTGACAGCCGGATCCTCTCTCGTCACTGAAGTTCTTAGTTAAAGACACCATCGCTATATAATCCCATCCCACCCGGCCGGATGCATCTAAAACAATGGCTTCTTTCCATATCCCTTCAGTGAGTTAAGGGTGTTATTAACTCTAGCACCTCTAATTGCTCACTGAAAACAGTGGTTTGGATATTAATAGACTATAAATCAAGGCCCTACCTAAGGCTTGTTGTCACGGAAATGTACTCAAGCTTCATAGCTATTTCCCCTTTGGGAAGGTCTGGGTAAGTTGGTGGGACTTGAGGATTGTGTTAGAGCTCTTGTTTCTTCCATTTTCTGCTATTTCTTTAGGGCCAAGTTGCTGGACCTGGCACGAAGGTAAGAGTAGAGTGGGCTTTGTAGAATAAGAACTCAAAGCGGGATGGGTGGGGGTCCTTGAAGAATAGTTCTGGGACACTTGATCTTTCCCTTCTCAGTCTACACTGGGCCACTCTGCACGTCCTGCCTGGCATCCTGAGGCCCGGCCCCCTCTGCTGCCCTGAACTGTCCTCCCAGCCTTGGCACAGGGCAGCCCTGGAGCGCGCTAGCCAAGTTCCAGAAGAGGATCCGACACGCCCGGGGGGTTGAGAAGCCAGGCAGCAAGAGGTACAAGCAGACAGTCCTCAGACCGACCAAAAGCAACCCCCACACACACACACGTTACTCCCAGGCGAGGGTCCAGGGGGAGGCGGCCAGGAACACACACACCCCAAACCCACTCCCCGTGCCCCAGGGCGACACTCTACTAGCTAGCTTCCCAAAGCTAGCGCCCTGCTCGCCCAGCGCCTGCGAAACCCACGCGGGTTCCCGCGTCCCGGGGTGACGACTGCCGCAGCCGCCAGGGCCTCCCGGGCTCCGCACCCCTTCCGCCCCATGCTAGGCACCCGGGGCCACCGGGCTGTCGCGTCACCCGCCCCCTGGGCCCCGCGCTCCCCAGCGCTGGCTCCCAGGCACCCAGCTCCCTCCCGCTGCGCGGCCCTCGGGGACTCACCTGCGCTGGGGCTGAAGCGGCGGCCACCCCGAGCCCGGGGGCGGCGGCGCAGGGGGAGGAGGGCAGCACGGGGCTCCTGGCACAGCGGCCGCCGGGCGCCTGGTGCTGCGGAGCCACGGACCCGCCCAGAGATATAAATAACATTATCTGAGGAGGGACATTCCTGCCGGGGGACATCGCTGCTGCCGGGACCAGATAGTCCCGCGGCGGGGGCGGGGAGGCGGGGCCGCAGCCTCCCGCAGCGCCAGGCCCGCCTTCCCCACCCACTCCTGCACCTGCCAATCAGACTGCGCGCCCGGGGGCACCTGCCTCGCCGCTAGCGCCGCCGCCGCCGGGACCTGGGGCGCCAGGGTCCTCTCTCACCTCCCCTGATCCCGCACACCCCGAGCCCCTTGCCTCGGGAAGAGGACTCGACTCTGCAGCTCCGGCCTAATTCGTGTGTCCGGAGCTGCAAGCCTGGCGGCGAAAAGGAGTCCTCCCAGCCTTTCCCGCCTTGCGTCCCCTCAGACTATGATCTGGTTTTGAAAATACATCTAAAGACCCGTTTAGGCCGTAGGGTGGTTGAGGAGGGCGCCCGGCTGTTGCGCCCCTCCAGAGATAGGCTGGAAGGGACAGATTGTTCCCGCGGGCGGGTTACGTTAGAAAGCGTGCTCCTGGCCGGCTACAACCGGCTGGTAGTAGGAGCAGACGCTGGGAGCGCAGGGGGTGGGCACTGGGCCGAGGCCCCCGCCCCCAGCCTGCGGGCTGGAGGCCGCGGCTCCAGCTTTCAAGCAGGGTACTGTCCGGGAGAACCCGGCTGTGCTGGTTGGTGGCGCGCAGCCTATAGTTGTAGGTTGCAGGGGCCATAATCAACAGGCAAGCGGGCACACCAGCCCACCTGCACCTTCTTGGGAGCCCGGCATTCTCACTGCAAGCTTTAGTGGAGTGGGGTACAGCAGGCCAGAGTAGAAGCTAGAACCAAGGGTGTCTAGTAAGGCATCTGCGACTAAGGAGGGTGACACCGATGAACATGGGCGGCTTGCAGGGCAGCCTATTTTCTTGACTTTTCAACGGTACAAGGTCATTGCTCAGTAAGGTTTGCTGCGTGCCCTTCCTCGTTTTATTTTTATTCGGGGTGGGGGGGGGTCCTCCACACGCTGTGCCTGGGATGATCGCTCACAGACCATCAACCCGGGTAATCGCAGGTGTAATGGAGACAGCAGTGGATTAAAAAGAGCATAGATGCAGAAGGGAGTTTTAACTTTGATGCTCCCTGGAAGTCTTAACAGGAAACAGCCTTTCTCCTGAGTTGTTTGCTTGAGTGTATAATTAACGCTGTTTTCTAGGATTCATGAGCAAAGGGTGTTCAATTGCCAGATGTTCAAACTTAGTCTGTGTATTAAAGGTACTGCTGTCGTCGCACTTCTTTTGAGAGTAGGTATTTGAACAGTAAGAAATCTAATTGGGACAAAATCCACAGGTATTAAAAAGCCATAGAACTCTCCCCTCTCCTTTTGCCTGAGCTCTTATTACATGCCAGTTTCCCAAATGCCACCAGTATTACAAGGAAGATGACGCACTGGCCCTGGGTATCCCAGAGGTTAGCAGCGATTCCCCTCCCCTCCCCAGACCATTGGATGGTATCTGGCAAATCTTTATAGGAGCACTCCAAACGCTCTGAGGCTCCCCAACATCATCCACCACCCCCAAACCATTTGCTTTTGCTTATTGTTGAGTTAAAAATTGTCTTTTTAAGAACCAATTCCTGGCAAAAAAAAAAAAAAAAAAAAAAAAACAGGCCAACTTCAAAAGCTCAGACTTACATATCACAAGTTGAAATGCTTGATCTATTTTTGAAAGAGGGGTGTGTGGAATTATGTATTTATATTTTTTAAACCGTGTGTGAATAAACTTATTAAATAAATTCATGAATCCCAGAATTGCAGCTTTGCAGCTACATAATTATATATTACAGGAAAAAGATAATTCTTAGCTATAGGCTGTGGCTCTGAACTGAATGGTTGCACGCGTATTTTCCTTTGGAGCATTCTAATTTATAATTTTCCACCACAAGAAAAAAATTAATATGACAACGAGAGCTCCAAAGCGACAGACAGATTACCCCGAGATTTTACAAACCAGCCCTCATCTACAGTGGCTAGCTCCACTTTAGCTGAACGATAAATAATTCAATACAACCTCATTTGCTGCAGATCCTGTTATCCTGACAACATCCCCAAATGCTTCCCAGCTAATAGAGTTACAGTGAAATGATAAATCAGAGCCCAGTGAGAGAGGAAGTTTAGAAGTACACAGAGAAAGGGCATTGTACAACAAGCACAGGAATGAGAAATTGGGGACCATGTGCATGTGGGGGAGGGGGAACGCTGATAGAAAGCTTCACTATCAAGGTCATTATTGAGAGGAAGAGTCTTCAGGGACCTTCTTAGAAGATTACACAGTATCTTTGAGGGTTCCCTACAGGAGAGAAAGATGAACCTTTGCAGTTATTGGTCGATGGACTGTCTGCCCATGTTGATACCTTGTACTTCCAAGCTTCCCTAGTTGATCTGCAGCTTTGGAAGAGTTCTGGGACCAGAAGGGAAAGCGTGCACTTAAGACTATAATAGATGCTGTAAGCCAAGGTATGGGAGGAAGCCTTCAGAGACTGAGTACCCAGCTCTAACTGAAATCAATAGGTGAGGCCAAGGGGCTGTAAGTAAGTAAGGACACTAGAGGTGACTAACTACAGGGGAATGTTTGCTTCTCTCTCTCTCTCTCTCTCTCTCTCTCTCTCTCTCTCTCTCTCTCACACACACACACACACACACACACACACACACATACACACACACACACACACTCTCCTTGGAAATTCCTTACATGTCTGGATCATGTTCAACCCTCCTCAGCTCTTCTCAGATCTACCCCCCTTTCCCTAAGCCCCCCAATTCTGTACCTTCCCCCAACCCTTTAAGGCTGATTTGTGCTGCCCAAATACGCTATTTTTATTGACCCACAAAGCCAAAGTTATTTAAGTAAACCACTTTGAATTAAACATGAACATATGTATTAGAAAGATACTCAAAGCAAATGCAAAGCTAAACCTGACCAGTTCAAATCCTTGGACGTGATAATGAGAGAATCGAGGACTCACGGTACTGACATGTACTATGCCCTGCAACTGAGCTATATTTTAGGACACCAAGCCGAATTTTCCTCCCCATGTCTGGGATTACCTAAGGGTGCCACTTCCTTCTCAGCTTGCTAAGACAAGAAAGAAGCAATAAGGCTAATTCCTAGAGTACACCTCTGAAATCAAGAGGTGCTGAGCACTGGGGAAGCCTTTGCCTTCAGATGCCTCGGACTCCAGGTTGCCTGTAGTCTTTTGTTTCCCCATTCTCCCATTTCCTTCTCCTTCAATTCTTTCTCCATGTAGCAGCCAAATTCTACTCTAAGAAGGAAATCTGATTATGCCACTTGGTTACATTAAATCACCCATGGCTTCCCATTTCTCTCAGGATCCAGTGTTAAGCACTTAGCATGGTATTGGCACACGAGGCAAGCTTAGTAAAGATACAATAGTGAATAAATGAACAAACCAGGAATTAAAAGAGGCTGCAATCTTGGAGACCAACCAGAGAGGTCCACCCACCCCCACCCCCGCTGGCTTATTACATTATATGTAATTTTTTACAGGAGGCTTACATTTTAAATATGTTCGAATAAGCTCGTCTGAATGTATTCAGAGTCTCTGAGATATAATTGACAATACTGCGGCTGAATTTTTCCGGGTCCTGCACTACCGCCGCTGCGCGTCACGCCTAACTTAGTGTCTGTCGGGGAGAACAGGGCTAGTTAATTAAGGAGACCTTTCTACCTCCCAGCTCACTCCTGGATCTTTCCTCTTCCCATGTCTCGTGGATAACAAGGTAAAGCAAACACTCATGGTTCGGGTGGGTTTGACTCTTACTGCTCCACTCTCTCAGTACCATCTTCAGTCAGGGTCCTCAGATAGAAACCCCATTCCAGTCCCCAAGCTTCAGTATGCCTAGGTCTTGAGCACACAAGATTAAGATCACAGGAAATGTAGACCAAATGCATTGTAAGGAATGAGTTAGTGCTTTGACAGCAACTCTGTCTCAAGTCTTCCAGAGAAGATATTCTATAGGACATTAGGAGTACCTGAGCCCAAAACTTATGTTCCCATCCTTTATTAATATTCATCAGACAGGAACTCAGACCACGAGGAGAATTTTGATTTACAAATTGACTTTGAGATGGCTAGACAGATGGCCCAGTAGGTGAGAGGACCCAGGCCTGATTCCTTGTACCAGCATGGTGGTTCGCTTTCATTCTGAGGATGCAATGCCTTCTTATCTCTGAGGGCAGCAGGCATGCGTATGGTCATTCATAGAGGCAAAAACACCTGTATGCATAAAATAAATAAATTTAAAGAAATCGCAACTGAGTTTATTATAACGAATGACAAGATACCATTTTAACAATTCAACTAATTAAACAATTTCCTGTGTATGTGATAATTGTTGCCAACTTAAATGGTCTTGTTAATTGTTTTGTTTGCAAGCAAGCAGTTACCAAAATCACAGTATTTCTTTTCATAATATTAACCAAGACCTTTGGGAAATTTTCAATAAAGTTTGGAAAGATTCAGCAATAAAAAGCCCCATTACCTCTGCAAATTAATTTCACTCTCTATTCTGTGGGTTATTTCTACAGCTGCTCAGCTTGTTTAAATGCCTCTTCAATGTTTTGAAGTCTACAAGAAACTATAATTCAGCTTAAACATGATGTGTTTTATAGAATACATACGGAATATAATTGGTTCTTGCTAGAACACCTGACTTCTTTCTTCATTTTCTTTGGCAAGTTCTATGTTTTAAAACATTATCATTTTCTTTCTGTCAAATGTTTTCACTTTATTTCATGGAGAAAATTACTATGATTATCCTCACTGCTGGCTGGGTCAAGAATCTCAGAATTTAAGTAACTTCCCAAAGACAGCACAAACTCCAAATCTCAAGCTTATTAGAGCCGTTCCTTCAGGAAGTGGTAACACATTTTGGTTTTTTGTTTGTTTCTTTGGTTGGTTTGTTTCGGTTTGGTTTTTGAGACAGTGTCTCACTCTGTATTCCAAACTGCCAGACTGACCTGGAACTCACAGCAGTCCTCCTGCCTCGGCTCCCAATGTGCTAGAATTAGAGATGTTGAGTCACATGTGGCTTTGAGTCTTAAATTAACAGGCTTCTTATTATAGTCTCATACTTGAACTCATTCAGGAATTTATAGCTCTGGGGGCTGGAGAGATGACTCAGTGGTTAAGAGCACTGGTCTTCCAAAGGTCCTGAGTTCAATTCCCAGCAACCACGTGGTGGTTCACAACCATTTGAAATGGGATCCGATGCCCTCTTCTGCTGTGTCCAAAGACAGCAGCAATGTACATAAAATAAATAAATCTTTTTTAAAAAAAGAATTTAGTCGCAAATCATGCTAAGCACGTGCACGGTGACAATTCTGCTGCTTACCCTTTCCCCACCATCATGAGAATTCTCCAAATAGGCTTCATCCAGCATCCAGTGCTGTGCCTTTCGGACAAACCAATTGAAAGCTATAGACCCTTCTCTTGGAATGGGATTTCCAGCTGTAACTAAACATCTAACTGCCACCCCTAACCAGTCCCTGCCTATCTTCTTGACTGCGCTTCACCGGCACCAAGTGCTGCCAGAAGTAAGTCAATGTTTGCCTCTTAGGGCTTCAGGCGCTTGATAGATCTCCTGCTAACATCCCAAAGACTATAATTCCTTATTCCATAAATAAAAACAAACCTTCAGAGGCAAATGACCTTGGGCAGGAGTTAGCTTTTAAAATACAGCATTTGGGTGTAGGAATAAGAAAGAAAAGTGCAGTGTAACTGATTTAATAGCATTTTATAGTCAGCGTCAGAGTAGGACGGAAAGATCCATAGATGGAGACTCAGAAGATTCTGCCTCCCCTTGACTCTCAATGCCTCAATTTCTCAGGCACAAAATAATGACACTGAACTACCTAGACTTGGAAGAGTCTCCCAGCTTGATCGAGCTTTCAATAGTTTACACATATGTTAAGGATTTATAAAACAAAGTGACGGTGGGTCACACCTTTAATCCCAGCATTCAGGAGGCAGAAGCAGGCAGATCTCCGTGAATTCGAGGCCGACCTAGTGTACACAGTGAGTTCCAGGACAGCTAGGGCTGCACAGAGAAAGGCTGTCTCAAAAAAAACAACAGATTTATGAAATGTTTACCATAAATATATTGATAATAGTGAAAAAGTATATGCGATGTCAATATTCTTCAAAAATAGAAGTTTTTTTTTAAAATCGAGATTAAAATTTGTTAAAATGGGGGCTGGAGAGATGGCTCAGCGGTTAAGAGCATTGGCTGTTCTTCCAGAGGTTCTGAGTTCAATTCCCAGTAACCACCGTCTGTAACTCCAGTGCCAGGAGCATCCTCACATAGACATATGTGTGGGCAAAATACCAATACACATGAAATAAGAAATACATTCTTTTTTAATTGGTTTAAATGATGTTAGACACAGTGTGTGGGAGCCTGTAATCTTGGAGTAGGTGCTTCACTGGGTCCAACATTCTAACCAACAGAGTTGAACCACAGAACAGCTTTGGTTGGTTCCAGGAAGTCTTGAAAAATCAGTTAAACTAAGCCGGTGTCTGGCTGATGGACTTTCCTGTAGCCAGTTGTTTTCTGTGCCGTAGGTCCTTTTCTCTTTACCTACTGGCTAACAGCAGGAGCTGGGATTCTCAGACCCTTCTTTGGTCCTTACAGCTGCCTGATTTGTGGATCAATTTTGTTTTGTTTTGCAACGATGAACTCTACTAAATTTAATTGGTCCACAGAAGTTCCTTTTAAAACCAATTATGGTACATGTACACATGCAAAAAAAATTGTTCATTTAAGCAAGGGTATAGGTCTATAATTCCTAGAAAAGGGAAATGTCATGATTTGTTATTAACTTTTTTTAAAAAGGGCTCCAAGTGGGAGCTGCGAGATGCCCTATTGGTAAAGAACGCTTGCTACTCAGTCATGAGGATCAGTGTTTGGATTCAGCACCCATGTGCCACAACTCACGTGCCTGTAATGCCAGCTCCAAAGGATTCAACATCCTCTGATATGGCTTCCATGTACATGTGTGCATACACTTGTATACACACACACACACACACACACACACATACAAGCACACACACACACACACAAGCACACACACAAGCACACACACAAGCACACACACACACAAGCACACACACACACACACACACACACACACACACACACACACACACACACACACACACACACACAAGCACACACACAACACACACACACACACACAAGCACACACACACATACAAGCACACACACACATACAAGCACACACACACACACACTCAAGCACATGTACATTAAATAGCATCTTTTTTTTTTTCAAGACCAGGCTGGCCTTGAACCCATAGAGATCTGCTTGCCTCTGTCTCCCAAATGTTAGAATTAAAGACATGAGCCACAACTCCCAGCTCTGTGTGTGTGTGTGTGTGTGTGTGTGTGTGTGTGTGTGTGTGTGTGTGTGTAAATAACCTGGCAGTGGTGGTGTATGCTTTTAACCCAAGAACCCAGGTGTCAGAAGCAGAGGCAGGTAGATCTCTGTGAGTTTGAGGCCAGCCTGGTCTACAAAACGAGTTCTAGGAGAGCCAGGACTGTAGTCCTGTGTACAGAGAAACCTTGTCTTGAAAAAAATAAAATAAATAGAAATTTAAAACCAGAAATTAAATATTTTATATCAATAAGAACACTGCTAAAAATCAATTTATTTCTATATGACAGGTTTAGAGTAATTATTATTTCCTTCTTTTTTTCTATAGTGTTTATTGAATAAGCATAGACTATTTTGTAATAACCGACAGATATTTCCAATTTGGGAAGAATATAGTAAAAACTAAGCAAAGTATATTAGAAACTTCCTTGAAAACAAGTTTTTCTGGAAAGCTAGGCAAGAACAAAGTATTGGTGAGCTTGTAAAAGCAGTGTCCGAGCATTTTCCGCTGTAACTCAGACAATAAGTACATGCTACAAAGGGGAAAAACTCTCTTCTGTTACACAAAGCTGCCCAGCCTACCTATTCTCCCAGCTGGGGATATCACCAACCAGGTGGGAAGTGGAGTGGCTTGACCCATGTCCATCCCTCACCAGTCTATCCCTTGCACTAAGAGCTGTCAAGCTATGACACTGCTCCTAAGAACCAGTCTGAGGCTACAGAAAGAACCAATCCTAACTATGTAAAGGCAGGACTGATCTTTAGAATCCTGTTTTCTTTACTACCAGGCTTTAATGTTTATGTTTCCTAAAGTTCCTCGAGAGTTTCCTTAGTTTGTTTTGTTTTCTGAGACACTCTTAAGTAGTCCAGGCTAGCCTCAAGCTCACTATGTAGTAAACGTTGACCTTGAATTCCTGTGCTGGCTAATTTTATGGCAACTTTACCTATCTAGAGTCACTGGAAAGGGGAGAACCTTAGCTGAGAAAATGCCTTCATAAGATCAGACTATAGGCGAACCTGTAAGGCATTTTCTTTTTTGGTTTTTTTTTTTTTTTTTTCGGAGTCTGGGGACCGAACCCAGGGCCTTTTGCTTTCTAAGCAAGCGCTCTACCACTGAGCTAAATCCCCAACCCCTAAAGGCATTTTCTTAACCAGTGATTGATGGGAGAGGACCCATCCCATTGTGGGTGCCATCCGAAGAAGCACCCTGGGTTCTATAAGAAAGCAGGCTGAGGGCTGGAGAGATGGCTCAGCTGTTAAAGGCTAGGCTCACAAAAAAATATAAGAAAGCAGGCTGAGGGGCTGGGGATTTGGCTCAGTGGTAGGCGCTTGCCTGGGGTTCAGTCCCAGCTCGAAAAAAAAGAAAAAGAAAAAAAAAAAAAAAAAAAAAAAAAAAAAAAAAGCAAGCAGGCTGAGCAAGGCACAGGGAGCAAGCCAGTAAGTAGCACTGCCCTATAGCCTCTGTATCAGCGCCTGCCTCCAGGTTCCTGCCCTGCTTGAGTTCCTGTCCTGACTTCCTTTTGAAGATGAACTATGCTGTGGAAATGTAAGCCGAATAAATCCTTCCCTCCTCACGTCGCTTTGGTGTTTACTTGAGCAATAGAAACCCTAACTAAGACAATTCCTAATCCTTCTGCCTCCAATTCCCAAGTGCTAGGACTATAGACTTGTGTTCACCACCACTTCCTGCTCCAATCAATCTTGTTGATTACACTTGCCACTCAAATAAAAATGAGCAGGCAGGGGCTGGAGAGATGGCTCAGCGGTTAAGAGCACTGATTGCTCTTCCAGAGGTCCTGAGTTCAAATCCCAGCAACCACATGGTGGCTCACAACCATCTGTAATGGGATCCGATGCCCTCTTCTGGTGCGTCAGTATAAGTCAAAGACAGACAACTATGGTGTACTCATATACATTAAATAAATCTTTTTTTTTTCTTTTTTCTTTTTTTTTCGGAGCTGGGGACCGAACCCAGGGCCTTGAGCTTGCTAGGCAAGTGCTCTACCACTGAGCTAAATCCCCAACCCCTACATTAAATAAATCTTAAGAAAAAAAAATGAACAGGCAGAACTAATTATTGGAGGCTACGTAGATCAAGCCAATCTGAAATTCACACAGGAAAAGTTGACAAAGGAATATCAAGCTTTCTACATACAAAACAGTGGAAAGAACCTTCCCCCCAAAATAAGATGAATTGGTGAAAAGCCACCCTACGCAGGCACACACACAAATTCTGTCAGGGACTTAGTTAAATATAGCCCCTCCTGTAGCTGTCATTCAAAGAGTGGGACACCTGCTCGTAACGCCCTGTAGGAGACTCTCTGAGGGATGAAAGGTCTGTGGCTAAGCTGCCGATGGGCTATGAGGGATACTTTGTGGCTGACTTCAATTACTTGTTCTACAGTGTTTGCTGTTCACCAGTTGCACCATGCCTTCTGTATCTGAAAAAAATCGCTTCATTCATCTGGGGGAGCATCAGCTACACAGAGTAACTATGCCTCCAAGGAGAATTTCTAAGAGTCAGTCAGTCAGTCAGTCAGTCAGTCAGTCAGTCAGTCAGGAAATTAGCTGGCACTGTGTACTAAGTACTAATCACAACAGGACAGAAAGAGTCAGTAAAGTCAAAGACAGCCAATATGTTGGGGCGGTACCTTTACTGATTTACTGTCTGTGTGCTTCATCCTGCTCTCTGAAAGGCCTTTAAGGACAACTCTTACCTTTTACTTACAAGTGAAATCCTGAACCAGCTTTCTCAGCTGGCTTGTGTCATGTCTAACACTTAAAAATCTCTCCTAATATGAGGCAGTGGTGGTACAGGACTTGAATCGCAGCACGTGGGAGGCAGAGACAGGCAGATCTCTGAGTTCCAGGTCAGCCTGATCTACAGAGTGAGTTTCAAGACAGTCAGGGCTACACAGAGAAACTTCGTCTCAAACAGACAACTGTCTTCAATGTCCTCTCTATGGTTCATAATGTATGCTGTGATGGTGAACAATGAAAAATGGGGACACATAGAAATAATACTGGGGAGTTTAATAGTCAACACAACTATGTAGTCAGTTTCATTTATTCCAGTTTACTTAGCAAAGCCATATTACAGTAACCACAGGTGATCATATGTCCCCTTGCCTAAGACAATCCTGGTTTGCCCCTGTTGTTCTAGCATAATCATTAACTGTTGCCCTGCACTCTCAGAAGTTATACAATGTTTTATATATGTTATACAATATGTAACATACAATGAATGACCTTATGCACCAGCTGCCACCAAGAGGCCTCAGTAAATTTTTGTATATACAAAGTAACTTGGCTTTAGTCATGGAGGAAAGATTTGTGACAAAAAGACAACCACACAACACAATGTTACAATTACTTTATTATTAGTTGCTCTGTCCTATCAAGGACAATTTATCTCTACATAAATTTAAGTCAACTCTGCCCTCTACTGTCTCCTGACAGTATTATGATGCTGTTCACAGAGGCTGCCCATGTTTAGAGTGGTAATCCCTAACCTACTACAGTTATATTAGCTTTGTAAAGTCTCCCTCTGCCTGTGTTGAACCCCACACCAGTTACATTAGAATCTATGGTGCTAAGACCCAAATATCAAGTGTTTGGAAGCCCTCCACCTGGCTCCAATGTGCAGTCAAGGCTAAGAACCACTGCTTAAAAATGTCAGGTCAGGGCTGGAGAGATGGCTCAGTGGTTAAGAGCACTGACTGTTCTTCCTAAAAGTCCTGAGTTCAAATCCCAGCAACCATATGGTGGCTTACAACCATCCATAATGAGATCCCATGCCCTTTTCTGGTGTGTCTGAAGAGAGTGACAGTGTACTTATATGTAATGAAGAAGTAAATTTTTAAAAAGTGTCAGGTGAGATGATGTCAGGCAGTGGGGGCACATGACTTTAGTCCCAGCACTTAGGATGCAGAGACAGGCAAATCTCTGAGTTTGAGGACAGTCTGGACTAGAGAGTGAGTTCCAGGACAGCCAGGGACACATAAAGAAACCCTGCCTTGAAAAACCAAATAGTCAAGTCCAATAATCTGTGGTGGCTCACTTAGCTTTTCCATTCCATAGTCTAGATTATACTACACACCTAATCATGTCTAGTTACATTTTGAAGATTTGAGTAAAAGATAAGAACATCAGGACAAATCAAATCACTACTGGCAAATTGGCGTTACTTTTCCTCCTAAGGGATGATATTTTCCCTGGTATAAAAGTCTTTTTTTTTTTTATGTACAGTGATGATATGTGGAACTTACTGGAAGATGAGTCTATCTAGGCATCAGCCTCGTGTCAGCACCCCAGTGCTTTGCTGATGAAATTACCTGCTGAGGAGGCTCCATGGTACCCAAGAAAGCTGAACAAAAAAGATGGGGCAAATGAGGTAGCGCCCATTGCATTAAATTACTGCTTCCTTTGTCTTGAACATTCAGAGTCTTGCTAATGGAGTTCATCATATGGAAAAAGCACTGATGTAAAAGCTCAGGAAATCTGCTGGAGTGGAATTTGCACTAATTAGAACATTAACTAAATTAAGGCACTAGGGAGGACTGAACTCCAAAGGGAAAATGAGAGAAAAAGATATAGAAAAATCATTAATAATCATCAAGGGGAGGAAGAGAGCAATACTGCAGAAAGCTAACCAAAAAAGGAGATTTCTGATGATAACTTAGACATTTGCCTCTCACTCTCTTTTCCTAAAGTTTACTTCCAAAGCTGATGGATGGGTCCAGGGTCTGAGATTTGTCCCACCAGAAGCCATGTAATTCTTCCTAAGTTCACAATGTGGGAACCACCAGAGTCTTGGTGAGAGACAGAAGGGTTTGTTTGGACACTAAGATCCTGGGTCGAAACCTCCTGTGCAACCAGTAGAGGCTCTCAATGCTAAAGGGAAGAAGGTAGGAAGGGATGGAGGGGGGCAGAGGGTTAGGCCTTTATACAGCCCTGTCTGCAGTTACAGGATGCCATTCTGTCCAGCGAACAAGACTTCACATGAGTGGAACAGCGGTAACGTCTTGGAAACAGCATCAGAAACTTGCTTGAAAGATTCCATCGGTGGCCGATCCTGTTGGGGAACAATTATTGAGGCTTTTATAGGTTCCTTTCCAAGTAGTCAGTAAGAACAGAGTGGAAACACCTCCATAGATGTATTTATGGACTCCACGAGAACTGCCAGGCCTGGTGGTTCACTCTGGAGTCACATGACTTTGGCAAGAGTAGGGTTGCCATTAGATTAAGGCCAGGTTGGGCTATGAGACTCTGTCTTTTTGTGGTTTTTTTTTTTTAAGATTTATTTATTTTATATATGTGAGTCCACAGTCACTGTCTTCAGACACACCAGAAGAGGGCATCAATTCCATTACAGACGGTTGTGAACTACAATGTGGCTCCTGGGAATTGAACTCAGGACCTCTGGAAAAGCAGTCAGTGCTCTTACCACTGAGCTATCTCTCTAGCCCGAGACCCTGTCTTTAAAAATGAAAAATTAATGATCTGGGCGATGGCCACCATGAGCACCTGATGAAAGCTAGGAACTCTCTCTCCCTGGGGGAGGGAGGAATGGATATTTATACTTAAATATATAATCTTACATGTAGCTGCACAACCGTGTTTGCCACTCAAAAACACTTGACTGATGAAATAGCCCATCCATGAACTTATTCACGTTGCTGTAAACATATGTTAATATAACCATTAGTGTCCCCAAAATCTGTGAATAGAGCTGTCAATAAGCTAAGGTGAAATGGTGAAAAGAGTCTGCCCATTGACACTTGTAGCGAGCACATAACACTTTTCTGTTTGTTTGTGTGGTTGGTTGATTGTTTGTGTGTTTGGTTTCGTCTTGCTATGTAGTCCAGGCTAGTTTCGAACTCAAAATCTCCCTCTGCTACTTGCCAGGTACTGGATTACAGCAATGTGCCACTGTAGTGGGCGTTAGCACATAACATTCTTGTAGCCTTAAAAAGGAAACTGATACTAACATGAAAATAAAAGTGATCCTGGCATGGTGATACCTAACCTTAGCAAACAGGAGGGAGAGGCAGGTGGATCTCTGTGTGTTTGAGGTAGCCTGGTCTACATAATGAGTCCTAGGCCAGCCAGGTCTACAAAGTGAGACTGTGTCTCAAAACCAAACCAAATAAAGTAGAAAATAAAAATAAAATTATTTGGGGTAGAGAGGTGGTTCCTCAGTTAAGAGCAAGGGCCTTGGATGCTCTTGCAGGGGACCCCTGTAGGTTTAGTTCTCAACACCCAGTTTTTGACTCACAGCTATCTACAGTTCCAGTTCCAGAGGATCTGATGTCTCCCTGGGGTACTACACCCATGAGGCACATTTACATGCACTGAAGGCAAAACACTCATACCTAAAATAAAAATAAATCTTACATAATAAAAACATTTGGTAGTTGAGTAGTTAAGTTCTTCAGCCCACCAGTCCTCCTGCACCCACACCACTAGGGAGAGCTCACTAGCACCATCCTGGTTAGCTCACCCAATGCAGCAGCCAATGACGGGCAGGGCCAGCTTTCCCACGATCATACCAGCTTACCCAATCACATGCCACCAGGACCATTTCTACTGTGCTTCCCAGACAAGGCATAGGGCCTGCTCTCCTGAGTGCTGCAGCCCATGAGGGGCAGGGTCAGCTCTCCCACTTATAACCCTTGGGGCCAGTTCCTGCCTATCAAAGGTGGGGAGGTAAGAGGGCATCTTTCCATCCACCACTCAACTGCTCTCCATCACTAACACCCTCAGGCCCCTTCATGTGTGCCCAGGCCATCAGGGTCAGCTTTACTGTGCTGCTCAAGTGAGGTATAATGTCCACTCTCAAGAGTGCTATAGTTGGTGAGGGGCAGGGCCAGCTTCCCTGAGTGCTACAGCCAGTGAGGGGCAGGGCCAGCTCTACACAGCATTTGGACATCTACATGGTCTCTGGCAGCAGCCCAGACTAAGGACATCTGCAGGGCCTTTGAGTAATAAGAGCCAGGGACATTGACATAGACTCCAGCTCCTACATGGCCACAGACCTAGACATAAGCCAGGACATCACCATGGCCTCGGGTTCCTGTTCAGGCAGTTACTTTCCACCCTGAGGCTCCCGCTCTGCCTCTCTTCACAGTGCACAAACCATTCTCCTCCTTCTCTCCCACGTCTCCACCACACACTTGCACATTGTAGTGGCTCCCACAGCAAGTGGGCCATGAGGCAAGTGGGCTTCTGGGTATTTCTGCCATGTGGCATGACATGGGTGGGCCTCTGCAATTTTTTGTTTTATTTGAGACAGGGTTTCTCCATGTAGCCCTGGATATCCTGGAACTTATTCTGTAGATCTCTGAGTTGGCTGGCCTCCAACTCAGAGATCCCCCTGCCTCTGCTTCCTGAGTGCTGAGGTCAAAGGTGTGTGCCACCACTGCCTGGCTAGTGATTTTCAACTGCTGGCCCAACAGAGCATGCCCTTACAGTCCACAGTCATAGAATCCTAGAGTTACACTTGGGGAGCGCATAATGTCACCTATGCCTCCTCCTCCTCCTCCTCCTCCTCCTCCTCCTCCTCCTCCTCCTCCTCCTCCTCCTCCTCCTCCTCCTCTTCAGTGTTCTTTCTTTTCTACCTTCTTTTTTCTCTCTAATATGTGCACAAGTATATGCATAAGTTTGGAAGTCAGAGGGCAACTTCGGATGCTATGCTTCTCAGAAATGCCATCGACTTTCTTTAAGGAGGGGTCTCTCGTGGATATGAGGTTCACTAATTAGATTAAACTGGCAGCCAGTGAGCCCCAAGGATCCTCCTGACCTTGCTTTTCCAGTGTTGGGATTACACGCACGTGCCATAGCATCTGACGTTCTCATGGGGGTTCTGAGGGTCAAACTCAGACCCTCATTCTTACAAACAACCTCTTTACTGACTGAACCTTCCCCCTCAGCCCTTACCCATGTTTTAAATATCTCCTGGTAAGTTATATTTCTCTTCCTCATTTCTTCTTTCTTTCTTTTATTTTTTTCCTGTCTCTTTTCTAGCTTACGTCCTAAGTCTTTCTTTGGAACTTGACTCAAGTTCCACAAGCTTTGTAAGCCAGCACCCTCACCATGGAGATTTACTCTTGCCCCCTAAATTTCTAAACGTAATATTATACATATGATAAGCATATGCTATGTCTCCTAGACCACCATGTTTGAGTGTTGAAGAGGACACAAGTCTATCAATCCAAAGCCCGCATCCACTTGGAGCATACAAGACTAACCAGGTTATATGATCACCCTGTCCATTTAGCATGCAGTTACCATTCAGAGTATGTTACCTGGCAGCTTTTGTTGGTTTGATAAAAATACACATATGGGGCTGGAGAGATGGCTCAGTGGTTAAGAGCACTGACTGCTCTTCCAGAGGTCCTGAGTTCAATTCCCAGGAACCACACGGTGGCTCACAAAATATCTGTAATGAGATCTGATGCCCTCTTCTGGTGTGTCTAAAGACAGCTACAGTGTTCTTATATACATAAAATAAGTAAATAATTCTTTAAAAATGTAAAAATACACATATGTATTTTTACAGTTATGTACCTCCTCTGCCTGGCCATTAGTCATCTGAATCTAACACATGTATTCTTGGTTACCAAGTCCAGAGTCTTACACAGTACAGTGTCTTACACACGATACACTGAAAACTGTTCAGGTGACATCTGACTCTATTATTTAGAAATGAAACATTTCAGAGTTAAGGGTTTTTAAAAACAGTAAGTTCACCACCCAGTGAACTCATGCTGATAGGAAATTCCTTGAAACACCAGCACAAAACATGTCTTCAGGGCTGGAGAGATGGCTCAGCGGTTAGGAGCACTGACTGCTCTTCCAGAGGTCCTGAGTTCAATCCCCAGCAACCACATGGTGGCTCACATCCATCTGGAACAGGATCTGGTGCCCTCTTCTTGTGTATCTGAAGACAGAGATGGTGTACTCATATACATAAAATAAAAAATCTTTTAAAAAAAAGTCTTCAGGATTTTGATGAAGATGGGGTAGTGGCTGCCAGCACATGGTGGTCCCCGCTACTTGGTAACTTAACAAAGTTTGCTCTCTCTCTCAACAGCACCCTCTTTCCGATGCTCTGTCTGCTACATTGAACACAGATGATGGCTCCAACCTGCAGACCCATTAAATCACATCAAAATAAAACCCATACCTGAGGAAATACTAGTGTGGCTAACAAACCCAAAACCAAACACTAGGACGTTGCGATTTGCTTGATTAGTTTTGCTTAATTAACATTGGACCTTGCCACTGAGATGCCCGATCACCAGTGCAAGTGCAAGGGAAGACAGAATGTAATCCGAGGATCTCTGGCTGGGCCGGAACGAAAGGTTCCTTGGAGCTTTGGCATGACCAGAATGGCCAAAGTGAGTGTTACAGCTCTCTGAAGGGAAGCCAGTGCAGGGCCAATAGCCAAGGTGTCCCCCACTACTACTGCAGCATCTATGTTAGCAGTTGCTGCGGGTGGCCAAAAGCTGTGGCCATAGCCATTTCTAGTATCTGCAGGCAGGGAGCGCAGGTCCAGTCTGCTGGGCAGATGGGAGGTGCAGCGATGAATGCTTCCCCAGAGTGTTACAGCTCAATAAGACAGCCACTCTCAGATGATTCTTGGTGAAACAATTAGTGTGCTTTATTTCATGTGGACTTTATAAACATTTTGGGAGTATAGTAGGATCTGGGAATAAACGCTTCCCATTGGCTCAGTCTGAGATACTGGGGATGCTCTATTTGCATGGGGAAGGACTTCAAGTGTTGTCCTGACATGACTGTCATGGCCCTCTCAGTGGGGTGTCGTGGCCACATGTTCTAGGACAGGTAATGCTTAGCAGGGAGCTGTTTCCATGCCTACTGTTCTCAATTCTGAGCTTCCCTGGGGTTTTGAAACTGCTTCAACTTTATTAGTTCTCCTATCTGGAGGCAAAATCCACTTGCCCTACACAGGGTCATTTCTGCTAAAATACCAGTGAGGAGAGGAGAAGGGAGATGGGAGAATGGGGAAAAGAGACAGCAGGCAGACTAGCTCAGGCTCTGAAAATAAACTGAAACACAAGCCAGAAAATGGAAGAGCCACGGAGAGAGATAATTAGGACAGAATCATGTCTCAGGAGTAAATATTCAACAGGACAATGGGAAGAGTGTTGGGGTCGAAATCCTACAAGAGGTAAGCCAAGATTGAAACTTCTGGATGGAAAGTCATGAAGGAGAAAGAGGAGAAGGAAGAGGAGGAGGAGGAGGAGAAGGAGGAGGAGAAGTAGAAAGAAGAAATGAAGGAGGAGAAGGAGGAACAGGAGGAGGAGGAAAAGAAGAGGAAGAAGAAGAAGAGGAGGAGGAGTAGAAAGAAGAAATGAAGAAGAAGGAGGAGAAGGAGGAACAGGAGGAGGAGGAAAAGAAGAGGAAGAAGAAGAGGAGGAGGAGGAACAGGAGGAGGAAAAGAAGAGAAAGAAGAAGAAGGAAGAAGAAGAAGAAGAAGAAGAAGGAGGAGGAGGAGGAGGAGGAGGAGAAGGAGAAGGAGAAGGAGAAGGAGAAGGAGAAGGAGAAGGAGAAGGAGAAGGAGAAGGAGAAGGAGAAGAAGAAGAAGAAGAAGAAGAAGAAGAAGAAGAAGAAGAAGAAGAAGAAGAAGAAGAAGAAGAAGAAGAAGAAGAAGAAGAAGAAGAAGAAGAAGCTACCAAGGGCTTAGCTTCCTCAAATCCCTCTTCAGCGGACCACTAAAGAACACTGGCTGCATTCGTTTGCCTTTTCTTTCTTTCTTTTTTTTTTTTTTTTCTTTTTTTCTGAGCTGGGGACAGAACCCAGGGCCTTGTGCTTGCTAGGCAAGCGCTCTACCACTGAGCTAAATCCCCAACCCCTCGTCTGCCTTTTCTATGACAGCATATGGATGTTTGCTTTCCACTACTCCAGACTTCAGTTCCCAGAGAGATTTCGTCTGTAAACATTTGGCCCAACATTTTTATGTCTGTGCACTAGAGCCTCACAACATCAGCAGTCTCATTAAACACATAGACCTAGTTAGAGATTCTGGTGCCAGCCTTTTAAACTTCGGGCTTCGGGCCCAAGGGAAGGAAAAGTTGCAAAAGATTTGGCGCCAGCAAAAGGTTTCTGAAGATGCAGTGACCAACTTTTGAATCAATTAAATGGGTCTGACATGTCTGTGGCTGTGCTTGGCCATGTCCTGTCATGTGACTTCACTGCATTGCTGGTCCTCAGCATTCCTTTTGCAGTCTCTGTACCCATGCGTCCTGAAACACAGTTGTATGTGACTGGCTGCAGTATCTTCACTACACGTACAGTTTTCTGTCATTGAAACGTAAGAGCCTAATTACAGAAAAATAAGTTTTTAAATATTTTCTACTGTCATTTATCAGAAAGTTACTCAAATGCTGTCAATACTCAGGAGGTGAGTATTAAATTAATATTACTTTGAATTGTACTGTGACAAAACGTTTGATTTTTTTTTTTTTTTTTAAGTCGAGGGTTTGAGGATGTAGCTCAGTTGGTAGAGTGCAGTCGCTTAGCACGCAGAAAGCCCCAGATGCAATCGCCAACATTACATAAGTTGGCAGTGGTGGTCCATATTTGTAATTCCAGCATTCAGGCAGCGAAGGCAGGAATATTGGAAGATCAAGGTTGGGCTGGGGAGATGGCTCAGTGGTTAAGAGCACTGACTGCTCTTCCAGAGGACCCTGTTCCCAGCATTTACAAGGCAACCAACTGCGGTATCAGTGCAGGGACTCCAATGCCCTCTTTTGGCCTCTGTGGGTACTGCAGGAACACAATGCCCAGATTTACATGCAGAGAGAACACCAACATACATAAATTTAAAAATAAAGGGGAAAAAAGTTCAATGTCACCCTTAGCTTCATATGGAATTCAAAGCTAACCTAAAAACAAAAATGAAAATAATAAAAATGATTGTTCGTTAAATGAATTTTGACTTGGGAATTAGGACATAATTTCCAATGATTTCTGAAATGACCCTAAACATACTTCTACCATTTTGTACTATGTATTTATATAAAGTGGTATTCTTGGCGCTGCTGATCATAAAATCAAAATATTGATCAACGTTGAAAACATCAGAGACACCTGCATCCTATACTATCAAATGCTCAGCAAACGTTTAATGCTTTATATAAAACAAATGAACACATTCATCTCATTAGCATGCAAATTTGCTCCAGTCTTTAGTGAATGATCAAATATAGTATACTAAAGAGTTATTTTGAATTGATTTATGATTTACTATGAGTAAATAGTTGACTCGTATGCCTGTTGTATATGCCTGTTATATATGCCTGTATGCCTGTTGTATATACCCATATGCCTGTTGTATATGCCTGTATGCCTGTTGTATATACCCGTATGCCTGTTGTTTATGCCTGTTGTATGCCTGTATGCCTGTTGCTTATGTCTGTATGCCTGTTGTTTATGCCTATATGCCTGTTGTATATGCCTGTATGCCTGTTGTTTATGCCTGTATGCCTGTTGTTTATGCCTGTATGCCTGTTGTATATGCCTGTATGCCTGTTGTATATGCCTGTATGCCTGTTGTTTATGCCTGTATGCCTGTTGCTTATGCCTGTATGCCTGTTGTATATGCCCGTATGCCTGTTGTTTATGCCTGTGTGCCTGTTGTTTATGCCCGTATGCCTGTTATATATGCCTGTATGCCTGTTGTTTATGCCTGTATGCCTGTTGTTTATGCCTGTATGCCTGTTGTTTATGCCTGTATGCCTGTTGTTTATGCCTGTATGCCTGTTGTTTATGCCTGTATATGCCTGTATGCCTGTTGTTTATGCCTGTATGCCTGTTGTATATGCCTGTATGCCTGTTGTTTATGCCTGTATATGCCTGTATGCCTGTTGTATATGCCTGTATGCCTGTTGTTTATGCCTGTATGCCTGTTGTTTATGCCTGTATGCCTGTTGTTTATGCCTGTATGCCTGTTGTTTATGCCTGTATGCCTGTTATATATGCCTGTTATATATGCCCGTATGCCTGTTGTATATGTCTGTATGCCTGTTGTTTATGCCTGTATACCTGGGATCATGTAAAACTTTAGGGGTGAAAAGAAGTCATAAACAGAAAAAGCCTAAGAAATCCTGATAAGTAGACTTTTGGGGTTTGGTAAAGAACTCTCTAGAAACAATGGCCACTTAAGATACCACAGACACTTTTTTCCTTTTAAGATCTTTCTATACCTGGACTTTCTGGGCTTGTTGAATGGACAACCCCTTGGGGTACTCAAGCCCTTCATTAGGTTATTTTTAGCACAAGAGAAACCATCCTTTGACTCAGAAAGCTGAACCCAGAGCTAGGCAACTTCAGCAGCTCACGCTTAACCAAAAGGCATTTTCTAAATCTTGTCCAATCTCCCTGCCTCTTTCTCCTTGGCCTTTATCTCTGCCCGTGGTTTTGTTTCGTCCTTCCCTGCATGTATCTCCTGTCTTCCTCCCTTGGAGGCAGAGGGAAACTTAGACCTTTGGTGCAGGAGAGTATGGTACATAATGTCTAGATCTGTGGTTTCCGGGGGCTGTAGTTAGCCAGGGTCTCTCCATTAGCCTCCCACGTACTCTAGTATGCTCTTTAGGTTCTCCAGACTCATCTAAACCATCAACCCACACTTACAGGTTACCTAACAGGAGATAGACTACCTCTCGTAATTCTCACAGCAGCTTGGGGAGCGTGGAATAGTTCCATTTTGCAAATGAGGAAAAGGACACAGGGAAGTTAATTAACTTGCCCAGCACACTGAAGAGCAGACACTACAATATATTGTGATCTCTGGGTTTTCTCCCCTTCCCTAGAATCTGAGTCTCTTGAAGACAGAATCCCAAAATAAAATTATATGAATTAAATCCCTGAGCTTTAATATTAATTTATTACTTCATGTGTGTGTGTGTGTGTATGTGTGTGTGTGTGTGCGTGTGCTTTTGTATACATTATGTATCGAATACCATTTTTTTCCATTGAAAGTCCCTCTCATGTATGTATCTCAAGTATTAACTGATTGGTAAGAGAGAACTGAAAAGTCACACTGTCAGAAGAGTTGCCAAGGGCTGGAGAGATGGCTCAGTGGTTAAGAGCACCGACTGCTCTTCCAGAGGTCCTGAGTTCAATTCCCAGCAACCACATGGTGGCTCACAACCATCTATAATGGGATCCAATGCCCTTTTCTGGTGTGTCTGAAGACAGCTAGAGAGTACTCATATATAAAATAAATAAATAAATATTAAAAAAAAAGAAGAGTTGCCAAGCCTCCTTCAGTTCATAGTAACAAATATTTTTTTTCCTAGTTTGTTTTCTGTTGCTATAACAAAATACCCAAAGTTGTATACTTTAAATGGAAGAGATGTGTCTTACAGTTTGAAGATCCACGAACAAATAGAGCTCTTGTTCCACTGTGGGCCTTTTGGGTACGAAACAAAAACAGAAAACAAAAAACCATGGCAGATGCTATCATCGTGGAAATGTGTGTCAGAGGGAGATATCATGATAACACAGGAAGCCAGAGATTCACAATCCAGGATCACTCTATTTGATAACCCCCTCCCAGCAGGGTCCCATAGCAATCACATCTTCCAAAGGTACTCCAGCTGGGCAGTGGCGGCACACACTAATCCCAGCACCCAGGAGGCAGAGGCAGGCAGATTCCTGAGTTCGAGGCCAGCCTGGTCTACAGAGTAAGTTCCAGGACAGCCAGGGCTACACAGAGAAACTGTCTCAAAAACAAACAAACAAACAAACAAACAAACAAACAAAACCTCTTAAAATTTAAGGAGCTGAAGACATAGCTCGGTGGTTAAGAGCACTGGCTGATCTTCCAGAGGTTCTGAGTTCTATTCCCAGCAACTATGTGTTGGCTCACAACCATCCGTAATGGAATGCTTTCCTTCTTCTGGCCTGCAGACAGAATACTCAGACAGAACAAAAGGAACAAGGTGGTGCTCCAACGGCCTACCTCCTGCCTTTCTTCACTTCTTACAGATCCTGCCACCTTTTCAACCTCGCCACACTGGCACTAACTGACACCAGGAGGTGTTGCTGACCTGTCGCGCGCCCAATGTCCCGCCAGCAAGAACGACGCGCGGCAACAGGATTCTTCTGCGAACAAGCCTTTACTGTGTTACAGCTCTTCTTAGTGTTACAGCTCTTCTTACAGCTCTTCTTAGTGTTACAGCTCTTCTTAGTGTTACAGCTCTTCTGAACAGGGACCCCGAGCAGCAAAATCGCTCGGCTTATATAGACAACAGTATGCTAATTATCTCTCAGGGATTGGTGGGGCTTGGATCACCCCACTACTTGTCCTCCAGTGAAAGGTGGAGAATGAATCACCTCATTAGCATATTAACGGTCAACTGACACCTGGTGCATAAACCGCACATGTGCAGTACCGCTGTTCACCACTAGAGGGAGCCCTAGCAATGGAACAAGCCTGCACATGCGCAGTAAGTCGTTTATATCCAGGCAAAGCTGGATGTCGGCGCCATCTTTGTTTTGCCGCGCCGCTCTCTACACTGACCTTCTAGGAATGAGGCGCCAAGCTAGCCTTCAGGTTTATAGATCACTTCCTAGAGAGTGGTGAGGTGCTAGATCCCATGACATCAGGCACACTGTTCCCCTTGCCTTGGGCAGAACCTTCCTTCCGGTGAGTACAGCATGAAGACATGGCAGCAATATATTGAGCGATTTATTGAAGTTTCTTTGGACTTTAACTCTTTTGTTGCTAAGCATTTTTAGAGATGGGGTTCTCATTAGATAGCCCAGGCTGGCTTAGAACTTCCTCTGTAACTTGGGCTAGCCATGCCTCAGTCCCTCCCCTCAAGTTCTGATATACATATAAATACTACCTTTGTTTATTTTGTTATGTATGAGTGCTCTGTATGCCTGTATGCCTACAGAGCATTACAGATGGTTGTGAGCCACCCTATGCTTACCAGGAATTGAACTCAGGACCTCTGGAAGAGCAGCCAGTGCTCTTTCACATACACATCTCATACAAACGTAAGCTACCATGCTTAGCTCCAACATTTTAACAAGTGTTGTATTTAATTTATAAAATTAGCTAACCGTGCAGGGGTGGGTCTACATGGTGGGTAGCACATATGTAGAGGTCAGAGGAAAATTTTCAGAAGTTCTTTTTTTTTTTTTTTTTTTTGTTCTTTTTTTTTTTTCGGAGCTGGGGACCGAACCCACGGCCTTGCCCTTGCTAGGCAAGCGCTCTACCACTGAGCTAAATCCCCAAACCCCAGAAGTTCTTCCCTTCTACTTGAAGCAGTGTCTCTTGTTTCTGCTGTTGCTGTGTAGCCCAGGCTAGCCTCCAGCCAGTTCTCCAGTCTCTGCCTGCAGATCCTCCAGCACCGTGTGTGCCTGCAGATCGCCATGCTTCCTGCCATGCTGATCAGGGACTGAACTTCTGAAACTGTGAGCCAGCCCCCACGAAATGCTTCCCTTTTTAAGAGCTGCTGTGGTCGTGGTGTCTCTTCGCAGCAATAGAACCCTGACTAAGACAATACATAGAGACAAGAAAAAACAGGAGGAAGAGAAATGAAGCAGCAAGGCCCGGGGCTGCGGAAGTAGACTGGGCTTTGAACACATAGCAAGGAATCTGGTCTTTTTTCTGAGAGGATGGGGAATCATAGGGTTTTTGAAGTGCTGGGACAATGAGATTTATAATTACTGTTACATCCTTGGCACTGTCTACCACAGTCACAGAACAATATACCTCAGCTCTTGCAAGCCTGGCTGTGAACTCCCTCCGGTTCACAAAGAGGGTTTTTTTTGTTGTTGTTTTTTTTTGTTGTTGTTGTTTTTGTTTTTTGTTTTTTGTTTTTTGTTTTTTGTTTTTTGGTCAGGAGAAAGGGCCCTGAGGTAACTTTCCAAGGCTACACCCTGGAGGAAAATGGCCATATTCTCTCTCTTTCCAGGACACCCTCTGGCACCAGCCTCCTCTTAGCAGTCTCCCTCTCACAATGCCCCTGCACAGAATCATTCAGGTGCACATCTTTATCTTCCAGCTTGAAACATTACCAATTTCTTTTCCTGATTTACTAGCCTCCTGTTTTTATCTTTTCGAACTTAAAACTAAAGGTTTATTTTTAATTTTCTAATTTTCTTTTTGTTGTTGTTGTTGTTGCTTTGGTTTAGTTTGGTTTGTTTGTTGTTGTTGTTGTTGTTTGTTTTTTGGTTTTTTTTTTTCTTCTAAGACAGGGTTTCCCTGTGTAGCCCTGGCTGTCCTGGAATTCTCTTTGTAGACCAGACTGACTGCCTCTGCTTCCTGAGTGCTAGGATCAAAGTTGCACACCACCACCGCCCAGCATTTAAAGTTAGTTTTAACACACACGAATCACATGTAGATGTTCATATAGCTAAAACATATGTGAATTCTTTTTATAAAATAACCTTGGGAGGAAGATCCATTTATTTTTTTTTATTTTTTTTTTTTATTAACTTGAGTATTTTTATGTACATTTCGAGTGTTATTCCTTTCCGGTTTCGGCAAACATCCCCTTCCCTCCCCCCTTCCTTATGGGTGTTCCCCTCCCCACCTCCCCCATTGCCGCCCCCCCCGACAGTCTAGTTCACTGTGGGTTCAGTCTTAGCATGACCCAGGGCTTCCCCTTCCACTGGTGCTCTTACTAGGATATTCATTGCTACCTATGAGGTCAGAGTCCAGGGTCAGTCCATGTATAGTCTTTAGGTAGTGGCTTAGTCCCTGGAAGCTCTGGTTGCTTGGCATTGTTGTACATATGGGGTCTCAAGCCCCTTCAAGCTCTTCCAGTTCTTTCTCTGAGTCCTTCAACGGGGGTCCTGTTCTCAGTTCAGTGGTTTGCTGCTGGCATTCGCCTCTGTATTTGCTGTATTCTGGCTGTGTCTCTCAGGATCGATCTACATCCGGCTCCTGTCGGTCTGCACTTCTTTGCTTCATCCATCTTGTCTAATTGGGTGGCTGTATATGTATGGGCCACATGTGGGGCAGGCTCTGAATGGGTGTTCCTTCAGTCTCTGTTTTAATCTTTGCCTCTCTCTTCCCTGCCAAGGGTATTCTTGTTCCCCTTTTAAAGAAGGAGAAGTTTTCACATTTTGATCATCCGTCTCTGAGTTTCATTTGTTCTAGGCATCTAGGGTAATTCAAGCATTTGGGCTAATAGCCACTTATCAGTGAGTGCATACCATGTATGTCTTTCTGTGATTGGGTTAGCTCACTCAGGATGATATTTTCCAGTTCCAACCATTTGCCTCATGAATTTATAAAGTCGTTTTTTGATAGCTGAGTAATATTCCATTGTGTAGATGTACCACATTTTCTGTATCCATTCCTCTGTTGAAGGGCATCTGGGTTCTTTCCAGCTTGGCTATTATAAATAAGGCTTCATGAACATAGTGGAGCACGTGTCTTTTTTTTTTTTATATGTTGGGGCATCTTTGGGTATATGCCCAAGAGAGGTATAGCTGGATCCTCAGGCAGTTCAATGTCCAATTTTCTGAGGAACCTCCAGACTGATTTCCAGAATGGTTGTACCAGTCTGCAATCCCACCAACAATGGAGGAGTGTTCCTCTTTCTCCGATCCTCGCCAGCATTTGCTGTTACCTGAGTTTTTGATCTTAGCCATTCTCACTGGTGTGAGGTGAAATCTCAGGGTTGTTTTGATTTGCATTTCCCTGATGACTAAAGATGTTGAACATTTCTTTAGGTGTTTCTCAGCCATTCGGCATTCCTCAGCTGTGAATTCTTTGTTTAGCTCTGAACCCCATTTTTTAATAGGGTTATTTGTCTCCCTGCGGTCTAACTTTTTGAGTTCTTTGTATATTTTGAATATAAGGCCTCTATCTGTTTGTAGGATTGGTAAAGATCTTTTCCCCAATCTGTTGGTTGCCGTTTTGTCCCAACCACAGTGTCCTTTGCCTTACAGAAGCTTTGTAGTTTTATGAGATCCCATTTGTCATTCTTGATCTTAGAGCATAAGCCATTGGTGTTTTGTTCAGGAAATTTTTCCAGTGCCCATGTGTTCCAGATGCTTCCCTAGTTTTCTTCTATTAGTTTGAGTGTGTCTGGTTTGATGTGGAGGTCCTTGATCCACTTGGACTTAAGCTTTGTACAGGGTGATAAGCATGGATCGATCTGCATTCTTCTACATGTTGACCTCCAGTTGAACCAGCACCATTTGCTGAAAATGCTATCTTTTTTTCCATTGATGGTTTTGGCTCCTTTGTCAAAATCAAGTGACCATAGGTGTGGGTTCATTTCTGGGTCTTCAATTCTATTCCATTGGTCTATCTGTCTGTCTCTGTACCAATACCATGCAGTTTTTTATCACTATTGCTCTGTAATACTGCTTGAGTTCAGGGATAGCGATTCGCCCTGAAGTCCTTTTATTGTTGAGGATAGTTTTAGCTATCCTGGGTTTTTTGTTATTCCAGATGAATTTGCAAATTGTTCTGTCTAACTCTTTGAAGAATTGGATTGGTATTTTGATGGGGATTGCATTGAATCTGTAGATCGCTTTTGGTAAAATGGCCATTTTTACTATATTAATCCTGCCAATCCATGAGCATGGGAGATCTTTCCATCTTCTGAGGTCTTCTTCAATTTCTTTCTTCAGAGTCTTGAAGTTCTTGTTGTACATATCTGTTACTTGCTTGGTTAAAGTCACACCGAGGTACTTTTATATTATTTGGGTCTATTATGAAGGGTGTCAAGCTTCCTAATTTCTTTTCTCGGCTTGTTTCTCTTTGTGTAGAGAAGGCTACTGATTTATTTGAGTTAATTTATACCCAGCCACTTTGCTGAAGTTGTTTATCAGCTTTAGTAGTTCTCTGGTGGAACTTTGGGATCACTTAAATATACTATCATATCATATGCAAATAGTGATATTTTGACTTCTTCTTTTCCGATCTGTTTCCCCTTGATTTCCTTTTGTTGTCGGATTGCTCTGGCTAGAACTTCAAGAACTATATTGAATAAGTAGGGAGAGAGTGGGCAGCCTTGTCTAGTCCCTGATTTTAGTGGAATGGCTTCAAGTTTCTCTCCATTTAGTTTAATGTTAGCCACTGGTTTGTTGTATATGGCTTTTACTATGTTTAGGTATGGTCCTTGGATTCCTATTCTTTCCAGAACTTTTATCATGAAGGGGTGTTGAATTTTGTCAAATGCTTTCTCAGCATCTAATGAAATGATCATGTGGTTTTGTTCTTTCAGTTTGTTTATATAATGGATCACGTTGATGGTTTTCCATATATTAAACCATCCCTGCATGCCTGGGATGAAGCCTACTTGATCATGGTGGATGATTGTTTTGATGTGCTCTTGGATTCGGTTTGCCAGAATTTTGTTGAGTATTTTTGCGTCGATGTTCATAAGGGAAATTGGTCTGAAGTTCTCTTTCTTTGTTGGGTCTTTGTGTGGTTTAGGTATAAGAGTAATTGTGGCTTCATAGAAGGAGTTCGGTAGTGCTCCATCTGTTTCAATTTTGTGGAATAGTTTGGATAATATTGGTATGAGGTCTTCTATGAAGGTCTGATAGAATTCTGCACTAAACCCGTCTGGACC
Organism: Rattus rattus; assembly: GCF_011064425.1. Taxonomy (NCBI): domain Eukaryota; kingdom Metazoa; phylum Chordata; class Mammalia; order Rodentia; family Muridae; genus Rattus; species Rattus rattus. The sequence continues at coordinate 90,890,715 of NC_046160.1, forward strand.
TGGGCTCTTTTTGGTTGGGAGACCTTTAATGACTGCTTCTATTTCCTTAAGAGTTATGGGGTTGTTTAACTGGTTTATCTGTTCCTGATTTAACTTCGGTACCTGGTATCTGTCTAGGAAATTGTCCATTTCCTGCAGATTTTCCAGTTTTGTTGAATATAGGCTTTTATAGTAAGATCTGATGATTTTTTGAATTTCTTCTGAATCTGTAGTTATGTCTCCTTTTCATTTCTGATTTTGTTAATTTGGACACACTCTCTGTGTCCTCTCGTTAGTCTGGCTAAGGGTTTATCTATCTTGTTGATTTTCTCAAAGAACCAACTTTTGGTTCTGTTGATTCTTTCTATGGTCCTTTTTGTTTCTACTTGGTTGATTTCAGCTCTGAGTTTGATTATTTCCTGCCTTCTACTCCTCCTGGGTGTATTTGCTTCTTTTTGTTCTAGAGCTTTTAGGTGTGCTGTCAAGCTGCTGACATATGCTCTTTCCTGTTTCTTTCTGCAGGCACTCAGCGCTATGAGTTTTCCTCTTAGCACAGCTTTCATCGTGTCCCATAAGTTTGGGTATGTTGTACCTTCATTTTCATTAAATTCTAAAAAGTTTTTTTAATTTCTTTCTTTATTTCTTCCTTGACCAGGTTATCATTGAGTAGAGCATTGTTCAATTTCCACGATATGTGGGCATTCTTCCCTTTATTGTTATTGAAGACCAGCTTTAGCCGTGGTGGTCCGATAGCACGCATGGGATTATTTCTATCTTTCTGTACCTGTTGAGGCCTGTTTTTGACCAATTATATGGTCAATTTTGGAGAAAGTACCATGAGGAGCTGAGAAGAAGGTATATCCTTTTTGCATTAGGGTAGAACGTTCTATAAATATCCGTTAAGTCCATTTGGCTCATGACTTCTCTTAGTCTGTCTATGTCTCTGTTTAATTTCTGTTTCCATGATCTGTCCATTGGTGAGAGGGGTGTTGAAGTCTCCTACTATTATTGTGTGAGGTGCAATGTGTGTTTTGAGCTTTAGTAAGGTTTCTTTTGATGTATGTAGGTGCCCTTGTATTTGGGGGCATAGATATTTAGGATTGAGAGTTCATCTTGGTGGATTTTTTCCTTTTGATAAATATAAAGTGTCCTTCCCTATCTTTTTTTTGATGACTTTTAGTTGAAAATTGACTTTATTTGATATTAGAATGGCTACTCCAGCTTGCTTCTTCCGACCATTTGCTTGAAAGTTGTTTTCCAGCCTTTCACTCTGAGGTAGTGTCTGTCTTTTGTCTCTGAGGTGTGTTTCCTGTAGGCAGCAGAATGCAGGGTCCCTCGTTGATTCAATTTGTTAATCTATGTCTTTTTTATTGGGGAGTTGAGGCCATTGATGTTGAGAGATATTAAGGAATAGTGATTATTGCTTCCTGTTATATTCATATTTGGATGTGAGGTTATGTTTGTGTGCTTTTGGAAGATCCATTTATAACTGGAGCTCCACCACTAAGCCAGAGTATAGCTCTTCTGTTTTTACAATCCACTGGGAGCTGGAGAAGTGGCCCATGGTTAAGAATTATCACGGCTCTCCCAGAGGACCATAGGTTGGTCCCCAGCATCCACATGGGGCAGCTGATAACTGCTTGTAACTCCACCTCCAAGATATCCAATACTCTGACTCTCTCTCTCTCTCTCTCTCTCTCTCTCTCTCTCTCGTCTCAGAACCAATCTTAAAAACAAACAACAACACTTAGATTTGCACCTTTCTCCAGTTGAAGTCTAAAACACTCTACTCCACCCTTATCTCTAGATTCCTTTGATTTTTGTGACTGAGTCACTTTGTGGGAATTTCTATAGAAAGAACAGGAGCCTCTTAGCTTCATTCTCCTTACACCTGCAAATTCTCTAACAACTCTAAATGCCTCCCTCAGAGTCAATACAGGACACAGAGATAATACAGACAGGGTTAAAGTAAAACAAAAACTACTCCAAGCGCCCTCGTATCCTTGGGGTACACTTACCAGCAGGGCGAGGAGCCCACACAATAAAATCCCGTCTAAAACCCAGTTGTGTTTTGATGATTAAATCCACTAAAATTCATACACGATTTAGGAGACGTCTACATAGAAGTGATCACAGTGTTTGGAAAAGAAAGCAAAGAGAACTCAAAAGGAAATGGGGCAGAATCTCTTAAAAGTGTGTGTTTGATAGACTGTGCTCGACTGTACCTCGGAGCAGAGGAAGCAAGCAGCCCAAAGCCGCCTCCTGGAGGGAAGGAGAAGGTACGGCTCACTGCTCGGAAGGAAGCCAAACTGAACCAAATGGCTTTGTCTGCTTGTCTAATCCTACCTTTATATTTTTCAGTGCTAGAGATTAAACTCACACCAGGCAGCCTCCTCTACCACTGAGCTGCACCGCAGGCTGAGGCTGCCAACTTTGAGGAGCTTAGCTGTTCTTGCCCTCAGCCGGGTCCACCTGTGCTTACTGACTTCCGCTAGCATTGCGGCCATGTCATTCAGCAGAGTAAGGTGATATCAGGTAAGGACAGCCGCGGGCTCTCATTTCACTTTCCTTGAGATGATGGAAAGTATGACATACTCCTTCCCTGAACAGGCAGTGAAATTGCAACAATGTTACCACAAAGCATTGGAGACCTGTCTTTAACCCTTTAAAGGACAGAGAGGAGATGCTATTGGCACTGTGTGGTCCTTCAATCTCTTAGCTTGGGGCATCATCTTAGGAGGAAAAAGGAGACTTGAGAGTTTAAAACCCTATGCCTTAGGCATGTAATGTTTTTTTTTTTTTTTTTTTTTTTTTTTTTTCTTTTTTTTCGAGCTGGGGACCGAACCCAGGGCCTTTGCGCCCTAGGCAAGCACTCTACCACTGAGCCAAATCCCCAACCCCGTAATACGTTTTATATGTTTGTTTTCCTATTAAAAATTTTTTAAAAAATAGGCTAGATGTCAACGATGCACGCCTTTAATCCCAGCATTGGGAGGCAGAGGCAAGAGGATCTCTGTGAGTTCAAGGCCAGCCTAGTCTTCAGAGTGAGTGCCAGGACAGCTAGGGCTACACAGAGAAACCCTGCCTTGAAAAACCAAACCAAACACACAAATTAAAAAAAAAAAATAGATAAAGCCAGGTGTGCACATCTGTAATGCCAGCACTCATAAGGCTGAGGCAGGAGGATCACCATGAGTTTGAAGTCAGTTGAGTTATCGAGCTCCAGGCCTGTGTAGGTTAGAGTAGGACTCTGTCTCAACAAACCAAATGTAAGATAAAATGTAAAAGGAGTTTCAAACTGTGCTCTTTAGGGAAAGCTTTACTCTTGTCTAACGGTGTACTTCAGCAACTGAACTGGGAAAGTTGACTATTTTAACATTTAGATTCACCTAAATCAATTCCATCTGTCAAGAGACAATCTCATATATTTGGCATACAATACTATGGTCACATTTTTAAAAGAGATTACTATAGGTAGGGTGGTATCCAGGGTGGAGGGGGAACATTATGAGATAGAAACAATGGTTTCTGCAAACTTTTCTTTTTCTTTTTTTTAAAACTTTTCTTTTAAAATATCTATTTTTATTTTATATACATCGGTGTTTTGACTACATGTATGTCTATTTAAGGGTGTTGGATCCCCTGGAACAAGAGTTACAGACAATTGTGAGCTGCCATGTGGGTGCTGGGAATGGAACTTGGGTCCTCTGGAAGAATAGTCTGTGCTCTTAACCACTGAGCCATCTCTCCAGCCCGGCAAACTTTTGTTTTATATATATATATATATATATATATATATATATATATATATACATATATATATATATATATTGTGTGTGTGTGTGTGTGTGTGTGTGTGGAAAAGAAAACAAAAGGTTTCTTTTCTCTTTAAAAAAAATTGTTTGCCCATTTTACACCACAATTGTTGATTGCTCTGGGTACAGCCCTCCTGTTTGTAGCCTCTCTTTCCGTTTCTTCCTCCTGTCACCTTCAGATCTATTTATTTATGTCCCTGTTACCAGGACACTTCACACTTGAATTTCTGGTTCTGTTTACCCACCCCACTCCCATTCTAGGCTTACCTGACATCTCCCTTCCGGAACATGACTGGATTTGAATGGAGGGCCTTGGCGGATAGCCCTTAGATCTTTACCCTCTCTATGACTGTAGGCTGATGACCCTCCCCGTCCTGAATAATTTTGACTAGATATAATGGCATTCTGGGCTAGTAAAAAGACACCCGTAATTTTGTATTTTGTCTTTAATGCCCCTAAACACAAAACTACTTCGTGCCAAAGGATATGCTTTGTGATCGTCCCGTAAGTTTTTAAATATCTTTTGCTTTTCGGGGGGAGGGGGTGTTGGGTGTTCCTTACTTCAGCTACTGATGTAGAGCCATTTATCTCCCCCTAGTGGTTCCTCTTGGTATCTGTCTGTCTTATTTCCTACTTCTCCCAGCCCCACCCTTCCGAACAGCTGAGAAGTGATCCTCAAGCACAGGTCTGGTACCACTTTCTATTCATCTTTCAACGGCTCTTTACCACACAAGGAACAAAAGCATAACCCCCGCCCGCCCACATACCTGCACTATCCGTCTGAATATCTATGTAATTTCTGTTGTTCTGTTTTGAGACAGGCTCTTAGGCAGCCAAGGTGGGCTTCAAGTTCTTGTGTAGCTGAGGATGACGTCGGACTTCAGATCCTTCCGAGTGCCCAGGATTACAGATGTGTGACACCACACCCAGTTTATGTGGTACTGAGGTCTGAACTGGAGCTTTCTGCATGCCAGACAAGTGTTCTACCAAGTTGAGCTACACCTCCTGGCTCTATAATATCTGCTTCTTGAAATCCTGTACATTCTTCAGGGTGCAATTGTTTTTATGTGCACCCTGTGTGTGCACGGTGCCTGGAAAGATCAGAGCATCTTCAGGAACCAGAGTTAGGGATGCTTGTGAGCCACCAGGTGGATGCTGGGAACTGAACCCAGGTCCTCTGCAAGAGCAGCAGGTGCTCTTGAACCTCTGAGCCAGCTGTCTGGTGCAGGTACAGACTATGTCCTGATCCTCTACCTTGGGATAGCATTTGTACTCCACATCACAGCCTGCCAGGACTCAGCAGTGGGTACTTGGGCTCATTTTATTTCTGACTGTTTTGTAAGGGTCTGGAAAGCAAGAAAGCAGTGTCTTTTTCATGTTCTGAATCACTCAGTTCCTCACACACATTACACGCATTCGATAAACATCTATAGAATTGAATAAGGTAGATAAAGCTGTCATTGGACTTTGAAAACAAACATTGAAGATGGGTTCAGAGAATTGTATTGATAAGCTTAGCTCAATTGGAACACAATGAGAGCTACATGTATTGTTATTATTATTTATTATTATCATGTTTTCTGAGACAGGGTTTCTCTGTGTAGCCCTGGTTGTCCTAGAAATTAGTCTGTAGACGAGGCTGGCCCTGAACTTTGAGATCCACCTGCCTTTGCCTCCCAAGCACTGGGATCAAACATGTGCGCCACCAGCTTGCCAGTGTTATTCTACATCTTCTACTAGTTGCATTTTTTTAATTTATTTTATTTATTATATATAAGTACACTGTAGCTGTCTTCAGATACACCAGAAGAGGGCATCAGATCTCTTTACAGATGGTTGTGAGCCACCATGTGGTTGCTGGGAATTGAACTCATGACCTCTGGAAGAGCAGTCAGTGCTCTTAACCGCTGAGCCATCTCTCCAGCCCCTACTAGTTGCATTTTAAAAGGTGAAATGAACTTTAATAAAAAAAAAATAGTAGTCTTTCACCTGCTCAAAGACGGAACAAAATTCATCCTTAACTGATCTGTGCACTTTGCACAATCCATACAAATACCTTAATAGCGCTAAAATTTTAGTTGCGAGACTCACATTACAGAATATACAGCTCTGACAAGATTCATCCTCGGGGAGGCTGAAGTGACCTGCTGTTCCAGCCCCTGCCTCCTAAAGCCATTTCCAGAGAATTGCTTCAGGAATAGCTGGTGATTACATATGACCCCACTTCATCCAGCCTTTCAGATGGATCCAATCAAAACTTCAGTCTAGCCCCAAGCCTTCTAGGTGTACAGGGACTGGATAACAAATGCTAAAGCTAGCTTCTCAAGTCTAACCAAATTTTCTAATTTTCCTACCCATTTCCACCCCTTTAAAGAATTTTTGTCACCCGTATTCAGCAGGAAGAAGTTTAGGAGAGTTGTCAGCCCTAATCCTTGGGTCTGGGTGTCTGGTTATGGTTGTTTTATAAATTATAGGTAGGTTATCATTTTAAGGGATAACTTGAAAATGGTTGTAATTTTGAACAGGAAGGACATAGATGGGAAGGATTACTAAATTTATTCTTAAGCAAAGCATTACATAGCCACATCTTATATTGGTAGAAATCCTTGTAATTGATACAAATTGAAGTTATAATTTTACATTGGCACAGAATTTATAGATTAATGCAAATTTAAGGTTTTCACTGGTATCAATTTCTTATATTGATACAAAATTTGAAATTAATATGGTTACCCTTAGGCATTGTGCCTATGCAACTCATTTAAGAATACAAGGCTTGGGGTTGGGGATTTGGCTCAGTGGTAGAGCGCTTGCCTAGCAAGCGCAAGGCCCTGGGTTCAGTCCCCAGCTCCAAAAAAAAGAAAAGAAAAGAAAAGAAAAAGAATACAAGGCTTAGGGCTGGAGAGATGGCTCAGCGGTTAAGAGCACCCGACTGCTCTTCCAGAGGTCTTGAGTTCAATTCCAGCAACCACATGGTGGCTCACAACCATCTGTGAAGAGATCTGATGCCCTCTTCTGGTGTATCTGAAGACAGGTACAGTGTACTTATATATAATAAATAAATAAATCTTAAAAAAAAAATACAAGGTTTAGACCCAGTCCTTCTAATAACTGCTATTACAAACTATTTAGGATAATTAAGTAATGCAAGTTAAGGGTCAGGTAATAAACTCATGGTTATATTAGATTCTGATCTAACTATATTAAGGTGCTTTCTACGATATTCAAATAGAAATAGCTAAGAATAGTTAAGATTTAACAACTCAGATATGCTTTATATAGATAGATAGTCTTCAAAAACATCAGAAATCCACAGAATATGACATTTAATATTAATTCATTATTAAAGATCATTTGACTAGAGACACGTCAGCTCCTGACAGTACCCCCTTCTTAGTTCAAAGAAGAAATTGAACATCAAAATCCCCACATGGAGTTGCTCCAGTTATAGCAAGATAGACACTGGACAAAAAACACCCTGCTCATCTACAGACAAAATATACTGTCCAAGAAAGGATACATGGTGCAGGGTAGTCTGCCAAGACAGAGTAAGGAAGTCATTCGTAGTTCCTGCTTCATTTCAAGGTCGGTCAGATGGTCCTAGGTTAGAAAGCTAAAAACAAATGCTCTGACATTTTGAGTAATAGGGGACTGCCCAAGTAGTCAGCTGTCTCTACAATTTGTTTAAGTTTTGTAAGCTATGTTTTTTATGCTTCCTATATATTCAGGTACTATTTAATTTGTTCTAGGATTTCTGATGGGGTTGAAGACTAATTATAATCTCATAATGGAACTTAACTGTTTAGCCTTGAGGAAGATGATAGAGAAAGGGTGGTTTTCTGATGGCAATACAAATTAAAGTCAGAACATAACTGAGATTTAGAATTTAAAGTCTTTAAGTCAGGATAAATAGTAAAGTACTTTATTTAACTGACAAATATGATGGACTGGATATTACTTGTATAGCATACTTTGTAATTTTCATAATTGTTTTGATTATGCTCATTTTATGTCTGAGAGAAGAAAGAGTCTCTTTAATTTGAACAGAGAGAATGATGTGTTGGGAATTGGCTCAATGCTTTGTCTTATTTTGGCTCCCGCAAGCTGTGCTTCCAGACATGAGGGTCCCTGCCCCCAGCTGGCTTTGATTGGTAATAAAGACTTGCTGTATAGCCAATGGCGGGGTAGAAAGATGGAGGCAGGACTTCTAGATTGCTTTGGGGCAGGGGGCGGATGAATCGCCATGACTCGGAGGAGAGGGATCAGATTTAAGAGATGGCAGAAGAGGTTGGGGATTTGGCTCAGTGGTAGAGCGCTTGCCTAGCAAGCGCAAGGCCCTGGGTTCGGTCCCCAGCTCCGAAAAAAAACAAAAAACAAAACAAGAGATGGCAGAAGAAAGTCATCATGTAGGTGGACAGGGAATGCGGCCTTGGGGGAGGGAGGAGCGGTGTGTGTGTGTGTGTGTGTGTGTGTGTGTGTGTGTGTGTGTGTTGCTCAGAAGGCAGTGTGCTAGTGCTAAGTGCTAAGCCGGGAATACCTGAGGGAAATGTGTGCTAGCCATGGGGGTGTTTGGAAGCACCCAACCAGTGAGCTGGTCAAAGCATATGTCAGTGTGTGGGTGTGGGTGTGTGTGTGGGTGTGGGTGTGTGTGTGTGTCTTTCATTTGCAAATCCAGAGCTCTTGGGTGGGTGCAGCACGAGACTTGCCAGGAGCCAAAGCAGTTTAACGAATTAACTGCTACACTTTCTGTTCTCTTCTATACCCCACATACACACACACACACACACACACACACACACACACACACTAGTGACTACATTCTGCATATCATGGAATGTATGATATTTTCTTCTTTTTCCTTCCTGAGGTTGTATTACCTTGCTTAAAATTATAAGTCCACTCATTTTCCTACAAATTTTGTGATTTCAGTTTTCTTTTCTTTTCTTTTTTATGATTTGTTTATTTATTATATATAAGTACACTCTCGCTGTCTTCAGACACACCAGAAGAGTGCATCAGATCTCATTACAGATGGTTGTGAGCCACCATGTGGTTGCTAGGATTTGAACTCAGGACCTCTGGAAGCGCACTCAGTGCTCTTAACCACTGAGCCATCTCTCCAGCCCTCAGTTTTTCTTTAGAATGGAACAGTATGCCATTTTTTGTTTGTTTGTTTTGTTTTTTGAAATGGGATGTTTCTGTGTAACTCTGGTTGTCCTGGAACTCACTCTATAGACCAGGCTGGCTTTAAATGCACAGAGATTGGCCTGCCTCTGCCTCCTGAGTGTTGGGAGTAAAGTCACGTGCACCATTGCCCGGTTCATTTTTTTTTTTTAAAGATAGATTTATTTATTTATTTATTGTATGTGAGTACACTGTCACTGCCTTCAGACAGACCAGAAGAGGGCATCAGATCCCATAACAGATGGATGTGAGCCACCATGTGGTTGCTGGGAATTGAACTCAGGACCTCTGGAAGAGCAGTCAGTGCTCTTAACCGCTGAGCTGTCTCTCCAGCCCCGGTTCATTTTTTATATGTAGAAATTTCTCATTTCCTTTCATCTGTTAATGAACAACTAGGTTGATCTTAATTCTTTGCTAGAGTGAATAAATCAGGAATAAACACAGGAGTGTAAATATCCCTATGTATTCTGAGTAAATGCTTAGGAGTGAAATAACAGGGTCGTATGGTAGTTCTGGTTTTAATTTTTTGAGAGATCTCTCAACTGACTTCCACAGTGGCTGTATTAATTTGCATTCCCATCAACAGTGATAGTTTCTTTTTCTCCACATCCTCTCCAGCATTTGTTGTCAGATTTATTGATAATGCCATTCCAACAAGGGTGAGATGGTATCTCAAAATAATTTTAAATTGCATTTCCCTGATGACTGAGGATACTGAACACATTTAAAAATGGTTATTAGCCTTGTGTGTTTCTTATTTTGAAAAGCATCTATTCAGTTCACTTGCCCATTTATTGACAGGCAGTTTTATTTCCTTGGTATTTAGTTTCTGCAATTCTTGAAAATTCTGAATTTTAGTCCCTTGTCTAAAATATGACTGGTAAAGATGTCTTCCCATTCTGTGAACTGTTTGCTCTGCTAATTGTGTCCTTTGCTAAATAGAAACTTTTTCATGAAGTCTAGTCTGTTGATTCTGAGGGTCCATTTCTGTTAGTATTAATTAGTGTGCTATTCAAAAAGTTCTGTCCAACCCAATGTCTTTTTTTAAAATTGCTTTTATTTTATTGGTGTTTTGCCTGCATGCATGTCTGTGTGAGGGTGTCAGATGTTACAGTTGTGAGCTGCCATGTGAGTTCTAGGGGGTGAAATTGGGTCCTCTAGAAGAGCATTCAGTGCTCCTAACGTCTGAACTATCTCTCCAGCATCCTCCAACCCAATATCTTGACAACTATCCCCTAGGTTTCCTTCTGGAAGTTTCAGTGTTTCCTGTTTTAGATAAAAGGTTTTGATCTACTTTGAATTGATTTTTGTGCACAGAGAATGATAAGAATCTAATTTAAATGGTTTAGTAGATTCTCGACAGCACTTTAAGCTTCTCTTCCCAAACACCTGCTCACTCCTAAGTCTGATCTCTTCTCTGTTATTATAGCACAAAATGGTATTTAAACTATCATTCAGATTCTTTGAATCTGGAGTAAATGGAAGCAAGAAGGCGCCTACTAGAAGTTCACTCTGGCTCAAAGTCGCTTTTCGACACATCTTTGAGTCCTCAGATCCTTTCAATATCTAAACATTTTTGAGTCCAGTCTCTGGCGCACCCTCGTTGCCCGGAGACCGCGGTGCATCCCGCCTAACAACCGTTACTATGGGCGGAGACTGCTAGCCAACTATGGAGTCCTTAGAACGCTTGGGGCAATCAAAATCTCAGTTCTCGCGAGGTTTCGTCTTCCGGGTGTCGCTGGGGACGTTCTCCATAAAGTGCGTGACGATGTGTGGGGACTGTGTGGAGAAGAAGTACCCCAATCGGGTGAGCAAGTGAGCACGAAGAGCCTCCCGCAGGCTCGGTGTTCGACCGATATTCCTAGACCTGCCAGAGCCCACTCTGCAGTCCTGTCACCTCAGTGACCAAGCTCACGGGCCTCAGGTCCCCTCCTTGGTGTCTGACGTCAGCGGCCCTTCCGGTTCTCTTGGGTTGCTGGGGACAACGGGGAACCCTCAAAACTACCTACCCACCCAAGTTGACAGCAGCTCCTTCTGGCCTTACTGCAATCCCGGCTTCATCCTTTAGCTCTCTTGATAAAGTTCTTAGACTTAATTCAGTCGCTGGATGAACGTCTGAGGTCATTTTAGAATTCTCTTTTTGGAGACAGGCCTTGTGTAGCCCAGGCTGGCTTCAAACTCACTATGTAGCTGAGGAGGATTTTCTTTGACTTATGATCCTCCTTACGCTTATCTCTTGAACGCTGGCATCACACCCCCAGCCTCTTGTTCTAACCATATTTGAAGATGGTAGAACTGGTATGCAGAGAGGAACTATCGCTTGCCCAAGTATAAGAGCAAAGACTAGATTGTGATTCCCCTTTCCGTCTTGTCCAGTTCTTTTCCTTTCCCCTTCTCTTTGTCCTTCCCTTTTTTTTTTTTTTTTTTTTTTTTTTTGGGTTCTTTTTTTCCGGGCTGGGAACCAACCCAGGGCCTTTGCGCTTTCCTAGGCAAGCGCTCTACCACTGAGCTAAATCCCCAACCCCATTGTCCTTCCCTTCTTGATATTGAGGATTGAACCCACGGTGTGTACCTGCCTGGCAAGCACTCTAACCAACGGAACTATACCCCCAGCCCTTATTTTAAGTCTTTGTTCCTCTCAAGCTTAGGAGGTTTTGAGGCTCGATTCTTACCGTTCTTTTGCATATTGATGTGTGTAGACAGATTGCTTTGCTAGTCTGTGCAGGAGTGACTACCAAGGCTCGGGGCTGCTTATGAACTTGCAGTTTGGGAAGTATGATTGACAGAGTGCTATTTAATCGATGTGAAAAGGAAGACTGATCAGGAATGGGGATGCGGTATTTTCCATCCAAATAAGGTGTGTTTTGGATGATTTAGAGGGGGAAGAAAATGAAGGAAAATAGCAAGATGAAGGATCCTCGTGTTGGTTGGGAGGTAAAACATCTTCATAGTTCTTTTAATATTTCATGAGTGATAGGGTACAGAGGGTGCAGCATGCCTCTAATCCCAGGACTTGGGAGACAGAGGCAGGCAGATCTCCAAGTTCAATGCCAGCCTGGTCTATAGAGCTAGTTCGAGGACAGCCAGGGCTCGAACACACACACACACACACACACACACACACACACACACACACACACACACCACAAAAACAAAACTCTTGTGAGTGATATGCAAGTCTTTTGAGATGGTTGTTACATGAATTTTCATTATAGTACAACCACTTTGATTTATAAAATAATTAGCATTCATTATCAAATTTAAATGGCCACTGGAATGGCACAGAAATGTTTATTCTAAAAGAATGCACGTGCACATCTCCTGGCAATGTGTATGAGAATGTTTGTAACATTATTTGCAGCTAGAACAAAACTCGTATTCGTAGAAGGGAATATCGTAAGAGTAGGGCCATGAATGTGAATTAGCATAGAGCATCTCAAGGGGAAGTGGTTTTGCCTCCCAGGGGATTTGGCAGTATCCAAAGACACTTGATTGTCACAATGAAAGAGCTACTTTACATCTGATGGGGAGAGACAAGGTTTTATGCTGTAATAAACAGGACAACCATCAAAACGAAGGGCTCTGTATCCCAGTATCAGTAGTACAGAGGTAAGGAACCCAGAGTTAGAGCAATGCAAGCACTAGAATCAGATACAGCCATCTGACTTTAGTCTGACAGTATTGGTGAAAAAGCACATGAGGTGCAACTTTAAATCAAGCAAACTAAATACAGTAAGACTTTTGCGGTTGGTAAAACCAGGCTGGGAAGCAAGAAGTTACTCTAAAGTCATTGTATTGATGGCTGCTATACGGAGTATGATCAAGGGTGGTCATATAAGGGGCCAGAGAGATTGCTCAGTGACTGGTGCTATTGCAAAGGACCTAGATTCAGTTCCCAGCCCCCACAGGGCAGCCAACAACTGTCTATAACTCCAGTTCCAGGGGATCCAACTCCTCTGGCCTCCATTAGTACCAGGCAGGCGTTAATAAACATAAAATAACTATAATCTTTCAACAACAACAAGTGGGGGAGAAGCTTCTGGAATGTAAGAAGTGGGTGGTTTGTGTTTTACTTAACTGGTGGTTCTGTTTGCTTATAATTATTCTGTATGTCTCTGCTTTTATTATTTTTCTATATTGTGTTTTAGTTCATGCTTTTTTTTTTTTTAAAACCCCTAGAAAGGGGTTTTATGGGTCTTAATGATAACCATTTCACATGGGAAACCATGAGGAAAAGTTTGTGGTAAACAGAGTTGTTAGGGGCTAGAGAGATGGCTCAGGAGTCAAGAGCATTTAATGCTGCATCAGAGAACCAAGTTCCATTCCCACCACTCACATCAGTGCTCACAGCAGCCTCAGCCCTGGCTCAGGAGATCCAGTCCTCTCCTCTGGCCTGGCCTACACAAGGACTGCACTCATTGCATAACAAGGACACAGACACTTTTTTTTTTTACCTTTAAAAGAGAGAGACAGCCGGTTCATTCTTTCTCCCCCTGACCCCAGAAGTAGCAAGAGAACTTTATTTAGAGTAAATGATAGTACAGAATAAAAGGGAAATGTGCAGGACTGGCAAGATGGCCACAGTCCATTTCTGTGGCACTGCCTATTGAACCCAGGGCTTCATGTAAATGCTCCCCACTCAAGCTAAACCACTGGCCTCATCAGCCCTGTTTTTAATTGTAAACCTTCCCTGACAGAACATACATAGTAGCATACATAAACCTTATGGCTACATTGAAATGTATGATCAGAAATAATAATAATGTTTTATGTTGTATTCCCTGTAGTTTCAGGTTTTCTGAAACTTGTAAGTTTTTTGTTGATTTGTTTTGTTGGTTGGTTTTGGTTTTTGAAGACAGGGTTTCTCTGTGTAGTCCTGACTGTCCTGTAATTCACTCTGTAGACCAGGCTGGCCTCAGACACAAAGATCTGCCTGTCTGCCTCTTGCGTGCTGGAATTAAAGGCATGTACCACCATGCCTGGCCCTCAAATTTGTAAGATTTTATACTATACTATCAAACTAATAATCTTTACTGACTAATTTTCATGGTTTTTAGCCATTTCTTCTTTTATTTATCCCTTTACAAGTCTTTAGCCGAGTTTTCTGTAAATCACATTTTCTAAGTGTCCTTAACAGGCCATCCAGGGCTACACAGTGAGACCCTGTCGAAAACAAAGAGTAGGGCCAATAAACATATGCATAGACTCCAGGGAGACTACTAATCATTGGGAGAAGGCAAATTAAAACTTTGGTAAGATTTCCACTTATATCACTAGAAAAGTGAAAAAATGTGTTCAATAACTGTGGTTGGGGGCTCGCTTCAGCAGCACATGTACTAACATTGGAACGATAGAGAGATTAGCATGGCCCCTGTGCAAGGATGACACGCAAATTCGTGTGGCGTTCCATATTTGTAAAAAATAGGGATGGGAAGATGTGGAGTGACTGGGGATAACATTGCTGACAGGAGTGTGAAAGGGAGAACCGCTTGTGTGTGCCCGGGGGAGGGGAGCTAGAGAGATGGCTCAGCGGCAAAGAGCATTTACTGCTCTTGCAGAGGGCGGGAGTTTAATTCCCAGCAGCTATATATCAAGCAGCTCATCGCTACCTGTAATCCAACTCCAGGGGTATCCAAGATCTCTGGCCTCCCTGGGCACCTGCATCTACCTGTACAAACCCACAGACAGACCACACATGTTCACATAAAAAAAATGGAGAACTTAGAAGTATTTGGTTAACTTATTACAAAGTTCAATATACCCTTAAAAAACAGCCTATGTGACCCAGAAATTGTATTTGTAGGTATTTACCCAAGAGAAGACCTGTGTCCACACAAGACTTGTATATGAATCTTTATAATTGCATTATTCATTATAGCCCCAAACTGAAATCAAGTCGGTGCCACCAACAGCTAACTACATAGAACACTACTTGGCAATAGAAAGCAGTAATAACCATAGACAGTATGTTGAGACAAAGAAGCCAGAAACAAAAGAATATTCTAATCCATTTGCATAAAATTCTGGAACATGGAAGATTAGAAAGAATAAAATCACTGGGTCTGAGATGCTAAGGGTGTTAGAAATGGACTACTAAGAGTGAAGAACTTCCCGCGGAAATAGAGATAGCCCATATCTTAGTCAGGGTGGTGCTCACTTGAGCACATTTATTAAAAGTCATTCACTGTCCTAGAGTGCTTTCTGTTGCTGTGATAAAGCACCCTGAACAAAAACAACTTGGGGAGGAAAGGGTTTATTTGGTTTACGTTGCCTCAGAGTTTGTGTTTGGGGGAAGTCAGGCAAGAACCAAGCTTAATGGTTTTTTCCTGTGACTTGATGGGCTCGCTTTCTTATACAACCTAGAACCTAGAGGCAGCACTGTCCACAGTGGGCTGGCCCTCCCATTTCAGTCACTAATCAGGAAAATGTCCCCACACATGTCCACAGGCCAATTTAATGGATGCAGGTCCTCAACTGAGACTCTCTTCCCAGATCTATTTGTGCCAATTGACAAGACAAACCATCACATTCACCTTTATAGATATGGGCTTTACTCTCTGTAAACCGTTCCTCAGTAATGTTTTCTTAATTATCAAGTTAATAAAGATAGAAAAAAATTAAATTTTTTTCTTTGCTTTTTTTTTTTTTTTTTTTTTTTCGGAGCTGGGGACCGAACCCAGGGCCTTGCGCTTCCTAGGCAAGCGCTCTACCACTGAGCTAAATCCCCAACCCGTATCACTAGCTCTTAATAGCTCAGAGTTTACAAATCCAAGGTTTGTTTCTTTTCTTCAAAGTATCTTAAGTCAAGGTGTCTATGACCTCTCTTTAAACTATATAGTCATGTCTTAGTTCCTGCTCTAGAACTATTCTCTTCCTTAACACACAGTGGTAAGACACCCTCAGGGAGAGATTATGGTGCCCGAACTAGGAGGAGTTCACTATGGTGTTTAAGGTGGCTCTTCCTGAACTATGTGTATAAAAAACACATTTGGCTCACCATCCCTGTGGTATGGATGGCATCAGGTACATAGGCACTTTGGAGAAATGATTTTTATATCACATTAACTATTAAAAATCTCTCAATTGGTCAGGAGAGATGGCTCAGTGGATGAAAGAGCTTGCAAGTCTGATGACCTGAGTTCAGTCCTCAGAACTAACATAACGTGGGAGGACTCCACAGAATTGTCCCCTTATCTCTACACATGACCAGTGGCACATGCACACTGCCCCACTCCCATTTTATTATATATATAAATAAAAGTATTCAGTGTTGCTTGCAGTTGGATTGGATAATTTGTAAAATAGCTTTTATGTTAATAGAGTCTTTAGCCAGGAATCTGTTTAGTTTCTCTATGCCAAAGAAAAAGCCTCGGTTCCTTGGCCACTACTGTGTTAGTCTGGTCAGTCAAAGCCATTACCCCTCTCTGCCTCAGTCACACACACTCTTAAAGGCTGACGTTTATAGACAGATTTGCTGGTTTATTTTGTGGTATTAGCAAAGGCATGAGAAGTAGTCCTTTCAACGGTGTGTACACTTACTTTTAGTCGTGACTCATTTGTTTCTATTTTGATTGATTTAATTCTAGGTTTTTGGCCTATATTTAAAAATACTTTTAAAATTTTCTGATTTACTTTTTGTATTGAATGTTGTTTTTCCCTGTTGTTTCTAAGTATTTGGACTTAGTAAACTCTTACATTTGTTTGCTGTGATACAGGGATTGCAGCTGAGGCCTCATGGATGCTGAGCAAATGCTTTACCACTGAGCCACATCTCCAGCCCTACTCCTCTTTGCCAAACACACTTGTAGTCCTTAGAAATTCATGGACTTAACATGTTCATCAAGTATCCTTATAAGTATTAATTCTGTAGGAAAGCTAGCTACTTAAAAAAGTACTGTGAGCTTTGAGGGGACTGGAGAGATGGCTCAGTGGTTAAGTATACTGACCGCTCTTCCAGAGGTCCTGAGTTCAATTCCCTGCAATCACATGGTAGCTCATGACCATCTGTAATGGGATCCGATGCCATCTTCTGGTGTGTCTGAAGACAGCTACAGTGCACTCAGATAATTCTTTTTTAAAAAAAGTACTTTGAGCAGGTGTGTTCTGGCTGTGTCTTTGGCCTATAGAGACTTTGAGTTGTTTGGTCAGTTTCACCGAAGGTTTCTAAGTATAAGAGGATCCCTGTTCTCATGCTCTAGGGGAACACCTGTCTGGAGAATGGCTCGTTCTTACTGAACTTTGCAGGCTGCGCCGTGTGCAGTAAGCGGGACTTTATGCTGATCACAAACAGATCCCTGAAAGAGGAAGATGGAGAAGAAATAGTTACCTATGACCGTAAGTAGAGTTCGTCTTGAAATGCAGATCTGTTTGCAGACATCAGCTTTCAGAAGTTGTCGTGTTGTACGGGTGTTCTGAGAGCAGCTCAGTGTTGGGTGTAAGTTACTGAGAGGAAGAAGATAGGTTAGGACCTCCCGCTGTGAATAACAACACGTAGGTGTGATGATCTTCCTGCTTCTGCCTCTTCCGCGCTGAGATTATACATGTGTGCCACCATGCCCAGCTAGTTGTACAGACTTTATATCACCGTAAATGAGATGACTTCTTGGTTTATTTGTTGTTGTTGTTGTTTTTTGAGGTAAGATCTCATTTTGTAGATCAGGCTAGTCCAGAACTCATGCTAGAGCCCAAGCTTCCTAGAACTCATGACTGTCCTGCCTCAGCTTCCCAAGTGCTAGAATTAAAGGCCTGAGCCACTACTCCTAGCCAGGGATTTTTTTAAAACTTGGATCCATGGGTTTTTAATGGAAGGGGTCCTTCAGTAGATGTAAAGGTCGGGACCAGCCTGGTGAGGTGTTTCACCCCTGCTGTGCCAGCACTCAGGTGGCAGAAGGAGGAGGATCAGAGGTCCAAAGACAAGTGGGGCTGAAGAGTTAGGGGAAAGGAAGAAGAGGGGGGGGGAGAGTGTCACAGTATAGCACCATTTTCCCTGGTACCAATGACCCTGGTGTGCTTTGGTGTTTCCCGCTTTGCTTCTGTGTTTTTACCTGCTCTGGCCTCTTGCCCCACTGTCCATCTGATGCTTCCTTCTCTTGCTTTTATTACTGGACCTTCCTATCCTCAACCCTAGCAAAACACATGCAGAGAAAGTTCTTCATGTGAAGGAAGTGTATGTGCATGTTACATGTGCATGTCATATGTGCATGTTATATGTACTAATGTGTACGTGTCATATGTACATTTTAAAATTTTTATTATTTATTTTACGTATATGAGTACATTGTAGCTGTCTTCAGACACACCAGAAGAGGGCATCAGATCTCATTACAGATGGTTGTGAGCCACCATATGGTTGTTGGGAATTGAGCTCAGGACCTTTAGAAGAGCAGCCAGTCCTCTTAACCACCGTGCCTTCTCTCCAGCCCCATATGTACATGTTATATGTACATGTTAGCACACAGACATTGTGACAAATACTTAAACTGCTCACATCTCCACTTTGGTTTTCTTCTGGTTCTTGGTATGTTCTGAATATGAATAAAGAACAAGGATGCTGATAATATTTTTAAGGACAAGTCTGAAAAACATCAAGCTCTTAGAATAGGCTCAGACAGTTAAAAATACTCCAGAAGGTGTCTCTGTCTCCCTTTTTAAGCCTGTGTCCTCTGTAAGATTTTTTTTTTTTTTTTTTTTTTTTTGTGAGCTAGCAGGAATAGTGAGTAAGAGTCACATTCTTGGGTTAAAAATTCTGGCTCCAAACCTCCTATCTCTGTAGTCATCTGCTTACTTAACCATAGTGTGCCTTTTTTCCTGATAAAGAGGTAATAATGTTATGTCTCATTGAATTTGAGGTTGCAAGAATAGCTCTAAACATATTTAAAGAGTATCTGGCACAGTTTATTAATTATTGTTACATTGTTTTTATTTTTAGTAGATATTTTGTTACCTCATATTCACTTTATGCCCACAGTTGGTTTTCTTTATCCCTGGTTATAACTGCAGATTTCCTGTCACTCCTGAGAATAACAGCTTCTGCATAGCTAGATGGGCCCACACTTCTAAAAACACACAGTACTGGACTTGGTGGCACAGACCTTTTATCCTCTCGACTTGGTGACAGGCACCTTTACTCAATCGTGCCAGCTTGATAGCAGCTACTCAGGAGACTGAAAGGTCAAGGCCTGCTTGGGCTGCAGAGTGAGTTCAAAGCCAACCTGGACAACTTAGTGAGACCTTGACTTAGAAATGACAAGAGGGTTGGGCATGTAGGTCAGTGGTAGATTGCCTGCTCTAGGATTGGTCCTTAGTACTGCAAAAGTAAAGAAGTAAACAGCACCTAAGTATCTGCTTACTGCTTTCTGTAGGGAGCTTTCGATGGGAATTAACAAGTGCACAGTGAGCACTTTAGTTCAGATCCTAATTATGTAAAGTTTGATAGAATCTGGATTTCTTGAGGTCAGTATTTTAATGAGTTTCCTGCTCTGTTAAATGTGACAGTTAAAATTTCTTTTAAGTACTATATGCTGAGAATAGAAATTTCATTGTTTTAATAAACTTCTCCAGACTTCATTATGTGTCCTTGTCTTGGCAGATCTGTGTAAGAATTGTCATCATGTAGTAGCCAGACATGAGTATACATTCAGCATCATGGATGAATTTCAGGTAAATGTGTATATGGGTATTGTTAAAGAGCGATAAAGACTAAAAGTATTCTGAGCATCGACATATAATTTTTGTAATGAGTGCTAACAGTTATTACTTGAGCCCACCCTGTCTTTACCCATGCATGCTGGGAAGCTTTAAAGGTGGGTGGATCTGTGCTTCGTCACAGGAGTCACAAATCAAAATGTGCGCTTTACAGTGACATTCCAGCCCTGTTGTTTTATTTAATAAACCCAGTATGGGTTCTCAAAGGAAAAGGATTTGTTTTTATGTGTGTGTGTGTTTGCTTCTGTGTGTACCTCTGTGTGTGTGTGTGTGTGTGTGTGTGTGCGCGCGTGCGCGTGAGAGAGAGAGAGAGAGAGAGAGAGAGAGAGAGAGAGAGAGAGAGAGAGAGGTGCCCCCATAAAACAGAAGAAGGACCTAGATTTCCTAGATTCTGGAGTAACAGATGGCTGTGAGTCACCTGTGGTAGGAACTGAACCTGGCTCTTTTGCAAAAGTAGCAAATGTTCTTCACTGCTGAGCCATCTCTCTAGTCTGCCATTTCAGGGTTTTATGGGATTACTACTGTGGTACCTTTTTTGCAGTGGCTTACTTCAAGCGTTGGCTGCTGGGTGGTAACAGCAGTAGCAGCTCACACCTTTAATCCCAGCACTGGGGAGCCAGAGGCTCCCGTAGTGAATTCCATGTGTTGTCCAGTCCTCTTGGTGGGTATGAGTCTGACAAGGAGGCTGTCTTTGTTTGCTCCTGTTGGTGTGTGGATTTGAGCAACTCTTTGGTTTTAAGTATAATAAGTTTTGGGTTTTTCTTTTTTCTAATTTGTTAAGCTAAATTTCCTTTTTAAAATATTTTTTAAAATTTTATTTATTCTTTTATGTTATGAGCACACTGTAGCTGTCTTCAGACACACCAGAAGAGGGCATCAGATCTCATTACAGATGGTTGTGAGCCACCATGTGGTTACTGGGAATTGGACCCAGGACCTCTGGAAGAACAGTCAGATCTCTTAATCACTGAGCCATCTCTCCAGCCCCTAAGTTTTACTTATTTTATTATGTGTATGACTATTTTGGCTGCATGTATATTATCTACCACATTTGTGCCCAGTACCCATGAAGGCCAGAAAAGGACATTAGAACCCCTGGATCTACAGGAGATTTGGAGCCACATGTGTCATGAGCTGGCTGGCCTGTGGGTCCTGGATACTGAACCTAGGTCTCCTACAAGAGTAGTAGGGAAGCAAGTGTCCATAACTGCTGAGCCAGCTCTAGTCCCTCACTCATAGCTTCAGTGGATAAAAAGGAACATAGTCAGTCTCAAATGTTTTAGTCAATCTATACATCTTGACCAACTCTTTAATGTCTAGATTTTATGCCTTAAAATATTTATGCACTATGTGTACCTTAGAGCAAAACCATGGTTCAGGGAATAGAGGCAGCCAAAGAAGAATGACCATTTCATGGCTTAAACCGTCCCCTAGCTGTCTTTATGAGAGGAAATGAGCGCCTGCAGCTCTCTTCCATGAGAGCACATGAGAACCCCTGAATGGATATTGAGATTGCCTGTTTATGTCCTGAGAGAGCTGGTGTAAAGCTTTTCCATGAGACCAAAGTCTGTCATTGTCCTTGACTCAGTGCAGCCACCTTCCAACAGCCCCCAAAATTACTCTGTGTAGACACAAGGAAAGGAAAAAGGAAGATGCTGTAGTCATGGTGTCTAGGTAATCACCACTCCTCCTGAAGACAGACGCTCTTAGGCTGCGCTCTGCCTGCAGTCTTATTTCCAACACCTGCCGCTGCTCAACCCACATCCTGTACTCGGCCAGTAGATGGTTTTTAAAAGTATTCTTTCCTACTTCCTTGTTGGCCTTTCATGCCATCCCTGCTACAGATCCTTGCTAACGATCCTTAGCCCATGGCTGTAGCTGGCCCAGCTTCTCTCTCCCTTGCCTCAGCTCTTCCAGACATACCCCACATGAGAAGTGTTTCAACATCAGCCTCTGCCCTCCTTCCCTCCACAGGAGGGTTATAGTTCCTCTTCGTGAAAGCTGCTTGACCTCATTTCCTGGACGATTACATAGTACTGTCTCCAGCATCTTTTCCAGATTGAAATTTTATATTAAATTTATGTTTATATTTTATATTATCCAGTGCCCTCTTTTGGCCTTTCTACAGGCACTGCCCTTACATATTCCCATCCATAGCACACACACAAAATACATTATTTTTTAAAAATGTTTTAAAATTATATTAAATATACTTAGTTCTTATTTTGTTAAAAAAATAATTTAAACTTACATTACTCAGCTACTACTGTGACCCATTCTGAAAGCAACTTTTTATGTCTTTTTCTTTTCTACCTGAATAGTTTTGTTTTTCCTATTTTGAGAGTGACTCATTGGGCAGCACTGGGAATCCTCCTGCCTCATCCCCAAGTGCTGAGAGCATGGGCTTGCACCACAAGGCTTTGTTTTGAAAATTTCCTTAGCCAACTTTTCTTATTTCCCTGTTTCTCTGAACTCCGTCATTTTCTTTTGAGTAAATCTACCCTCTCATAGGCTTTCTGTGGCCTGTCTGAATCCTGGGCTTTTGCCCTCCTAACTGGCTCAGTATCTTTCCAGATCTGGGTTTAACCAGATCTTAAGCATTTCTACTCTTGAAGTCCATCCCGCTTGACTGTTTTTCCCCTGTCTTTTAAAATAATTTCTAACTGCTTCTTTGCTTTTTTTCTTTTCTGTTTAATGGCAAGAACACAGGGGGGAGGCATGATAGAGAGAGAAGTACAGAGTACAACAAAAATATATCCCCCATGACTGTGATCTTTGAACTCTTCCACAGAAGCCTTTCAGTGGACGGTGTGTGGCCTCAGGATGTTGGGATGGGAGATTGTCTTCTGTTCCTCACAGGCCAGGAAAGAGGATGGGATCGAGAGAAGTAGGGTAAAGAGCAAGGGCCTCCGAGTAAGCAGAAGATCTGACCCCACAGTAGGCAGCTTCTGCCCGATCCACCCTTCCTCCAGATCTCTAACCCTTAGTACTTTGAGTCTCCTATGAATGCCTGGGGCCCGTGACTCTCCCCACTTGGACAGCTTGGTAAGAGGTCCTGATCTCACCACAGCCCTGGCAGCACAGGGAGCCATGTCCCAGGCATCTCAGCTGAGAATCTAGGCATACTTTCCTACAGAAACACTGTAATATGTAGTTAGAGTCCACAGCTTTTGTACAGTGCAAATGTAAAAGACTTGGGCATTTTCCTGGGAATTTGACTGCCACATATATAACATTACTCCTATGGGAAACTGCTTTTGAATTCCAAATCATTGACTTACAATGAAATTTGCATTTGAGGCTCCCTATAAATCAAAGGGTACGAGTATAACCAGTCTCTAATTTAATAATCTTACCAGGTTATATCATACATTATATCAGTTTTTTTCCACATGTGACGTGTTTCAGTTTGGTAAAGGTCATGGTGCATTTTTTCCTTTGTTCATGATTAGCCACTGTGCATAACATCACAAAGCTTGGAAGCATTGACTAGAAACTTGACAGAGGTTAGGTTAGTTGAAAGTTCAGTTCCCTCTTTTTTAATTGCACAAACGTTTTTATTTAGTTGCTGTTTAAATTTCGTTTTGTTTTGAGCCACAGTGGGGATTAAACCCTAGTCTTCATGCTTGCGAGGCAAGCCCACTACCAGCTGAGCTGTATCCTCACTGAGAACTCAACCACGTGTGTAGCTTCCATACAGTCGTCTCTCTCTCTCTCTCTCTCTCTCTCTCTCTCTCTCTCTCTCTCTCTCTCTCTCTCTCTGTGTTTTCCTGTTGACACAGGGTCTTGCTGTGTAGCCCAGGCTGACCCTCAGCCTTATGATCCTCCTGCCTCAACCTAGTGTGTGATTGGAAATGTTCTCCATCACACTTGGTTACTTTGATCTTTGTTTCCAATAAGAGATTGCCTTCCCAATAGTGATGTCTAATGGGTTCAAGCAGTAGAAGTATTTGACAATGGTAAACCCTTGTAGAGGAAGATTATTGTTGTATTTTATGCTCATGTGTGGTATTTATCCTGTAATCTTTAGCCTGTATGTATTTCTACTAGGCGTACAGAGGAGACTTTAAATAATGAGTGCAGGGGGGTAGCTCCGTGGAAGACTGCCTGCCTAGTGTGCATAAAGTTTAGAATTTAACCTCTAGCACTGAAAAATCAATCAGCTGGCTGATTGATTAATTCAAAAACAGTCTTTAAGAAGCAGGCTGGCTGCTGGCTGCTGCCTGTCTGGATTGGACTTGCCAGCTGAAATAGAAAGGAACTTCCGTTCTTTAGAGTCTTTATGCCCTTGTCTCTGTTGAGATCAGCATCCTCCTCTAGTGACTGTCCAGACCCAAGAAACTAATTGACTTGATCCATTTCCAGACAGCTAGCAATAGCAACATCGTGTGGAGACACTAGAAGAATTGATGGAGATGCTTGTTTTTGTAAACAAAATAAAAATGTTTAAAGGGAATACGTCTATGACAAGTGTCAGAACAGGACTTTGCCCTAAGGAATTGTGCTTAAAATAAATCCCCTTCTGTCAGCAGTCTAGATACTTGTTACATACCAGATCTATGAAACTTTGTAGATACTTAAATAGATGAAATCTTAGGCAATTAACTGTTTTAAGTATGAGGTACGCATGCTAGTTAATTTAATGCACTTTTTTTTTTATTTCCTAGGGCTGATAAAAATAGCTTTTCAGTTTGAGAATTCTGTTTCTTTTTTCCCCTCCTATTGCATAAATATCCTGAAAGGAAAGGTTCTAAGAACAAGAATTTGTCCTTAGAAATACCCATCCAAACTGCTTTGTTATTTATCTTAGTGTGTGTGTGAAACAGAGAGAGAGAGACAGAGAGAGAGAGAGAGAGAGAGAGAGAGAGAGAGAGAGAGACAGAGAGAGAGAGAGAGACAGAGAGAGAGAGAGAGAAAATACAATGCACATGTTCGGAAGTAGATTCTCCCACTATGTAGGTTCCTAGGATCAAGCTCAGGTTACCAAGCTTGCTTTACTCAATGAGCCATCTCACTGGCCTCCTGGTCTGTTTTGTTCTGTTTGTTTGTTTGTTTTGTTAGTGGTGGTGCTGTGGTTTTTGTTTATTGTGTTTTGTTTTATTTGTATTTATTTATTCATTTATTTATTTTTTGATATAAGATCTCCTGGAGTCCAGGGCAGTTTTGAAGTCCTGATCCTCCTCCTGAGTGCTGGGATCTAGTTGTGTACCATCATGCCCAGTTGTACCTGCTGGAGATTGATATCAGGGTTTTGTGCATGCTAGGCAGGTACTTTACCAATTGAGCTACATGCCAGCCCAGATATCTTCATTAGTTTTAAAAAAGCACTAAGCTAAATGTGTATGCTTTCTTAAGCCAAGAAATAGTCATATACTTCAGTATACTTAAGCCATTCTTACATGCGTGATGAGAGTTTACATAAACAGAAGGCTCCAGGAATATACAGAATACACCTAAAGCATTACTAATAGGTTTTGAAGAGCTAATCTAATGTGCGAGAAGATTATCAGTGACAATTCTAGAGAAGCTTTATGGAGCAGTGGTTTATAAAGCGTCTTTCTCTCTGTCCCTTGAGGTAATTTTGCACTTTGTCTTGTTCTAGGAATATACCATGCTGTGTCTGTTGTGTGGCAAAGCCGAAGATACTATCAGTATTCTCCCTGATGACCCCCGACAAATGGCTCTGTTATTCTAAGCCTCCTGCACTTCTGTTGTAACTATGTTGGGTTGCTTTAAAATATAGCAGGCCTAAAGGTTTGGCTAATAATGAAAGTTGTTTGTATGTTTTCTTTTCTATTTAACTTCCCTATTTGGATGAAAATGTAATCTGGGTACTGTGTTTCCTGGAGTTGAGTTGCTCTGCTGAAGTCCCCTGTACACATCAGTGAGCTAGAGTGAGATGCCTCTGCCGGTGGCTATTTGGCTAGAACACAACTAGAACCAAAGCACTTCTGCACTCAGATCAAGGATCCTGACACAGGAACCCAGGACTCCTTGCAAAAGTAAATGACGGAATGGGGCAGAAATTCTGCACTGTGAACTTAAAGCTTTTGTGCCACCAAAAAAAAAAAAAAAGGAGGGGGGAATATGTGAACAAAAACCACAGTGATTAAGGCAGTGGTTCTCAACCTTCCTAATGCTGTGACCCTTTAATACAGTTCCTCCAACTGTATAGTTGGGTGGCCCCCAACTATAAAAATATTTTCATTGCTACTTCTAGCTGTAATTTTGCTAGTTATAAATTATAATATAAATATCTGATATGTAGGAGATCTGATGTGTGACCCCTGTGAAAGGGCTGTTCAGTCCCAAAGGGATCGCAACCCATCGGTTGAGAGCCACTGGATTAAGGGATGGTCAGACAGGAGCTCCCAGTGAACATAGCTTTAATAATTTGAAAATGAGCAAGTTGCTGCTGTAGCCCAGAGTGTGCACTGAATTTCCATAGGTCCATGCTGATAGCAGTGATTGGGTGGGTGGATAAATAAGGAAGAGAAAAAAGCAGGAGCAGGGGTAGGAAGGGATTTCTGATGGTCCTACTTTGTCAGTGTGGGCTGTGTACCAAGTGACTTCCTTCCAAAGAGTAGCAAGGAAAGAGGGGGCGAGGGTGACTTCATGGAAGAGAAGCCTAACAGGCACTGACTCCATCAGGTGACATCAGGCATCCTTGATATGATGCAGTGGGAAGGTCTTCCCAGTGAGCCATAATCTGTGTAATCATAAGACCAACATGCTAGTTCAGTTCAACAGACTACCAAGGTCTTCCAAAACAAGGGAAATCTGAGAAACTGTTAGGAGGTGGAGGAGGGAGGCGTGGTGAGTGACGGTACATGGAAGCCTAGCCCAGAAGAACACATGGTAGAAAGCAGAAATCCGAGTAAAGGGTGTGATGTGAGTGAGTAGAACTGTTCCATTTACTCCACAGGGATCTTAGAATGTGCTGTGTGCATAACTGAGAGCACTGGCTTGGTGGCCATAGCACTGGCATTTAGGTCGCACTGTCCTTGACAATCAGATAGCCACTGAACAGAGCAGTACTCTGGACTTCGGTATCTGGTTTCTGTAAAACCAGGCTAACAGAATGCGATATTGTACTCCTTTTGCAGTTCTGTTAGGAGACCCAAATGAATTAATGATTGTAAAATACTTTGGAAAGCCTGTAAAGTTCTAGATACAATGATGCCCCTTCAGTTCTTAGTCTAACACCCAAGTTTAAAGGGAGCAGGTATTAGAAATAAAGCTATTTCTTACATTGTATCTAAGAGTTCCCTACATGCAAAAGGTGAGCCACTGTGTAGTGTGGGTGCCAGGGAACCCTTTATGTATTGTAGCAGTTTGAGTGCTGCCCTGCACAATAGCCATTGAAAGCTCGCACTTACCCTGCCATGGAAGTGGTGCTATTGTAATTCCACCTTTGAGGCAGGAAGAACCTACTTAGTGTGAGCAGCTCAGAGTCTCTCAGCTCCCACAGCGACCCCTCCCCACAGTGGTGCTGGCTGATGGTGAGTTATAGAGCTCAGGAAGAGGTTGGTTCGGGTGCGATGACGACGCTCCACAAAGCCCAGGCATGTCAGGTGAAGACTTATTATTCAGGCTAAGTCAGGTGGTTTATTCCTGGACAATGCTCTCCGTTTTGCTATAAATGTATATCTGATCTGTTGAGGAAACCATTTGGTAAAATGAGTCCAAAAGACCGGGAACTGCTTCATTTCTGCAGATAGCAGCAGGGAGTGATTACGGCCGCTGAGAGATCCCTTTTACAGTCTGCTGATGGCCCTGGCCTAGTCATCTGAAGCTGAAGAGTGCGATTCTGTGCCCCACTGACACCTCAGCTGTCACAGAGTATTACAAAAGTATCCATCTATCTTGGATATAGATTACAACGTTTCAAAACACAATATCCTTTCTATTTCACTATTATTCAGCCCACCTAGAGCTGTACTTTGTAATAATGCTGTTGTATTAGGGAATTCTTCTGGGATTCTAATGGAATTAAGATGTCTTTTTTCCCCCTTTTTTATTAATTATTTCCATTCGTTTATATCTCAAATGATATCCCACTTCCCTGTTACCCCCTCCACCAGACCACCCCCCATCCGGGAAAAAGATGTCTTAACTCCAGCTCTGCTGATTTCTCCTTTTCCTGTTCAAATGAAGGAAATCCAGACAAACTCATTAGTCTTTACTAATGAAAGGAAGTCACTGTGAGTATTCAAGTGTCCTCTGTTCCGACATCTCTCTTTACTCAGCCATGATGACTGATTGAGAGTCTGACTGTCTTTTATTTTTACATGTGTTCTGTTGTTAGTTGTATTATTTTTCATGTTTTATTTCCTTTTTGAAAGTTTCATATACTCTATTGACACACGCTTTCCCTCCCCAACTCCTCCCAGATCCTCTTCCACCTCCTTATCCTCCCAAGTTTATGTTCTTTCTCCTCTCAAACAAACAAGCAAACAAATTCGAAAACCCAAGCCCAAACCAGCAACAACTACAACAACCGGTGGAGTCTGACTAACCAGCTACGGGGTGTGCGGCCCGCCCTGGCGTGTGGTTACTGTCCCCAGTATTATTCCATTGAGGACGAGTGGTTTTCCTTCTCCCAGCAGTTATCAATTGAAATAGCCTCTTAGCTAGGGATGGGACCTTGTGCCAACCTCCCCTTCTCTGTGATGGAATCTGTCTGACTTGAGCTGTGTGGTTTTCATTTGTGTGTGCGTGTGCGTGTGTTCTGAGACAGGATCTCCTTATGTAGCCCTGGCTGGTACAGAATTTACTAGATAAACCAGGCTTCATTCACAGTCACAGATACCCTCCAACCTATGCCTCCTTCCTAGTGCTATTAAAGGTGTGTACCACCATGTCTGGCAACTTTATTTACTTTTGGTTTTTTAGGACAGGGTTTCTCTGTATAGCCTTGACCATCCTGGAACTGGCTCTGTAGTCCAGGCTGGCCTCAAACTCAGATATCTGTCTGCCTCTGCCTCCCAAGTGCTGGGATTAAAGGTATGTGCCACCATATCCAACCTTAAATACTTGTTTTTATGTTTATATTTGTGTGTGTGTGTGTGTGTGTGTGTGTGTGTGTGTGTGTTTGCCTCATGTGTGTGGGTACCGAAGGACATCAGAAGAGCATGGCAGATCCCATGGAGCTAGAGTTACAGCCTTTGTGACCTACCTGCCCAGTGTGGGTACTGGGAACCAAACTCGAGTTCTCTGGAAGAGTAACAAATGCTTTTGGGCAGTCTCCCAGCCTCCATAATTGGCGATATATACATACATACACACACACATACATACATACATATATACATACATACATACATACATAAAATCATATATTTAAAGTTTGTAATTAAAATACAATTACATCATTTTCCCTCTTTGATCTCTTGTATTTGCCCCTCCATTTGCTTCCAAATTCATGTTGCTTTCCCCTTGTCGTGTGTGTGTGTGTGTGTGTGTGTGTGTGTGTGTGTGTGTGTGTGTGTGTGTGTGCCGAGTGTGTATAGTGTTCCTTGTGTGTATACGATTTCAGGGCTGACGACTTGGCACTGGATAACCAACTTGGGCTTTCTTCTGTAGCTAGGGAAGACGATTTCTCCCTTGTTGCCTGGAGCTCTCTGCCTGTGGTTGAGGCCTCTCCTCCTTCCGTGTTAGCATGTCTACTGGTAGTGTCCTGGTTCTGGTCTTGTTTAGACAGCCATGTTGATGCCAGTTCCTGGTGTTTCTTCATTGATATTTCTAGGACACATAATCTAAGCAAACTTCCTGTTCCTCTGGTTTTTACAATTTTTTTAAGGTTTATTGATTTTTATATATGTGAGTACACTGTAGCTGTCTTCAGAGGGCATCGGATCCCATTACAGATGGTTGTGAGCCACCATGTTGTAACTTGGAATTGAACTCAGAATGTCTGGAAGAACAGCCAGTGCTCTTAACCATCTCTCCTGCCTCATATTTTTTTTTAAAAAATTTCACCCTGGAGGTTGGAGAGATGACTCAGAGGTTAAGAGCACTGTCTACTCCTCCACAAGTCCTGAGTTCAATTCCCAGCAATCACATGGTGGCTTATAACCATCTAAAAATGAGATCTGGTGCCCTTTTCTGGCCAGTAGGCATACATACAATCAGAACACTGTATACATAATAAATAAATAAATCCTTAAAAAAGAAAAAGAATCTTACCTGCTTTGGTCAGGAACTCAGTATGTCGAAACTTTCAACTTTCAATTCTGCTATTTACTAGTTCTTTATCCTTGGTAAGATATCTTACCCAGGGTTCTCTAGAGGAACAGAACTTCAAGAGTCATCTGTCTATCTATCTAGAGAGAGAGTAAGAAAGACAGAGAAAGCTTTATTGAGTGACCTATAGGCTGTGGTCCAGCTATTGCAACAGTGACTCTCTACCAATGGAAGGTCTAAAATTCCAGTAATTGTTCACCACAAGGCTGGATGTCTCAGCTGGTCGTCAGTATATGCCACAATCCCGAGAAGTAGGCTCTAATGCCAGTGAAGAAATGGACTTGCTAGGGAGAGCAAAGAGACAAAGAAAAGCATCCTGCTTCCATGTCCTTTATATAGGCTGCCAGCAGAAGATGTAGCCCAGATTTAATATATATCTTCTTGTCTCAGAGATCTGGGATAGAAGTGGGTCTTCCTACTTCAAACGGTTTAGTTAAGAAAAAAAAAAAATCCCTCACAGGTGTGCCCAGCCATTCTAGATGTAGTCAAGTTGACGACTAAGAATAGCCATCAAGTCCACCCTTGCCAATTTGCCAATCATACCTCCTCATGCTTAATAACCCAACGAAAACAGTAGCCAGGTCATAATGCCTAAACATGATGGAACTGTCCCAAATATAATTGCAAACACACTACATATTTAACCATATTATAACTATACCTATCATGATATAACTATTCCCCAGAAGGCTGAAAATTGTGAATTTAGAGTAGGGGGCAATGTCCCTTGAAGGACATTATTTTAGTATCTCAAATATAGCCACTGATATTTTCTTTTTCTTTTTCTTTTTTCTTTTTTTTCTTTTCTTTTTTCTTTTCTTTTTTCTTTTTTCTTTTTTTGGTTCTTTTTTTCGGAGCTGGGGACCGAACCCAGGGCCTTGCGCTTCCTAGGCAAGCGCTCTACCACTGAGCTAAATCCCCAACCCTGCCACTGATATTTTCTTAACCGTTACATCAGATGATAAATTGAGTAAAGAAAACATAAGTATTTGTATAAAGGAATACTTAGCAAAATATGGCAGAAGCATTCGTGTCAATTATAATCCTCATTTCTACAAATGGTCAAGTAACCTTGGCTGATTTTTATAGCTACCTTTCTCTACTACCCATTCTGTATTTCCTGCACCTTAGAAGGTCTTGGTTTCCCGGAGGACTGATCCATACCTTCATTCCTAAAGGGTGTGTGCCCTTAGTCATCCGGTCTGGATTAGGTTTTTATGTTTTCCTAGTGACTCTAATCACAGCACATGTTAGCACTAGCAGATGCCCTAAAGCAGTGGTTCCCAAACTTTCCAATGCTGTGACTCTTTCACACGGTTCCTCATAAAATTATTTCATTGCTTCCTTATAACTGTAATTTTGCTACTGTTATAAATTGTAATGTAAATTTTTGGTATGCAGAATATCTGATATGCAATCCCTGTGGGAGTGTTGGTCAATGTCCTCCAAAGAGGTTTAACCCACAGGTTGAGAAAATTGCCCTAAAGGCTCTCCTGTACTCCTGACATAATCGTACTCCACTGTGGAGAAGCAATCAGTTTCCCTCTCGGTAATCTGGATCAATCACTCCTCCTAACGATGTAATTCCTGTCTTAGCCTGTTGGCTTAAGGGCATCAGAAGCCCCAAGTGGCGGGGGGTGGGGTGTGTGGGTAGGGGGTAGTGGAGAGTGGGGGTGGGCTTCCAGTTCAATGGAATGTTTGTTGTGACTTCTATCAGGAGCTTTCCCACCTCTAGAAACAAAACTTCTATTCAAGTAGAACTTGAGGTCACAGGAACAGGAAGCAAAAACGTTTCTACTGGGTCACTAGGTACTGGGTTACTAGGGGAGACAGTGAGTGGAGCTCTTCTCATTCCCACCCCTTGACTCCTGGACCTGTGGATTCTGCTTATGGGACCATATATTGAACACCGATCCAAAGCATTTCTGCCTTCCCGCAATCCCTGGCCCAGCCCTCCAGGCTGCTGCAGTGTAACTGGCACTCTAATGGTGTCTTCAAAAGGCCTTTGGGTTCTCTAGATAAACAGAACTTATAGAATGGATCCATGGGGGCATGGAGGTGGGATTTATTAGAATGGCTTACAGACTGGTCCAGCTGCCCTCTCTTTAGAGAGGGAATTTCTCATGGAGTCCATGTAAATAACGCATAAATTACTCAATGCAGAGTGTAAATATAGTCTATTTCAGTAACTGGTATTTTGGATTATAGTGGTTAATGGTGTTTATAAGAAAGTTCTAGAGTTTGGCTCAGTATTTCTTAAGGTGAGATGTCGCTGTGGCACATAGTAAAGAAGATTGTAAGTTATACCCAGCCATTCTATCTGTATATCTTGGTCCTCTAAAATGCCTCCCGAGCTGGTCTGCGGAGCCCTCAGAAGCCATCCCGGCACTCCTCAGTTACACAGCAGCATCTCAGCCAGAGCTCCCTAGTGAGACTTCGGCCTGCTCCTCAGTGTCCCTGGGAAGTTAGATTAGAAGACTTTGTTTATTCAGGAAAGTGGGGGATTCTACTAAGTCTGCTCCTGAGGACAAAATGTGGCGAGATGAGATGGAGAATGAAGGAAAGCAACCCTTACTCCTCACTTTAACAATAGCATCAGAAAAGGTCATCCTGCCTCACAGTTTTTCTAAGAAAAACTGCGTAGGTCCTGTCTGAAGCAAATGGCATTACCCGTGTCTAAGTGAGGAGCCCACTCTCTACCATTTTTGCCTTTTCTGACTCTGTCTAAGATCATACTGAAATTCTAGTTCTCCTTGGAGCCACATGGAAAAATCCAATACACTGCACTGGCACGTCACACCCTAAGTCGCCAGTGGCATAATGCCAACATCTAGGCTCGCCAGACATCCAAGATAACCGTCTCTGTTATCAGATACAGCGACAGGCACCAAGATGATAGAAAACAAGACAAAGCAAAACATAGCCCCTGGCATAAATCCCCGACCCCATTTTATCAGAGTCTGTCTCTATCATTACTACTGTAAAATTAGTGCATGGTCCCCCTGCAAAAGAATTTATACACCAGCTGCTGGCTTTGAGATAAGCCATCCAATAGGGCTGAATTTTCAGAGTCAAGCTGAGGGCAGCCTTAATGGAAGGTGCCTCAGAAGGACACCTGGGCTCCCCACTGTAACACTCAGGTTACCCCTTTGAAATGAAGCACCACCTGTGACAGCTGGAGCTGAAGGTCAGACAATGGGCATCATTAACCTCAGTCCCACACTCTTGCTTCTCAAATGATACACATGCTTGGAAACAGAGTATGAGGAACAGATTAAAGGGAAAACATCATCAGTATTGCCATTCTTTAGCAGGGTCTCTTGCTTGGAGAACCGATCCTTGAGGGCTTCAAGACAGAGATGATTGTCTATTGCCCAAAGGGAAAAATGTTAACAGGAAGGAATCCTCCAGAGCACGACAGCCCCTGGTTTTGGTGTTATTGGTACTTTTTCAATGTGCTGGATGAGGAATTGGGGGCATCCTGACAAAGCCATTTGTCACCCCTGTTCTCACAGTGAGTACCAATCGTGGGAAGATTATAAACTCATTCTCTAAAGGGCCTCTCTGACACCTCACTCATGGAGGAAGTAAATGCAATCATGCCTCTGTCCTCTTCTGTCCCTACCTTCATAGAAGACACTAACTCAGTCATTTATTCATGCCTCTGCTTGCCCTGTGAGTGTGTGAGCTTGAAATGAACAAAGGTAGAACATGAATGTCCATTTATAAGTCCTGATGACCTGATTTCAGTCCCTGCCATTCCCATGGCAGAGGGAGGCTTTGCAAGTTACTCTCTGACCTCCACATGCCACAGTATATGCCCATACACAGACATGTATATGAACATGCATGTGTGTGCGCACACTATAATTTTAGAAATTTAAAGTAATCAAGAAAAGGATAAAGTGCTTTCGTGTTCCTGGTAACTGTGCACTTTACACCCTTGCTGTCGGTAAAAGTCAGTTAATGTTTAATTAGTCCAGGACCCACAACGATGTGATGTCATGACTGTAGCTGTCGTCTAACAGCCTCCTAATACACTCAGCCAAAGGGCCCTGCTGTCTTTTACTTCTCTTTGTTTCACTCTGTCACTGCCTCTTTTTGCTTGGTTCTAAAAGAGCCGTGAAATAATTCAGTTACTACAACTCCAACTGTCACAGCAGACCTTGACCACACCCTAATCCATATAGTATGGAGTATCCCCTTGACCAGAGGGAGCCACACCCTCCCAAACCTTAGTGTGTTTCCAGTCCCTCCATCCCACCACAGTTCTGACCGCCCCTCTACTTCTGTCCTGAAAGAAGACGGGGCCAGCAGGATGGCTCAGTGAGACAATCCCAGGGACCCGAGTTCCAACACTGGAGCCAAGGTAGAAAGAGGGAATAACTCCCCAAAGTTGTCCTCTGACCTCCACCCATGTGCACACTCATACACAAAATGAAATACTGGAAGATTTTAGAAAGGAAGACACAAAGACCCAGGTCATTACTACCCTTTATTGGACTCTAAACCGAGCTGGCTCTGGGCCCTTCACAACGTCTCAGACATCCCCCAGAAGGGTTTAGGGAGATGCCATCATTCTGTGAAGAAGGCCTAGCACCTACCCCAGACTTAGAGCCCCCAGTGGACTCCCCAAGAGACTTGAGGGAGCTAAAGGAAATGGGTGGCAGGAAGGCAAGGGGACAATATTAAGGAAATGCTTCGGTCTCCCAGTGTCTCCTGAGGGTACACTGAGCCCTGAGGAGGACTACTTGGAGAAACAGTGGGAGATTCCTAGGCTGAGCAGCCCTCATTTAGATGGCAACTTTGAGGAGACGTTTGATGTCAGGCTCGATGTTGATGGTCTGGAAGGTGCGGCTGTAGCGACGGAAGGGCTCCCCTTCTGGCCCTATGAGGAACTTCTCAAAGTTCCAGGACACATCTGAGCGGCGCACTGGACTCCATATGATGAGCTTGGGATCGGTCATGAGGGAGAATGGGTCGTCATAAGGGTAGGGCAGCTTGTCTTTCAGGTAGGCAAAGACAGGATGCTGATTCTGCCCATTGACATCACACTTTTGGGTAAGACTGAAGGTGGGCTGGAACCCACCCCCAGGGCGGACATACTTGAGGCTGTTCAGGATCTCCTCATTCTGACAGTTCTCCTGGATGGGAAGACAAAGAGCATGAAGAAAGGAAGAGGAAACCAAGGATGCACCAGTGCAAACCATTCCTTCTCCAACACTTTCTCCCAGGATCACGCTTTCCTTTGTGTGTGCATGAGTGTGTTACTCATGTGTGTTTCTTCTCCATTTGCTCTGCCCGCCCCCACCATTGTGTTGTTGTTGTTTTTTTTATTTTTACATTTATTTTATACTGAGTGTCACCATTGTACATGTAGAGGTCAGAGAACAACCTGTGGAAATCACTTCTTTTCCTTCTATCACATGGGTTCTGAGGACTGAATTCAGGTCATCGGGCTTGTGGAGAGTGCCTTTGCCCACTGAACTCTTTCACCAGTCATGGCCTTTGGTGGCGGCATGATAGGCTACATCCAAAACTCTGGAGGCCAGGGAGTGAGTACCAAATGATTTAAGGAGAGTCTACTCTCATAAATTGTCCTTGAATCTCTACCTGTGCACTGTGGCACGTGCACAGCCTCACGCACATTAAAATAAATAAATACACATAATTAAAGATTCAGCAGTTTTTAACACTTGCTTCAGACCCTAATCCACCCTGGGCGATTAACATAATGGTGTTTGGTGCTTTAAGGAACCTTGAAGTCAGGGAAGAGAGGGAAAGGAGGTGCTTCTACCTCTATGTACACACACACACACACACACACACACACACACACACACACACACACACACACACACACTCTCTCTCTCTCTCTCTCTCTCTCTCTCTCTCCTCTCCCTCCTTCCCTTCCTCCCCTCCCTCCCATTTTTCCTTTCCTCTGCCCTGATTGTGCTCCTTTCTGGCTCTGTGGATACTGAGTTTTGACGTCTTCCAGCAGTTAGCCAGCCGCAAGTGAGGTGTAAGGCCAGAGGTGCCTCCTGGGTTGAGAAACAGCTGCAATGAGGTTTAGCCTTTCCTATCTCTCCCTGGAAAAGTCTAAAACGAGGCTTGAGGGGAAGGGATCTGTGAGCACAGTGATGGCTGGATCTCTGGTTTATCACAGCCACCCTTCCTGTGTATACCACAGTCACCCTTCCTGTGTATATCACAGTCATCTTTCCTGTGTATATCTCAGCCATCTTTCCTGTGTATATCTCAGCCATCCTTCCTGCCACTGTGATTTGAACTGTGGGGACTCTAATTAGAGAGTCCACTTAGGGACACCTGGCAAAAGATAGCTGGAGACGTACACACTGAAGCTCTGTAATAATGTGACTAATGTGTGTCTTCAGAGAGTGAGGAGCACGTGATGCCCAGAGGAGGTGTGCACGCTGCTGACCTTCCCCTTCTCCCATGTTCCTTTTCCAACTTGCCGATTAGAAACAAGTCTTTAAATAATAAAACTGTTTATATTCGCACACTATTTCCACATCTTTCTCCTTATTTTTCATATGTCTTATTCCATAAGCCTCACAATAAACTTATGAGCTAAGTCAACTTCTATTAACTCAACACACGGGGAAACTCAAACAGAAAACAATGGTCTCAGAGCCATCAAAGCATAGAACCAAGGCAACAGGGACTAAGGACTTCCAAGGAACCGGTCAGCTTAATTCCAATTGTTTGTCTGAGACAAATTGCTCAGGCCAGGCTGGCTTCAAACTTGCTGTAGTCAAGGGATCGCCTTGAATTTCTGATCTTTCTGTCTCCATCTCCCAAGTGCTGGGATTCCAGGCTAGCGATCACCGCTGCCTCCTGCAGTGCAGGCAAGGAATCTAGCAACTGAGCTGTATTCACAGGCTGATGTTTGAGATCTTGCTGATAAGCCCAGGTTCGTGTCAGTCAAACTCACATCAATCCCCAGCCTCCACCTCACACGTCTTCCTAGGATTGCAAGGACACTCAACCATGCCAATTTAGTGATTCTTAACCCTCTATTGTCTCCACTCATTCATTCAACAAATAATGAAGTACTCCAAGACACAATGGAGAGACCTGGTAGCAACTCATAAACTGTCTGGAAAGACAGTAATAAAAGTCACACCCTCAATATTTAATCTCAGACCATCTCTACTTCCCTGTGCTGTTTTACGTTCACCAAGATTGATGAAGCGTGCCCTTCAAGTCCAGATACTCCAAGACACACTCAACCCTTTCTTTATCCCACTCAGGCTCCGCCAATCGGCTCCTTGGGTAGGACCCAAGGGACGCCTCACCTGATGTCCGAACTGGTTGCAAGGGAAGCCGAGAACCACTAGGCGCCTGGGAAAGCGGCACTGCAACTCATTGAGCTGGGTGTAGTCCCGGGTAGTTGTTCCTCAGAGCGAGGCCACATTCTCAATCAGCACGGCCCTGCCTCGGAACGTGTTGAAGTCTATCTTCTCCCCATCCAGGCCGATGGCACTGAGATCGTAGAAAGACTTGGCGATGTAAGCCATGCTGGAGTGCCGTGAGTCCTGCCGGGCTGTGGGAGCCTCCTTAAGTTCCTTGACTGGGTGGGGAGGAAGGAGGAGCCAGGAAGGACAGAAAGAATTTCACAAAGGGCCTTTGAGCATTCCCAGAATGACTTAGCGAAACCAGGTACCCACCTGCGGAACTGTTTGAACAAGGCTGTAGCTCCTCCTTTTTACAGCCGCTGAGCAAAGCCGCCTCTGCCCCACCCCACTGGCAGCCTGGAAAGGGCCAATTTGATATCTACGAGAAGATGTGAATAATTCACTCCTTGCTGGAAACCAGAACCATAAAGGTCAAGTGGGGAGGAAAAGAAGGGGGGAGCATGCAAGATTGACTTCTGTTTGCCCCAGCAAGTTGTTTTTACCCGGCACAGACATTTGTTTTAACGCATTTAATGAGCAACCGTCTCTGAGTCGTGGGAGGTCAGATGTGCTTGGGTCTGAACTGAGTCAGGTGGATTCTCCAGCAGAATCAAAGGGACCCTTAGAAGGAGAGTGCGTCGTTTTCTAGAAGCAATCGATTTCCAGTGCCTCCATTTGCACCAGGCAGAGGGACGGAGTTGTGTTTGTCTTAGACAGCCTTTTGGTGAGTGATGTTCCTTGTCCTGGAGAAGACTGAGGTCTTTGTCCCTGTACTGTCGCATGTCCTACATTAGAGCCTCCACCTCTGTTCCACATTCCCAAACCAGTCATGAGGATGGAGTCCTTGCTGACTTAGTGATCAGGAGTCTCAGAATGGATGGTAAATTCTGGGTAGACAACTGTACCTATCTCCCTCTCAGACAAAGTCTCTGAGACTTTCTGGAGGAGGCCTGTGTCAATGTGTGACCATCTCCTCACAGGAGGGAATATACAGGAAGGCAAAGCAGCTGTGGTTTGCCAACTAGGCCACTAAGAGGTCTTCGGAGTCCGCCAGGTATGATGGGATATCTTCGGCCTGCTGAGGGCTGTCACTGGGGCCCACTCTTGGAAGCTCAGCAGCTGAAAAGACCATAGTGCCACTCCATTATCTAAGCATTAGCTAACTGAATAAGAAACTTTTCAGAAACACCATTGGGCTTATCCTGACTATTCTAATGAGGCAGGTGTTTCCCAGAGAACATTTTCACAGGTTCGTATCCAGTGGGAGCTTCTCCTAGAACAGAGTCAGCAAGTGTGGCAACTAGTCTTCGAAATTTGATTTGTTGGGAGACAAAAAACTGCTTGCTATGGAGTGTTTGTCAATTCTGTCACATAGCTTGTTTAAGGGTGTGGGGCTCATTGTCTCGGCTGACAGCTCCCTGAAAACAAGTTTCCATTATCCAAGTGGGAATGGAATCTTTTGATGCCATAAATGGTGGTAAGAATCCTGGGGCAGGATTGAGTCCTTGGACACAGTCAATGAATATTTCTACCAAGCTACAGAGCCAGAGGGACTTGGCAGTGATGTAAATAAGAACTTGATACTAGGGCTGGAGAGATGGCTCAGGGGTTAAGAGCACTGACTGCTCTTCCAGAGGTCCTGAGTTCAAATCCAAGCAACCACATGGTGGCTCACAACCATCTGTGATGAGATCCGATGCCCTCTTCTGGTGTGTCTGAAGACAGCGACAGTGTACGCATATAAATAAAAAAAAAAAATCTTAAAAAAAAAAAAAAGCCTTGATATTAATTTGTCAGGTTTCGCTGCCCTCTAGCGCTTCCTCCAGCACTGGGGGCTTCCAAAGAGGAGCTCTCATCAGGCAAGCCATGAGTCTTGAGTGAGGAATGGCTTCGTACTTCTCCAAGAAAACCTAGAGCCCTCATAGGTCTCCTGGAGGCTCACTTCTCACCACTGAGTAAAACTGTTAAGGTATTCCTAAAATATCTGTGTCCAGGTGTATACACTGCCTCCCCTTCCAGAAGCTTATAACTTTGTGTATGCACCGACACAGCATGTTCCCTGTGGCGTTCTACAAGAGTGATTGTCCTTATTCTTAGTAGGCAGAAAAGCCTAGGTGGGTGGTTCTTGGTTCTGACTGTAAAAGAGAACTGCTTATGGAGACTTTTCTTTTGAGATAGATATTCCAAAGCTTTATCACGTACACTCTAAATTCTAGGAAGTCCAAGGCACTGATTTCAGTTATTACTCTGCTATTTCCTTGGAAGCCTTGGTGAAGTCTTTAGAGCTCTCTGAGTATCTGTTTCCTTATCTGTTGGACTCATAAAGATAAGCACTCCCTCCCACACGTGTTCAGAGTCCGGAAGTGCTCTCTAAAGTGCGATGGAGGTTTAGGACTGCCACTGTCCTGCTGTTTCACTCCTTCCCTCCTCCTCCTCCTACCCACCTCGTCTGTCTCCAGTATCTCCATACTGCCAACACCTTACCTTCCAAGG
Organism: Rattus rattus; assembly: GCF_011064425.1. Taxonomy (NCBI): domain Eukaryota; kingdom Metazoa; phylum Chordata; class Mammalia; order Rodentia; family Muridae; genus Rattus; species Rattus rattus. The sequence continues at coordinate 90,930,553 of NC_046160.1, forward strand.
TTCCAATCCAACCTAGGTCCCCATGGGGTCTCTTATGGCATGGGATACCTGGGCTCCCATGGGGTCTCTTATGGCATGGGGTACCTGGAATCTGGAGAATGCCTATGCTTGTTCTATTCTAGCAGATCTGAAACATTACCCAATCCTTCCTAATGCCCCCCAGGAAGGACTTTCCTGATCTAGCTGCATCAGATGGTCACCAATTTGGCTTTAAAGATCCCCATGATGTTCAGCCTCCTCCTAGTCCTACCCCTGCTCCTGTGAGCTCACACGCGTGCAGTGGGTAGGTGGGGGCGTTGCTCTGGGCTCTTCTGCAGATGTTACTAGGGAAGACAGATGAAGCTCACCAGGTCCACTGCCATTCTGCTGTGGCTTTAGAATTCTGGGGCTCTTCTATCCGTTTCACTCTGTCTCCCATGTCACCACCAAGGTCCGATAACACCTTCTCCCTCACAGAGATTCAAACAGGCCCGCACACCTATGGTTTGAAAGATTCTTTATTTTGTAAACATTTGTGTTTAAAATAGATGAACCCTGCTCACAATTCATATAATGAACCCAAGACACGGTACACAAAGTTCACCCATCACGGGGAGATTGTGGGACTCGGGTGATGTACCAGGGGGAGCTGATCTCGGGTGACAGGCAGACAGGCAGGAAAGCCTGCTGAACAGTCAAGGCCAGTGACACAGTCCAAGCCACTTCCCAGACAGGCAGTTAGGGTGAGGCGAACTCCAGAAGAGAGTGAGCACAGATGTTCTTCATATCCCAGTCTCCTGTCGCTGTACTTCAGAGCCGTGACCATGGTACAGAGTCCCTCCCAGAATCCCCAGGGTAGTAAAAATCAAGTCCCTGCTTGAGGGGCTGGGACAAGAAGAACACTTGCCACAGGTTAGGGCCAGTGCCCTGTAGAAGCTCCCCTCGGGTCCCTGGCTGAAGGCAGGTCTGCTCACTGTTGTGTGAGTCTACCTAGGACTTGCTACTACCTAAGAGTCAGTCCCCAGGGAAGCCACCTCAGCCAGTCATGGTCCAGGCTTCGAGCCAACACCCTGTCTGTCTTTAGTGAACAATGGCCTACTATTCCCGGTCTCCTTTCCCTCCACCAGAAATCCTGAGCTGCTCTCTCCCGCTGAATGCTTCCTGGCTTGCTAAGTCAGGAAGGAATTCCCATTGCTTTCATCCCCATCTCCCTTTTTAGAGGACTAAAAAGGCGTGAGGCTCTCTGTCATCACCGCTGTGCCCTGGATTTGAAAAAAATCCCTGGTCAGTCAGTGAATGCTCGTCAGAGCCCAGCTCCTCCTTTGCTTTGGCTCCAGCCCCAGCCTTGAAGTGCATCTTGGGACTATTCTCTTACCTGAGCTCCTCCCACCTTGGGAATGTAAGGACAAACCCTACCAGGGTTGGTTTTTTGCTTTCATTTTTTTTCTGAGGGGCCTCCTTCAAGCTACTCTTGGACCACAGGGTTAAAGAAACTTCCTGAGCATAGAACTCTGGAGGAGGGTGTCCTTCCCTCCCTGAGTAGCCACTCAGCAGTTGGCAAAGCTTCAGCCTTAGACTTAGAAGTAAGGGAACAAGGGGGAGGGAGTCCTGGAAGGCAGAACAGCACCAAGTATTCTACCCATACCCGCCCTTCTCGTGCCATGTTTAAGGCCTGTTGTCCACGGACTCTGGGGGAAAACCTTAACTTCTGAAGGCTGGGTTCAGTGAACGAGGAGTGATTGACTACATCACTTGTGACCTCTGCCAGGGAGTCTGGGTAAATGTCCTCACACGGGACCGCCCTGCTGTCAGCACAGCACTCACTGTTCTGTGAAGCCCCCTCTGCTCTTGCCCTAACCCTGCCATCTAGGAGCCAGCCCTTTGCATCCGCTCTGGCCTCTAACTCAAGCTCACAGCTGACTACACAGTGTCTGACCCCGGGGATCCCCTTGCCCTCTGGCGTCCTCAGGCCTTGATCCCATCTTTAAATCCACGAACCTGGGTGAAAAGGCTGTGCACTCGCTGCATGGGAGGTAGAGAACAGAGTGACTTAATCCCCGCCACCCCATCTTGTCATCTTCTTCTCTGCGGTGCCTGCCTCTGGACTCAGGTCCTCACAGAGGCACGTAGGCAGCCAGGCAAGGCCAAAACTCCAGCAGAAGGCAAAGGCAGAAGAGGCCAGTCCAGGCTTGGGGACCACCTCGTAGTGTTTCCTTCCTACCTCAGTGTTCTACCTCCCAGGCCATTGGGGAGGCAGCCCATGGCACAAAGAGGGGCAGCAGGGAGGGGAGGAGGAAGAAGCACCCTTAGCCTTCAGCCCAGCCCAGAGCAGGGTGAGCCATCCTCCCTGGGGCAGAGCCTGGGTCCATTCCCTTAGGCAGAATCAGGAAGGAAAGAAGAAAGGAACTGCATCAGCAGGACACACAGGCTAGGGAGGAGAGACGTGGATGACGTGGACGCAAAATACATGGGGAGGAAGGGACTGGAGAAAGAGAAGAAAGAAGAGAAAAAGCAGAGAGCCCACGAGATGCACTAAAGGAGTCTTTAAGTGGCTTTGACTCCAGCCTTGACCGTTGTCCCAAGAGCCTGGGGTGGTGAGATGGTCGAAGCACATTCTGGGGTCACAGCAGGCCTGCGGCTGGGAAACAGGTTGAAAGGTTACCACTCCAGGATAGCAGGGCTGGGGACAGAGGTTGCTCGGAGACCACAGCAAAGCTGCTCACAGGGCCAGGCAGGGGAGTAGCAGCTACTGGTTTTCAACAGGATCTTCAAATGAAAGGACAGTGATGGACAAAGCCCAGACTCCCTGCCTCCATGGGCCTCCTGAGGGAAGGGGACTGGGGGAGGGGGATTCCACATGGGACCCTCAGCACCAGCAGGTCTTTGAAGAGTTTGCTGGGCCTTCAGTTTTGCCTTCGTCTTCCTCCAGCTCGGCCAGTGCGAGCTCATTGCTGGCACATGTTCGGAGACCATCCAGCTCTTTCCTGTGAGCCTGCAGCACCAGCTCGGTCAGACGAGTGAAGGACTGGGAAGCCAAGGAACACAAGTTAGGCCAGCGTATCCATCTCTGCTTATCCTTCTATTGCCAACATGGGAGGCATCTCCCACCTTATCTTGGCTCCTGTCTGCCACTGCTTCTCACCATCCCACCAGAGACAGAGAAGTCCCCACTGTTCTCACCTCTTTAATGTTAAGGTTGGTGCAGGCACTTGTTTCGTAGAAGTCCATGCCATACTCCTTAGCCAGCTGCAAGACAAGGGCATTTCTGAAAGAGAGTCAGTGAGGGAGGGGAGGCCCATGCCACCTGCTGTGTGCCTCCGCCATTGCACGGCCCGGCCAAGGTGCATTGAGATAACGACTGAATGTCTTACTTCTTAGAAACTGTGGGCTTTTTAGGACATAGGCTGGCAGAGAATGGGACAAGATATCCCACCAATACAACTATTTCATCCAAACCTACACACACACACACACACACACACACACACACACACACACACACACACACACGGAGTATAAATGAGAAAAATGGGCTTTGAGTGTAACAGACCCAGTCTAGGTGCCATGCTGTCACTCAAGAGCTGTAAAAGCTGGAAAAAGTTACTGTGAATTCTCTCCAAGGCCCAGCTTCACCCTCTGTTAAAGGAGAGTGGTGGTGTCTACATCAGGGTTGTAGAATGATCCCATTGGGTCACACGGCTAAGAACACTTACCGCGGTGCCACGTGTATAGCGCTCAATAAGAACTGTTACTCTCGTAGGACATGTCTCTATTTTTCACATGTTAATGACCTTGTGTTATTTTTTATGCCCCCCCCAAATCAATTTTATTTTAAGGATTAATGGAATGCTATTGACTGCAGAGGAAGAGGAAAACTCCTGAGGTGCTCAGGGTTGAGAGGATGACTCTTGTCTCAGAATAGTAACCTTTCTGTTGTGTGTGAGTATGGTCTCTCTGCGTGTGTGGGTGTGCTTGGACCCTCTCTGCCCCTTGGCTTGGCTACCTGGGGACCCTTCATTCCCAAACTCTCCAGGCACGTGGAGTCAGGGTGTGGAAGGGGTGCAGTGGGAGGTGGTTCCCTGACTGCAAAAGGTCAGTTGTACACAGATGCTGTTAAAAATGCCAGTAACTCCTTCCTCACTGTCGTCACAGAGGTGGTCTTCTGAGCACAGTGCCATCCTGGTTTTTTTTTTTTTTTTTTTTTTTTATGGAACGCTAAGCTCTTTACTCTGTTGAATACTTCTAATGTCACAGGAGAAACAGTATGAAAAGCCACTGAGCAAACAGACAGACATCGCTGGCTCCCTCTTCCCCAGGTTCAGGAGGACTTGAGCTCTTCCTGAGTTTCGCAGGGGGGAGTGGCTTCTGAACTGAGGGGGCTCTCTAGGTAGGCGGTTCCTGCACAGGGCTTTCCTGTGACCGGGTCGATAACTCGGCCCACTTTGAAGATGATCTCCGCCAGTTCGTGTTTCACGTGCTTTGCTCGTGGGACCGGCAGAGCTCTGAGGAGCACGATGTCCCCGACGCTGCACTGCTGAAGGGCATCATCAGCAAAGTAGGTTTTCCGCTTATTAAAGTACTTTAGTAAGTAGGGATCCAAAACAAGTCTGGTCGCTCTTACTTTAGCAGTTTTTACCATTGCTGTACCAATCTCCTTCCCCACAACCCATTTGGCGTGGACCGCTGAACGGACTATTGACATTATGTGTCTGTGAGCGCCTCCAAAATCTACCTCTCGGACCAAGGCTGGGCGCATGGGCGCAGCATGATGACGCACATGGTGCGATAGCCCCACTCCCTTTCCCAGGGCGTGTGCCATCCTGTTTAGGGGGTCTGGGACCTTGCCTAAGAGGTCTTATTTGTCCCCTATGTGGATCCCTGAGGGTCAGAAAGCAAGCTCTCTCTCAAGAATGTAGACTCCCCAGTGTTAAGGTCCCTGCTCTCTGGACAGGTCCTGCAAGAAGCCCTGAAGGGCGGGACTTCACCTACCTGCTGCCCTTGCTCTCTCCCCACCTGCCGTTTCTGTTCTTCGTCAGCCTTATTCCCGATGAGGATCTTCTGGACGCCTTCTGGAGCGTACTAGGGGCAAACAGAGGTGAGCCTAAGTGAGTGGGCTTCTTCATTTCCAGATCCCTATGCCCTCTCCACCTGCCTCCAAATCACCACGTCCAAGAACCCTAGAGGCAGAATAGGCTCCCAGAGTACCGGAGCCCTCTCCTTTATCTGCAGTTTGGTTTCCCACAATTTCAATTACCACCAGCCTTGATCTAAAAATATTAAATGCAAAATTCCAGAAATAAACGATTCATAAGTAACTTTTATTATAGCACATTGCAATCTTGCTGCTATTGTTGTTGCTTTTAAAAAAAAACCAAACCTGTGTCTAATTTATATATTTTTGTCACAGGTATTCAGGACTAAGGAAAACCAGCATATAAAGGGGTCGGTACCAGCTGAGTGCTCAGCTTCCATTGTGAGCCCAGGATTGCAGTGTCATGGGGACTACAATACCATGGCTGACGCCCGAAGAGTGTCACAGGGACATCTTAGGGTAGAAGACAGCACAACAGATGTCTCTTGGGCTGAAAAAATGGTGTCTGAACTACATTGGGCTTCATTTAACCTTTACTTGACAGATGAGAGACCGGGGACCCAAGGAGTTGACATGCCTTTGCCAAGGCTCCGCCATGTTCAGGAGCAGGTCTAGAAGCCCAGTCTGGCCCTGAGGTTTTAGGAAGGAAGCTGCCCATGAGGCAGTCCTGGGACTAATGCATGTCCAGGAAAGACATTGCTATAGAAGCCTTGTAGGGTATAACACATAAGGGTATGGAAGTGTTGGCTTTTTCTGCCCAACTTTCCCAAAGGTCTCTATGTCAGGTTGGAAAAGGCAAGATTGATTGACCGACACTTAGAGCTTGTTTTTGTCCCATGGCCCTTGTTTTGCTTTTCCCTAAGCACCCCTCCCCCATCCCATCAGTGAGGCGGTATCTCCTACCTCATCCACGTCACTGACCCACTTCATGATGTGCTGATAAGAGCGCTCGCTGCTAATGTCGTAGACTAAAAATATTCCCTGAGAAAGAGAGGGAAAAAAGAGAGAGACGGAGATGGGAGACACACACAGAAGATGAGCAGTCATGCACAGACTAGTGGTCCTTGTATGTCCAGTCCACTTCCCCCTTCCCCCTGCCTACAGTGAGGAGGCCGCAGCATCTAGACATGCTTGCTTTTCCCTCAGATGTTCCTAGATAGGAGGGCACTGCACGGTCTGACCAGGCTCTTTGGCATGAGGCAGAGGAATCGGGGCAGAGGTTGTGTGTGTGAATGACGAAGGTACAATAAGTGGTCTGTGAATAGCTAAAGGACAAATGACAAGTGGGAAAGAGTCGGGTCCCCCAGCAGGCAATCTGAGTACACCACATCAGGGTTCAGTAACACAGGTATCTCGAACACCCAGTGCTGGAAGTGTGAGTGGCAGTCTCCCAGGTCTAACCCTGAAATGGTGGCTCACCTGGGCTCGCCGGTAGTACTGTTTTGTGATAGTCTGGTACCTCTCCTGCCCTGCTGTGTCCCTGCAAGAAAAAGCCAGTCCCTCAGATAAGAGGCCATGGGGATAGAAGATGAGTCCCTGTACTCTAGGAGGAAATGTGCGGAATTTCAGGGTGAAAACTTAGTAATGCTCTAATCCCCAAGAGTATCCAAACACACCCTAGTCTGCAGTGAGAGGCCTGGTCCTTGGTATCGGCATGAGCAAGGCCCATGTTGGTCATGATTGAGCAGAAGGAAGGATCTGTCACACACCCAGTGCCCAGGACATCTCTGAAGGCAGTTTCCCATGGCATTCTAGAATTGGGAGGTAGAGCCTTACTGTGGTAAGGGCTTCCAAGACCTTTAGGCCAGAGACACACAGCAGCCCCTGGTGGTCAACAGTGGAAACTGCACCATGTAGTTAGTACAGAGGCAATCTGAAAAAACGGCCCCAAGCTGAACCAGAGAGTGCTGCTTTCAGCCTTCCTGTCTTACTGCAGTAGTACAGCTCCAGAGCAAAGCCTAATTCTGAGATAACCCCACACTATTTTACCAACTCCCCGACTCCCTTCCCTTTAGTGAGCTCTCATCACTCCCGTGGTTTGTTGGGGTTAAGGTTCACCGAACAGGGGTGGGGGTTTCTGACCTCGCTCTTCCTAGAGGTATCCAGTTATCTCAGATGAAGCTCAGAGATTTTACAAATGGTAGGGGTACTCAGAGACAGCTCAGAGCCCTCCCTCCTTTACCTGCCTCCTCCTACGGCTCAACTCACCAAATCTGTATCCTCACTTTGATGCCGTCTACTTCGATGGTCTTCATCTTAAAGTCAACACCTGGAGAAAGCAAGCAAGTCAGGAAGAAGGGCTCCTTCAAAGAAGGCTGCGACACTCAACACGCCTGGGAGGGATTTCGCTTTGGTCTAACGTGACAAAGAGGTGGCCGGAAGCAAGTGCCTTCACTAACATTTTACCTCTAAACTCATCCTAGGGAGTCATTTGGAGCTTTGGATGGGTGTCCATTTAACCAAGCTCCCATTTCCTTGGCAATAAAAAGTGGGAACAGCCAGGCGGTGGTGGCACATGCTTTTAATCCCAGCACTGGGGAGGCAGAGGCAGGCAGATTTTTGAATTCGTGGCCGGCCTGATCTACAGAGTGAGCTCCAGGACAGCCAGAGCTACCCAGAAAGGAAGAAAAAGTGGGACCATTACAAATTATGTTTGGGTTGCTAAGAGGACCCTGAGAGACACAGCGCTGGCCTGCGCACTCCACTGTAGCTGTTGCTGACCTAGTGCAGTGCCTGACATGCAGCAGGTGCACAAAGACCATTAACTGATAGGGGAAAACAGGAAGAAACAGGAAACCCAGAGTTCTCTGGTTCCTCAGTCCCGGGCCCTGAAGAGCTAAACCGCCAGTCCCACCAGATCAGAGGACCCAGAGCAGAAACATTTGAGGAAATCTACAAGGTTCCAAGGAGGCTAGCATTCCCAACCCCACCACCATTCTCCCTCCACATCTGGGCTTTGCTAAGCAGGAAAGCACGTTCTCTTATCTCTCCTGTCCCAGGTTTCCACCAATATAGACATTAAAGTCAGCCCCTTCCCTCCCACCACCAAGAGCAATCATCGTTTAATTAGAAGGGAGAAGAAGCTTCAGAATGGAAGGCCCAAACTAAATCAAGCCGGTCAGGCATGAATCACTTGCTGCCCGCCCGAGCTGATTCATATCTATCCGGCTGTACTTTTCCAAATGGCATTCTTCCCTGTGTAAAGAGAAAGGATGATGAAGAGGAAGAGGATGAAAGGAGAGGGGCACCTGGCCCTGGTGGGAGGCTGCAGCCTACTTCCTCCCTCCCTCCTTGGACAAATAGTTACAAAGAATTGGCTTCTCCTCAGAACCTGACACAGGAGGTAATTGAGAATCAGGAAGTTCTTGTTTCAAAGAATGGTACCTTCGTCCAGGATGGAGCAGGGAATTTCCCATATAATAAACCTAGTTCATGCTCATTGGTCAGGAGCATTCCTTGCCCAAAGTACTCACAGGAGAGACGGAATAGACACTTTTATTGCCTCTACTCCTGAACATCTGTGAGATTTTCCATTGTACCCTGCACAGGTCTCAGTCTCAAGGGGGACAGAGCAGCAGAGACACACGGTCCCTTCCCTTACAGGGGAGAGTAGGAAGGAGGCGAAGGCCCAGATGCAAATAGCCTGCCTGAGGTTGGCACAGTGTGGATTAGAGCTTCAAACACAGGCTTGCTTGACACTGGAGTGCACGCTCCCCCTGTACTGCTTCTTGGGTTGGGGGATGTGTGAGGGGAGAGTCAAGGGTTAGCTTGTTGACTCCACACGGAAGTGGTTAATATCACCGACTCATCAGGAATCTAGAGTCACAAGCCTTCTGGATCATCTGAGAGGAAGTCTCCAGATTGTAGCAACTAAGGTGGGAAGAGTCACCCTAAATGTGGGTGATGCCATTTCAAGATCTGGGGGTCCTAAGCTGAATAAAAGTGGGAAGGCAAGCAGGGCAGGAACATTGAGCCCCTCCTGCTTCCTGACTGCAGATGCAACACAACAGCTCCCCCAAGCATCTGCCATGACCCTCGAACTGTGGGCCAAGGTAAACTCCACCTTCCTTACGTCACTCTCGTCTGGCATTTTGTCACAGGGACAAAAATCCGTAAGCCAAAAGAGAAGTCGACACTGTTCCCTCTCCTGGTTCCCTGCATGTCCTTGAGAAGGAAGGGCTGTGCTGAGAGGGGGAGCTGCCAATCCAAGGGGACCTTCCTTGTGAGAGGAGGAGGGAAGGAAGATGCTGTTAGAGGGGCAGAAGGGATAAGCAGAGCTGGAGCCTGATCCATCCTCCCTCACCTTTTTTTTTTGAGATTTATTTTATTTTATGTATGTGAGTACACTATCGCTGTCTTCAGACACACCAGAAGAGGGCATCGGATCCCATTACAGGCGGTTGTGAGCCACCATGTGGTTGCTGGGAATTGAACTCAGGACCTCGGGAAGAACAGTCAGTGCTCCTAACCACTGAGCCATCTCTCCAGCCCCCTCCCTCGCTTTGGACCTGCATGGACGGGAGTCAAGACTGGGCAATTTGGGGATCTCAGAACCTCTACTCTTACAGGCTGTACTGCAACCTCGCCACTCCAAGTTTGTTTAATATGTCTGTAAAATAAAGGCCTTCCTCTTGGCTTCCGATATATTAATGTATGAAGGAAGGAATGGTCTGTATCTTCTGAAGGATTTCCCCCACTTTTTTCTCTAAATGTAGAAGATGTGCTAGCCCAAGGGTCTCCATGTTCTCCTATTCTGTGTCCACCCCCTCCCCCGACTTTCCGTTCTATCCATGCAGTACCACGTGCTGACTCGGGACCTTGCTCTACGCTTCGTGGCTGTTGGGTTTTTGTTTGTTTGTTTGTTTGTTTTCTATTGCAAGATAGAATCGAACACTAGCCTGACAGAGTCCTCTGTAGACTCAGACTTCCCACTTCAGACGGTTGGCTGCTCAGCAAGCTAATTATTCAAATGTGTTGACCTGTCACATCTTCATGCAACCGTTCTTCAGCCCCTGTGCGCCCTCTCCTCAGGTCAACCATCAACAGAGTGACTTTCCACAGCACCTCCTCCGGGGCCCACCACCTCTCTCCCTTCTTCACAGAAAAGTCCTCTCTCCTCCTGGAATCTGTCTATCAGCAGTCCTCCCTGCTGCTCGTCCTAACACAGAGCTCCTCCTCCTTGCTGCTTTTGTCTCTCCTAGGAAAGAGAGAAATCCTCTCTCTACCTCCACCCCAGGGTTTGTTCACGCCTTGCCTCTCTAAGGCAGAATTAGGATGCACACAGATTTGGACTCAGGAGGTGTGAGCTGAAGCCGGAGGAGTTATATCTCGCTTCCAGGTCCGTGGATGTTCCTCAGTGAGCTCTCGGGACTATAGTTTTCAAAGTGTATTCCCAGACTCACAGCCTTAGAGCATCATCTTGGACTTAGAAAGGCGTGTGTCTGGATCCTACTTCAGCCTTGGAGACTCGGAACCCCAGGGATGTGAGGCCAGCAGTCTGTTTCAAGAAGCTCCCGGGGAGAGTCCCACACATCTTAAGTTTGCCAGCCACGCGGTTCAAAGCTTTGCACCTGAACTGTCAAGGCAGGCAGCGTGGGTAGTCTCTCTCAGAGTGTGCTTTGCAAAACCTTGGCTAAATTTAGAATTACCCAGGAGATCTTTTTTCTTTTTCTTTTTTTAAATTTAATGCAGCTACCTTAAAACATAAATAATAAAAATTAAAGAAAAGAAAGAAAAAGAAATATAGCTACCTTAATTTGCCTAAATCCACTAAGTCATAATTTGAGTAAGGTGCAGGAACTATATTTTAACAGACTGTGTAGAGCAGGGGTTCTAAATCTTCCTAGCTACGACCCTATAATATAGTTCCTCATGTTGTGGTGACCTTCAACCATAAAACTGTTTTTGTTGCTACTTCATAATTGTAATTTTGCTGTTATGAATTATAATGTAAATGTCTGTGTCTTCTGGTGACCCCTTTGAAAGGGTCATTTGACCCCCAAAAGGGTCGAGGCCCACAGGTTGAGAACCACTGGTGCAGCCTATGGCAGGAAGTTAGTTAGAGGAAGTCTGAGAATATAATGTAGGGAAAGAGACATTGGTTAGCCCTGGGATCAGAAAGACCTGGGTTTGAGTTGGGCACTTAATATATGACTACAGGCAAATCATAATTTCTTCCAGCTTCCATTTTCTAGCCTGTAGAATAGAATACCACTTGCCTCCTAAGGGTTGCTGTGTATAATTACAACATTGAACTCCCTGCAGTTTCTATTGCGGTTTAAATGAGAATGTTCCTCAGAGGCTCAGATGTCAGCTGAAGGCTTGCTTCCTAGTGGGTGGCGCTGTTTGGGTAGCCTTAGGAAGTGTGGCCTTGTTGAGGAAACACATCGTTAGGTGTAGGCTTTGAGGTTGTAAGGCCTGGTGCTGGCTGTTACCAATGATATCTCTCTCTCTCTCTCTCTCTCTCTCTCTCTCTCTCTCTCTCTCTCTCTCTTCTCTCCTTCCTGCTTGGAGTTCAAGGTGTGAGAGCCCTTAGCTTCTGCTCCAGCCACTGTTTGCCTGCTTCTTACCATGATGGACTCTTAGACCTCTGGAAACAAAAGCTAAATAAACCCTTGCTTCTCTAAGTTGCATTGGTCATGGGTTCTATCACAGTAACACAAGTTACCAATGCGTCCACCTTTGTCTACTGACTAAGGCTCCTGAAAACGCTGGGACTGTAAAACCGGAGTACCCAATACAAAACGGATTTCACCATCAAGATACCCTGCTATTCTTGGTAGGTTAGGAACAGCCCGAGGGAGCTTTGCGATGCCAATTCTCAGGTCCAGACCCATCAAAGCTGATGCTGAGCCTCCAGCCAATTTCCAGGCAGAACCACACCCAAGGCTCATAATGATACTCATCTTTATTTAAAAAAAAAAAAAGATGCCTCTTAGCTACAGAATCCCAGTGAAGCTCATAGGCGTGGGTATTGCTATTATGAGGCATGTAGAAACCGATTTATGCCCATACCCTATAGCTGAGTCAGAACTGGAGAAACTGGTCTCTTAAAATCTACAGGGATGCTCTTCACTCAGTGGCTTCCAACCCTTTGAGGCTGAGGAATCATCAGGGCTCTTCCAACCCAGTGCTCAAAGCCCAGCAAGCTGCTGTATCCAGCACGGTGCCTGCCACAACCAGTCCCCTTTCTGGCTAAAACTACAGAGTCAAACCCTCTGCTCAAGGAATTAGATTTAGGCACAGTGTGCTCTTTGTGGATAGGTAGCTCCTGACTGAACCATTGGTGGGCCCAGTGGTGATTCCCAAGATGGCCTAGCCAACATGGGCAAGGAAGGTTAGCTAACTTCAGATGGACCCTCGCCAAACCATCACAGTGGCACATGGGTAGTCCCAGCTGAAGCAAGAAACTTGCTTGAACTCAGGAGATCAAGGACAGTGTAGACAACACAACTCTTGAGAAATCTCTTTGAGAAAAAGAAGAAGAAGAAGAAGAAGAAGAAGAAGAAGAAGAAGAAGAAGAAGAAGAAGAAGAAGAAGAAGAAGAAGCCGCCAGCTAGCCTGCTCCAGAGGGACACCAGCAAAAGGATGCTTGAGAGAGAACAGCTAATGCCAGAAGCGTGCATGAAGAACATGCCGTCTGGAGCTGGGGATGTGGTACTATACCATGGCACTGCAGTCAGTTTAGACCAGGCTCCAAGTTCAGTGTCTGAGTATCTGCATCGTCACAACGCTTGGCTTAGTGATACCCGAAAGTGTCTTAGGACTTCCAAAGGAGTGACTTCCTGTGACTGTCCACTGCTGCCTGATGGCTTCCACGTTGGTAGGCAGTACTTCAACCATGGGTTTGGAAGAAGGGTTGAAAACAATGTTCCCTCTCTTTACTGCCTCTTACCCTTGGCTTCAAGCCCTATCTAGAACTAAAGCTCCTAAGGGCCAGAGAACATATTTTGGGTTTAAGGCTTTGTCTTGTTGACTGATTTGCTTTTTTTTTTTTTTTTAAGTCTTGCCTCTGTGTAAGCACAGTACTAGGAATAAAGCTCTTGTCCCAGAGAGCATTACAAAGGACAGGTATGTATCTGTGACTTAAGAACAGAGGCATGTTCTCTGCCACCTAACCCCTCACAGACACTGACACCTTAGGCACTGGGCGTCTGTGAACGGTGCAGCCCTCTCCATGTAACTGTGGGCTAGGGAACCTCAGGCCTCTTCTCTTCCTGCTGGGTTCTGGCTATGAGGCCTCTACCCTTGGAGCACCAGTCTCTCACAGCATCAGCCAGAGACTGCCAGGACCGAGTGCAGTTCTAGTACCAGCCTCAGTTACTGGAGAGATGGTCAAGGCTCTTCTCTGGGCATTGACATCTGAGGTGACACAAGGACAGGGCCAGAGATGAGACCTGGTGCTTACTTGGTTCCAAAAATATCCTAAAGTCTTGCCAGCTCTCCTGTCTAGCAGTGAAGGTGAAGGCTATGGAAAGAAGCAACAGGACTTGTCTGGGACTCTTCCTGCCCACTGCTGAAGGTGACAAGGGCAGAGCTCAGAAATGCACACATAGGCTATATTAAGAACACTGGTGGTGGCACAGGCCTTTAATCCCAGGGAGGCAGAAATGGGTGGATCTCCGTGATTTCGAGGCCAGCCTGGTCTACAGAGTGAGTTACAGGACAGTCAGGGCTACACAAAAAAAACTCTGTCTCAACAAAACAAAACAAAACAAAACCAACAAAAACAAATAAAAAAATCCTAAAACAAAAATAAAACAACAGAAAGAACACAATGGGAGGTCAGAATTCACTTTCCAATTCTGCCTTTACCACTAGTTGCCTGTTTGGTCATGGGTGTGCTGGTTGATCTCTTTAGGCCTCCAATTCCTCACCTGTTCAATGGAGAAGGGCAATCCCAATGTCAGAAGATTCTTGTGAAGAGCATGAGAAAGTGTATACCCCTAACAAGATCCGGCACAGGGCTTTATGAAATGCTAGCTGAAGACCTCATCAATCTCCGTAGAGAAGGAGAATGGACACTTGTCCTGGTTGGTCGGTTTCATTTGTTTGTATTTTAGTTAGACACAACCTAGAACCACCTGGGCAGAGGGAACCTCAGTTGAAGATTTACCTTGTTTATAGACATGCCTGTGACCAGGTCTAGAAAAGACTGTCTTGATGGGTGATAGATATATCACCAATATACAGGAGGGCCCAGCCCACTGTGGGCAACACCATCCCTAGCAAGTGACGCTAGACTGTATAAGAAGTTAACTGGGCATGAGTCAGTGAGCCAGCCAGTAAGCGACATTCTCCCATGATTTTTGTTTCAGTTCCTGCTTGAGTTCTTGCCCTGAATTCCCTCAGTGATCGGTTGTGATCAGGAAGTGTAAGCCAAGCAAACCCTTTCCTCCCCCAAATTGCTTTTGGTTAGAATGTTTTATCACAGCAACAGAAGGCAAACCAGAATGGAAACCAAGCATCACAGCCCAGGCAATGGAAAGAACCTAGAAGGTAGAGAGTGCTTCCTGCTGGGCAGAAGGAGAGCACAGCTCTAAGCAAAGCACTACCAAGTGTAGAACCCAGAGGGCCTCCGGAGTAGACAAACCTAAGCTGTCCCTATGGGTGTCAGCTGCTGCTTCCCTCTAGCCAGCACCTCATGGGTTAAGACCCGGTGCCAGCCTGCCGGTCTGCCAACTTGAGTGCCACATGCTTGAGTGGAAACAGGGCGGTCTCTGGATGCCAAATGCTATCACCATGATCAACCATAGCCCAAAAGACCAGCATCGTGACCTGAGCCTTTTCATTAGCAATGAGACGCCACGTAAGGAACAATTTAATACAGTTGAAACCCAAGGCAGACACCCAATCTCTGGGGCCATGCTGGCTCCAGTTACCCAGCATCAGTCCCATGAATGCTCTCATTCTCCACCCTGGCACGTACTGGGCATGTGCAGTTCCTATGGGTTATGGCTGGAGGGCACTTCTAAACAGGTCACCCTTATCGACACTGAAACAGGCTTTAGGTAGAGGCAGACTCTGTGTAGAGGGGGCTTGCTAACTCTAAACCTTCTTCCCAGATGGGCAGTGGTGGTGCACACCTTTAATTCCAGCACTTAGGAGGCAGAGGTAGGCAGCTCTCTGAATTCGAGGCCAGCCTTGTCTATAGGATGAGTCCCAGGAGAGCCAGGGCTACACAGAGAAACCCTGTCTCAAGAAATAACAAAACAAAACAAAACTCCCAAGCCTCCCACTCAGCAAATATCTCCTCAGGAGACTAACAGTGCCACCCCCATAACTGAGGGGCATGTGACAGCAAGAGAGGACTCAAGACGAAGGCACACAGTCCTTCCAGGAAAAGGAAGAGAACCTTGTGTCTCACCTGTCACTTGCATCCTTCCGTTTTCTGTCTGGTGACTCTTACCTCACTCTTCCCTGGACCACATGCTGACTGACTTTCTCCTCTGTAGAATGGCAGACCGTCCCTCATTCTGTCTTTGTTCTGAGGAAAAGGTACACACAGACCTCAAGGCAAACACATTAGTCACCATCACACTGTCTTGCTCTGGAAGTGTCAGGAAGTAGAGACATAAGAAGGTACCCTGGTCTAGACAGAATCCTGATCCTCTAACTTACTCCAGGGTGTGTTCTAACCTCCAGAATACTGGGACAAAGGCTCTGATTCCCATGTCTACCCACTGGAAAGTCTAGAAATCTCAGCATTGATACTCTAGCTGTTCTTCTTTGAAGCTCAAACACATGCACGCACTGTTTGTCCTCACGCACCCAATCATAATTACTTAATTTTTATATTCATTTTGTGTATCTGTGTATGTATGCACGCACACCTATGTTTGTCATGGCACACATGTGCGTGTGAGTGTGCGTATGCGTATGTTTTGGAGGGCACCTCAAAGAAGTCATCTCTTGGGCTGGAGAGAGATGGTTCAGTGGTTAAGAGCTCTTCCAGAGTTCTGAGTTCAAATCTCAACAACCACATGGTGGCTCACAACCATCTGTAATGAGATCTGAAGCCCTCTTTTGGTGTGTCTGAAGACAGCTACAGCGTACTTATATATAATAAAAAAAAAAACTTTAAAAGAAGGAAGTCATTTCTCTCCATCTACAATGTGTCCCAGGGACTGAACTCAGGCTAGCAGGCTTGGCAGCAGGGACCCTTATCCACTGAGCTGTCTCACCTGCCATTTTTTTAAAAATGTTTTTAAAGTAAAAAATTAGCAATAGACCATCAAAGTAATTAGAGGCTTTTCCTTTCCCTTGGAAGTTTAAAGATTCAGCCTTTGGGATGCTAGGAGTTTAAGAGCATTATCAGATGATAGAGGGGTCTCCCCGTCCAACACTGACTCTCATGAGACTATAAGGAATATGTGGTCCCAAGGCTTGCATCCAAGAAGCGTCTTACTCTATGGCTCCCTGACTGCTGACATGGTCTAGGAAGGTCACTCCGGCAGCCTGGCTGATGAGTAAGCACCATGTCACCCCTGGAACACTGGCCAAGAAGCAACGTTTACGTTTACTCTAAAGCACCAATCTGTCATCCTTGTATGTCCCGGAGAACTCCACTCACGTGCCCATCACAGGAGTCACTGCCTCCTTCCCTGCCATGTCTGATTTCTTCTACGAAATGCAAAAGAGTTAGACGCTCCTGCAAACAGTTCCCCCCTTGTTCTTCCTCCCCGCCTCTCACAGCCCTATGTGTGTGTGCCCGATATACTGACTCTCTCATTGTCTTAAGAGTCCCCCAATACAGCCCTTTGCCTGTCCTAGGGAAGGGTGGAAGGCCTCTAAGGAAGAGCACACATTCCTTTGTTCAAATACGCCGCTCGCTCATAAACGCTTAATGTGTGTCTGGGACTAAGCGAGGCACTCGGAAACAAGCAGCGTGCATAGACTGTGCTCTGGGAGCACTCATTTTAGCAGAGAGGACAGACTGAGGAAAGGAACCAACGCACCATTTTGAGAAGGTCAGGAAGCCAGAGCAGGATAGAGGGAGAAGATGCTAAAAGTAGGATGTTCAGAGAAGGCCTGCCTTTCTCTCTTTCTCTTTCTTTCTTTCTTTCTTTCTTTCTTTCTTTCTTTCTTTCTTTCTTTCTTTGTATAGGATAGAGTTTATTCAGGGCATGTGGAGGGGAGTTAAGAGGATAGTAGGGGCAGAGATAAGCAGAGAGAGTAGAGGAGTGGAAAAGTAGAGGAGTAGAGAAGAGGAGGAGTAGAGGCCGGTCATGAGTACGTGGAGGAGGGGGAAGGGAATGGGGAGAGAAGGGACAAAGGGGAAGAGGGGAAGAGAGAACAAGAGAGCAACAAGGTAGGTGGTCTCCGGGTTGAGGTCCCAGTGTCAAGGGCATGCAACAGAGAGCGCTGAAGGCTCAGGGCTCCAAGCAGAGGAAGCAACAAGCATCTGTCAACAAGCATCTAGCTGGTAGAGACTAGCATTATTCTGCATGTTGTATAGTTCTTATAAAGTGAGAAAATATGCAAGACCCTTGCATCTTGTTGAGACCCTCACACATGCAGGCAAGCACATGTACACACACACATACACACACACACACACACACACACACACACACATACACACGTACACACAAAAGAAGAGTGACTATCTTAGGCTCTGACCCTAACAAATCCAGCTGTAGTGGAAAGGGTAGGGCTTCCACACACAGCCAGGAAGGGCTATGGTGTGTCCAAGCTGAGAAATGGCCTCCACATGCTTTCTCTCCAGCACCTTCCCTTGACCCCTGGAAACCTTCCCAGTCCCGTGAGGAACTGACTTAGCTCTCAAGATCCTACTCAAATGTCAGTTCTGTGATCAGCCTGCCCAGAAGGGATTCCTAACTCTGTAAGTTCAAAGCCTTAGAGTGTGCCACCCCTAATGCCCTGGTTGTTCGGAAGCCTGTTGCCCAATGACCCTTTGAGCCCATGGACGGCAAAGCAGCATCTTATTCATTCCATCTTCCCTTTGTCTGGCAGAAGGGCAGATCACTAAATAATATCCAATACATGCAAGGACAAAATGAACGAGAAAGTGAGTGGAAGGAGACGGACGGGCGGATGGACAGACGGACGAATGGATGAAGTATAAGCCAGGAGAAAAGAGCAGTGAAGAGACAATTTTAATCAAGGGAGAGCAGTCAGGGGTCAGTCCACATTTCAACTGCTGGTCTTCTCCCTAGAACTCCCAGAGTTCTCAGTAAATCGACATCAAACCAGTAATAAAAGAGCAGCATTCAGACCGAGGTACTGGTCCTCATCAGGCATCCCCAGTCCTCCCTCCCAGGCTCCCCTCGGGGGATGTGCAGAGGAAGCAGAACCCTCTGCCATGCAGGGAAGATGTGCATCCTCTGCTCTGTGGCTTGCAAGATAGCGGTTCCCTTTGGCAGCTTCTGAAGGGATTGCTGGGATGAAGAGCCTGCCCAAAGCCAGTTTGGAAGAAGTGAAAGGGAATAGTTCAAGTATGGGTCGCCCGCGCGCGGGGGAGATGGCAGTCACTGAGTTGTCCTGAATATTTTTTGAAATTAGGGTGGATAATTAGCTCCTTCCTCCCCAGCAGAAAGAATTAAATATGGAAAAAGCCCTGGACCCTCTTTGACTGAGTGCACCAACTAAACAGAGGAGCCAAGAAGAAGCCGGATGCCTGTTAAGACACACAGCAGTTTTACAAAGGAAAAGGCCCCAGTATTAGATTTCCAAAGTAGCCGCTCTGAGAAAAGCTGGCGATCAGGACAGAAGGGTAATGGCCAAATATTGACTTTCTCGTTATAAACCACCTTTCCAAATTTCAGTGCAGGGGGAGGAGGAAGAAGAAGAGGAAGGACCATCGAGTGCAGGAAGGCAGGAGAGAAATAGGGGCTAAAAGCCAGGAGGTCTGTGTGGTGCAGACATGCACATCAGCAAGACCTGCAAGTTTCAGCTGTTCTCTTTCAGGGATGGCGTCCTTGGGGAAGGGGTGGGAGGCTGTCTGTGCCTGTGTCAAAGGAGGAAGGAATGAGATGGAGAAATAGATGGCTGAGAGACAGTGACACCTGGTAGGAGCCCCAGCCCAAGGTGGAGTCACCTTCACCCTCCTGGGCCACCCAACTCTGTTGTACATCCTTGCTAACACTCTTCCTTCAAAGACACCACCAGCACCAGAGATGAGAGACGTGGAGCAGAGGTTAAAACAAACAAACAAAAAAACAAAAAACAAACCACAAACAAACTGGTCCCACACCCATGGCACATCTGACAGCTTCCTGATTTCTCCCCATTCATTTAGCACTGGATTCCCCAACCCTAGCTTAATGCCTGACACATACCGGCCTCATGCTCAATAAAGGGTGCCCAGATGGGGCCAGGGTGAGGTAGCTCATTTGGTAAAGCACGTGACACAGGAGCGTGTGGAATCTCCATCGTCCAGGCAAAAGGCCAGGTGAGGCAGTGCGAGCCTGTAATCCCAGTGCTGACAGGGCAGAGCCAGACAGCTCCCTCAGCTCCCTGGCTAACAAGCCTAGCAGAATCAGTGAGCCCCGGACCCAGTGAGAGAGTGTTGTCTCAAAGACCAAGGTGGGCAGCTCTGAGGAATGACATCCAAGGTTGACCTTTGGCCTGCATGGGTACCAGTACGTACATCCCACACACAAAACATCATCCAAATGATGAGTCTTCGAGTGATGGGCAGGATGACATCATAGCACATTACTGACCATTTACTCATCTCCGTAACATTCTTAGGAGCTAAGAATAATAACTGACAGCAGCTACAGTTTTATGGTGGACTCTCCCAAGTGTGTTGGATCTATTAACCTCTATAATCTTCCTAGCAACCATTAAGAAGGGCTCTGTCGCTGTCTTTTATTTGGAACTGGAGAACTAAGCACAGAGATCAAGTGGGTGTTTGAAGGATTCGGGGCTGGAATGTGCAGGTCACTGGCTGGGCTCTTTCCATTCTACCCAGGGCCTTTTATCTTCCTTTCCTTTCTGTGAAGCCTGGAGGAACAGAGTAGGGGGAGATGGGTGGGTCTCATCTGCCCTAGATCCGCTAAAATCTGACAAAGCCATGAAGCATAGAAAGAGACGAGCCCTAAGTCTTACTGTGTGTCTCCTACTGTAATTGTATCCAGATCCCCACTTGGTCTAGAAACCTTCAGAACCTGGGGTCATGGACCCTGGGGTCACAGTACCCAAACATTGGGTCTCTTAGGTCCAGGCTCAGATTGAGTTCTCCTGGTTCTCTCTCCCCTCTGACACCTCCCCCACAAACCCCCAAGTCAACACAAACGCCTGCTTTAGGCAGTCAGATCCAGTTCCAGTTGAACTTCTTAAGGCAGGTGGCTGCAAGCGGCAAGAGAAAACAACCACGGCTTAAGCTGCAGCAGCCAGACCAGTCCAACCAGAAAGAGGACACAGCCCTCCTCACTCTGAAGGGAAGCAGCCTGAGGGAGGCTTTTCAAACAAAAGGGCCCAGAGAACTAGGTGAGCCTACTTAGGGAGGACCAAGGATGGGCAGGCAGAAACCAACCCCCGGGAAACCCCCTCAGGCTGGCATTACACCCCCGTCTGGCCACCACAAAGATGCCTGGTCACAAGGACCCACAGAGGAAGTCTCCTGTCTGCCTGACCAGACAGCACTGGTCACATAATACTCTTTATTTTTTTTCAGAAGTGCCAGCCTGGTGGTTTGAGTCACTTCCCATGTCAAGAGCTGAAACCAAATCACGAAGGTGACAGCTCGGGCAGCTGCTTGGTCCCAGAGGAGTGGAAAGGAGCTGAGTGGGGTTCCTCCTAACACGGAGAGCAGCACACCCTGGATGAGCCCTCAAAGTCTTCACCTCCTTCTCTGGCTAACATCTTCTGTACCTCACTTTAAAAAAAAAAAAAAAAGTGCCTTTCTCCTATTGCCAAGCTCAAGCCATAACCAGCGCCATCATGGCCTCTGCTGATTGGGCCTTATGTATACTATATCATATGATTATGATATTATGATACTATATCACAGATGGTGAGATGGTGCCTGGCCTTGCGCTCTACCCATAGAACTAAGAGGCATATGACTGGGCCTGCCTCACCCTCAAATTACTTATAGTTTAGGAGACAGTGCCAAACAGAGGAATGCTCTCTGTCCTAGAAACTTCCTTCTGTTGCAACCAGACTGCCCAGAGTCCCGTTGACTCCCACTCACTTCTCACCTCTGTTATCTATGCTCTCCCGGTTCCATCTGCTCCCTTCCACTGCGGGAACCCACCCACAGGCAACCCATGCGGCAGCAGCACTTCCCCGCCTGCTGCTGGATTCCACAGGGACGGCTCTCCCTTTCCAACACCACCCCCCCCTTTCCCTGACAGCATCATCACCTCTCACTGGCTGCAGGAGACCATAAGACCTTTACTGGGAGCCATGGGGCAGCTGTAGTCAGTCCCTTCTATCTGAAGAGTGCTTTAAGGAGCACTTGCAGATATGTTATCTCATTTTGGCAATAACTCTTTATTGCCTGTGTCTTACTAGATGAGAGACTTCTCTGGGCAGGAAAGGGTGCGTTTAATGTCACTAGGATGCCTGGCATGACCCTTCCTGGGAATACTCCATTACATTAACAGATAAGATAGTCTTATCAGGAAACTGCAGGAGCACTAAGGTTCTGGCCGCTCCGCTCCCCACCAGCCCTCGCCTGGCAGCTCAGTTGTGTGGAGTGCATGGAGAGGGAGTACCTGTGGTACTAGCTTCAGGGTTGACGGACGGATGGCAAGGATATGAGTGCCTCGGTCTCCCTGGCTGGCTCTTTCATGGAATGCTTGGGCTCTTGCGTAGAATATACTGTAAAGTCTAAAAGAAGCAGCCAAAGGTGACATCAGGAGGAGCCAAGAATGTGAACTCTCGCCTTGGCAGGAATTAGCGAATGGCCTCATTTTCTCCAATCACAAGTGAAACAAAACGAATGAGGGAAGATGTCTAGATCCATGTCTGACATGGACTCTCCCACGCACGCACACTTTCCTTAATGGAGAAATTATGAATCGGACCTGGCAGTCCCATTTCCCTGGCTTTTTGGTTCGTCTCCTGGCTGCCCCTTCCTTGGGAAACTTTCCAAATCACAGAACGAGAAAGCCTCTCTGGACCATCCAACTCTTTCCCTTCAATTGTAGTTAAGGCTGGAAACATGGCCAAGATGAGGAGGACCTCAGGGCCTCTGTAAGCTTTAAATAAGAAAGCACTTGAGAACCACAGAGGGGCAGGTTTGAAGGGCTGGAGTGAAGAATGACGTTTGTCTTCCGTGGACTTTGGAATCCTAAGGACTCAGTGCACCATGTGGAGAGCCGTACCTGGCCACCCACCTGACAGCAGAGAGCAAACTTCCGGAGTAGGTTTTAGGCTGACATACTTAAGCTGCGAAGTGAGTATATAGAAGTGGACCACACAATTCTTCCCCACTGCCTGACACAGTGAGCTCCAGAGGGTTTTCAGAGAAGCCCCTGCACTCTATCCAGAAAGACAAGGAGGGTCAGTGGTTGGAGGTGTGGGGTGAGGGATGGCTCTCTTTCAGGGAAAGTACAGCCTCTCCAGGGTCATCTGGTATTTCAGAAACAGATACTCCTTCCCTCATTCCTTCTACTGAAGAGGGGGACGGCATATGTCTGTCTCCTGGGGGATGCTAACTCCTCACACAGTAATCAGGAGACCTGAGGTCTTCCGAAGGGATGGGAACCAGTAAAACCCTCAAAGGGAGAAGTCCAGGTCACTCCTAGGACTTGTACCATGACTCCAGGGTGCAAACTACTGCTCTTCAGGCAAAATCCAGGCAGATACCACCACCCCTCTCCTCCATACCCCTTGACTCATTGCAGATAGCTCAACAGCTCTTGGCCTCAGACCCTCGTCAAGGATAATCAGGATTCGCTTGCGTAGCAGCAGCCTGTTGCCCTTTGTCCCCAAGCCTGAACCTCTCTCATATCCCATATGGCTTCTCAGCCCCTCCCTGCTCACTCCCATGACTTTCCCCAACACCTGTCTCATCTCCAAGGGCTCTAGAGAGGCAGGAAGCCCTCTCCCAGGCAAGGCTCAGTATCTGTGCCCTTCTATTCTCTCCACAATGGTTCTGACTCAAACAGTGGCCCAATCCTAGCTCCTGGATCTCTTAGGAGATGGCCTTAGCGTTTCAGAGAAATATGGACAAGTTTTGTTCTCTGGTTCTAAGTGATACAAGGTGAGGGATGCACAAAAGGAGACTATACGAACTCAATGAGAGGGACCACCAGCCCTCATACATGCCACTGTCACATACATTCCACCATCACATACAAGCCACCAGCATATATATGCCAAATACTTTACAAACATTTGTTCATTTAATTTGATCCTCAGGAAGGTCTCACTATTAGACCCATTCAACAGCTCAGAAGTTTAAGTCATAGTCAAGGCCATGTTCCAAAGCAGGTCTCCAGGTTTACCTGACACTGCCTGCCCCAACTACAAGGCTCTGCTTCTTCAGACTGCAACTACCCTCACCACCTTCTCTCTTGGCAACGAGTGTGTGTTGGCGGAGGAGTGTGAAGGGGGGAGAAGAACGCCTTAAGAGGAAGCTCTCAAGGAGGGCTGGAGCCCTCCCTGAAGGCAGCAGGGCCTTCTAGGAGAGGATAACTACTGGATGACCAGGCAACCAGCAGGTTTTTTCTGTCAGGAGCGGTGAGAAGGCTACTCCAGAGTTGACCAAGTCTGGTACCCTGGAGTTAGATATGGGTGGAATCCCCTCAAGTCAGACTTCCTGGAAGAGAGGACTTTCCCTTGCCCCTGAAGCAGGCACCATTGAGTCACTCTCAAAGTGACCCTCAATGGCCTTGCCAGGGTACCACCAGGCCTTTGTCCCAGTCTAACGTAGGTCCTGCCTACCTGATGGCCCCCTGTTCTGCATGAACATTTCCAATCTTCCCAACCCTCCTTCATACAGTCGCTGCCCACCCCATCCCCCTTCCTGCACTGAGGTTTCCCAGTCCTCCTCCAGGTATCCCACCTTGTGGCTTTACCATCGCTATTGCCCTGGAAACTGTTTCTTTGACTAGTGTCTGCCTCTGTCCACTCCTCTCCTGGCTCCATATCAACTCACCCTAAAACTAAGGGTACCTCAGTGATTGGTCCTCACTTCGATCTCATTCTCCTCCCTTCATCTGGAACTGTGGGTCTATCACTTCGCTGGCTGTGAATCTTGCTGCCCCGGCTCAGGGCATTCTGGCCTACACCCGCCTGTTTTCTCATCTTGGATCAGAAGGCTCCCCTGCCAGAAGGCAGAACTCCCACCTCTAGACCATGACTGTAGGCAACACATAACCCTCACCTGTAGGAACCCAGGCTCAGGGCCCCAGTCGGGGGACCTCTCACCCCGAGGTGCATGTACTCCCTGTCTTTGCCTCCCGCGCCACTGCCTCTACCTTGAGGGGCGCACCATCCCTTCCGGGCTGGGGATGAATTAGCAGCCACCGGGAGGGGAGAATAGGGCGCCCCCGGGCCACCGCCCCTTACCGATGGTGGAGATATGCGAGGAGTGGAACTCGTTGTCGGTGAAGCGGCACAGCAGGCAGGTCTTGCCCACCCCGGAGTCCCCGATCAGCAGTAGCCGAAATAGCACATCGTACTGTTTCGCCATGGCAGGGACTCAAGGGGGCCCGAAGGCTGCAGGCGGCTGCGGGCTCAGCCCCGCTCAGCCTCTGCCATCGCGGCCGGAGCCCGCCCCAGGACGCCGCGGTGGCGAGAAGGAAGCGGCCCGGCCCCCGCGCTGGCCTCGCCCGCTCGCTCGCTGGCTCGCTGGCGCGGGGAAGCGCGGCTGCGGCGGGAGCGCGGCGCGGGGAAGCTCGCGCAGGCGGGGAGGTGGGAGGGGACAGCTGCGGCTGCCGCCCCTGGCCGGCCCTCCCCTCGTCCCCTGCGCCGCCGCTGCAGCGGGAGCGGGGGAGGGGAGCGGCGGGGACCCCGCGGCTGTCCGGGGCCGGGTCCCAGCTCTGCTTTCAAGCCCTGGGGTGTCCCGACCCGGGCAGAGTTGCGAAGGGATACATCTGCATCTTTCCGCCGAGGATCTGAGAGGCGGAGTTGGAATGAGCGCCCATCCAGCCCATATCCCCAACCTTGACTTCCCGGTCCCATCGCTTCTCCTCGAATCCCATCCTGAGCTTAATTTTATCCTATTTTTTTTTTTTTTTTCGGAGCTGGGGATCGAACCCAGGGCCTTGCGCTTGCTAGGCAAGCGCTCTACCACTGAGCCAAATCCCCAACCCCAGAGCTTAATTTTAATCACTCCGCCCTACCTAGGTTGCCCCTACAGAAGCCTGGCCCAGCTTATGAGTGGCAGGTCCTCACCTGGGCTCACCCCTAGTTGGAAGGCCTTCATCAGGGTCTGGATTAGAACGCCCTTCCCTTCACCAACACTCTGGGGTTTTGCCCGAATTAACTGTCATTGCCATTTGGCCTCCCCACAACAGTGACTTATGTCACGCCCTCCCACCTCTTAAACCGGGAAAACACCCGCTGACCCATTCATTGTTCAGTTCATCAGAGTAGACAGATAAATTATCATTAAAAAAAGAAACCCAAGTGCAAAATTACTTGGAGGAGGTTCCTGTAAAGTTTTCTTTAGGTCTAAATTGCTAGGGTGGGTTCTCGGATTACTAAATATTTCTGTACACAAATGGTACCCAAGAATGAATCGTTCTCTCTAGAGACCCAGTTTACTACTGCCAAATGTGTTAGCACCAGAGAGAAAAAATCAATCTTCTCTGGGGTTCAGAAAATTGCCTGCTCTTAAGAACTGGTATTAGGGGAGAAGTCTAGCCTATGGGGTCTTTAAAAGCAACGAGTGTGTGTGTGTGTGTGTGTGTGTGTGTGTGTGTGTGTGTGTGTGTGTGTGTGTGTGTGCGCGCGCGCGCGCGCGCGCGTGTGTTCAGGCATGAATTTGTCAGTAGGAGAAATGGATCAAGGAAAATGGTAAGCCTACTGTCTTGAACTATATTTCAAGCAACGTGTCTAAATGTATATTAAAGAGGGGAAAACACAAAACATGATCACTACTTTGATTTAAGGAACAGATCCTAGTCTGGCCATTAAGATTCATAGGTGTGGGACTGGAGCGCCGCCGGCTCAGAGGTTGGGAACAAGAGCTGCTCTTCCAGAGGTTCAGTTCTCAGTATAGCACCCACACAGCAGCCTAACTCGAGTTCTAGAGGTTCCGACACCCACTTCTAGTCTCTGCAGGCGCCAGTTATGCGTGTGATGCACAGATAGGCATGTATAAATGTGATAATTTAAAAAATTCACATGTGCGTTTCTCTGCATTTGGTTTTTGCTGGGCTTCAAAGGCAAGCTGGGGGCTCTTGGGTGAGATACATGAAATCTTGCCTCTCACTTTCCTCATCAAAATAAGGGTATTTAGGGTAACAATCTTCTTATAGGATTGTAAAAATAAGGTGGTGCATAGAAAGGACTTTGTTGAACGTGGTAGTTGACTTAGTAAATCCTGAATTATAGAACACGTCATTGATGGTTTCTGCTTCCCTGGGCTATAAAAATAGCCCTCAGAAGATGGCTAGGGATGGTTTTGCTGAACTGAGGCCTACTTTCTGTGATCCCCACCCCAGCCCCATCATCAATGCAAAGAGCAGAAAGTGTGTTGCAGGCAGTGCAGGTGTTAGGGCCTGTAGCTGCTCTCCCATTGGGCCACTGCAGCTGCTCTCCCATTGGGCCACTGCAGCTGCTCTCCCATTGGGCCACTGCAGCTGCTCTCCCATTGGGCCACTGTAAATACTCTGGTCTTTCTTTTGGGGATGATACTGCGGCTCTGTCAGAGAAAGCAGGGGAGACATGTAAGATGAGGCAGATCTTTCAACCCAAAGGGGAGCTTTACTTTTAAAGAAATTGCTTTTCTAGGTAAGACAGGAAAGAAGTTTTTTTTTAAGGGGGGGGTAAACTAAAAATTAAGTCTATTTCATTACTCAGAGCTGATTTCAAATTCAGTAGTTTCCACTGTTTGTTTGTTTGAATGCATCTGGGTAGTGCTGAAGAGACTTGACTCAGTGATTAAGAGGACTTGGGTTGGGGATTTAGCTCAGTGGTAGAGCGCTTGCCTAGCAAGCACAAGGCCCTGGGTTCCGTCCTCAGCTCCTTAAAAAAAAAAAAAGGACTTGGCGTCTGCTCTGGCAGAGGCCTGGGATTAGGTTCTCAGGATCCACACTGGATGGCTCACAACTGCCTATAGCTTCAGTTCCAGAGGATCTGAAGCTCTTCTCTGTGCTCTACAGGCACACACACACACACACACACACACACACACACACACACACACAGAAGGAGGAGGAGGAGGGAGAAGGCAGAAGAAGAGGAAGAGGAGAGAGTGCTCTTGGGCATGGTGGTATAACCCCAGCTACTGGAGAGGATGAGGAAGAAATAATTCAAGTTCAAGATCAGCTTGGGATGTACTGTGAGATTCTTTCTCAAAAAAGACAAAACTAGAGGGCAGGAGAGCTGGCCTTGACCAGCCATAGATAGGTGTGCAGAGGGTCCCACAGGTGTGAGTTTGTGTGGGGATGACAAGGTAAGAGTATGATCCCTCAGGGTCCCAGAGCAGTCCTGACAGCTTGAGGTTTTCACCTCTGGACCAGAACTGTGACTATTGTGGGATGGAGGTGCTGAGATGTTGAGACAATGTTAGGGGGGAAAAATCACATAGATCAGTGGAGGCAACAAAGTTAACTTCAATCATCCTGTGACCCAGTCACAGAGTGGAGCGCTTTGACATCTTCTCTGGTCGTATTCAGCTTGGACTGAGGAAGTTTCAGCGTAGCTGGGAGACATCGGAAGAGAGACAGCTGAATGTGTCTCCCACAAGCCTTCTAGAATCTGTCACTCAATGATACACTTCTTTTACCAGGAAGACAGGTCTCTCCGCTCACCCTCGCCCCACACCAGCCACACTGAGCATGCTCCCAAGGGCACCACTGTGGGTTCTGCCATAGCAACAGCAGAATAGCTGCAGAGATGCTCGGTAGGCAGCTCAGCCGCCACTGAGACAGCACAGCTGGTCCACAGGCCCTTCATTAGCTCCATTCTCCTCCACTCTCAATGTCTCTCTCATATTCATCCTTACACGTCCAACCCCCTGTGACAGTGAGGGATGTGTACACCTTGTAGGAAGGTCCCCGCCTAGCTCAGAATTAGAAGAAATATGATAGACACTCCACCCCCACCATTGTGCCAGTACCACCCTCCCTCTTCTGTTTCTTTTTTTCCAGGTGGGAAGAAGAAAAGAGGTGAGAGCAGGGTGTCATATTGTAGCTCAGGCTAGACCAGAACTTATAATGTAGTAGCCTAGGCTGACCCATAGCAATCTTCCTGCCGCATTCTCCCTACGTTGGAATTAACAGGTCTGATTCTGTAGTGGGAAAACATGACTCTGAGATGGCAGAAGACAAATTCTTAGAAATGTGGGCATCCTAGGGTTGGTAAGCGAAGGAAACCATTGTGGCCATGATTTGTGTTAATACGAAGTGATGTTTCTGGGAGGCAGAGGCAGGCAGATCTCTGTGACTTCAAGGCCAGCCTGGCCTACAAAGTGAGTTTAAGGACAGTCAGGGCTACATGGAGAAATCTTGTCTTGGAAAAAAAGAAAATTCCTGTAGGGCTACTGTAATGAAGTACCACAGACCTAGACTTAAAGAATAGATGTTTATTTCCCCACAATTCTGGAGGCAAGGCGTGGGAACAGGACCCAGGATGCGCGGATGTGAAGATGCAGGGTGTGAGGCGATAGAGTCATGTGCTGTGCTGGGAAATCTGACTCTGGAGACCAGCACCAGGGTGCAGATTTCAGTTTATTGCCCAGCCCATAAGCTTATATACAGAGTCCGAGCCAATCCCAGGGCCCTAAATCCTCGGCCAATGGTATCTCACCACACTGTTATCATGCTCCAATGAAAGCCCTGCCTGAGGAAGTCACTCAGAAGGAATGTGTGGGGGGTGCGGGGAGAGTATTGTCACCTGTGAGGACTTTTCTTAAGATAGGGGGTAGGGGCTGGAGTGGGGTGGGGGGAGGGGTGCTGCCCTGGCCTTGGTTCCTTTTTGCTGCCTCATGAGCATGCTGGGAGCCATCTTAGATTTGACGCCAGGTCAGGATTCTTGAAGGAGTCGCGGAGCCTGTGGCACCTGTTCTCCACCCCACTTCTTCCTTGACAAGGTTGATTTCCTCATCCCTCACGATGAGAAGTTAGATTGAGACGTCTTCAAGGTTGGTTTCCTGAGGCCTCTGTGTTTGCCTTGTAGCCGGGATCTCTCTGTGCAGATCGTCCTTCTTCTGTATGTGTCTAAATCCTAATCTCTTTTTCACATAAAGACGTGAACCAGGGGGCTGGCAAGATGGCTTAGTGGGTAAAGTCATTGGCCATTCAAGCCTGATAACCTGAGTTCTAGCCCTTCTATTCACATAAAGGAGGCTAGAACAAACCAGCTCCAGTAGTTTTCCTCTGATGGACACACACACACGCACACACACACACACACACACACACGCACACACACACACAGAGGATTTAAAATATATAACTGAAAATCTACCAGCCATATTAGTATATACTAAGAAAGATGATTACCCTAAATAATTACCTTTTTCCTCCTCCTGAGATGGAGTTTGTGTAACCTTGGCTGGCCTGGAGCTCTCTATGTTGACCAGGCTGGCCTCGAACTCACACAGGTGTCCCTCTGCCTCTGAGTCCTGAGATTAAAGATGTGTCCCGCCAGGCACAGCCTTGGTTGCCCTTTTTAAAAACCTTATCTCCAGAAACCAGAAACGAAGAAGCCATAGACAAGCTGAAGACAAAGCACTGACAGTGGTTCTTCATCTCGTTTTGCAGCATCGGCCATCAGAGCCAATTAGTAGCCAGCCGCGGAGTTAAACCCAAGCCCTGGGGGCTTTATTTAGGTGCAGATTATATCTGCAAGTCTGGAAACACAGGCTTAGCTAGGCAGGACCAGTGCCTCCCAGAGGGAAGGTAAACCTTGGCTCTTCCTTATCAGGCTCAACATTCGGACGCCAAGATAAACTAGAGAGGGCATAAAACGCGTATGTGCACACATCAAATGTCCTCGTCAAAACTGGTCACACTGCTGTTCTCAAACATTTCGAGGTATTATTAGGTTCCAGAAAATCATTCCTTCTAGAAGATTCGATTCCTCGCATGATACCGCTCCTCACCTGATATAGTAAGGAACTCTTCCTCTTGTAAGGAAAGCTCTAAAGGCGTCTGATATTTCTTGTTGCTGTGCCATCCTGTAGTCATTTTTACTTCCGTTTCTGTTGAGGAAGCCTTCTTTAAAAAAAAATGATTTATTTATTATATATAAGTCCACGGTAGCTGTCTTCAGACACACCAGAAGAGGGCATTAGATCCCATTACAGATGGTTGTGAGCCACCATGTGATGGCTGGGAATTGAACTCAGGACCTCTGGAAGAGCAGTCAGTGCTCTTAACCGCTGAGCGGTCTCTCCAGCCCTGAAGAAGGCTTCTTTGTTAGTTGAAATTGGGTTTAGGACTCGGAGCCCTAAGTTAAGATGGCCACACTGGCTGGCTGGGATCTACCTACCATTCAGCCCATAACAAGCAGCAAAGCAGGAGGAGCCTCGTTGCACATAATTTCCTGTGCAGCCAGAGCTTTAGGAATCTTTTCATTCTCTCACAGCAGGAAATGAGAGACCCGTGCTTCTCACGGTTTCCCATCCTGCATGTGAAGGATTTTGAAATGTCTCAGAAATGAGATCTCTCCCTTTATGAGACATGACTTACAACCAGCAACCATGAGATACACGTCATCTTAAATATTTACTGTCAAAATTCAGTTCCAGAGTGCATTTTCCCTTCTGAGAATCCCTCTCCTTGGTGCAGTCCCTGTGAGCCAAGCAGCCAGGAGGCTCAGTGGCACCCAGCACTTTCTGAGTCAGGAAGGTGCAACTTTTCCCTTGTTGCTTTCTTCTGCTTCTTTCTTCTGCATGCTGGCCAGAGCCGAGTGGGCTTTTTCCGGTGCTTTGAGCTTCCTTGCTCTTTTTCTAGTGCATCCCTCCTGGATCATGTGAAGTGTGCTGGCTGGACTCACCTGGTACGGCCTTTTTCCTTTTCTTATCCATTGTCCTCTACTGGGAAGTTATTGAAATTTACAGCTCACCTGCCCTGTTTTTTTTTTTTTAACTTTAATAAAATTATTCTTGAGCTTAAAAAACTAATAATAGTAACGTGGGCCTGAGGCAGGTGTAGTAGCACACACCCTTAATCCCAGCTCTGGAGGCAGAGGCAGGTGGATCTCTTAGTTTCCAAATCAGCCTAGTCTCCAGCCTGAGTTCCTGGCCTGCTAGGGCTACATTGTGAACCTGTCTGAAAGAATTTAGGTTTGAGGAGGACAAGACACAATTTGCAGCTAAGTGTCTTTGTTAGGGAGTCAGGCAGAGTGGTGACATTCCTGAGAGAGGGGCTGAGACAGGAGGCTTTCGAGTTCAAGGCCTCCAGGTCTCCAAAACTGTATAAATCTGAGGTGTTCATACTTCAAAGGCCCATTGCCTTCTCTAGAAAAGTCCAATGGGCAGGAAGATGGGGAAGGGCTCTGCCCCACAAGATCATTTAAGGCCTTCGGGGTGGCAGTAATTCTGTTACCTTAGACAAAGGACTCCCAGCTGGGACTCCATTTAAAAACAAGACAATTCTGTATTAAAACCCCATGCTGCTGCAGAAATCAAGGAGAGACATCCCCTACATATCCAGAGGGCAGACTGTGTTTTTCACTGGTGTATTTGTATATTCATAGTAAGATTATTAGGGAGGAAGGGCTCTGTTAATAGAAGAGGGGAGAGAGGTACCACTGTGGTCTGTACACTCCAGAAAGACTTCAGGAAGGACCTGGAGGTAAGATACTCAAAATCAAAAACCAACCAACCGACCAACCAACCACCAACCGACCAACAAAAACCCACAAGTCATAGACGAGGGAGAAGATGGAGAAGAGGCCCAGGCACTGAATTTTTGGATACTTTGAAATCAGGGCATCAGAGGAAACCTCGTATTAGATTCTACAAAGCAAGCTTTGGGGCCAGCAAGATGGCTCCACAGGTTAGAGGCGCCTGCCACCAAGCTTGACAACCTGCGTTCAGTGCCCGGGATCTCACATGGTGGGAGGAAAGACAAGGTATCCTACAAGTTTTCCTCCGACCTACACACTGGCTGTGGCATGGTGCACCTACATCCACTGGAGAGCACTGAGTAAGACACACACACACACACACACACACACACACACACACACACACACACACACACACACATTTTACTAAGAAGGAAGAGAAAGCCTTGGGCCAGTTAGCTGACTCAGCAGATACAGGCACTTGCAGTACAAACCTGAGGACTCAAGTTTGATCCCTGGAGCTGTGCAAAGGTAGAAGGAGAGAGCTGACCCCCCCCCCTCAACCCCCAACACACACACAAGGGCACATGTGACCCCTCTCATAATACATAGCATTGTATGTCCCATATCATCATCACCACCACCATCATCACCATCATCATCATCACCACCACCACCACCATCATCACCAACATCATCATTATCATCAAACAAAGATTTTTTTAAACAAGAAAGTGGTTCACTGAGGTAAAGATCAACCATATAAATGCTGCCAGAACATCAAACAGGAAGACTTGAGACTTGCCCTTGGATCCAGCTACATGGAGTTATAAGGAAGGCTTCCACTCTCTGAGGATGTTGGCTCACTTGATTCAGACAAAAAAAAAAAAAAGTCAGTATCAGGCATTTGAATAAAAACTCAAACTGAAGCCCAAGCAAATAAGCAACAAAAATGAACAGGGAGGAGAGTTCGAAGTGAGCCCCCAAATATGTTTGTCAGCTCTGTTTGTTTGTATGTGTGCAGGGAGTGGGAGGGTGTCACAGGCGACCTCTAGTGGTTCATTTAGATCATTAACTTTTTCTTTGTTTCCTTGCTTTTCCAAATGCAAATTAGCACTGTCAACATTGTAACATCTTTGAAGAAGCATGATTCAGCACTCAATATAGGAAAGAAAAAGAAACACACAAATAGTAGGAATTTCGGTGAACCAACCCACATCATCTAGGGTCCAAGTGGGAATTGCTGGAGTTGCCATGGGTTATCACTGTGAAGATGGTCTCTTCCAGTCGATCTCTGCAGGGATGCATGGACTGACTGGCATTCTGTCTTGGGGACCAGCAGTTAAACCCACAAGGACAACTGGAAGGCTGGGCTGATCCAGGGCTGGCTGATCTTGTTGCTCATACACAACACCCAGCAATTCAAGGCTCTCAGCACTTCTTCTGACTTTTGGATATCATTGGGTTCTCTACCTGAGCAACACCCTAGTTTAGCCAGCTCATTTCCTCTTGGGAGTCTCCAGGTCAGACTGCCTCAGGTGTGAGCTGTTACACAATCTTGTAACACTCAGTGCTTCTTTCTGCCATACTTGTTTTCTTCTTCTTCTTCTTCTTCTTCTTCTTCTTCTTCTTCTTCTTCTTCTTCTTCTTCTTCTTCTTCTTCTTCTTCTTCTTCTTCCTCCTCCTCTTCCTCTCTTCCTTTTTTTTTAAAAAAAGATTTATTTATTTATTATATGTGAGTACACTGTCACTGTCACCTGATCCCCATTACAGATGGTTGTGAGTCACCGTGTGGTTGCTGGGAATCGTACTCAGGACCTTTTAGAAGAGCAGTCAGTGCTCTTAACTGCTGAGCCATCTCTCCAGCCCACTTAGTCATTTTCCTGAACCGTAATGAAACAGTTTTACATTACCACTTAGTGTCTGTTTCTTCTGATAAGTCATGAGACCCATAGGGCAGAGACCAACCGGCTGGTTCAGCACTGTCTCCTAAGCACTTAGCCCAGTGCCTACCACATAACGGATACTCAATAAATGTTTGTTGAGTGAACTAACACTCTCTTGCAGGAGACTTTTTGCCAGGATCCTATTAAAATCTTTTGGATCTCACTGCACAGGAGACTGGGTTTTAGAATGGATTTCAAGAATTTCTGTGCCTGGGATATAGCTCAATGGTAGAGTACTTAATATGTACGTGGCCCTGGTTTAGCCCCCAGCACCACACACACACATACACACACACACACACGCACACATGCTAGCACACACACATACATATACACATATACACAGACACACACACACACACACACACACTTCTATTTCTAGAATAAAATTTACAGCTGTTCTATGTGTCCTGTGACAGATTCAACACTCTGTTGCAAATCCCTTTCACCTATTCCTTCAACGACCCTACTTTTAAGATTGAAAAAAGTTGGGGTTGGGGATTTAGCTCAGTGGTAGAGCGCTTGCCTAGCAAGTGCAAGGCCCTGGGTTTGGTCCCCAGCTCTGGAAAAAAAAAAAAAAAGATTGAAAAAAGTTTCTACCTATTTAGCGAAGAAGCTTTTTACATAAAAAGCTGAATCCTTAGATCCAAGTCAGACCTTATCAGATACCTGCAGAGCTAAGGGAAAGAAAAAATGTGACTATAGCAGGAAGTTCGTTAAGACTTTTTATACCTGATATCTGTGGTCCTAATCACCGTCCCACATGTTCCCAGATTTGGTAATCTGGTCTTCTGATACTACAGATTTTCCCCTCACACCAAGATGGGCAAGTGAAAACCGGGTAGTGATGGGGCACGCCTTCAATTCCAGCACTCTGGAGGAAGAGGCAGGCAGATCTCTAAGTTCAAAGCCAGCCTAGTCTACAGAGTGACTTCCAGGACTACCAGGGCTACATAGAGAAACGCTGTTTCAGAAAACAAACAAATGAAAAAGATGGGCACGTGACCGTGTATACCACAGGAAGCCTCCAGCACCAAGCCTCCACCTCACACCTGGGATCTGAGTACCTGTTTGCCTGAGAACGGAGAGATGGTCAGTTGTGTAATACTGTATAGGCCCTGGACCTTAGACATGTGGCTTGGGGTGAGTAGCAGCGTATTAGAGTGCTCTGAGCAGGGAGTAGAGTGCGTGTTCTGTGCATGTGTTGCTACAGATCAAGCTCAACCTTGCGCACACTAGGCACTTCCACTGAGCTACACTACCAGCCTCGGGACATCCATTATCTTTTCCCACAACTTCTCATCTTAAATAATTTAACCTCTTACTCTGATGTAGTTTCTTTTCCTTTCTTATGTGTGCATAAGTATGCATGGCTTTGCATGTTTGTGGGCACATGTTTGTATGTGCATGTGAGGGTCTGAGGTTAATGTTGGGAATCAGCCTTATTCTCTCTTTAACCTTAAACCCAGAGCTCACTCACACAGGTGGTCAGCTTGTTCTGGGCGCTCACCACCTTGGCCTTCTGAGGCTGGACTTACAGCCCACATACTCACCACTTATGTGGCTACTGTGGCTCTGAACTCTGCTCCTCATGTTGTCCAATAAATTGTATTAAGCCACCCTCCTGCTTCTGATTTAGGCCTTTTGATGTAGGTCCTGGAAAAGATCCTTGTTTATTGCTGTACGAATGTGGTAGGGTTTTCCTAAAGATTAAAACATATATATTTTTTATGTATATTCGTGTGCATATGTACCTCATGGGTGTGAAAGTCTGCAGAGACCAGGAGAAGGTGTTTAAATGCCTGGAACTGGAGTTAAAGAAGTTACCACATGGGTGCTGGGGACCCAACCCAGGTCCTTTGCAAGAGCATCAAATACTCTTTACCAAAGAGCCAGCCCCATAAATAAAAAGGTCCTCTGTAAGAGCAACAAGTGCTCTTCACCACTGTCTTTCTAGCCCCACAGGGCTTTCCTAAAATCACTTTAACATTGTATTTGTGAGGGATACCCAAGCATGCATGAGTAAATTTCTGGTATGTTCCTTCAAATGCTGTCTGTCTTCTTATGTCCTTGATTGTTTTGTTATAGACGGCTGCTCCTTTAGGTCTCAGCCACCAAATCTAATTAGAATCCAATTTATTCCGTCAGTCTCAGATACTTTTATTTCCTTTCCTTTCTAATTTCCACAAATTTAATTTTGTATGCAAACCTGTATTTATTGCACTTTCTCTATTTTTAAGTTCTGGTTTGTCGTAACCCCCCTTTTTTGGTTTGACTGTTTTCTAAAGAGAGAGAAAAGAAGGAAGGTGTGGAGTTGGGTGGACAGGGAGATGGGGAAGCTTTGGGTGAGGGGAAACTGTGATCTGAATATATTGCTGGTATATATATATATATATATATATATATATATAAAGTAACACTAAAAATAAGGCATATGGGTATTTTGCCTGCGTGTACACATGTGCATTACTTGTGTGTATGTTGTCCATGGAGGCCAGAAAAGGGCGTCGGATCCTCTAGAACTGGAATTACAGGTGGCTGGAAGTCTCCAGGTGGGGGCTTGGAATCCTCTGGAACTGCAGCCACTGCTGAGCCACCCCTCCAGGCCTGACTCTATTATTTTCTGTGATACCATAATTGGAAGTCATCAAATATTTATGTTCATTTATTTAATTCTGTCTATTCCTCTAAAATGAAATTCAGATGTATTCCAAGGGAAAGGACTTTGTAATTTGGTTCACTTTTGCATTCCTGGACTCTGGCACAGAACAAGTAGCAGGTGCTTCATGAATATTTGTTGACATTTCTTTGGATGGTGCATTTACACTCATTTCTTCTATGGTATTTTAGTTTCTGCCATTGCACTGTAACCTCCAAGGGAGAAAATTACAGTACTCCACTCCTCTATCTCTGAGTACTGAGACCTGCAATTCTGCTAATTTACAGACAAGCTCAGGCTTCTCCTAAGAGGCTGTCAAGGACCCAAAGGTGCGTGGTAATTCTATTAGTTAATAGCGTGACTGAGGCAATAAAGACAGATGTCAGAAATGCTTTTTAAGTTACATTCTTTGGGTTCTTGAACAGCTGAAATCGCAAACTACTGCATTACAATTGGGCAAGAGCGAAACGTTGACTTTTTTTTTATTATTTGCATAATAGATATCCTAGATATCCTTTCTCGCGCTCCAGGAAACTGAGCTCCTGCAGCAGCTCATCTGCCCGACGGGGGGCGGCAGTATCCCAGTAACTCACTTCTTGAAGATGTGTAGGTGGGAGGAGAGATTCGCGTTCATAATCTTTTTGACTCTACCCACTTTCCGTAGCGCCTTAGCCCGCTCGAGTTTCAATGCGCGTTGTTGCTGGACGAAGCTGAGTCCTATACAGCGCTCGCAGCTCTCCCGATCATGGCTTCTTCGAGTTCCTTCACCTATTATTGTCCTCCATCTTCTTCCCCTGTTTGGTCAGAACCGCTGTATAGTCTGAGACCTGAGCACGCGCGGGAGCGGTTGCAAGACGACTCAGTGGAAACAGTCACGTCCATAGAACAGGTGAGGTGGCAGGACTGGGCGAGGCGCCCGCGCGGGGCCTTCTGGGAGTAGGAGTCCCATATGTAGGCCTGTGTGGGTGCAAAACTCTCCATGGAACTACAACTCCCGTAGTGCACTGCGCCCCCGCCCCCGAGCTCTAGGCTCCCAGATTGGGGCTTCTGAGTGGAGCGTTTGCGGGGCTTACTTGGGTAGGAAAGGGTTGTTGTCAGGGTTGGATTTGGAGAACAGGACAGTACCCCTGTCCTCTCTGCTTCGGAAGTTGTAAAGAATCGTGTGGTGTGTCTGGAGTCCACAGCAGCCTGGGCAGACCAGGTAGCCCGCTCCGTTCTGTCTAGATGTCTTGAGGTTCTAGGACCGACCGCTCACTTTTCCTTCACATGCTCGCAGTTTCTGGACATTTAGGGGACCGAACGGCCGGACTGTGGTCAGGGCATCCCAAAATCGATTTAATTTCTGATCTGCCAGGTCAGATTGAGGCCTACCGCGTGGTGGGTAACCGTTTGAGCACCTGCTGTTGAACGCTGGGAAAACAGTAAAAGATAAACAGCCCCTAGGCAAGAGCCTGGTTGGGGAAGACAGACTGGAAAACTGTATAGTTCGGAAAGAACAAAAAAGTATGGGGTTTGAGCTGCTTGTGAGTCACTAAGGCCTAGGGTATACCAGACATGCCATTTTGAAAAGTGTTTAAGGTGTGAGTAGTGAATTTCATTTTTCTCCCTCTCCATTTGGAATTGTTCCCAAATTGGCGGTTGTAGAGCTGTTTACCCATCTGTTACTAGAAGTGGTCAGGATGAGTCTTGTCACTAAGAATGGGCATGCAGCCACTTACTAAGATCTTACTAAGCTTAGTACCCAGGCTTAACTGTGGAGGGACCCGCTTCATCCTTCCTGCCTTAAGGTGGGAGCCTCTATTTAGGGAAAACTAACAGCAAATAATGATTATATAGATTTGTAATTTTCATGTGTGTGACTGTGTGTATTTTGTGTTTGTGGGAGTTGATGCCAGGGCGCACCATGTGGGTTTGGAAGATCCGGCTGAAGTTGGCAGGCTTGCATAGCAAGCATCTCCACCTTCTGAGCCACCTTGCTTGCCCTAAAGAAAATTCATAACAAAACAAGGGATTGGACACATGGTTATTCACGTAGTCGCAGAGGCCTTGTGGGCTTTAGGGGTAATAAAGGAAACTTACTTTTTGACTTCAGCTCTCTGACTTAGTTAACTGTTCCCCACAGAAGTCTTTTACAAAACATTGCAAAGAAATCTTTCATCAGTAACGAAAACCTGAAGGCTCTGGGTTCAGTCCCCAGCTCCAAAAAAAAGAACCAAAAAAAAAGAGTTGCAGTTAGTAGGAAGGTGGACTGGCTGGTTTGTGTGTCAACTTGACACAAGCTGAAGTCATCAGAGAGGAAGGAGCTTCAGTTGTGGAAACGCCTCATGAGATCCAGCTGTGGAGCATTTTCTCAATTGGTGATCAGTGGGGGAGAGCCCAGCCTATGGTGGGTGGTGCCATCTCCAGGCCGATGGTTCTGGTATCTATAGAAAAGCAAGCTGAGCAAGTCAGGGAAGCAAGCCAGTAAGCAGCACCCTCCAATGGTCTCTGTATCAGCTCCTGCCTCCAGGTTCCAGCCCTGGCCTTCTCCAATGATGAACTGTGATCTGGAAGTATAAGCCGCCAAATCAACCCTTCCTCTCCTATTTGCTCTTTGGTCATGGTGTTTCGTCGCAGCAACAGAGACCCTGACTAAGAAGATAATGTGATATTTCATTTTTTAAAAATCCTTACTTATTTTTTCATATGAGAACACTGTAGCTGTCTTCAGACACCAGAAGAGGGCATCAGATTCCATTACAGATGGTTGTGAGCCACCCTGTGGTTGCTGGGAATTGAACTCAGGACCTCTGGAAGAGCAGTCAGTGCTCTTAACCACTGAGCCATCTCTCCAGCCGGTGATACTTCATTTTTATGGCTTCCTCTGCATTTTAATAATCACCACACTGACCATTCATTTGGTTCCAGCGGAGTGCTCAGTGCTCTCCGAATGTGTCACTCAGTTCTTAACACATTCTGACAGAGAAGGCAGAGGCTCAGAGAACTGTCTGGTTAGTGGCTAACATAGTGCAGCCATAAGAAATAACATTGCTGGGAGGAATTGTCCAAGAGCGTACTGTGAATTTTTTGGATTTGACCAAAACTTCCTCAAAGATTTGCTGACAGCTCAGTTTTATGTCACGACAATAAGGATTAATGCTTGCTATCTCATTACTTGGAAACCTTCATTTATTAAACAGTAATGTAAGAATTTAATAACAGGAGTAAAACTTGTAAGGAGTGCAAAGAGCTCTTTCTCATGAGGCCTTCTATTCTGTTCATTTACTTTGAGGAAATTCTTGAGGGCACGAGTGATGGCTCAGTGGTTAAGAGCATTGGCTGCTCTTCTAGAGGACCTGCGTTCAATCCCTAGGACCCTACAAGGTGGCTCACGGCTGCCTGTAACTCCAGTCTCAGGGCATCTGATGTCCTATTCTAGCTTCTAGGGGTTCTTCCTGTATGTGGTGCACAGACATAGCACTCATACACACAAAAGAATAAAATGAAATTTTTTAAAGAAATCTCTTAGGTGCTAGACACCGCTCAGACACTTGGCATGAGTCAGTGAACAAAGGACATGGGTTTGATGTTTTTAAGGAATTTTAAGAGAATTGTTCCAGGCCAGGGAGTCAGCCAATTAAGGAAAGAAAAGCATGAGGAATGGGGGTGTTACTTTGGTAGAGCATGTGCTTAAACATGTGCAAGGCCGGATCTACAACCAGTTCCACAGAGAAGGGAGGATAAAAAGGAGTTTTCTAGAAACTTAAAACACAGTGAGCGGAGGGTTGCCAAGGATATCATGCTTGATCTGATCGTGTTTGAAGTATGTGAGGGGACCAAATGGATGAGCGTTCTGGGCTGGGAAAGCGTATGCAAAAGCCTGAGGTGGGAGTGTGCCAGGTGAGGACAGGCCAGGAGACAGGGGATGAAATGGAATCATGTGTGGCTATGGCTGCTGAGTTTGAAAGGGCCAATTGAGTTGAGAAGCCACTGGCTGGAAAGCTTGCATTTACCAAGCATACTCACCGTAGATCTTTAGATTTGCCTCAGGAAGTAGATCTGTATTAACAGTCTCCCTTGTCTCTTGTGCTGGGATTGAGCCATGAAATATTGCTAGAAGTCAAGAGAGTGAAGGATGAAATCAGAGCATGTCCTCACTCCTGCAGTGCTGTGACCTGAAGTTTTCCCAGGCTTAAATTCAGATCTCCAGTACCTTCTCCAGAGACCCTTACTCTCTCTCAACACTCCTTCCCTAACCACTTTCAGACCTTTGAGCTGCCAGGACTCAGCAGTGACACACTCTGAATCGTAACTTAATAGAGTGCTCAGGTTACTGTCAAGAATCGTATATGTGTGTGGGGAGGAGGGGTTGGGCTGGAGAAATGGCTCAGCTGTTGAGAGCGTGTGCTGCCTTTCCAGAGGACCTGACTTTGGTTCTTGGCACACACGGGGTGGTTACAACCTGGAACTCCCACTCCAGGGGTATCTGAGGCCTCTGCTCTCCAAGGGCACCCACACTCAGGGGTGAATAACACACACACACACACACACACACACACACACACACACACACACACACAGAGATTAGGGTGGAGATAAGAGGCAGGCTTGGGAGGCTCTTGCACTGCTCTTGGTGAGAGGTGACAGACTGCTTGTCAGGTGTAGCCAGTTTCTTGACAGTTGTGAAGGTCTATCCCTTGATAAGGATTTTGCCAGTGGATGTGATGCCCAAGGGCCTTTTCTGAGTAGATAGCAAGGTGAGGTTGTGCTGTTAACTTCCACCCTCATCATTATCCTGCCATCGGAATCCCCTTATTGCAAACTTCAAGTTACTGTGAATAGTCTCAGTCTCAGTGGTGGCCTTGCTAACACTTGTTTCTAACTGCTGTTTGTTTTCAGTTTACCCTTGAACAGAGAGACAGAGAACAAAAACATCTTCCACTTTTTTTCTTTGGACAGGGTCTCTCAGTCCTGGAACTCACCCTGTCCATCAGGGTGGCCTTGAACTCAGAGATCCACCTGCCTCTGCCTCCTAAGTGTTGAGATTAAAGGTGTGTGCCACTGTCACCGACTGAATCTTCCACTGGAAATGAAAGGGTTGTTTCTGTCAGACAACTCTAAGGGGAATGTGAGATGGTATTATTTAAATATCAAATCTAGGTAAATCTGAAAGGGAGGGTGAAGTTGGCTATGGTGGTGCATACTCCATAATCCCAGCACTTGGAGGATGAGTCAAGGAAACCATAGTTCAAGGCCAGTTTATGCTTCGTTGCAAGACCCTGTTTATAAACAAACAAATAGGGTTGGAGAGATGGCTCAGTGGTTAAGAGCACTGACTGCTCTTCCAGAGGTCCTGAGTTCAATTCCCATCAACCACATGGTGGCTCACAACCATCTGTAATGGGATCAGATGCCCTCTTTTGGTGTCTGAAGACAGCTACAGTGTGTGTGTGTGTGTGTGTGTGTGTGTGTGTGTATCTTTAAAATGTTGTATGTACTTTAATATTAAAAAAAACATAAATAAGCAAAAAGAAAACTGGGCTGGAAATGTAAGGCTCCTAGGTCTACCAAACAAAAAGAAGTCTACATATTTTTCTGGTTAGGATGAAATACAAGCACTTTTAGACCTTCAGGTATGTAGCAAAGGATTCAAGTGCCTGTTGAGAAAAATTGCATTTAAATTTAGGTAACCGTGGGCCTTGGGATATAGCTTGGTGGTAGAGCTATATGAGAGGCTGTAAGTTCAACCCCTAGCACTGCACACACACACACACACACACACACACACACACACACACACACACACACACACACACTTATATTTTATACTTTATGTAGCATTAATTTAGAAATGTCATTATTCTTTTATCCATAAGGCGATTTTCTTAAAATTCTTTGTTTCTTTTTATTATCACCACTTTTCGAGCAATCAAATGTGTTTTTCTAGATCATATGAGTAAGATAATTACCACTGAAACCAGGCTTAATCCCAGCATTCAGACAGAGGCAGGTGGATTTGAGGCCAACCTGGTCTACAGAGAGAGTTCCAGGACAGCCAGGGCTACAGGGAGAAATCCTGTCTCAAAAACAAAACAACACAAATTACCAGGTTGAGGACTGACTCAGGCTTAGTAGAACAGGTCTTTAATCCCATCTGCTTCAGGGTTGGAGTCGGGCTAAGGCAGGAGGATGGCAAGTTCAAGCCCAGCCTGCATTCCATAGTGAGTTCAAGGACAGCTTGGGCAATTTAGTGAGACCCTGTCTCAGACAGTAAAAGGGTCGGAGACAGTGGGATGGCTCGACTGGTGGAAGTGTCTGCAAGACGGAAGTAGAACGCCAACTGCTTAAAGTTGTCCTCTGCTGTCCTCACATGTGCTGTGGCTTTCACACACACACACACACACACACACACACACACACACACACACACACACA
Source organism: Rattus rattus (assembly GCF_011064425.1). Classification (NCBI taxonomy): domain Eukaryota; kingdom Metazoa; phylum Chordata; class Mammalia; order Rodentia; family Muridae; genus Rattus; species Rattus rattus. The sequence continues at coordinate 90,973,532 of NC_046160.1, forward strand.
CACACACACACTGATAACATGAATATTTAAAAAGGAAAGTTTCTCCTCTTTCTGAGTTTTTACCTTGAACTGTCTGGGTCAGAAGAGATTAGCAAGAGAAGCCACACAGAAGGTCATTAACATGCATCTCATGCTGATACCCAGAGAAGTTAGTGACTCTCTAAGAGGTGACTTAGTTCTGACTTGAGCAAGGTCTTTAACTGCAGTGTTGGGAAGCCTGTGACAGGAAGGTGACCTGGAAGAGGGCAGAAATCAGTAGTAAGGTTTGTTGTGCGGATTCACACTGTGCTTTGAGGAAAGGAATCTGGAGTTATCTTTCATGTTGGGAGGAGGGTGGTAGTGGAGGGGAGAGGAGGATGCCAGAGGAGGTGGAGAAAGATGGAGATGTTCTTTAGAGATGGAAACTTCCTCTTACAAAGGAGCAGCTTCCGCTCTGTTTGCAAAGCTGTGTCTGCTGCTGCTCAAAATAATCAGCTCAAAATAATCCTCACGCCAAAGAGGCTCATGGCCGGCGCTGTGCTTTGTCTCCTGTGGTCTTATTGTGAGGCATGGGTTCTGGTCTCCCACAGTCTTCTTTTGGGGTGACATACTCTACTTGCCTATATTCCTCAAATATTAAGTTATTTGTCCAGGAAAATGTTTTGCTTCTTGAACATTAGAGAATTTTTTTGTTATCCTTTCAGTTGAGAAGAGGAATAGTATGGTTGGTGTTTTTAAAAAGTAACATTTATGAATGAAGAAAGTACTTTATCACGTTTAAAAGCCTTTTATGGCTTTGGAGATGGTCACACAAGCATAAGGATCTGTGATCAGGTGCCCAGCACCCAGGTAAAAGCCCCTACACTGGTGGTACTGAGGCAGGAGGATCCCTGGAGCTCACTGGCCGGCTGTATAACTTCAGGTTGGTGAGCTTCAGGTTCAGTGAGAGACCCTGTCTCAAAAGTAATGTGGAGAGTGGCTGAGGAAGGCACCCAGCACTGACCTCTGACCTCCACAGGGCTCACAAGAACACACAGGCACACCTTTTGATCTAACAAACATGAGCATGCATCAGAGTCCCTAACGGTTTGTTAAAAACTGGCGGATGGACTCCATCCTCCTAGGCTCAGTATGTAGGTCTGTATTGAGACTACAGAGCTTCCGGTTCTCACTAACTTATCCTGGTTCCCAGCTTCTGGGATGTTAGTTTTCTAGCACAGTTCACATGGGGAGGCCTCTTTCTGCTTTTCCTTTTCATGCTCATGTTTAAAGAGTGTGGGTGAGCCAAAGGCAGGCTCTGGGGTGGAAAGTCTCTTTTGTTCAGGAATATTCTAGACACCTACAACATAGAGGGAGGATAACAGTAGTATTGAAAAATATTTCTTTTTTTCTTTTCTTTTCATATGTGCGTGGGTACACATGTGGAGGTCAGAGGTTGGCCACATGCCTTTTTTCTCTGTCATCTTCCACCTCATTTTAGTCACTGTTCTATGGTTGTGAAGAGACACCGTGACCACACAACTCTTAGGAAGAAAGCATCTAATTGGGGGCTGGCTCACAGTTTTAGAGGTTTAGTTCATTATCTTCAGTAGAGGGAGCATGGCAGCATAGGCAGGCTATGAGCTACATCCTGATCCAGAGAGACAGAGAGACAGAGACAGAGACAGAGACAGAGAGACAGAAACAGACAGACTCTGGGCTTGCATTGGCTTTTAAAACCTCAAAGCCCAACTCCAGTAACGCACTTCCTCCAACAAGGCCACATCTCTTAATCCTTCTAATCTGTTCAAATAGTGCCACTCCCTAAGCACTCAGGTATATGAGCCTTTCTTTTTTGGACTATTCTTTTTCTTTCTTAAGATTTATTTGGTTTTTGTGAGTACACCATTGCTGTCCTCAGACACTCCAGAAGAAGGCATTGGATCCCATTACAGATGGCTGTGAGCCACCACGTGG